>NC_045786.1:9247706-9870940 GCF_009873245.2 Balaenoptera musculus | reverse complement strand
ATGAATCTGGGGGGCACAATTCAGCCCATAACAACAAATAGATATCAGTTTTGTGTCTGTTGAAGAGAGTCACCACGATACTCAAATATCTTGGCAGAGTGGCTGCTGATTTGCCTTGTTATATGAGACTAGTTCTTATTTGTGAGATGGGAAAAGAGTTACCTATCCTATCTCAAGTCACCATGAGAGTGATCCCCAGAAAGAACTGTAAAAACTTAACATTGCAAAGTGATCCAAAGATACTCAATGTTCTGTGAGATCTTTGATAAATCTCTTCAAATAAAGTTTGCACACTGACAGGTCTGAATTATAATTATATTGCATTATATCGTTCCTGCCATGAGCACATTTATGACAAAGTTGGGAAGTCCCCCAGCACTTTCTGCATGCCGGGAATATAGAAAGCTGACCTGAGGAAATGGAGGGAAAGGGATTCAACACTCATTAGCTTTTTGAATTTATCAGAAATATGAGCTTTGAGGTTTTTTTACCTGCCGCTCTCTGCCTTCAGAAACCTAGGAGTTTATGTTCAAACTCCGTGTTTGAACTTTGGAGAATGGGGTTTGTAGTCTTGTACTTGAATTGTGTAATTGAGGACTTTCAGGTAAAATATCTGTATTCAGTCATACTGTGTGGGGTTTGTGCAAAGCAAGTGATGTTTCCTAACATTAGCAAGATGTGCAGATCTAGGCTGGGAGGATTCTCTACACCAGAGGAAGAAATTTTAGTGGTATTACTTCATTTACATCCTAGGAAAAGAAAGACCCTGTCAGGTTATGATATTGATCTAAATTGACAAAATGGCTCTTTGGGAAGCAAGGACTTCATTGGACCTTGGAAGAGGAGTTTCTCTCTCTGGAGTCCGTCCCCTGTAATTTCTGTGCCCGTCTTCACTGTCCCAAGCTCTGGCTTTGCTCTCTCTTGCCAAGGTCACTGCTGAAGCCCTAGTCCTCCTGCCACTCTTCCAGCTGCCAGGAGATCCCATCACTTTTGTTCCCCTCATCCTCTTGGAAACCTTTGAATGACTCCCCACTCCTTAGAGACTTAAGTTCATCTCTGCTTGGTGTTCAGATTTCTCTATCTCTAGGCTTCCCCCCAGCTCTTACCCTCCTCACCTGTGAGCCATGATGTTGGACCCTATAGTTTTCCTCACTTGTTCAATACCTTTTCCACTTCCTTTCCTCTGGGCCTCTGTGCAAGTGGTCTTCCATTCTTGGAATACTCTCCATTCCTCCTTATAAGCTGTCGGATCTATTTCTTTAATTCCAGTCTCTGCTCCTCCCCCCAAAGCCTTCTTGGTCTCCTCAACATGACTGAACCCCATCAATGGCCACACATCTCTCCATCCCCCTTGTATCGGTTTGGCCAAAAAGTTCATTCGGGTTTTTAGTAGCGTCTTATGGAAAAACCTGAACTAACTCTTTGGCCAATCATCTGAAATATATAAGTGTTCATTTGTGTGTCAGTTTTCCTCACTAGGCTGAGACTCAAAAGGATGGGATGGTATCTCATTCATGGGTCATTGGTTACCCTACGAGACCATACATACTTTGTGCAAGGGACACCCTCAACAAACATTAGCTGAATGGAACAAATGGAACCATCTATAACTACAAATGATGACAATTCACACCATCTGTAAAGGTTTGGGGTGCTAAGTGGTCTGAAGTTGTAACCAGACAGAGTGAACTAGGACCTGAATGAGCCATGGAGGCGCTGAATGGCTAACTCGCTTCTCCAAGTGAATTTCCAGCTTAGGCTGCGTAGCTTGTGACTAATTATGGACTTTATATTTTAATTCCTTTATTACTCCACAGTGGATAGAACAAGCCTTTGAACTGAATTAATGTTCTCCATACTTCTATTGCGTTGATTATTCTACACAAAAAGCACGTGTTAATGAGCTCTACTTTGGGAAATCATTTGATTAGAATACAGCCTCTAGATGTTGGGAAATAAGCATTTTGGTATTAGAGGTAAGATAACCTGGCCTGAGTTTTCTTTGATCAAATCCTGTTGGTGAGGTGAATTTGCATTGAATCCTGGAACCATGTAGCATTTGACCTGGAAGGAATTTACCAGGCTTTTATACTGCCCCCCTCTATCAGTTTAGACTGTGTTTGGCTGCTAGGAACAGAAATTCAAAATACAGTGGTCTAAACAAATAAAGGTTATTTTTCTCCCATAAGAAGTGGGAAGTAAGACCAGTGGTATGTAGTGCAGCCAGGGTTGAGGCAGCACTCAAAGGCAGGGACCTAGCTTCTACTATTGACCTGTTCCTCCACCATGGTGGATGTATTCCATCCTCATGGTTTTAAAGTGGCTGCCATACCTCCTGCCATTGTTGATATGCGTTCCAGATGGGAATGGGAAGGAACAGAAAGGATTATAGTCCTATGTCAACTCTGCTATTTGATCGGATATAAAGTTTTCTAGAAGTGTCACCCAGAGACTTCTACATACAAATCATTGGCCAGAAGTGGTCATGGTGAGTCTAGGGAAATAAGTATTTTTAACTGGGCACATTGCCACTTTGTAAGAGTGAAGAGTTTTATTAGTAAGGATGAAGGGAAAATCAATAATGGGTAGGCAAATTGCAGTGTGTGTCCAACCTCCAACACTTTTAAAAATAGAAACAGACCCCTTTAAAGGGATTTTTAAAGAGTCTTTTCCAACAGATGGTAAGGAGGATGGATTGTAGACGGTGAGACTGTGGGACAGGTAGATTAGCTACTGATGAAGGAATCTAAGAGAGAAATTGTTCTTAATTAGGATGGTGGCAATATGGTTAAGAAGTAGAAGCACAAAACAAACCCCCCCACAAAAAAAACCTCCAAACAACAAAACCAAAAAAAGTAGAAGTAAATTCAAATAATGATTAGGAGTTGGAACGGATAGGTTTTGGTGACAGTCATGTACTAGGAAAACTCTCAATTTTATTTCACTGTTAGATTTTGATTACTTCAAAGATTGAAAACCTCATAGTCTTAGGAAAGGATCTACATTTGCATGTTTTATGTAGGAGTAGAGGAAATAGGTACAAGGCAGCCTCAAATGTCAGGCATCAAGGAGACAATGAGTTGTAATGGCATTGTAACATAGGATATGCTATATAAGGGCTTCAGATATTGTGAAAATTGAGCTGGAAAAATTGTGAGAACAATTTTCCTTTTTGGGGAATTTGGACTTGAAGCAGCACACACCAATGAATATTTAAAAAAGAAATTAAATGCTATGATAAAACTCACAATCAGTTTCACATAATAAAACTGTTCTTATTTGCACCAGTTTACTCCTCCTCAGATTCCATACTGGGAATAATGGTGGGTGTCATGACATCCCTTTGGCTAAATCAGTAAGAAAAGCTTGAATTTCTAGGTGTGACAGAACAGTGTGTTACCTTCCTGAAGGCTCTGACATCTGAGCTGCCATTTGAAATGCCAGCATAGCGCTCAACTATAGGTCAATGGGAAATCTCACATTTTCTTTTGACCATAGAACAAAGCAACCCAGTATGAACATGCCTGGGGATGATTATAAAAGATGAACACTACCAGTCTGAATATTTCAAGAAGATAAAAAAAAATACAGTCCTAGGTTATGGACTACCCCAAATCTTTTTCATTTACAAATATTGAAAGGGATGCTCTAGAAAATGGACAGAGTTAAACTCAAAATTAAAGTGCTACATGATGAGATTGTAACTGGTATGAAAAATGAAACCTCAGGAAAATGAAAGATTTGAGGAAGTTTATAGGCCAAGGAGAGGAAGCAAGTTTGATTGAATTTATGTTCCGGCTCCATGGCCCTGATCTTATGGAGGTTTCCACATGTAGTCATTAATCATAGAAGAGACAGGTCATCTGGATGCCTGATTGATATTTTTACATCTCACTCAGATGTTGTGTGTTTTTACTGGATTTATCAAACTCGTGTCTGGAATTCACGAGTTTTAGCAATGAGAGAGGTGATTTTTTAACTGGTAAAAGGAAAGCTTAGAGGCAAAATGAAAGCTTTATAATTTATTCTTCAAAGATTTTTGAGCTTATGGGAGGGTTCAAGGCTCAAGCATCTGCTCTGGGATACAGGGGTGACGGTAGTATCCATTCATAGGGCCACTGAGAACTACATGAGATGGTACCTGGGAGGCACTTAGAACAGGGCTGAGCACGTGGTGGTGTGCAGGAAATGTTAGCTATTTATGATTTTTTAAACAAGTGAATTGAGGGCCATTTCTGTTTCATATTAACCCAGTGCTCTGAGAATGTTGACTGGAACCCAGCACTGGGCAGGGAGCTCTTGGGGATTTGAATCTCACAATTCTTATCCTTGGAGGTCAAGTTCCCTTTACATTACTGGGATCCCAGTTCCTCTCCATCTCTAGAATAACCCACATGCCTCTCCACACGCTTGTTACTTGCACAGAATCCTTTCTCTATGAATTAAGAAGGAGAGGCTAGAGTCTGGCCATTGAAAAATCGGGGTTAATTTCTTAGAAACTAGTCTGAAGACACACCTACTGACCAAGACATCCACTCAGATAATGCTTGCCCGCTGGGAATCTTCAGTTCAGCCCAGGAGCCAAGACGTAAAACGCAGAGCTAGCTAAGTGACACCGCAGAGCTCAACAGAACGAGCCGAGAAGAGCGCCAGCAAGGCGCTGAGGGCCCTGGATGAGCTGGGCTGAGCTGCAGTGGGCGATGGGGAAAGTGGGTCACAGGGAAGTGAGGACCCTCAGGCAGGGAGGTCTGGAAGGCTGGAAGGAATCTGTTAGTCACCTTAAGTCTCTTGGGAACATTGAAGAGCCTGGGCAGGTGCAAGAAGTACTTATCCTTCAAATTAAAGAATGTATTCAAGAGGAGAAACAAGATGTTTTTTGGAGGCTGGCTAGTCAATAAAAGAGAAGACAAATCCTTGAAAATATGGCCCCAGTTTTGTGAGGTCTGCTATGTGCCTTCAAATTCACCCCATGGGTCTGGGTTTGGCATTTCCTCCTGGACTGGTCCGCTCCCTGGTGGAAAGAAGGAAAGAAGGACCTCTTTTCCAAGAGGTCTTTTGCCCCCAAAGAAAGTTCTGTGGGGAAAGCACAGGAGAACAACTTGAGAGCTTACTGCTCTTGAATTATTCAGTGGTACCTGGGCTTCTGAGCTGCCGGGGCACCGACTCTCCTCCTTTGGGGTAGTTCTGGCTTTTGCTACAACAATGGTTACCCAGAGCAGGAAAACGGGGATGGAAGGAACTGGCATTTCTTCCTTCGCAACATGACCTTTGCTGGTATCCTGACAGGTAGAAATAAGCATCTGTTAAGGGACAGTGATAGTCTGCCTGTGTTTTGCTCATTAATTAGTTTTCTTGCTGAGGGGAAAATGATTTATTATATATGTAATTAGGGAATTGACTTCACAGTATCCATAGTTGAAGTCTAAAATTATTCACTTCAAATATTTGCACCTTCTTTTTTCCCCCAATACTGGTGAGAACTAGTATGTTTATGTTTTCTCATCGGCTTAAAACGGTAACTGACGTCCACAAGGCACACACTGGAGCTGATTGTGATGTGACAGTCAGGGTGCTGGTTTCCAGGGCGGGAGCTCGCAATTCTTCTTGTGTCCTCAGGCTCCGCATCAGAGCTGGCCAACTGGCTTTGTGGGGAGAGTATTTTACTCATCTTAGATCATTGGTCCAAAGAAGAGACTAGATGGGGTGGAGTGCTCCCAAACCCAGTTCTGCTGTGGACCAGGACATCCTTAGGACAACTGAAATTGCAGGAAGGATGAAGGTGGCTGGAGTAACTAGCCAATCTGTCAAGAGTAAGTTTTAATGGATCCCATCAAGTGTGTCTTAAGAGTTGTGAGTATAGGGCTTCCCTGGTGGCCCAGTAGTTGAGAATCTGCCTGCCAATGCAGGGGACATGGGTTCGAGCCCTGGTCTGGGAAGATCCCACATGCCGCGGAGCTACTGGGCCCGTGAGCCACAATTACTGAGCCTGCGCGTCTGGAGCCTGTGCTCCGCAACAAGAGAGGCCATGACAGTGAAAGGCCCGCGCACCGCGATGAAGAGTGGCCCCCACTTGCCGCAACTGGAGAAAGCCCTCGCACAGAAACGAAGACCCAACACAGCCATAAATAGATAAATAAATAAATTTAAAAAAAAATAGAAATGAAAAATTTGGTGCTCAGCAATCCCTTTAAAAAAAAAAGAGTTGTGAGTGTAACCCAGTGGTCCTGTCCTCAGAAAAATCTATGATTTGGTAAGAGACCTAACGCACCTGTGCATAGGAAATTGAGGAGCAGAAAACAGACGAGGACAGGTTCTGGCCAAGGTGACCCTGGCACCACATTTGTGGAAGAACTGCCCTGGGCAGTCCCTGTGTTGGACACGTAGGAGGCGGTCTCCATCCTCACGGTGTTTATAAGCAGAAACATATTGTGGGGAAGCAGAACATGAGAATGGCAATGATAGAAAGCCATCAAAATGCTAAGCAGTAGCATTAGTACAATGGGTCAAGGTTTCAGTGAAAAGGGTGCCGTTTGGAACGGAGTCTTGCAAGTATAAATCAGTGATGCAGAAAACATAGGCTCTAGAGAGTCATAGGAGGTAGATCTCTGAGGGAGCTCTAAAAATAGAGCTACCACGTGATGCTTCAATCCCACTCCTGGTCATATATCTGGAGAAAAACATAATTCGAAAATATACATGCATCCCAATGTTCATAGCAGCACTATTTACATTAGACAAAACATGAAAGCAGCCTAAATGCCCATCGACATAGGACTGGATAAAGAAGATGTGGTACATATATGCAACGGAATATTACTCAGCCATGAATAGTAAGAATGGAATACTGCCATTTGCGGCAACATGGTTGGGCCTAGATATGATCATACTAAGGGAAGTAAGTCAGACAGAGAAAGACAAATATCATATGATATCACCTACGTGTGGAATCTAAAAAAATGATACAAACGGACTTATTTTAAAACCTAAACAGAGGGTTTCCCTGGTGGCGCAGTGGTTGAGAATCTGCCTGCCAATGCAGGGGACACGGGTTTGAGCCCTGGTCCGGGAAGATCCCACATGCTGTGGAGCAACTAAGCCCGTGAGCCACAATTACTGAGCCCGCATGCTGCAACTATTGAAGCCCGCACGCCTAGAGCCTGTGCTCCGCAGCAAGAGAAGCCACCACAATGAGAAGCCCACGCACCACAATGAAGAGTAGCCCCCGCTCGCCCCAACTAGAGAAAGCCTGCGCACAGTAATGAAGACCCAACACAGCCAAAAATAAATAAATTTATATATATATATAAACGAAACAGCCTCACAGACATAGAACACAAACTCATGGTTACCAAAAGGGAAAGGTTGGGGGGGGGAGGGATAAATTAGGAGTTTGGGATTAATGTATACACACTATTATATATAAAATAGATAATCAACAAGGACCTACTGTATAGCACAGGGAACTCTACTCAATATTCTGTAATAAACTATACGGGAAAAGCATCGGAAAAAGAATAGATATATGTATATGTAGAACTGAATCACTTTGCTGTGCACCTGAAATTAACACCACCTTGTAAATTATACTCCAATATAAAATAAAAATTAAAAAAAAAGAATTCAGGAGCACTGACCCCCAACCCCCTCTCCTGTGTCCAAGAGCCTGTGGGTCCCCCTTTTAAGACAACGGCTGACAAGGTGTGACACAGACTAACACAGCGGGTCATACTTGGTGAGGCTGATGAAACCTGATGGATGCCAGATAATACCAGGGGGCAGGTGTCGTAGGATTTATTCCCCAGAGGCCTCTGTTAGTCAATAACTGACTGATTCAGTCATGTTTGGTCTTCTGTGAAAAATGAGGGTGAAGCTGCTTTAAAAATGTCTTAGCAAGCGGAGTGTGGCAGGCAAACTTCTGACACAGTTTGGGGAAGATTTTATACTCGAGGTCATGTAAAAGGAGCCCCTGTATGGCAGCGATTTTATTTCCCAAGCAATAAACAGGGGCCAACTCATTGGTCTGTTTGGAAAGAATTACTCAGTAAGAATAGGAACCTTACCTGCCTGCCAAAAGCAAAAAGAAAAGTGCCCTAGATTCCAGCGAAATAATGTCGCTCTAGCAGGACATCCATCTATTTGAAGTGAGGTGATTCAGCCCCAGCAGAACAGCCTGGAACCTGGTGAGTAGATGAAGCTGAGCTGGGCGCCCTCAGCAGCTGGGCAAGGCCTCTACATCCACAAGGACTTGCAGGCTCCAAGAGCCACTCAGGTCCCCATCCTGCCGTCTGAAGACGGCCTGACCCCCAGGGCCTCAGGCCCCCTTTATAAAAGGAAAACTTGAGGCCATTTAATACCCTCTTTTTGAGGTAAACTTATTTTTCACTGCAGATGGTAGTGCCGTTTAGAATGACTCTCTGGAGAGCAGATTCTTGGGTAAGATCTGTGTCCAGGTGGTGGGAGCCACTGACAGAGAAAACTGAAAAGCCCAAAACTTTGAAAGAATTAAATAGGTGTTATCATCAAAACCAGTTTATGGTATTAAGATTTGAATTCCTTTGTTAATAGAAGGTTCTGTTGTGCTGATCGATTCTCTTTGTATGGAAAATGTCTAAAGAGTCAAAAGGAGAAGACAAAAACACGGCACCCAGTTGGGTCAAACGCATGGTGTCCCAACCCCTCTGAGGTTGGGGAAGAGGCAGAAGGAGGTGGAAAGAGAGAGAGGAAGCGTTTGCATCTCACTACTCAAAACATCAGAATGTAAATGTTATTATAACTCGAGGTCATAAGAGGAACTTTCACTAACCCCTCCCCGCAAAACACACACACACACACACACACACACACACATACGAAATGAAATATTGCCTCATGTTCTACCTTTTCGATAGAAAAATGAGTAAGATCCACAACCTGCGTTTACTGGCTCCCTTTTGCTTTTGTGCTCCCGCTTCTGTCTCCTCTGTTCTCGTGAACAACCTTCTCCAGGTCCACAGTGGCTCCTTTGCTGCCTTCCTGCCGCCTCCTGGCATTCACCACCTACTCCTTCCTGAAGTCCCTTCTTCGCCTCACTGCTAGGGCGCTGCTCAGTCTTTTAGCGTTCCCAGGCTCTTCCAGCATCCTTTGCTGTTTCTTTGTGAACCATCTCCCTTCCGCTGCCCTCTAGTTTGTGAGGATTAAGTGAGGTCATGTTTCTGCAGACACTCAGTAGAGCGTGCAGCTCTCCAGGTGAAGAGTGTTAATAACTTGATAACGTTCTGACATTCGTTTTGTGTCTTCTCTTCTCAACCATGTCAATGGTTTTCAACTCCCTTTGGGTATCTCGCTTTTTCTCATGCAAACCTTGCCTCACGCTGAACTGACCACATTCTCTCACGTTCCGCTGTGTCACCTGGGCTCACTCGACTTGGACAGAGGTCCCAAATGATGGTGATTATGGCACGCGGGTCGCAACCCACGTGAGCTTCTGTCAGTGAGGGGGAGGAGTTGGTGTTCCTCAAAGAGACCCTCTACCATCAAGCACTAGGTCCCATTAGAAGCACGGAGTCACCAACAGCTTTGGTCCCTGGCCCATAACAGGCTTCCTAAAATTACTGCTTTCTGGGTTAACTGACCTGTTCTTTTTTGTCTCCTCAATCATGCCAATAATTTTGTAATCAGTTCACTGTATTCAGTCCCCTCTGTTGAAAGTACCTGGTGGTGTTCGTTTTCCTGACCGATCCCCTTGCCTTTCCCCTCTCCTCAGGATGTGCTGGAACCTTCCTCACAGCGAAGTCATTAGCTCACCATCAGTTTCCATAATTTTGTCTGCCAAACTCAACAATAGTTAGAAATTTGACAAAACTTTGTGTAGGGTGTGTGTGTAGGTGGTGGGTAGTGGCGTGGTAATGCTTTTCCCTTTAGCATCTGTTAGAGTCTCTGGGGAAGAATATAGAAACATAAGCAACATTTAGGACTTAGATGTAGAATTTTAAGTATCGTTTGACTTTGGGTTATGTCTGGAGAGAGAGCATGCATGAAGGTTTAGCATGAAATCTTAATAAAATGATAACTTCGAGGGCCTGATGCAGTCCTGTGTGCGCCAGTGTTTTTCTGACTATCACGGGTCCCATAAGCCAGGTAAGGCAAAGGCTGTGCAGGTGAGTTGGGGCTGAAATCCACATTGCTTTGTGCTCTCCAAGCCTTGGCTTATGGCACAGGGCTGCATTCATCTATACAGTGGTGTTGCAGACCTATTGTTTCTATTCTTTTCAGGCTTACGGTAATCACATCTGGAATAAAAGTTAATTTAAGGTCACTTTGTTCAAAATGATTCAGAGGAAGAGGGGCTTTTCAATCATACCCAGGTGCTATAGGGGCTAGCACAGGTAGGATGGTTCTAGTTTCAGAAACCAAGGTAAGCTGCCCTCCTTGAGGTAAAGTCACTAATGTATTTTCCCAGGAAACATCCCGGTCTATTCCTCTGGTTGTTCAGAGACTCCTGAGGGACAGATGTCTGATCGCTCTTTAACAGAGTCTGCCTCTGAGCCTCGGTGCTTAAAATGCATGGAATCTAAATCTAATTGACAGTGATTCCATCTCCCCACCTTGATTTAAGCTCTCTTTACTTTTTTTTAGATGAACAACTAACGACATTGAAATGAGTGCTTAATTCAATCAGGTTTGCCCTAATTGCTGAATAATTATAGCTTGACCCGAGTTCCAGGCTTCTCTCTTCAGATCTGATGGGACTGGAGCATGTCATGCTTTCCCTGACATTTTAGTTGCTGACAAATGAACATTAAATCCTATTTAATTCTAAGTGAGATGGTTTTTAAAGATGCACTTGCACCCTATCTTTGCACAACATTTCTCTAACAGTGAAAGTGACCAAGGCATGTGAAACAAAAGGGAAAACCCATGAAATGACAATTCTTTAAAAAAAATTTTTTTGTTCTTTTCCTGTATGGTTTATTACAGGATATTGGATATAGTTCCCTGTACTACACAGTAGAACCTTGTTGTTTATCCATTCTATATACAATAGTTTGCATCTGCTAACCCCAAACTCCCAGTCCAGCCCTCCCTCATCTCCCCTTCCCCTTGGCAACCACAAGTCTCTTCTTTATGTTTGTGAGTCTGTTTCTGTTTAGTAGATATGTTCATTTGTGTCATATTTTAGATTCCACATATAAGTGATAGCATATGATATTTGTCTTTCTCTGTCTGACTTACTTCACTTAATATGATAATCTCTAGGTCCATCCATGTTGCTGCAAATGGCATTATTTCATTCTTTTTTTATGGCTGAGTAATATTCCATTGTATATATATATATATATATATACACACACACACACACACACACACACACACACATCTTCTTTATCCATTCACCTGTCAGTGGACACTTAGGTTGCTTCCATGTCTTGGCTATTGTAAATAGTGCTGCAATGAACATTGGGGTGCATGTATCTTTTCAAATTATGTTTTTCTATGGCTATATGCCCAGGAGTGGGATTGCTGGATCATATGGCAACTTTATTTTTAGTTTTTAAAGGAACCTCCATACTGTTCTCCATAGTGGCTATATCAATCTCCTTCCCACCAACAGTGTAGGAGGGTTCCCTTTTCTCCACACCCTCTCCAGCATTTGTTATTTGGAAACTTTGTAATGATGGCCATTCTGACCGGTGTGAGACGGTACCTCATTGTAGTTTTGATTTGCATGAAATGACAATTCTTTAAAAGAGAAAGAGCCCTGAACCTATGGCATATTGAATGAGAACATAAAAGTTCAGTGCTCAGTGTGGTGTCTGTTGTACAGCACAGGCTCAGTAATGCTAGGGGCTGATACACCTGTCTTACCAGCAAGGAGAAATGAACAAGAAAATGGATAATCAGTATTAATCAGTAGCCCCAGAAGATCAGGTATTAAAAGGTACTTTTATAAAATAAATATTACATTGTTTCTGCAATTCTCTAAGTCTTGTCCAAATCATCTCACTCTTGATATACTGAGGCAACACTTAGAAGAATCCCAGGTAGCATAGAATACAGCTAACTTGTGAGTTGGGTTACTTTTTCCATCTATAAGGCAATAGTCTTATCTATGTGACCTTGTGACTCTGCCTACTAGTTGTACTTTTCGTACCAATAGTCCCAATAATGCAGGTGGGCCATATGGGTTGTCCCTGTATCTGATGGATCAATCATATATGATTTGGACCTGAATACACAGGAAAGATATTTTAGGAAATGTCAAGTTCTAATTCATGTCTATTAAGTTAGGGCTAACCACAGCTGAAACAATTGGGTAAGTGAAATCCAGAAAAATAAGAGAATAAGTTTTCTTGATGCTTGGGGAAGAAGGAATTTTGTAGACCTTCTGTTCTTTTAACTCTAAACTGGCAAGATAAAACTATGTTGAGAAAGGCTGGGGCTTAAATGAAAACTGGAATTTCTCCTTCCTGGGTATTTTATCATATAACAGGATTTTGGCTTAATTTTCAAGAATTATTCCCCAACTTAAACCTATTTAACAAATAGAAAGAATCATTAGATGGGAAACATTTTTAGACTTAGAGTAATCAAAGTTAGAATAAAAGCCAACTTAATTCAAAATGATGTTTTTGCTTGTTTGGAAAGCTTTCTTGTCCAATATGTCTATAGCATATCAAGAAAGACCTAAGACTTTTGCCAATATTTTTTTCTCAGTGAGAGTGATGACAGACATTTAAGAAAAATTATTGACACAGATCGAAGTGTGAGTGTATAATTATCTCAATTACCTTCTGTAATTGAGTGTCAGCTAACAGAGCTGTACATATTCCTCTTTTATTTTTTTTTATTTTTTTTTATTTTTTAATTTTATTTTATTTTTTGGTCCTGAGATCCCATATCCAATATCATATTCCTCTTTTAAACACCAGAATCCAAAAGGCAAATGATTTAGCCCAGGAGTCAGCTTGTAAAAAGAAAAAATAAGAAGGCATCTACCTAACTTTTTGTATTTAATAAGTATTGTAGCAATATCACAGTCATATGCTATGAAAGTCAGATTGCACACTTCAAATATATACAAAGATTATTTGTCAATCATACCTCAATAAAGATGAAAAAAAGTTGAAGAAAAGGAAGAAAAAAGAATAGAAAAGTATCCTATCTTCTGTCCTTGCTGAGGATATTTTTGTTCTATGGCAGGCCCATTCAATTCATGAGCTTGTTAGGTAGGAAAAGAATTTTATGGAATATTAATGTTTCCATCTTGAAAGTCTTGTTTTTTCCCCCCTGCAACTTTGTGGCCAAGAAGCAAAGATCAAAGTTTTGATAAGATAGACAAAAAGCATTTGATACCAATGATGAAATATTACTCTGGTAATATGAGTGAAAACACTTTGAATAAAAAACATTAAAAAAAATTGTAGAGATTTGCTGTTACTTTAAAAACCTTAGGTCTTTCACTACGAGGATTATATTTTCTTATAGTCTTTATGTATCTCATGATTTAGTGGCTTTAAATGATATTTTTATTCCCTTTTGTTGTCCCTAAGTTAAAAAATACATCTAAACACATTTCTCTAATGATCAACGCAACCACTGATATAGTGACTACCTATTCCTTCCTTGTAAGAGCACAGATTTAGATGAGATAATTCCTGCTTACTCCGCACCTCATTTCCTAGTTCTTTTTTGATAAAACTTAAATTCTGAGCCCAGATGAAGACTATTTAATTACTTTTTACACCCTAGTATTATATAATAATATTTTTGACACTTGCATTCTGTTACATGACCCTGTAAATAATGATTTAGAACGTTTTCGTCTCATTAGCCATCATTCACCGTGCGCATCGCCACGCTGTTAAGAACACCCTGTTGCCTAGTCCCAGGAGCTATTTTTTAAATTGAGGTACAATATACGTACAATGAACTAATCCATGAATTTTCGCACGTGTACCTAGTTTCCCGCAGGGCATTTTGGAAGACCCACTAATGCACAGGCACACAATTCCCAAAGCATGACTTATGGGGTCTGGCTGACACATGGGACTTAAGCACAGTAGACCCTGGAGCGCGTTTCGGCTTCTGAGTCAAGCAAAATAATCCCGAGGGTGCTTTGTACCCACTGATGAGTCTCCCCACGGGCTCTGTCACAGGGTGAGGATATGATTCTTCCATCTTCACGGGGCTTTTGGTCTGTAACTCCTGTGCAGCACACACTTTCTAAGGACAAACAGTAATTTGTGGAGAGACAACCTTTGAAACGGAACCCAGAGAATTATTTTCCTAAAGTCAACATGCGCAGGGTTTCCCTGTCCTGGTGAAGATGCTGTTTCATGTTGTCATCTAACGCTGTTATCAGGACCCCTGTTCTCATCCTCTGCCCTCCGTGTGCCCAGAGCTCCCTGTGGGCATAGAAGCAATGCCTCCCACTGGGCCTTCCCAGTCCGACCCCCATCTGCCCTGGCCATGACCACCAGATACCCCAAAACGTATTTCCTTCACTTAGGTCAGTTCAAGTTGTGGGCATGGCTCCCTCCCACGGTCTCTCTACTGTAGTGGGAACAAGAGGTGCCTTATTCTTTCCCTCGTGCTGAAGGCTCCAGGGGGCGGGGCGGGGCTCTCCAGGTCACATGGGAGAAATGGAAACAGTTCACCAGGGTCTATCTGGGTGAAACACTCCTTCCTTTAACGCTACTAGTTGTTGACTGTGAACTAGATTCAGGTCTTTCTTCAGTCTGGGGATTTCTTCCTCTCAACTCTTTAAGCACTTCCTCTCTTTCTGTGCTGCTTTCCCTTCTGGAGTATTGCTTACTGGCGTGAACTTTCTGTCTTTGCGTTTTTGGCAGTCCGTCATGGACCCTAGCCTGATGTCTTTTGGGGAAATTGCACTTTCCTCATTGGATGCAATCTGTGGGGCTGTTTATCTGGGAGTCCTGCCTTCCCTCAGCAAAGGAATGTGAGTCTGCCCCTCTGGAATTTAAATTCTGAACAGAGTGATAAAAAGACCACCCCGGGCTGGAGTTCATTTTCCTCAGTGACTGTATCAGGATGAGACCGCTGAGCTCCCTTGACCCAGGCAAGCATTCTGCCTCTGTCCAGCCTAGTTCTCTAGTCTTGCTTCGTCGACACAATGAATTCCCCGGATCTTGCCAGTAGCTTCCCTTTGGGCTTAAGAGCTGGTTCTCAGAAACTTCAGCAACCAAAGAGACATAGCTGATACACTTATTCATAGGATACATCTCTTTGATCTTTGATCTGTCCTTCCTGTTTATTTTCATATTTTCATATCTTTATCTTTCTTTCATTGAGTTTGTCTGGCACTTCAATAATTTTCTTTAGCTGTTTCCAAAACTTTTGCATGCTGCTGTCACGTGTTCATCACATTTGGTCCCAACTTACTTCTTTCAGCTTCATCCTCAGCCATGGCCTCTGCCCCATTCCATATTCTAACCACAATAAATGGATTTTCTTCCTAATCCTGTCATTTTCACTTTAACCTTCCTGCCAGTGCATGGGCTAGTCCCTTGTCCTAAAATATTCTTCTACAAAACTTTGCTTAAATCTCCTCTTAGAAATCCGCCCTGGTTCCCTATGTGAAGAAAGACTCCATTTTTCATGCTCCCTCTAATGGGATCCCTTAGCATTTGGTCTTTTTTGACCTGTCACTTGAATTAAAATTATTTTCATCATGTCTGTTTTATCCAATAAGCTGTGAATTTCTTGAAGATTAAGTCTGTGCTTTACTTACCTCTGTATAGTCTCTATCTTACACAGTGCCCAGCACTTTTTATGTCCTCAACAAATGTTTACTGAGGGATGGAATGAGTGGCTGAATAAATGAGGGTTACTCACAGGCTACCCATCCCTGGAGTGGAAGGCAGACTCATTCATTGGTTGGGAGCTCTCAGCCTGCTGTTGTGTGCACGGAGCACACTTGCTTGTTTAGGTGTGTGGCTCTTCTTTGCAGGAATTGTACAATGAGAATGATATGTGACCTTTGGATGGCTGTTGACTCTGGACATCTGGCATTGAAACATTTGTTTTGCTTCTAGCCTTGCCAAAAATAAGAAAGCACATGTATCCATACCAACAATATTTATCGAGTATCTGTAATGGGCAAAGCTGGTCATTACCTAGGACACAAAGATTAATCTGACACAATACAGTCCTCAAGGGAGACCCAGTAGAGTGATGTGATGTCACAGATGACCCCACTCTAGGTATAAAGTGTCACAGCAGATGCATGTCTGAGGCATTTGACTAGAGCCTTGGCCCTCCGTCAAGGCTTCAATGCTGGGAGATGAGATGGAGGCAGTTTTGAAGTACTGATTTCTAAGGGGTGCCTTTAAAAAATGATGAAGTGTATATTTCTGGAATTATAAAGCCCCCCACTATTTTTCACCACATTTAAAAACTTAAAGAATAGTTGATTTACAATATTGTGTTAGTTTTAGGTGTATAGCAAAGTGACTCAGTTATATAAATACATGTTTTTTCCGATTCTTTTTCATTATAGGTTACTACCAGATATTGAATATAGTTTCCTGTGCTATACAGTAAATCCTTGTTGCTTATCTATTTTTTAAAATTTTCATTTTTTATAATCTTTTATTTTTATACAAATAAAAATATTTTTATACAATTTTAAAGGCTACTTTCTAGTTACAGTTTTTACTGTAAAACCTATTGGCTCTATTCCCCGTGTTGTGAGTACCTCTTTGAGCCTGTCTTATACCCAATAGTTTGTACCTCCCACCCCCTCCTCTCTGTAGTGTTCCTTCCCACCCCAAACCCTCACTGGTAACCACTAGTTCTCTGTATCTGTGAGTTGGCTTCTTTTGAAAGGCCCCTTTTGGAGACTTTTAATTCATAATTTGAATTGATCTCGAATTTCTCATGGAGGTCATTTACCTTGGAAGCTTTAAAAAAGTCTTTAGAGGACTCTTCTCGCTATGAAAATGCTCCTACAAAGTCCAAGGAGATTTCATTTTCTTGACATTTTCACCAAGTGTTTACAATGAAAGAGACAATTTTAATCAAGCATTTTGAGTTTTTGTCATCTGCCTGATGAAAACTGCTGTCCCTTTGTTTCCTTTGAATTGACTGGAAGCCCACACAAAATGGGGCGCAGAGTCATTAGGAAGAGCTGCAGCTCCTGGGACTGAGGAGGGGTGTTGCCCAGGAGGATGGCAGGAGCTATGCCCACACATGGGGTTTCCCACCAGAGGGGTGTGAAGGCTGCCTTCCCTGTTACCAGGCAGGAGGGAAGTCTGGCCCAAGGAGAGAGCCAGAAAAGTACCTGTGGTCTCTACCAGCCACACTCAGCTTTCAGAGGCTTATGTCGACTCTCCTACAGCTGGTAAGGTTGGTAAGGATTCAGTACCTACCACTTTTCTTAAAGTAAGTTCATAAACAAAGGCTAACACTTATTTATAAGGGCCTTGCGGGAAACAAATATCAGAGTACCATTGTGGCCTAGGAGAAAAGTGGGGTCTCTGGAGATCCAGATGGACAGCATGATATCCCGAGCCTTTCTGGAGAGGGTTATCAGCAGTTTTTTAAGCAGGAGGAACTAGGAACTCATATCAGAGCCACTGTATTTCCTTTAGAGTTCATTATGTAAAAGTATGCCTAGGAAATTGTCAGGATTCTCACTGCAGACAGTGTGTTCAGAAATTCTCAACAAATTCCTTTATTATCTTTATAATGTTCTGAGTTAAAGAATCCTTCTAGATATTGTTATTTATACATATACCATGAACGAGTGGAATATGCCTGACCATTAGCATCAGTCCCAGGAGTGGGAAAAACTAGGGAAGATTTATGCATAGATAATTCACTTACTTTCCATCCATCCATCCTACAAATTAGGTTGAATTAATGAATATCTATTGAGTACCCGCTACAAGTAAGGAACTACACTAAATATTTTTCTGGAGAGTACAGAGAATTATGCCAAAAATAGCTCTGCGTTTAATCTAGTTGAGAAATTAAGACATAAATCTGCAAAAAGGTAAATAAAATACAAGTGGTAAGAATATATGAGAATGACAGTGAAAGAGTTCCACCTGGTATTATAGATCCAGCATTAAAGAATGGTGCCACTATTTATAACAGGCAAGACATGGAAATAACCTAAAAATCCATCAACAGATGAATGGATAAAGAAGATGTGGTACATATATACAATGGAATACTACTCAGCCATAAAAAAGAATGAAATAATGCCACTTGCAGCAACATGGATGGACCTAGAGATTATTATACTAAGTGAAGGAAGTCAGACAAAGGCAAACACCATATGATATCACTTATATGTGGAAGCTAAAATACGACACAAATGAACTTATCTGCAAAAGGGAAACAGACTCACAGACACAGAGAACAGACTTGTGGTTGCCAAGGGGGAGGGGAAGTAGGGGAGGGATGGATTGGGAGTTTGGAATTAGCAGATGCAAACTATTATATATATGGATAACTGAATCACTTTGCTGTACACCAGAGACTAAGACAACAGTGTAAATCAACTACACTTTAATAAAATAAAGTTTTTTAAAATGGAAAGAAATAAAATAAAAAGAAATGGGGAAAAAAAAGAATGGTGGCGAATGGGCCTCAGGGAAGCAGGTGTCTGCACACCAGGGGGCAGGAATTAGTCAACATTTGGATGGGTTAATGGGGTTCGCCTAGTGGACAGAAGAGGAGGATTCATAGCCTGAGTGGGAGCCCGAAGAGCAGGAAGTACCCAGATTGATCGGGGTGATGAGTCAGACAGTTGAGCCCAGGGTTTGCAGAGGGGAGGATGGGCAGGGGTTGCGAATGGGGGATATTTTGGGGCCAGACCAGGAAGATATAATTAGCTCCCTATCTTGTGAAAGGCACACAGGTCAACAAAGCAGAAAGAGGTTTTCTTTTAAACTATACAATTATTAATTTTAATGTTAACTCACAAAGGTAGCTTAGTATGATGGGAAAACCAAAACCAAATAAACTGTAAATTGGAGATCTTGGAGTCCCCTGCTCTAAGTAATCTGTGGCAAACCCCAACTCTCAGCTTTCAGGAAAAATGTGAGCACAGCAATGACGGCCTCGCCGGCCACCCAGTCTCACCATCCTGTTGCCTCTCTGCTCACCGCCAAGTATCCTGGGTGATACTGCCTCGTTATCCCACAAGTGGGTCAGTTTTGGAAAGCAAGTGATCTGTCATTTGGAGAAATCAGAGTCACTGATTTCTGCTTGTATTTCTGTACCAAAAGGAAAGAGAGAAAAAAGAAAGAGGCAAGTAATCCAAGAGAAAGTAAAAATCACTTAAATGCAATCTCCCGATTATTAGTAAATTCTAACAAAGATGATACCCTCTCCCCCTCCCCTAATATCAATGGCTGGCAAAGAGCAGTCAGAGAAAGCACTCTGTTCACCAAACGCTCCCTGTGTTGGAGCAGGTTTTGTGGGACAGCCTTTGAATTCCACCACCCATAGCAGCCAAGGGAGCTTGACCAGGGCCCTGAGAGCAGAGAGCAGATGCAGAAGGCACGAGGCTCTGGTGAGCCTTATGCGCCAGTGGGATTGCGGACAAGCCACTGGAGAGATGGAGTACGATGAACAGTCTACAACTTTCTTGAGTAGGCAAGTCATCACTTTCTCTTACAACACAGCACAACACAACACAAATTTAAAGACATTTTAAGAAGAAAGGCCAACTTATCGGAAAAGATTTCTCTAGAATATGCAGGATGTCTGTTAGAAAGACAGGGAGATATGCCATTTGATGGTTTAGGGTGAGGAAATCATTTGAAGGGGGTGTTAAATGGAGTATTTAATACAGATTTACAGTTTGAATGGCTGGGTGATTGGAAAGCTGGCAGTAAGTAACAGAGCGTTTCTATAAGTCAGATGACCATTGTTTACTGAGGCCGTTTCCATTTTCTGTTGAAGAATGTACAGAGCTGAGTAGGTTTCCATCCCTTGTGGGTTTGGCAGCCATCTTCCCCCTTTTTGTATGGATAAAATGAACTTCTTCCATGTCTCTCCATTCCTCCTATTTCTGGATTATTTCCATAAGGACAGAGTGCTTTCTGGGATTGTCTGAGTCATTATATAATGAGTAGAATTCTGGCATCCTCATTTTAAAAAAAGCTATGATTATCATTAATACTATTTTTTTGTTTTGCAGAGTTCATCCAAGCAATAATAAAAAAGCAATTAGAAATATAAAATCATGGAAACTCTCATACCATTAAGAGGTCATTAAGCTTGGCAAGAATTGCTATATCCAAATTTCTGGTCTCATTCCTTGGTCTTTGGATTGCATTTAAGAAAAACAGTGATTACATAAATTTTAATACAATAAATGATGTTTGGCTAAAATTTTAACTTGTATTTCTTTGGGGGAAAAGACAAAATCTTGTGAACTGAAGATGGAGAAGCCAAGTTGACTCTTAATTACTATTTACAATTGTTTTGAATCCAATTTTTAACCACCAGAAATGATTGTATTTTGGGGCACCGGAAGCTTATACAATTCTAGAGGGCCCTCTTTAAATTATGAATATAAAGTTAGGTATGAAATTGAATATTTCTTTAGGGTGAAAAAAACCCACACAGCAAATCCCCAATTTACAAAAACTGACAAATACAGAAAACAACAGTATCCTTATTAGATGAACCCATGATGCGCAGCTAGAATGCTTTTTTTTCTACACTTCCTTAATTTACAATTCTGCACTTCAGGTGGTTTGAAGCCTTTTCCACAGACTAGCTTTTGCCTCCATCAGTTTCAAACATTGTTTCTTGTCTTCTATCCCTGGGTACCGTGGGACTCATTCTTAGAACGATGAAAGTTCTGGCCAAGTGAGTTGGCGGGGTGGTCAGTAGGATTATTCCTGGAAGCCATTCCTGCCCTGCAACTGTATAAATATGTCCCTCTAGATCCAAATTAAATGTACCCTCACCTTATCTCCTTAACTAGAATTCAAAATGCCCGTGGCCCCTGCAACTCTGCCTGACACTTCTGTGAGTGTGATGGGGGGAAGCTGGGGTAGGAAACAGAAGCCTTAATTGACTTCAGTTAAAATATCTCACCTGGGCAAGTTACCCAAGAGCCTGCGCCCTTGTGAATGCACTTTTACAGCACCTCCTAGAGCCTGGGGGGCCTGTGTAGGTGAGGAGTCTAAATGATGCGAAGCTGCCTCTGCTGATATCGCTTACCTTTCCTAGTGACAATTTTTTTGGCAAAAGAAACGCCAGCCAGCCTGTTGTTGGAGGGTCATATGTGTCCTCTCCTGTGTCCCCCTCCTCCCAGCACCGATCAGCTACCAGTGAGGTGTTCGGCGTTCGAGCTCACAGCTTTCCTTTCTCTGCTTCCTTTCCTTCCCCAGATCCTGGCTCAGTCCTGATGATCTCAGAGTGCAGAGAGGTCCCTCCCTCGCCTTGACCACTCAACCGCCACGGCAGCAGCTTTGTCTGCTCAACCACCTTTACTGTGTGTTTTCCCAGACCTGGACCATTCGGAACCCCTCTGCTTCTGATTTCTGCTATCTGACCACAGTTTCCTACCCTCCCGCGCTTACCCGCCTTCATCCTATGACCCTTACTCTTTCACACTGTAGAGCATCCCACACTCTTGAATCCGTCTGCTTCTCATTTCTAGCAGCCCTTCCGTGACCTCTATCTTTTCCACTCTTGCAGCCTAGACTCCGAGTTCTACCACTTCAAATACTTTCAGTGTCTTATCTCTTCCCCTTTAGCCTCTGCATCCAACTGTCCAACACAAGCTCAGGGATCAGTCATTGCGTCACCCCTCGCCCCATACCTTCTCCACCAGCTCCCCTAGGCCATGTCGTGGTGTCACGTGTATGGATACGAGCTCAGGTTTCCTCCACGTTAATAACAAACATTTATCAAGCTCTGTCTCCCTCTCTAGCCTCTGAAATATGGACATTCCCTGCCACTCCACAGATTTATTTTGGCTAAAATCAACAATGACTCCTTAATTGACAAATCCCATGGACACTTACTGTTTTAAGTTATGAAATGTATCAAACATTTTGAAGAGTACAGGTAATAACAGGATACACTCTCATATGCTCAGCACTCAGATCCAGCAAATGCTGTATTTGCTTAGGAGATTTAAAGTTTTTATTTGTTAGCAATAAAATGTTACATAGATATGTTTGAAAAACTTTTCATTCAGTCTTCATCCATTTCCTTCCCTCCCTGGTGAGTTAATCGATATTATGAAGTTGGCATTTATTCAATATGTAGTGTTATCTTATGTGTTTTAAAAATTCACACAAATGGTAATGCATACAATGCATCACCCTGTGACTTGCTTTTCTTATTCAAATTAATGTGTTCACTATTTACCCATATTAATACAATGATATCTTGTTTATTTTAATTTCTCTAAAGTGATCTATTTTTATGAACATGCTACAGTTTATTTATCCTTTCTTCTACTGACATTCAGATTGTTTCTAGTTGTTCAATATTTAAGTAATGCAGTAATCATTAACATTAATGCAATAAACATTCCAGTACCTGTCTCCTTGTGCACTAGTGATAAAGCTACACTTTGTAACAGTATTCACAAGTTATGCCTGTCTTCACTTTTACTAGACATCACCAAATTATTCTCCAAATTGGTGTACCAATTTATGTGACCATTAGCAACATGGGGGTTTCCATTTTCTTGCATTCTTGCCAATACTTGGAATTATAAAACTTTAAAATTCTGCTAACATGGATATGAAATACTCTCTTACTTCAATTTACAATGACCTCATTATTAGAGAGTGTGGGTATATTTTTGTGAATTTCTTGTTGGTATTCTTTATCCACTTTTCTATTATGTGGGGGTTCTTTCTACATTATGACTACTAATCTTTCATTGCTTTGGAGTATTGCTCTGTCTTTCTGTTTTAAAAAAAAATGTTTCTGTGATTGACATACATATAAACAGAGGAAGTTCTTCAAATCATGACCTTACAATGCTATCTTGACTAGAAGTTCTGAATTTTTTTTCTACTTTATGCTGCAAATGACTTTCAAAGTAATATTTACACAGAACAGTGTCAGGAAAAATGTTGTCTATCCCTGGGGTAATCACTGATAATGTTCTGGCATAGTCTTGCCTATTTTTTCTTTCAGGGTAAATTTTTCTTTCTTTATTTAAGACACATTTTTTGCAGTCTGTTTATTGGCTGAGCCTAATGGACATGTTCTGTCTTTTTGTTTTAGTAAATTCCTATTTATATGGATTTTATCCGGGAGGGAAATCAGCTTTTTGGAAGGCAGACACAAAGCAGGCTGCATAGCTCATTTTGATTCCCTCGTTGATTCTGTGTGCCTCCACAGGGGTGGACTGGTCCTGGAGCAGCATGACTCATCTTTCTCAGTTTGACTGGATATAACGAAAACTCAGAATGTTGCTCCAGAAGGTGTCATAGAGAGTGACTAGAGCTTTCCAAAGTGCCACCTTTGACTAATTCGCTTACTAAGAAGATCTGGCTAAAAACACTCTAGCATCCAAGACACAAAGGCAGCAATTTAAGCAATGTACTTCTCTTCAGATTCAGAGATTTATATATCCTAAATGTAAAAATACGTAAAGATACAAGCCAAGAAAAACACTCCCCAATATGAAAAACATTACCACCTTCCCTCGCCACCCCAGGTTCATTCTTGAACTTGCTTAGTTAAAGTGGAATTTTCAAAGATGAAATAATTCCAATAATTTAAAACCTTAGACTCTCAGTAAGAGAAGTAAGATATTATTCTGTTTTGAAAGTTTGTCCCCAAGCTCTGAATGAGTGGACCATGTCTTAGAGTGTGTGTGGAACATGAAAGTCTTCCTTCAGCTGTAGCTCTCTTCTGTCAAAGACGTTTGTTAGCTGGTCCCTGCGAGGAGTTAGTTCACAGTCCTATACTGTTGACACATTCTTCTCTTTTCCCAGGAATGTGGGTTTGAGGAATATGCTGAACGGATTCTAGAAAGGTTTGGAAGCTCTTTGCAGTCCAGTGCTTCTAGGATAAGGTTTGCTTGTGGTTTGTTCTCTTTTTTAAAAAAGTATGGCTGAAACAAGGGACTTAAGCAATTTATTGAAAATACAAATATTGATCTGATTTGAAGTCTGTATGGCAGTTGTCCTGATTCACCTTATTTGCAAGTTCTCCGTAAATACCTACCCCAGAAATTACCTGCCTACTGTGATCTTGAACTCTCATTATTACTCCCCAGTGAGTTTTGCTGATTCAAGAGAGAAAATTTTGGAAGAACATCTAGATGTTGAGCTGTTCTCTCCATCTTATGTCGGCTACTGACTGTCATCTCACAGAAACTTTAAATGGAAATCAATAATTGGGTTTCAGAAAAACTTATTTTTCACTCTTCAGAGGCATTGACTGAGTTTCCAGGCAGCAAAGCTGAGTCTGATTTGGAGCTCACTTTTCAGTGGAACCTGTTCACACACAGAGCTCTCTGTAGCTTTTTTTTTTCTGGAGTTCCCTCTCCTCCCTTCTAAGTCCCCTTTTGGCTTTTTGTTAGTATGTGTTATTCATTTTCCACAAGAAAATTCATCTTTGGAGCCTGGTGACAGATCTGATTCTGTATAATTGATGATGAGTATAAATTTCAGTTGCTTCTGTTCTCTGCAGTGAGGGTGGGGATATAATATCGGTGAGGCCCAGACTCTCAGACTAAGGGCCTTTTGTGTTTTCTTAAGGTTTCAGGAAGTTTGAGTCGTTTATTTAGTGTAGCACAGTTAAGACAAAATTAGATTTGTTTCTCTAAAGCTAAGACATTTCTGTGTCTGCTTGTTACTAAAGCACTGAACCATCCCTGGACCTGATAAGTTTGGGATACACTGTGCTCCCTTCAAGCTTATGACATTTTAACCAGGCATGGTCCAATTAACCTCTGACCTTTCTCAAGTTCATCAGGAAATAGACTGGTACTCATTGCTAAATGCTAGGTTTGTCGTTAAAATTACACATTACCCAAAGAAAGTCTAGTAGCAGGAAATGTGTGAGAACTAATCCAGAGAAACTAAAACAAACCTTTGGCTTACCTACAATTTTATTGGCATTTCCCTCTTGACTCCATTTCCCTTTAAATCAATAAAAAACTAGGGCTGCTTGTTAAAACTTCTGCAAGGCTTTGTTGGCAGTCACGTGGTGAGCTTTCTGTTCCATTTCTTCAGGGGTCTGTCCTGAGTCTACATGATCAAGGGAGGGCTTCTCGGAAATGCTTATGATAATCACTGTTGATGAGGTTTTTAACCTTGATTAGAACTTCCTAATGTAATGATTTTTACCTAAATGGTAGTCAAAGCACAGAGTTGGGTCCATGAACAAATTGAGCAGATGGGGTTTTGATATGGAGGTTTATCTCTGGCAAAGACCTACTCTCAGTGGTAGATACAGAACACATGCTAAAACAAAAGCAAACAAAAATACCATGGGCATCATTGAGGGAGATACAGGAAGATACGCAGCCTCCTATAAGAAGCCTGGGGTAACACCGGGGGACACATTTCTATTCATGTTCTGCAATCGATTCCGACCCAAGGCCATTAACGTTTGGTCCCCCAAGGTATGTGTGCTTGAATTTCTAAGCTGGAAATAATAGAGCAAGCACAGCCTCTGTATTTGCCAGGACATTTTGAGAGTAAGTAAAATAATAGCTTTTTAAAGAGTAGTTCATAAACATAAAGAAGTTCAAAGGCATAGTGGTTAAAATCCTAGGCTCTGGAGTGAGACAAGTTTGGGTTTGATTTCTACTTCTCCCATTTCCTAGCTGTGTGCTCTTTACTTTCCTAAACCTCAGTTCTAATTTGTAGAAGATGGTCAGTTACGTTCTCCATCAGCTGGTGAATAAGGGGTCCAGAATGGTGTCTGCCATGCTGTAAGCATCGTGCACCTGGTAGCGAGGTCACGTGCGTCATGTGGATCGCTGCCTTGTCAGTGTGGATGGGGGTGTCGATAGAAACAGTCTGAAAAGTGTGAGAAATTGTTTGTCTGGGGTCTGTGGCAGGGTCTGCCCCCCCCTCCCCGCCTCAGCTTAGCGCTGAGCAAAGCAGCCCGAGGGCAGCAAGGCCCTGCCTCGTGTGCCAGGCTCTCACTAGCCTCTTCCTCTGCCCCCAGCAGGTCTCCTCCCCACACCCCTTCTCCCTGCCCACCAGCACCCATCCAGGTCACATTCCTGGCAAGCTCTCACTCTCAGCTGCTCGTCAACTAAGGTGTTGGCTGATAACAAAGCTATGAACTGATAAGGCTTAATTCCTTCAAGTGGTATTTTAAAAGGCCAGGAAGCCTTCAAGAGCTAAAGAAATAATGGAGTAATGACAGGCATTAACTCTGTGTGTGTGTGTGTGTGTTTCTGGGAGATGTCTGGGCCGGGAGCCTTGACTGTCATTATAATAAACCCTACAGAGGTTACCTGTGCCACCTGGGTCACAATAAAGCAGCTTCTTTGGTCTAAAATTGACACTGATCCCACTTAGAAACTAATCGAAGCCGTGCTTTTCCTATATTGGATTTAATACACTCTACTCTTAGCCTGGGAAGCCTTAGGACAAGCATGACAAAAATACAATTTAATTAAAATGTTAAACTATTTATATGCCACAATCTTTGTGATCGAATTAGAGACTAACTCACCCCATGGTCAGAAATAGTCACAAGGACTAAAAGAAAGAAGAAAATAGCTCTTAAGAATAAATTGCTTACCAAGTATTTCAAGTTGAAGATGTCCAAGTTAAGAAAATAGTAAATACAAGAAGGCCAAAAGTTCATAGTAGTCCTCAACCGGAATTTCGTCTCCCTCTTGCTGTGAAGAAGACAAGTTGGACCAGAATAGACGACTGCCGCCTGCTGCAAGCTAGACCATGCTCAGAAGATCTGAAATTCAATAATGTCGCAGTACAAGCTGGGGGAAAGAAAAGCCTCTGGGGACTCTCTTGTAAAAGATTTACCAATATGCAACTAATTTTGATTCAGGAAAATTGTTATTGAATGTTGGGCTAGGATTTGTTGACAGGGTGGCCACAGGTAAGCATACAGCCCCATGTGTATGTGTATATTGCCTTCTAAATATTTGTCATTATATTACCTTTTTTCCTTGATCACCTACTTTATTTTTTTTTCCCCCATGGAAAGGCATTTTATTTTAAATACAGCCGTGTGTACATGTCAATCCCAAACTCCCAATCTATCCTTCCCCCGCCTTCCTCCCTGGTAAGCATAAATTCATTCTCTAAGTCTGTCAGTCTGTTTCTGTTTTGTAAATAAGTTCATTTGTATCATTTTTTTTTAGATTCTGCATATAATATCATAATACTTTCAAGGTTGCAACTAATAGTATTTTTTTTGCTGTTTTCCAAATTGCTCCCAGCTTTATTTTTTCATCATACTCTGCATGTACAAGAAGTGGGTTTTAATTTTTCAGTATTATTGAGGAAAATACTAAATTTGTATTTTTAAATCCAAATTTAAAGAAAAATGGCACTAAAACCATTATTTAATATTAGAACCATGGAAAGTAGATCAGAAATGAAGTTAGCTTACTGGTGCAACTAATAGGATTTTGAATTCTATTTTGAACTATGAAAGTGAGGTGATGCTTGAGCCTCTGCTACAATAGAAGGACACTTGCTGCATCTCCAAGGACTTTTGGAAGGTCTCTGAGCCCAGTGGGAGCAGCAGAGGTGAATTAGGAGAAGCCATGGAAGGGATGATGTCCCCGGCCACTTTCAACCACAGTATAAGGTTCATTCATTCATTCATTCATTCATTCATTCATCAAATGTGTATTGAGCTACTATGTGTGACACTTGAGAAGAATTTCTGGGCACACAGGGAGCATATAAAGCACAGGGTCCCCATGCTTACGGACAGGTGCTGTTCAGGAGAGGTCCCTGGAGCTATGCTTGGGGGATGCCACCTGTCAGGGAGGTCCAGGAAGGCTTCCTTGAGGAGACAACAGTTAGGCTGGTATCTGAGGGATGAGTAAGGATATTCAAGGAAAGGAGGAGGGAACAGAGTGCCCCATGCAGAGGGCCCCCAGCTCCTGCAAGCAGGTTGGGGAGCATTATTTATAACAATATGTTCAGCCTAAAAGTTAGGTTACAAACCATAGTACGGCAGTTGTGTTCAGCATTCTTTATTTCAGCAGCTGCTTGATTTCAATAAATTTATTTCTTTCAACAACTCTTAATTTACCAGGGTGGTTGGAAAAATGTACGTCATACTGAAGGAAGTTCTATGATGACAAGAAATGTGCTCTTGAAAAGATCACTTTTGTCCCCAAAGAGATTTTGCACAGTGTGGAAATCAGAGATACCTTGTTTATCCATGAAACATGGATGTTTCTGAAGGCTTCCCCACAAATGTCACCGCCCGTCCTGCTGGGGATCTAAAGAACTTGAAATTCTAAACTAGGAGGGACAGGGGGAGGCCAAAACACTAAGTTAAAAAGAGCAAAGTTGGAGAATGTTGGAGAATCCGGCAGCTAAGTGGGCTCTAGGGCTAAACCCGAGGCAGGCTCCCACCTGCCCGTGTAGCCTGGATGGGGTCCGCCTCCCCCAGGGAGGGTGTGTCAATTTGCTGGGACTGCCTAACAAAGTGCCACAAACTGGATGGCTTAAAACAACAGAAGTTTATTGTCCCACAGTGTTAGAGGCTTGATGTCTGAGATCAGGTGTTGGCAGGGCCACACTCCCTCCGAAACCTGGAGCACCCTTCCTGGCTCTTCCAGCCGCTGGTGGTGGCCGCCAATCTCTGGCTTGCATCTGTGTCACTCCCTCCTCGGCCTCTGTTGTCACATGACCTTCTCCCTGTTCATCTGTGTGTCTGCCCAAATGTCCCACTTATAAGAACACTAGTCATCTTGGATTAAGAGCCCACCCTAATGACTTCATCTTAACTTGATTACACCTGCAAAGACTCTATTCCCAAATAAGAGCACATTCTGAGGTCCTGGGCTTAGGACTTCAATGTATCTTCTTTGGGGCCACAGCTGAACCTGTGAAGTGGGTCTCAGTACAATTTCTGGCACTAAACACAGAGAATTTCTGCTCCCTGAGCCCAGGTATTTCTCCCCAAGATGCAGGGTCATGATGTCCAGCTATTTGCCTCAAATTCAACCCTCGGTGAATGGCAACACTCTCCCCAGGAACAAAGTGAGCAAAGACCCAGAAAGAGGTGAGAAGGGTCCACCAGTGGCGTTTTGCCTCCGGAAAGGAAAATCAGGAGGAAGAAGGGTCATACCTCCCCTCACCACCATTTGTGTCCACTGAACATTCAAGATAACACATGTGAACCGGAACCCATTTTCAAGGTGTTTCATTCGCCGTGGACTTAAGAGGCATGCTTTCTTCTGTGTGGGAAGGCTTTGCATTTTGTTTGTGGCTTGTATTCCTGGAGAAAAAAGAGCACTGTCCCCCAGCACACGTCCAGGAGAGGCTGCGAAGGCGCCTTGGTCGGACCATCACCCCCTACCCAGGGCTGGTCACTGCAGTGCGGCCGCTGGGATCCTCTGGTCGGGCCTGGGGTCACATCCCTCCCACCCCCCAGAAGGTGCACAACTGGGCAGGGGCTCAGGCCCACCTCAACCCATGAGCTTGGGTTTATAGAACAGCCTGCCCGTGAAGTCTGTCTTGGGACAAACCTTCCAGAGGTTTCTATAATCTCAGTTTGGAATTACTGTGTTTAAGGTCAGCGGTTTTAATTGCGGTGGGAAGCATTTTGGAAAAGTGTGGGCGTGCTTTTGCTTGTCAGTGATCTGGAGGCACAACTAACCTGTGGTGAGCAGGGCCCAGGGAGTCTAGACATTGTGTAACACATGGGACCGTCCTGAGTGACAGAGTTCGGTACATTTGCATGACTTTCAAACATCCCTCTTGATATCCTTGTAGGGGAAAACCCTTCTCTTTCATGAACCTCCATTTTATGTATGAATAAAAAGTCTATTTTGTGCCATTTCATATATATTGATTTTTCCAGGAATACAACTAGGAACTGTGTATAACAAGGGAAGATAGAGTTTTATTTTTATTCTGAACTTTATCGGGAGTTGTTCACCCAGAATGAAAATGACTTCACGAATGGCAATGCCCTCACAGTATCTGGTTTACTAACCCTGACATCAGTCTGTATTTGAGGCTGTCACTTTCATGGTGTTTTTAAGACTTCCTGATTAGATGAGCAATACATTTGCCTACTGAAATACATGTGATGTTTCTCTTGCACTTTACTATAGTTAAGTAATTATATTGATTAAATTATGTGTGTAGGAAGGTAATATTAACTGTGAATTTTGTTTCAGGATAATAAAGAGAATGCTATAAAATATTTGTAGCAAGGAGGGCGCTGAGTCTGATTGTATTGAGAACCGCTGACTGAATGTCTGAGCGTGTCTGTTACTTCCTCAGGGACACCTTCCCTGCACTCCACCGGATGCGTCTCCTCCCCACCTCTGTGGAGGGTCAGGTGCTCTTGCTTTGTGTTTCCATGGAGGGTCTTGTGCATCTCCTTTATGATGATTGATTTTTAAATTATGTATTTTCCTTAACAGACTGTGTGCTTCATGAGAGTAGGGACTCTAATTACGATATGTAGTCCTAAAACAACTTCTGATGTGTAATACATATTTAATACACAGCTGCTGAATACACGAATGATAAATAGTCACCCTGAATACGCTTTTCTTTTCTTCTTTTTTTTGGCCGCGTGGCTTGCGGGATTTTCCCTGACCAGGGATTGAACCCGTGCCCCCTGCAATGGAAGTGTGTGCGGAGTCCTAACAACTGGACCACCAGTGATTTCCCTGAATATGCTTTTCTATCCTTTATTCTTAGATTTCCTGACTCCTCATCCTCCGCTATTTTGACTCTGCATCTGAGTTCCTGTTGGTCACCCAGTTTTTCTCTGGATAACATGCTTTGAACTCAGCCTCCTGTTCTGGTGCCAGAAATCCTCCCAGGAACGACTTCTTGGGTGTCTCAGCTTGATGTCCAGCTGGCCTCTACAGGCCTCCGACCTTCCTTTCTTCCATCTAGAATCACCTTAATCCTACCCCTCTGTGCTCTACTTAACAGGTTTTCATTAACGTCCCCTCACAAGCCTTTTTTGTTTTTTTAACATCTTTATTGGAGTGTAATTGCTCTACAATGGTGTGTTTCTGCTTTATAACAAAGTGAATCAGCTATACATATACATATACCCCATATCTCCTGCCTCTTGCGTCTCCCTCCCACCCTCCCTATCCCATCCCTCTAAGTGGTCACAAAGCACCGAGCTGATCTCCCTGTGCTATGCAGCTGCTTCCCACTAGCTATCTATTTTACATTTGGTAGTGGATATATGTCCATGCCACTCTCTCACTTAGTCCCAGGTTACCCTTCCCCCTCCCTGTGTCCTCAAGTCCATTCTCTACGTTTGCATCTTTATTCCTGTCCTGTCCCTAGGTTCTTCAGACCTTTTTTTTTTTTTTAGATTCCATGTATATGTGTTAGAATATGGTATTTGTTTTTATTTTTCCGACTTACTTCACTCTGTATGACAGACTCTAAGTCCATCCACCTCACTACAAATAACTCAATTTTGTTTCTTTTTATGGCTGAGTAAAATTCCATTGTATATATGTGCCACATCTTCTTTATCCATTCATCTGTCGATGGACACTTAGGTTGCTTCCATGTCCTGGTTATTGTAAATAGAGCTGCAATGAACATTGTGGTACATGACTCGTCTTTGAATTATGGTTTTCTCAGGGTATATGCCCAGTAGTGGGATTGCTGGGTCATATGGTAGTTCTATTTTTAGTTTTTTAAGGAATCTCCATACTGTTCTCCATAGTGGCTGTATCAATTTACATTCCTACCAACAGTGCAAGAGTGTTCCCTTTTCTCCACACTGGTGTGAGGTGATACCTCATTGTAGTTTCGATTTGTATTTCTCTAATGATTAGTGATGTTGAGCATCCTTTCATGTGTTTGTTGGCAATCTGTATATCTTCTTTGGAGAAATGTCTATTTAGGTCTTCTGCCCATTTTTGGATTGGGTTGTTTGTTTTTTTGATATTGAGCTGCATGAACTACTTGTAAATTTTGGAGATTAATCCTTTGTCAGTTGCTTCATTTGCAAATATTTTCTCCCATTCTGAGGGTTGTCTTTTTGTCTTGTTTAAGGTTTCCTTTGCTGTGCAAAAGCTTTTAAGTTTCATTAGGTCCCATTTCTTTATTTTTCTTTTTATTTCCATTTCTCTAGGAGGTGGGTCAAAAAGGATCTTGCTGTGATTTATGTCGTAGAGCATTCTGCCTATGTTTTCCTCTAAGAGTTTTATACTGTCCAGTCTTACATTTAGGTCTCTAATGCATTTTGAGTTTATTTTTGTGTATGGTGTTTGGGAGTGTTCTAATTTCATTCTTTTACATGTAGCTGTCCAGTTTTCCCAGCACCACTTTTCTCCATTGTATATTCTTGCCTCCTTTATCAAAATAAGGTGACCATATGTGTGTGGGTTTATCTCTGGGCTTTCTATCCTGTTCCACTGATCTATATTTCTGTTTTTGTGCCAGTATCATACTCTCTTGATTACTGTAGCTTTGTAGTATAGTTTGAAGTCCAGGAGCCTGATTCCTCCAGCTCCGTTTTTCTTTCTCAAGATTGCTTTGGCTATTCGGGGTCTTTTGTGTTTCCATACAAATTGTGAAATTTTTTGTTCTAGTTCTGTGAAAAATGCCATTGGTAGTTTGATAGGGATTGCATTGAATCTGTAGATTGCTTTGGGTTAGTATGATCATTTTTACAAGGTTGATTCTTCCAATCCAAGAACATGGTATATTTCTCCATCTGTTTGTATCATCTTTAATTTCTTTCATCAGTGTCTTATAGTTTTCTGCATACAGGTCTTTTGTCTCCTTAGGTAGACAAAAGGGGACCTCCTTAGGTAGGTTTATTCCTAGCTAGTTTATTCTATTTGTTGCAATGGTGGAGTGTTTCCTTTATTTCTCTTTCAGATTTTTCATCATTAGTGTGTAGAAATGTAAGAGATTTCTGTGCACTAATTTTGTATCCTGCTACTTTACCAAAATCATTGATTAGCTCTAGTAGTTTTCTGGTAGCATCTTTAGGATTCTCTATGCATAGTATCATGTCATCTGCAAACAGTGACAGCTTTACTTCTTCTTTTCCAATTTGGATTCCTTTTGTTTCTTTTCCTTCTCTGATGCTATGGCTAAAACTCCCAAAACTATGTTGAATAATAGTGGTGAGAGTGGGCAACCTTGTCTTGTTCCTGATCTTAGAGGAAATGGTTTCAGTTTTTCACCATTGAGAACGATATTGGCTGTGGGTTTGTCATATATGGCCTTTATTATGTTGAGATAAGTCCCCTCTATGCCTACTTTCTGGAGGGTTTTTATCATAAATGGGTGTTGAATTTTGTCAAAAGCTTTTTCTGCATCTATCTATTGAGATGATCATATTGTTTTTCTCCTTCAATTTGTTAATATGGTGTATCACGCTGATTGATTTGCGTATATTGAAGAATCCTTGTATTCCTGGGATAAACCCCACTTGATCATGGTGTATGATCCTTTTAATGTGCTGTTGGATTCTGTTTGCTAGTATTTTGTTGAGGATTTTTGCATCTATGTTCATCAGTGATATTGGCCTGTAGTCTTCTTTCTTTGTGACATCTTTGTCTGGTTTTGGTATCAGGGTGATGGTGGACTCGTAGAATGAGTTTAGGAGTGTTCCTCCCTCTGGTATATTTTGGAAGAGTTTGAGAGGGATAGGTGTTAGCTCTTCTCTAAGTGTTTGTTAGAATTCACCTGTGAAGCCAGCTGGTCCTGGACTTTTGTTTGTTGGAAGATTTTTAATCACAGTCTCAATTTCAGTGCTTGTGATTGGTCTGTTTATATTTTCTGTTTCTTCCTGGTTCAGCTTTGGAAGGTTGTGCTTTTCTAAGAATTTGTCCATTTCTTCCAGGTTGTCCATTTTATTGGCATAGAGTTGCTTGTAGTAATCTCTCATGATCCTTTGTTTTTCTGCATTGTCAGTTGTTACTTCTCCTTTTTCATTTCTAATTCTATTGATTTGAGTCTTCTCCCTTTTTTTCTTGATGAGTCTGGCTAATGGTTTATCAATTTTGCTTATCTTCTCAAAGAACCAGCTTTTAGTTTTATTGATCTTTGCTATTGTTTCCTTCATTTTTTTTTCATTTATTTCTGATGTGATCTTTATGATTTCTTTCCTCCTGCTAACTTTGTGGGTTCTTTGTTCTTCTTTCTCTAATTGCTTGAGGTGTAAGGTTAGGTTGTTTATTTGAGATGTTTCTTGTTTCTTGAGGTAAGATTGTGTTGCTATAAACTTCCCTCTTAGAACTGCTTTTGCTGCATCCCATAGGTTTTGGGTCATTGTGTTTTCATTGTCATTTGTTTCTAGGTATTTTTTGATTTCCTCTTTGATTTCTTCAGTGATCTCTTGGTCATTTAGTAGTGTATTGTTTAGCCTCCATGTGTTTGTATTTTTTACAGATTTTTTCTTGTAATTGATATCTAGTGTCATAGAGTTGTGGTTGGAAAAGATACTTGATACGATTTCAGTTTTCTTAAATTTACCAAGGCTTGATTTGTGATCCAAGATACGATCTATCCTGGAGAATGTTCCATGAGCACTTGAGAAGAATGTGTATTCTGTTGTTTTTGGATGGAATGTCCTATAAATATTAATTGAGTCCATCTTGTTTAATGTATCATTTAAAGCTTGTGTTTCCTTATTTATTTTCATTTTGGATGATCTGTCCATTGGTGAAAGTGGGGTGTTTAAGTCATCTCTCTGAAATTGTTCTGAACTTCTAACCCATGGAGCTCCAGCCTCATGTTAGACATGACAGTCTGTTCTGTGGAGGCTGCTTCCTCTAGAATTAACTTTCCTTCATCTGGACCGGAGTAACAAGTCTGATGGAGACTTTATTCTCTCACAGTCTAGTCCGGGTCAGGAAACCATCGCAGGTGACCTGACACATGTGCCCCACATCTTCAGACTCTTCTTTAGAGCTGATGACCCTCAGGAGTGTCCTCTTTTGTTACCAATGGGACAGTCTTCATCTGTCCTGGGAGCAGAAGGAGAGACAGCAACATGTGTTTGAGTTTCCAGTCGTTGGGCTGGAAATATGTTACATGAAAGGGGTCATGCTGTGAGAAATGATCATCCCTTAATCTTACACAGGACTTGTTCCAAAATTAGTCTTATAGACTTAGACTGGAAGAATTTGACAGAGGAGTGGTAGGTTTTGAAGGGCCAGCACAGGTCCTGGCGGGGGTGGCGGCAGACCCACATGGTGGTCCCTGTGGGTTGGTAGGGGGACAGTCAGGGGGGCTGTGAGAGCTGAAGGGAAAGTGACAAGAGGGAGGAGAGCCGACAAAGAGAGGCAGAAGGGACACCAAACCAAATGTTTCCTTTTTGAAGACAAATTCTAGAACAAACCCTGTGTGGAAAGATGATAAGGTCTTAACTGGGTAAGTATTTGTAAGAATGAAGGATCCTTATGCGTTTGCAGAACGGGGAGACCAGGAGATTCAACCTTCGTCTCAACTCACTTCTCTGATCCCGGTGGCGCTGACGTGGGGCTGGGGATGTGAAGGCAGACACATCCTTAGTCACGAGGATGCTTCATTTTGCACAATGTCAATCAAATCGTCCTAACAACAACACATCTTTGAATTGCTTTAGTTGCTATTCAGAGATATGTGTGGTGACTCTGTTTTTGATAAAGCAATCTTCTGTCACTGTAACATGAAGTGGGCAATCAATTGACCATACTACTCTGCAGATCCTTCTGCCTGCGGCAGGTTTGCTGAGTGCACCTGTGGTGACTCCCAGGCACCGGGAAAATGCAGGGAGCCAGAGCTCCCGTGAGCGGGGTGGGGGGATCTGAGCACAATCCAAGATAAGTGCTGCCTGACCAAACAAGCCAGTGCAGTTGCTGAATAAACAATTCCCCTCCTGCATCTGTCCAACTAAACATTTGTACAGTGGCTGATCAAGGCGCTGTGCGTTAACTACCACGTCCAGGAGTGACGATTTACGTCACCTCTTCAGGAAGATGCTCCTGGCGGACCTTTCATTTTTGCAGTTTATGCTATGACATTGCCAGGATGTATTGTCTGCATTTGCAAAACACAGCTATAGGCTAGCTTCAATTCATGTTTATTTATACGGATGCTCTTCACACCAGGGTAACAGCAGGTCTGGCAGAACGAGAGAAACTTTTTTTGTTGAAGACACACCACAGACGCCGGGACTTGAAAGAACCCCTTTGATTCTTTCTTTGACTCAACAGAGCCAAGAAAGCAGGTTGGGGAAAACAATAACTTGAGGAACATGGATAAAGTTAATCCTTAACTTGAGACCATTAAAGCCAGGAAATGGAGGTGAATTTAAAAATCCTGTTGGCAGTGATTCTGTATTCATACTTGTAATGACTTTCCTTCTTCTCCGTCTTTTCCTTTCTTCCCACAAAGATGGTGCTGAGGGGCAGGCAGGGGGAAGAGCTGAGAATAAGGTTTAATATCATGAACTGAATTCTTATCCTTAAAGTAACTTTGCCACCAGGTTTCCTTAGGTGTTGAATTCAAATCACTTTTGCTTAAAAAGTTTGGCTTTCTTTTGGTTAAATTTTCTCCCCTATTGCTCCTTTATTCTTCCAGGTATATGTATATCTGGAAATCTCTGTTTCAAAAGAGGCTGATATAAACTGTTGGAAGGCTTCCACATTGAGAAAATTCTCATCTCTACCAAACCACTGATCACCATTCCCAGGCGAGGGAACAATGATTCAGCATTCATTACAAAATGACTCCTAAGCAATCATGACCGTTTTCAGGGAAAAAGACAATTATCAATTTCATGGACTCATACGTGATCCTGATGACTTTCAGGGGCTTACAATGATCAATGACCCATTCCCTGATTAATTAAGAGCTTCAGCTGCCCACCCATATAATATGAACAATAGTGCACTTGCCAAGGTGCCTATTCTATTTCCTGACGACAAAGCCTCGACTGAGTGGTAATGGAAAACTCAGACCTGCTGCTCTAGATTTCGTGCCTCTGGAGCCAAATACAGTAGCCATGGCTCAGTGGCCACAGACTCTCAGATTTGCTAGGAGCTGGGATAATGCCCTTCTTCACAAAGCCCACATCTAACTCACTTTGTCTTTTAGCCTCAGAAGCATTACTCTTAAAACTCTTTGCAAATAGCGAACGGGGCAGTTTGCCAAGAGGGAAGAAATGTCTCAGGTAAAGAGCAAGTTTCTTGGTACTGATGCTCAGACGCTGGTGGTCTATTTCCCTGCTGCCTTCCTCTCTTGCACATCGGATGCGGAGTCCGCGGGTGGAGTGGGGTCACTGTGGTTCTCTTAGCATGGCCCCTTCCAGACTCTCCCTTCCTCTTCTCTAGAGCCCCCAGATTTAGGGTCCTGTCCCTGCCCACACTTTGCGGTCATCAACAGCCCCTGGGGCCCCCCTGGCATATCACAGTCTTTCCACCACGACTGTTACCCTCTTCTTGGTATTCAAACATCCACGAGCACCATCCTTTCAATGTTCTGGTCTCTCAGTTCCTTGACCTCTTCTCCAAAGATCTCACTCCAGACACCACAGCTCTCCCTTGTTAATAACTGCAGTCACACCCTACAATACCCCCATTCAGGCATCCAGTCTCCGGCCACACCCTCCTTTCACCTCCACCTTTACTGCCCCATCATCAGGGATACTTTGACCCACAGTTCACCTGTCCTGTTGCCTGCGTTGTCCCTCATCCCCTCCACGTCTTCCTTCCCCTCCATTCCCAGCTTAGATTCCAGTTTCATCGTTATAATCATTCCCTGTATCACCATCCCTCTCCTTTTCTCTTCAAATCAGACTTAACTTGCAAAACCTAAACACTGGTTACATCCACTGTCTATCTACTCTGTACCTGAACTGAGTAGCTAAGGGCGGCTGGAGAAAAACACACACCCGGGCTGACCAATCTAACTCTAATTCATGCCCACGAGCCTCCCATGGGCCCCCATGCACGTGGCTGGGAGACCACGTTCTCTGGTCCACTCAGTCTTCCTGGCCCTTGCCTGTGACTCTTCCTCTTCTCCTTCTCGTTCATTCTTCGCTTAATGGATAATCTGCTTTCCCATCTAACCAGAGTGCAGAGCTGACCAGAAGAGAACTTTCACATCTCTTCATTTTTCTCAGCCCACCTCCCTGCATCTGGATTAGGACCGCACGTCTTTCCTTCTGCTGCAAAAAGGCAGTTGGCCAGGACCCGGAGGCCGGAGGCAGGAGGCCTTGAAAAGCCAGATGGGACCCGGATGTGCAGAGGCTGTGAGGGGCAGCCAACGTGTGCCTCTTTAGACCTTTATCTTCAGCCAAGAGGAGGTCCCCCTCATCCACCCAGACTTTACATTTCCCCAAAGTTATAGAGTTATCCAAAAGAGATGATCTAAACCCGTGCTGATAGGGAGTTGAATCTTGATTACTTAAAGACAATATTTAAACTCTAGGAGACTGTGTTATTTTTAATTAGAAAGTTTGTTTTCCCTACTACCCAGGTTGTAACTCATGAGTCATAGAAAAAGTAAGGGAGCTATATCTTTCTCAGCATATTTGAGGAACAGCAAATCCCCTGGTTCCACGCCTTCTTGCCATCGCTTCTCTTTGGGCCTTGGGTTAAGCCCACTTAGGACATCGCAATGGTCTCTCACCGGTCTCGCCCACTCCAGGGCACCTTGCACACCACTGCCAGCCCCTCCTTCTTAGGATGCCAGGGGGAGGGCTCTAGTCCTTTGCTCACAATCCAGCCAAGGCTCCCCTTCACATTCAGGCCGCAGTGTTGGGCACGGCATGTAACGCCCTGCAGGGCTGGCTCCCCTCCCTCCCCGTTGCCACCTCACTGTGTGCACGTGACACTTCAGGGGTCACACCCTTCGGTCCCTGAGAATGTGCATATTCCCATTTGTCCCCTTCCACTGGCCTAACTCGCCTTGACCTAGTCTGCCAGGAGAACTCCTACACATACTTCAGGCCCATCTAGTGGGTCACCTCCATTACTACCCTCCCATGAATACCCTGGATGGAGCTGACTGCTTTCTCTTTTTGACCCTTGTGGTACCTTGTCCACGTGCTTTTATGACAATATGTACAGCGACTTCTTTGAGTCCTTATTTCTGTGTCTTACCCTCCTCTGAGGGCGGGACCAGTCCTGACTCATAATGGAGCATCAGGGTCTGGCGGAGTGTCCTGCACATAGTAAATGCTCAGTGAATATTTGTTGAAGGACAAAAATGAAAGAATCAACTCACAGCGTGTTTACCTTTTTTCTAGGTCTTGAGCTTAGTCACAGATTGAAGAGACAGTACATGTGGTAATTAAAAAAAAGTAAACAGTCAACAAACACAATGAAATGATAGCAACTAAATGACATTTAAAATTTGGTGCCGACCTACCTGACTCCTGGGAACCAAGTGAGGTTGTACGTGTAAGTCGTCACTGTCCCTCCTTTTCAAATGATGTTCACACTTTTTAAACATTTGTTTTTAGAAATAGTAGATTATGTGGAGTGCTTCATCAAGTGTGTTCAATAACCCATAAAAAATAATGAAATAATGCCATTTGCAGCAACATGGATAGACCTAGAGATTATCATACTAAGTGAAGTAAGTCAGACAGAGAAAGACAAATATCATATGATATCACTTATTTGTGGAATCTAAAAAATGATACAAATGAACTTATTTACAAAACACAAATAGACTCACAGACAGAAAACAAACTTACGGTTACCAAAGGGGAAAGGGGTGGGGAAGGATAAATTAGGAGTTTGGGATTGACATATACCCACTACTATATATAAAATAGTTAAACAACAGTGCCCTACTGTATAGCACAGAGAACTGTACCCACTATCTTGTCATAACCCATAATGGAAAAGAATCTGAATAAGTATATATAAAACATCGTACAGAAAAATCCGAACAAACTTTTTGGCCAACCCAATATATATGTATGTATAAATGAATCACTTTACTATATACTTGAAACTAACACAACATTGTAAATTAACTATACTTCAATAAAAAAGTGTTCAGTAACCATTGAAAACAATACCAAAGAGTCAAATAGCCAAGTTGTACAGCCCATTACTAAATGAACACAAAGCGAGAAGCCATCGTTTAGATGCTGGGATGTGCAGACCGACTTGGCTGAAAGAGTCGGCTTCGTCATCTCAGGCAGTAACTGTGACCCAGGAGGGTACTGCCAGTGTGGCTGTAGTTGAAATTCTGCACTTGCTTTGCTGTGAGTCTCTGTGCTTCGTTCCACTGGTGCCTCGAGGTGCTCGTTCTGTTTCATGTTGGGCGACAGGTGTGTTGGCGAGAGAAGCATTGGGAGCAGGCAGTGGACTTTGTTTAAATACGGAGAAAGCCTTTCTCTCTGGCCTGTAATAAAGCCCTTTCACATTGTATTCAACCTGATATTATCTCATTCGCTCCATTGACTATAGAATTCTTATACATATGTTCCAGTCTTATAAAAATTGAATCGAGCAGCAGCTATAAATAATTAAACTTATCCTAGCTGGGACTTGCCAGTATAAAGGTGTTACAAATTCAAAGCCATACCAGGGACAGTAGAACAAGCGAGTTATCATTGCTAAGCCTAACAACTGCCAGCTTCTGGGTCTGTGCTTCTATTTGACTGGCTTGTTGCTCAGTCAAGGTCGTTTGTGGCCATAGACCCCCATGGCAGGGGACAGAGAAAGACTTGCCGTGGTTTCTCCTAGCTGTCCTGTAAATGTGCAGGGGACAGTGAGACTTTTCATAGCTAACTCCAATTTATGTTTCTGGAAGGTTCTTCACAATTAGAGTCAACGTGTTGCTGCGGCGTTAGTATTAGGAGCCCACACGTACACCAGCAGGGAACGTGGGCCTCACCCAGGGGTCCTGCCTGTGGCAGCAGACACACCTCTTATCTTTTCTACTTTCAAAACCTAACCATGCGTCACTAGATAAACTCACTTCAAAATGGGAGCACAGTTGCTACCAGATCCATCTCAAACCATTCACTTCGGTAACAGAGCTTAATTATGATCTCAGCTCAGGATAAAAGCCTCTGAGGGTCTTTGTGTCATCCCTTCTAAATTTGATTACCGACTCAGCGTGAGAATTCTTGGGAGGTACTACTCTAGTAAAGCTTAAATGCATAACAATTGCCTTGAAAATGAAATGATCACCAGAGAGAGAAAGAGCATGTGTTTTGCTTTTCCTGAGTGTGACCAGGGTACTGGGATGCGGGCAGGGGGCGTAAAGCTGGGGTGAGCCGCTGGCATCACAGGGCACCGACTCTAAAATGACTGGAAGAGTCAAAGTGAGTGTGCGCATGGGACGAATTCCCAGTCACAGAGAAGGCTGGTCCGTGCTGACAGACGGCAGAGTGACCACAAGGCCAGAGGGGCCCTGGAAGGGGGGTATTTAAAAGGCAGATACTGTGCAAATTATGTACACGGGAAGGATGTAAACAGCAAAAACTGAGTGTGGGTTTATATGTGGAATCTAAAATACGACACAAATGAACATCTCTACAAAACAGGAACAGAATCATGGACATAGAGAACAAACTTGTGGTTGCCAAGGGGGCTGGGGGTGGGAGAGGGATGGAGTGGGAGTTTGGGATTAGCAGATGCAAACTAGTATATAGAGAATGGATAGACAACAAGGTCCTACTGTACAGCACAGGGAACTATATTCAATCTCCTGTGATAAACCATAATGGAAAAGAATGTGAAACAGAATATATATATATATATATATATATATATATATATATATATATATATATATATATATATATATATATATATATATATATAACTGAGTCACTTTGCTGTGCAGCAGAAATTAACACAGCACTGTAAATCAACTATAGTTCAATTAAAAAAAAAAAAAAACAACTGTGTGTGGGGAAGAATTCAATCCAAGGAAAGAAAGAGGAAAGGGGTGGTGAGAAGAGGAGGGCACAGCAGCTGGCTTGCGAGGGAAGAGGAGGCTGACATTTTAAAACAAATGCAAAAGGCTGTATCTCAATTTTGCCTGGAACCAACCTGCATCATGGCAACTGGGCATTGTCTGTGGCTGAAACTTCAGCTCCAAAATCCACTTTTTCAAGAAGACCCACTGTCTCCAAGTGCCAGTCCTGCTACCTTGGCTCTCAGGTGCCAGCGATGGATGAGGAATGACAGCTCTCGAAGGCAGCTTCTCACTGGAAAGATGTTTAAGCCCCGTGGACACCAAGCCGGTTTGCTGACTAATCCACCAGGACAGCTGGTTTCTCTGTTCTCTTCTGTGACTCTCTCCTGAGATGGAGATGCCAAATTCAGTGGTCAAGTACTGATAGTAGAGAAATTTTTTCCTGCTTCAAGTGACAATTGTTCCTACGTTTTTCATTCCTCTGTGAGTGAGGGAGCTATTCATCCGGTTGTCTTAAGAAAAACCCTCTTATATTTGCCATTATTAAAAGGCCATTATGTAACCATATCTGAGCAGTTGCATTCTCTTTGCATTTTCCCCTACAATTTGGAAAATTTATATTAAATGAAATGGAGTGGTGAGTAAATAACGTTTAAACACATTTTGCATCTGTTTATTAATTTATCAGCCATTTATGGAGGGCCCACTATGTGTCATTATAGATGTCAATGGAAAATCCCACTCTGGAATGTCACAGAGTTCTGGAGGGTTCTGCCACCAACTACTCAATTGCTCTGGGTCTCCCCACCTTGTAAAATGGCAAGGATGATACTTAAATGATCATGGTGAGAAAGAAATGCTTAAAATGCTGAAAATGTCAACTACATAATAGATGTATAATGAATTTCAGATTTTCATTCAGGAGCTATGCCAGGTACAAAGGTTCAGAGAAAGGCATGATTCTGATCGTGCGTCTGGGAGCACACTGTGAACGCGGGCAGGAGCTGTGGCCGGGACCTGAGGGGAGTGATCACGACAGGCTCCCCAGGGGACACCCCCGGTCTGGAGATGGGGCTGCAGGGGAAGGTCAAGTGAAACCTCTAAAGTGGCCAGTTGCCGTGGTAGCGAGAGCTCTTGGGACAAAGCATTCCTGTGAAAGCAGGCCTCACTCCCCACCGGCCCAGCCTCAGAAGGAGGCGGCTGGAAGGAACTAGCGGCTGGGCTTCCAGCCCAGGGTATGGGGCCCTCGGCCTCTGGAGGGCGCCTGGCAGGGCTGCTGCTCGGGGACTCTGCCGGGGCGTGCGAAGGGTTGTGCTGGGTTGAATGCCCGTTGGCTGAATGGCCACTGTCTTAGGCTGGTAGAGCCCGGACGGAGGCCTGTCTTGGTGGAGGGACCACACGGGGCTCTAGGGTCTCAGATGCAGTAGCAAGGCTGCAGGGCTGGCAGGTGTTCAGGAGGCCTGTGGGTCAGTGGGTCTGTGGCATCTCTGATGCCCATCAGGGCGAGTTTCCCAGCAAATGGGCAGGGACTAGATCCCAAGAGAGCAAAATGAGATGCGGCAGGAGAAAGCCTCACCCCCAAAAGGCCTGGGCTTGAGAGGAGACAGCAGCCCCCCGTGCTGGTTGGTGCGATCCCTCTGTCGGGAGACAGGCTCTGCGTCGGGTGTGATGCTCAGGCCAATCTCGACTCCTGATCGTTTCGGGGAAAGAAATGTCATCGACATGACTCCTGCCGTGTGCTCTTTCCTCTCTGCTCTCGTGTTCCCATGACTCCCCTTCCAGGAGAGAGATCCAGCTTTGGTTGTGCAGGATGAGGGCAGATGGCACTTTGAATGGTGGTGGTTGGTGGGAGAGGACGCCAGAGCCACCGGCCTTGCGGAAGGTCTCCGTGTCCACCGGGCTCCGGGCTCACTCTTCACATCTAAAAGGCTAGCTTCTGAGGCTAATCCGCCGTCCTCACCAGGCCTTTCCTGTCCTCTGCCCCTGATGGCAATATGGCCTTGTGCCTTGTCTCCCAGGGCCCATCAGGCCTGAAGGGTAGGAATTGGGACCATCATCTTACAGAAAAGGAAATGGAGGCCCAGAGCTGAGGAGACTTGTTTGGGTTCGCAAAAGCTTGGAGGGAAGATCTGAACCCAGGCCTGTCTTAATGCCCAAAGTCTTGTTGTCCCCAATATACTATGCTTTACGTAGTTATAAAAAATGAGTTCTGTGTTTGTTTTCTTAGAATTGGGATCTCAAGAGGCATGCAGGTCACGTGGGTGACTGTCCTGTGGGTCTTAACGGGGAGGGTTCCCAGCCATTTCCTAAGGCCCACCTCACCAAAACCTCGAATTGTCTTCTTATTCTCTAACCACTTGTCCTGACGTTGCATCAGAGGTGACCAGCTCCCACCCTGTCCCCAGCCCTCTCCGACTGCACGTCCCCAGGTGGCCCCGTGCTGCCGGGACCGCGCAGACTGTGGGTGCAGCCAGTTTCTCCCACCTACTTGCCTTCCCCCCAGTTTGCTGCACAAGTAAAATTTCAATCATCCTCCACCATTACTGTGGCCTGAAGGAGCAGAGCAGTGGAGAGAACAATTACTAATAACCTCTGTCCCTCTAAGTCATGGCAGGCGCACCAGGAAAAAGCCAGGAGTTGCTGAAATTCCTCCACTTCTGCAGATGTGTTGCCTTCCTGGGCCTGTGTGACAACGTTTGCTCCCCCTGCTGTCACTCTGCGCATCCCCAAGTCTCGTTGGATGGCATTTCATGACTGCTCCCTGCAGCAATGATGGAGATATGTCAGGGATGTCAAAGGCAATGGCTCCAACAGAAGGAAGCAGCTCCAAGCCAAGGTTGTGATCTCCCCCCCAAGGACCTCGCTTGCCCTGGAAGATGTAGTTGGAGGGTGTTTAAGGCAGACTAAATAGTTTAAAAATAATCAGGTAACTATTTTAGACAGAAGCCAAATACTTTTGTAGTGGATGAAACCTGTTAACGTACAGTCCTTTAGGAGAAAACATCATGACTTACTCTCTGTTGGTATAACACTTAGAAAGTTCATTTCCACCTCTTACCCAGACCAAGCTCTCTAATAACATGGTTCACACGCATATGTGTCAAATGCAACTTCTGCTAAATTAATATAGTAGATTAAATATATTAAATAACCTCACCAACGGTAGAACTGCAGAAGTTCATATGTGTAAATTTTTGTGAATTTCCATCCCTCCGTGAAGCAGGTGACGCTTCTTCTGTTCTCCAATGAGCAGCCTACGTGGCTTGTGGGAGACTTAAGGTCACAGTTGGAATCATAGTGCTGTTATTGGCATTGATGTCAGTATCACATTACCAGTGTTTCCCACCTCTAGGTATTTTCTTTTCTTTCTTCTTTCTTTTTTCCTTCCTTCCTTCCTTCCTTCCTTTCTCCCTCCCACCCTCCCTCCCTCCCTCCCTTCCTTCCTTTCTACATAAAACACAGTTTTTACTATATTGCTTCTATCACAGCAAATAGAGAACTTTCCAAAGGAGAAAACAAAAACAATGAATCTCACGCCTCTGAGAAGGTAGAGTTGCACAGGAGGCAAATGAAATTACAGCATCAGCTCTGCAATCCAGAAACTAAGCTGTTAGGTCAGCAGCGAGGTGGAGGAGGGGGAGAGAGGAGTGAGCCCAGGACTCCTCAGGCTCCAAATGTGGGTTAAAAGTGGTTGCAGGTTTGCAGCAGTCCCAGGTTTCTGGAAGATGTGAAAAAAAATTATATCTGGAGAAAGCATCCTCAACTTGGGTCACAGATTTTAAACAGATGAATATCAACCAAATGCCAGCTTACAATCAAAGATCACCAAAACCATGTAGATAAAAGAGAAGAACGAGATTTCACACAAACAAGAAATAACAAATTTAGACCACCAAGAACTCCAGATATTAGAATATCAGACAGAACTATAAAATAGCCATGGATGACATGTTTAAGGAAACAAAAGATGTCGATTTCTCCTTTTATGGCTGTTAGTATTTGCTTTCTAAAAAGGAAAAGAAAGAAAAGAAACTAAATGTAAATTATTCATATAAAACTGTTCTGTGTAGACTTTGAATGTCTTTATATGAGTAAAATGATGGAAGAGGCTGTTTGGTCCTGGTAGGCAGGACTATTCACCGGAAAGAGATGTTTACATTTCGAAATGTTGAAATGCACAAAGTAAACTATTTTATCACACTTTTAGCTAAGAGTGTTGAATGTTTCCAAAATTAGTAAATTCATGAGGTGGAAAGTGACCTCAGACTTTGTACCTCTTCATTTACAGATGAAGAGATGGAGGCCTAAGTGGACCACGTTGCTGAGATCAAATAGCTAGTTAGTGGGTGAGTCACAACTAGTACGCAGCTCTTTGCCCACGAATGAGCCATCTCTCCACAACAGCTAAATAAATTTACGCTTGTGATCATTTTGGGCAGCTCGATGCTTGCTTCCTTGTCTTCATATGGTTTTATCGTTGTAATTTTTAAACACAAGAATATCTAAAATTGTTGGCCATTACATTTTTCTTGTATGCATTTGTTCCTTGAAGGTAACAGGAGATTCCCATGCCAGATCCCCTGCACACCAGATGGTTTATGGCTTGGAGAAGACGGTGGTTAGGTACCAACTTGCATTTAGGAAGTCTCCTTCAGCTCAAGACCATCCTGGTAGAACTACCACAGGAAACCTGGACACAAAGAAGGGGGAGGGGAGATCAGGAAGGCCTCGGGTGGGTGTCAGGGTGGCATCAACCAGACCACAGGCTGCTCAAGAAATCTGATTTGTAACTGTGTGCTTTCATAGCCAGGCCTGTGCTGGTGCCCACAGAGATCAGATTCAAAGAAATTCAGGGAACGTTTGCTGGCCCCTGCTCTCAAGAAGCTTGTGTTTTCTTGGGGAGGAACTATTACACATCATGCCACCTATTGTAAGGTAGGTAGTTGCAAATCACAGGAAGGAGAGGAAAGTTCTGAGTTTTTCTCCTGTCCCGCCCCTGCCCGCCCTTCCCATCTGCAGCGGTCGCTAATTAACTGGTCACATTCCAAGACCCTGGTTGGCTACTTCACGAGTAGACAAGGTCACCATGCTTAAAAGGGCACAGACACTTCTGCCACCTTTTCTTTGTTCGAGGTCACCAGGCTCGGCCCCTCTTTGCACAACCAACTTGCTCTTGCTTCCTGAGTGTGGGCTTGGGTGTCTGGGAATGCCACTTGTAGCTGTGGTCAGTCACTTCCTGATGGCAAGATTGGGATTTGGAGGAGAAAGGAGAGGCCCTGCTTGAAGCCCAAGCCTAGATCAGCAGAGTGTCCCAGCCTCGGGGTGGGCGTTTCAAGCCCAGATGATACAAAAGGAGCACTCCAGTCTCTAGATTCCATGGGAGAGCATTTCTTTGGGGATCTGACCATAGAAGGGGGGATGGGCAGGGCACAATCCCAGCATTTCTCGCCCAATCTGATGTCATCCCTGTTCCCCGTCACCCCTTGTGCCAGGATCAATAATAAAGTGGTATCAGTGTTGAAACAACCAAAGACTGCTAGTTTGAGAACTATTATAAGTAGCTGATGCGATTCTGGACAAAACATTTTCAGCATGAGCCAAAGACACATTATACACAAGCAAAGGCAGGATAAAAGAACACCCAGAAGTTTCTGGACTAAAAACTTCCCTTCAACAAGGGACCATGTGCCCTCCTAGAAAGCTCTAACAACACATGAATAGTGGGTATCATCAGCTGGTGAGGTGATGGGATTGAGTTGGGGGCAGAAATGCCGTGAGACCTGATGTAGCCCAGCTGCAATGGGATTTAGAACCAATCTGTTTAACTAAAGAGCATTCGTGGGCTTCCCTGGTGGCGCAGTGGTTAAGAATCCGCCTGCCAATGCAGGGCACACGGGTTCGTGCCCCGGTCCGGGAAGATCCCACATGCCGCGGAGCGGCTAGGCCCGTGAGCCACAACTACTGAGCCTGCGCGTCTGGAGCCTGTGCTCCGCAACGGGAGAGGCCGCGATAGTGAAGAGGCCCACGCATCGCAATGAAGAGTGGCCCCCGCTCGCCGCAACTAGAGAAAGCCCTCGCACAGAAGCGAAGACCCAACACAGCCAAGAATAAATAAATTAATTAATTAATTAAAAAAAAAAAAAGAGCATTCGTCCTGGGAGAGCAGGATGCAGGGCTTCAGCGATAAGGAAAGAACAACATTTTTGAAAGGGTTGAGGGATATGTACGTCCTGCTGGCACCCCAGCACCCTCGACGCCCCTCAAGGCTTTCTCTTAATCGGGACCTTGGATTGGGAGCCACAGGAAGTTTGACAGATGACATCTACGTGCTTCAACGTCGGGCCAGCTTTGGGGGCATGGGAGGCCGGTATGGACTGTCCAAGGCAGGTCCCTAAATGAAGCAGGGAGTTTTTAAAACATTTGTCAGCAAGTGAAGGGAAGGCCCTTTCCTCAGGTCCTTATCTCCATGGTGAACTTGGAAGAACTCAAATTGCCATCGCCGGGTGAAATTCAGGGTGAAAAATCCCACTGCTGAATGAGGTGCAAAAGCCCTGTGGACCAGGCTGCTTACACTTTTGACTCTGTGTCCATGCCAGACGTGTAACAGGGTGTGTAAGGACAGCTTCCTTGAATATTTTTGCTATTTCTTTTTTTAACAACTTTGCAGTTGACTCCTTTATTTGCTGGGTGGGGTGAGGATAGAGAGAAGAATAGAAAGGGAGTGAGGGGCAGGGAGGGGAAGAGCGATGGATAAAGGGAAGAGAGACTGCCTTCCCAATTCCTTGCTAAGAATTGATGATTGATGGTGATTAATCTAATTTGATGAATGATGGTGATTGATCTAGTTTGATGAATGATGGTTGATTGATCTGATTTGACCTTCAAGGTGGGTGCAATAACATGGTCAAGATAAACTTGTGTAAACTATTTCCTATTTGAATTATCTTGAATACTGGATCATATATTTTATAGAAAGTCATATCTACTCTTTAATATTGGCTTAAATCTACTTCTTCAACAAAACCTTTTCTAAGCTCCCCAGCCAGAAAATGTTTAGTCCTCTACACTTTTGAGCATATTATTCACTTGAAACTAATTGAGTGGAACTCTTTTCAACATGATTATTTCCAAGGGTACGTGTGTCTCACATCTCCCAGTAGGTGTTTTTCTTAGGGAGGCAGGAACCATGCACGCTTCAAACATTTTCCTCATGGGCTTCCTACACTGTGTTCTGTATAGAGAGGATGTTTAATGACCATTTGCCAGGTGCCTGATGTTTGGGAAAGTTTGGCTCAATTTTTCAAGGCTATGCATTTTAAAGTACTGACAGAAAACCAAATTTTTAAATTCCATTTAGGTATTTCATTGTCCTGACTTCATCTTAGCAGGAGATAGACTTATTGTCCAATATATTATTTTTTATTTTCTAATGTGGATAGTAATAAACCAACTCATGCAAATGTTTTGAAAAATTAGGGATGAATAAATTTTGGCATCCAAAAGTAAGTACAAAGATGTCTCTTTACATTCAGGTCATATTAATGGAGATTGAGAAAATGTACCAGTTAGTACTGGTGCGAAAATGATGAGTTTAAAGTTGCACTTTTAAGTTCATTATGTGTATAAATATTTATGCAAACCAAATTTCTAGTGACTAAACAGAAAATGACTTGCATAAAATAGATGGAATTTTTGTGGATAATTCTGAGGTACAGGAGAAATGTAAAAAATTCTGAGGACTTATGATAGGAAGCTCTAAGACTATAATCCTCCCAGCCTCTTGCACTCTGTTTAAATAAAGCAGATATTAATGTTGTTTAACAATTTAATTAAACAACTTTTGATTAGGTAATACAAATGCATGGTAAAAAATTCAGTGAAACAAAGTCTTTCATCTATTCCTGTCTCCCAGGTCCCGGTCCCCCTCCTCAGAAAACTTCTCTGTTTCTTGTATTTTCTTCAGAGATATTCTCTGTGGATACAAGCATATGTCTCAATGCACCAGTTCACTTTTATGTCATAAATGTTGGCATGCTGAAAAGAAAGTCCTACGCCTTGCTTTTTTTCACTTACCAATATATCTGGAGGTTGTTCCACATCAATACATGGGGATCTACCGTGTTCTTTTTAGCACTGCAAAGTTCTTTGTTATAGATAGAGCGTCATTAGTCAGGCAGATAATTTCAAGGTTGTTATACAAGACATAATTTTTAGTGGGAATGTCTTCTTCAGAGCAAGTCTGGGCTTTTGATGTGCCATATGAATTATTGCTGGAGATTTATGGCTTTGTTCTCTGGAGTTTCACTCTCATTCAAGGTCGGTGTTACAACATTAACAGTTATATTCCTGGACCCTGCACCTTCATGCTTCAATTTAGACTGGTTGTTATTCAGCCATCCTGTACTACCATCAGCCTTGAACTTGTTTTAGAAACTCCTATTTCTTGGATTTCTTATTTTTGATTCCTCCAGTAGCAATGTATGGAAGAGTTTGTGGAGATTAATTTTCTTTAGTCCTTGAATATCTGAGAACACCTTTATTCTGTTCTCACAATAGAATGGTAATTTGGTTATAGGTACCTAGGTGAAAAATAATTTTCTCCAAAATATTTTAGGCATTAAACCAGCATTCATTATTTCTATTGAGAATTCTGATTCTTTTTCTTCGAATTAACCTATTGTTTAGCTCTAGAAGGTTTAGGAATTTCTGTCTTTGATTTTTTGACCTGTCATTATAATGTGTACCTTTTGTCTTTTGTTGTGCTGGACATTAATTTAGTCCCTTTCATCTGAAAAATTATATCCTTTGGTTCTGCAAATTTTCTTGTAATATTACTTCTATGACAATTTCATTCCATCTCTTTTTTTCTTTCTGTTTATTCTTTCTGGAACTGATATTTCTTGGGAGTTTGGTCACTGGATTCAAACCTTATTTTTTTCTTTATATACTTCATTTCCTTATGGAGAATGTAAGTTCTTTGAAGGCGGAGATTTTTGTTCACTTTTTGTTCCCAATACCTTGGAACAGTGCCTGGAGCATGGGAGGTGCTCAGTAAATATTTATTGTATGTTCTTTTTCTGTTCAATATCTAGTAGATTTCTTCAAATTTATTTTCCACACAACTAATGCTTGGCTTGTGGTACTGTATTATGTTACAATGTTTTCCTATGATTATTATTATTATTTCTTTCACTTTCATTTGTAGCCAATCAATCAAACAGTCAGGATTTTACTCCTTAAATATTTCTTGAATTTGAACATTTACTTCTATTTTCTCTGCTAATACCATAGGTTGAATTAAGACCACCTCTTGCTGGTTTACTGCAAGAATTTTTTTTTTCCTCTGAGAATCTCCCAGCTGTTCTGCCTGTGTTTACTCTTGCTTTCTTCTACTTTATTCACCATGGTGCTCCCAGAGGGATCTCCCAGAGGGCAAATCTGCTTATATCACCCGCCTTCTTTTTTTTTTTTTTTTAGGTGGTAGGATTTTTTTTTATTGAAGTATGGTTAATTTACAATGTTGTATTAGTTTCAGGTGTAGAGCAAAGTGATTCAGTTTATATATATATATATATTTCTTTTTCATATTCTTTTCATACTCTTTTCCATTATGGTTTATTACAAGATATTGAATATCGTTCCCTGTGTTATACAGTAGGTCCTTGTTTTTTACCTATTTTATATACAGTAGTGTATCACGCACCTTCCTAAAACTCTTCCATGATTTCCCTTGCTCTTGGGATAAAACCACCAGCCTACGGGCCCAACCTGATCTGACCTCTGCCTACGTCTCCAGCCTCGTCTCCCACCTTCCCCACCTGGAACCACCACTCTTGCTCCCAAGGGTCCTGACTGGTCTTTCATTGATTCAGGTGTGCACGTCTTTCATCCCACAGGGTTTTGCAGCTTCTGTCCTCTCTGCTTGAAATGCTCTTCTCCATCCAGGGTCACTTAGTTAATCCCTCCTACATTCACATATGCGTGTAACACCTTGCATTTCCGCTAATGTCACAACAGTATATAATTGATCATGTTTGTTGTCTAAGCTTCTCCCTAACCCTGGAATGACACTCTTTGAGCACAGAACTGTGTGTGTGGCTCCTAGTCATTGTTGCCTCCTTAGTGCCTGGCACAGTGCTTTTGCTTGGTAAATATTCCTTGAATGAATGACCTAAATATTTTGCATCGATAATTTACCTAAAATCTCAGTGACTCAAGTATGTGCTGACTTAAATATTTTGCATTTGTATAGGGTTTTAACATTTTACAAAATACATTCACATCTATTAGCTCACAATAGCCTAGGGGATTCAGTGTGGCAACTCTGATGATGTTCATTCTGCAGCTGAGGAAATCCAGTTAGGGTCATATAATTCATAAGAGAGGGAACATTGCCCTTGTACAAGCTACTCCATGGGTCTCCTCCATACACCATTCCGGTGTTTTCTTGGGTGTCAGGACAAAGCAGCCAAGAGCATCTTTGGCTGCTATGAGTGAGAAACCACTGCTGAATTGAGACCAGTTGAGGTTCAATTTTATGGTCTGAGAAATGAGACATTGGGAGAATCTCTCCAGTTTCCACGGGAGCAGGGTATTAGGCCGGTCAGAGCTGAGCTGAGAAGAAAGAGATGTGCTAGTGCCCTGAGACCTTGGTGGGAGGCCTGAGTTGGAGAAACAGTCTGGCCATTGAACCAACAGTGACGGATCACCAGCTACATGTGGTGTCCAGTATTTGGTGCTGTGGGATCCAAAAGCCATATGACCTGGTCTCTTCCTTCAAGAAACTAAGCAAATCACATGAGAATCCATTTACAAATACAAATTGTACTATATGTATATGCCAGAATACACTATACCACGTGCTATTGATTTTTTTGGGAAAAGTATAAATGTTAGCAAAGCTTGAACAATAAGAAAAGAGACAGGTGGAAGAGACAAATGTGTTCATTAGAAGATGTTTCCGGGGAACCTACCACATGTCAAGCCTTTATCTAGGCACTGGGGATGCAGCAGTAAACAAAATGGGCCCTGTTCCTGCTTTTACGGATATGTGAGGCTAGGGAAATAACGAATCTTAGTCTAGGGACAGTGGGGAGATGAATTTGCCCAGAACTGCACTCTCCAATAATGTAGCCACTAGCCACATGTGGTTATTTAAATTTAAATCCATTAAAATAAAATAAGATGAAATAGCAAAAAAATTCAGTTCCTCTGTCACACCAGCCACATTTTAAGTACTCAGCAGTAGCATGTGGCCAGTGGCTACCATATTGGACAGAGCAGCTCTAGAACATTCCATCATCACCGAAGGTTCTGTTGGACTGCACCCTCCTAGAATGTAATATTTGGGTTGAAAGCTGTCTTTAAGATGAGTGGACCCAGGGACTTTCCCTGGTGGTCCAGCCATTAAGACTCTGTGCTTCCACTGCAAGAGGTGTGGGTTCCATCCCTGGTGGGGGAACTAAGATCCCGCATGCTGCGGGTGCAGCCAAAAAAAAAAAAGAAAGAAAAAGGGGAATAACTAGTCTCAGTGGAGAGACTGGATCTGGGGGAGGGGATGCTTGACCTAGAGAGAGGTCTTAACCAGGGCAGTGGTGGAGGAATGTCAAAGGGCCTTGCAGAGGGTGGGGTAGACAGAATCACATGCAAGGGCCGCAGCCAGTGAGGACTCCAAGTTTCCTGCCCGAGTGACCAGAGAATAAAGCCACCTAAAACAGGCACTCGGAGTTTAGAGAAAGAGTAGTTTAAGGACCATATGATGAGAACAGTTTTAGGCAGGGCTCAAAACAAACAAGAAAGCAAGTGTGCATGTTTACCAGACAGTGGACAGCAAGAGACTGGAGAGAGAGAGGGGCAGGTGTAATTGGGATAACTGGGTCCCTCTGAGTTAGTCAGCTCCCATGTCAGACAGGATTGCCCATGTCATCTTCGGTCTAACTTGCCTGGTTTTCTAGCTCAACTGGTGTTAAAACAGGAAGGATTCAGAGACCTGGGTTTGAAAAAAAATCTTGAGCCTCGGTTTTCAAACCTAAAAATAAGCATCCAGATGAGTATTCATTAAGATAACTGTGGTAATACGTGCCTGGCACAGTTCCTGGTCCCACGTGGGAACCCATCCATGGTGGCACCCTCCGTCTCTCCCGTGGGCGCAGACACCACCACATCCCTGGTGAACACCTGATAACTCACCTGGATTCTGCAGTTCTTTGTCTCCAGCGGAGCTGTGGCAAGCCTGGGGGGGCGCCGCGCTCTCATTTCTGATGGAGTGACAGCAGCTCCCCGGCAGCCAGAGCAGCGGCGGGGGCAGAGAACAGGCTCGGGGCTGGTCAGTTTCCCCGGGGGCGTGGCCTGGCCCGCTCGGTTATTCTCCGCCTGTCAAATGAGTGGGCAGAGCAGGGTGGCGCCTGAGGTCCCTTCTGAGATCTCAGTGTTCAGGGCCAGGAACGATCTTATGTTTGCTCTTAGAATGTCAGCTAAGAGGTCGTTTTTTGGATCTGAGATTGAGAAGACCGCTGTGCCTCTGCAACTTGAAATGCTTTTAATAATAATAAAAAAAAAATTATGTATTCATCTAGACACACTAAGCAGTAAACACTCAGTAATGACAGAACCAACACAGAATCAGAACTGGCCCGTTTGACCTTGCGAAGCAGTACCAGTGGGCGCGGTTCACGGAACTCCTAAAGTGGATATTGATTGAGCTCTTTTGAAAGTCGAACGTTCAGAACTTTTGACGCCACCATTGACCAGATCGGCCTCATTGATCCCGTGGTGAATGACAGTGGTAGAACAATCGTGGGGAAGTAAACGAGGCACTGAGGACAGGACCAGAGAGGCCCCTGCAGCATGCAATGCCACCCTCCCACACGCACAGAATCCGGACTCTTTTATCCTAAAGCCCAGGAATCCAAATTATGATTGGGGGTGTGGTGAGAAAAAAGTACATTTTGATGAAAATCCAATTAAAAGTGCGATTAATTGGGCACTTTGCTTGATGACTTTAAGGAGATGAGGATGAATCAAATAGGCTCTGTGCCCTGAAGGAATTTACAAGGGAGTGGGGGTGGGTAGGTAGGAGCAAAATAAACAACAAAGGGATGAGTCCAGGTTTCCAAGAGAAGATTAGATTGAGATCAAGGCAGATAGCCTGGAAGGAATATTGGAGTTACGTGCAACTGGCTTGGACCAAGGAAACCTGAGAAGAGGCAGACCGTGAGAGACGCTCTGGTTGACACCTCCACTCCACCCCACCCTCCAATATGCTTTGCTGCCCAAAATGAAATTGAAAAACTTTGGTAAGGGGTGACTTTCCTTCGTAAATCATATTTAAATGAGACAGCTGTATTTTTCTGCTTCATGCTTAGCCAAATACTATTTAATTAACCTACTTAGACTTGTTGATTGAGGTTAATTAGACCCTAGGATTGATGTTAATTGCCATTGTAAACTGCCAAAGCTATAAGCAGTACATTTTGGATTTGGTTAAAAAAAAATGAGGTAGAGGTCTATTTTCTTCGCTTGCTTGCTTTTTGTCTCTCTCCCTCCTTTAAGATAAAAAGGCATCCCCCCCTTCCCTAATTGTGCTGTCCTTTGTTTTTGTTGTGGTTGATGGGTGGATGGGTTACTGAAGGGGCTGTTTCCTTTTGGTCAAGACAAAAAGGACCTGTCCTTTCTTTAGACATAGAGGCAGTCCCTTTCTCTTGATCCCCCCTTCTCTCTCCTTTCTGATTACACCCCACCCAACACATGCACACGTGTGCACACACGCACACAAATGTACACACACAGCACGGCCCACTCGTACTTTTCTCCCAGCTTGCATGGACTTTTCTCAGGCAGCTGCACACTGTTGATCCCGGGGGAGACTGAAGGAAGGTCTCTGGCAATTTGATGAGACCTTCAATGGACTAACAAAGATTATTAACTTTTTTGTAAAATGTATGTGTATGTGGTGGTGGTGATGTCTGAGGAGGCTAAAAGAGAGGCAAGCAGGTGTAGCAAGAGAGAAAAGAGAAAAAGCAGCATTTCAGAGCCAGAAGGTGTGAGGGACCTGGTGTTTCCCCTGTTTTATCTTGGGGATAAGAGTTCAAATTCTGAAGGACAAACTCCTGTGCCAATAACGTCTCCTCTTCAGCTTTTAGGTCTTCTTTTCCAGAAACTCAGTTCAGCTAAAGCTGTCGCATCAAAGGTTCTCTCTCCTCACACGTGGAAGAGACGTAGCTACGTGTATGAAAGGTTGTGTGGATTTATACAAGATCTCTAAATACGTAGGTAATTTGGCCCTGAGCGCTGCCGGCAGTGAGCTGTTCTAGGGGACATTTTGATGTGCCGCCGCCCACGGGCGTCACGGGATCCAGCTCCTGCCAGCACTTCCCTTTCTCTTGGTAACTGATGGTTCTCTGCCACCCCTCACCCACACCCGAGCTCTGACTCCATGGGTAGGATGGGTCTAAGTCCCCTCTAATCCCTGGATTGAGGTGGGCACATCTGGCAGACACATCAATAACAAACTAGCAACGAAGATGGCAGACAAATCTCCATCTGTTCTCTTTCTCTTATGACGTGGACTTGAACTTCAGGAACGCTGTAGTTGTGAGACTAGAAACTAGATCTCAAAACTGGGCAACATGGACTTTCCTAGACCGGGAGACAAAAGGCATGCTTTTGTGTATGTGTATTTATGTGTTTGTTTGTGTCTGTTGAAGTGTCTTTTTTTGTTTAATAACTTGATGCGTTTGGAGATATACATCCATGAACCATCACTGCAAACTATGGTGTACACATACAGATCACCTCTAAAAGTTTCCTCCCACCTCATCCTCTTTATTTACTATTATTATGTGATAAGAACACAACATAAGATCTACCCTCTTAGCAAACATTTAAGTATACAATACACTATTGTTAACAATGGGCTCTATGTACTGTACACAGTAGAGCTTGTTTATCTTGTGTAACTGGAACTCTGTACCCTTTGACTAATACCTTCCCCTTTCCCCTCCCTCTGGCCCCTGGTAACCACCATTCTACTTCTATGGATTTGACTATTTTAGATTTCACAAAAGGTGATATCAGGTAGTGTTTGTCCTTCTGTGACTGGCTTATTTCACTTAACGTAACATCCTCTAGGTTCATCCGTGTTGTTGCAAATGGCAGGCTTTCCTTCTTTTTTAAGGCTGAATAATATTTTATTGTGTGTAGAGACCACATTTTCTTTATTCATTTACCCATCAGTGGGCAATGAGGTGGCGTCCATGTCTGGGCTACTGTGAATAGCTAACATCGAACGCTTGGGGAAATGAACAGAATCTTAGCATCTCATCTTGTTCTGTTACCCATCTCCCTTTTCTTCCACAGCCCACTGGCTCTTCTGCTTATATGTGTTTTCTTAATGATCAAAAATTCTGATTTTCTGGTTAATATTAAGATCCCTTGGGTAGTTCTGCATTGGAGTTTAGACTACATTTGGCCAAGATTATACATCTTAAAACTCAGTGAGGCGAGATTCAATTTGTCTCAAAGAATCCAGCATGAACATTTTCATTTGGTTTCTGCAGAAGGCTTAATTTTTATAATATTTTCTAAATTAAAAGGATAATCATGTTTAAAAATGCATTTTTTCTGCTTAGAGTGGCCTTACCTGTGTCTTTTACTAATGCAGTTGTGTATGATGACAGCATCAGTTTAAAAATATTTTTTTTAAAAATTTTATTTATTTATTTATTCATTTATTTATTTATTGGCTGTGTTGGGTCTTCGTTTCTGTGCGAGGGCTTTCTCTAGCAGTGGCAAGCGGGGGCCACTCCTCATCGCGGTGCGCGGGCCTCTCACTATCGCGGCCTCTCCTGTTGCGGAGCACAGGCTCCAGACGCGCAGGCTCAGTAGCTGTGGCTCACGGGCCTAGTTGCTCCGCGGCATGTGGGATCTTCCCAGACCAGGGCTCGAACCTGTGTCCCCTGCATTGGCAGGCAGACTCTCAACCACTGCGCCACCAGGGAAGCCCTAAAAATATTTTGAGTGTAATAATAATCTTAATAATCTTAACTGCTTAATAATCGTGCCAATTCTCCTTTTTCAAATAAACAAGATTGAGATTGATGTTTGAGCAACATATAAAAGAGCTTGTTTATTTCAGTGTATGATTTAATAATTTAAGTTTTAAAACTATATTTTTGTCTCTATCATCTTTGCAAAGTTGCTTCCTACTGTTAAGAGAAGTGGTATAAGTATTTTCGTATTTATTCAATAAACATTTTTAATGTCATTATTATATGCCAGGCCCTATGCTAGGTGCTGGGGCTTCAGAGATAAGACATAGTGTCTGGTCTCAGGAAACTCACAGGTTACAGCAGGGAATGGTCAGAGTCATGACAGACTCCTTGGCAATAGGGCAGGGGCTCCAACTATGTCTAGAGTTCTGGGGAGTGGAAAAGCTTCCTGGAGATGGTAACTCTAGAGATGATTCTTGAGTAATGAGTGGAAATTAGTCAAGTCAGTTTTCAGGGTTTGCTTCCAGGAGATACTGAGGATATTTTTAACCCAAATAATGTATACATTATTCTTAGGTTTTCACGCCTTGCTATGTGTGTATAGGAAAGTTTTGGAATTGTAAGATCCATGTATTTATAATTTATTTTTTATCTACTTCCCCAAACCACTTACACGGATGATGATGATGATGATGATGTGTGTGTGTGTGTGTGTGTGTACATTTACACACACTAGGAATATATGAATGAAAACTAACCACAGAGTGAGAAGGGGGAATGAAATTAAAATTGTAGGCTAAGTTTTATAATTCAGTACTAAATATACCTTTAATTACCACTATGCCAAGATATAGATGTGTTTTATACTTCTATTTGCCTAATAGAATAATTAGGTGGAACAGACTAGCTCTTGGTACTAAATTCAAAAAGGAATATATTGTGTTGATCTCTATGTAAGGGACTTTAAGCAATTCTTTTTTGAAATAGCCTTTGTTTTCATGGGCTTTTAGCAACACTGAGAAGATTTCAAGCCTGTATTCTTTGGCAAGTGCCTGGAAGGCAGAGCTTCTACTGCTGATTGAAGGGATATCCTAATTCATCAGACACTAGACACACAGGTAGCAAGGCTGACATTTCTTTGTGAAGGCTAAGGAGCCCTAGCTGAATACTTCCTTGTTGAGAAAGCCATTCTCACCCCAGCATGAAACTTGGCTGGGGCCACACTTTCCTGATGTACAGTTTTGGATCTGCCTTCTTGGTTTAAACCCCACTGTTCCACGCCGTAAATCATGGACAAGATGACTGGGGTCTGGACAACATCAAAGGGGCTGGTATTGCCAATTGGTCAGCCTGACCATGGAAGAACCTTGCCATGATTCCTGTGGAACAGTTGATCTTGAGTACCCCTGCCTCCCTATACTGGGAATTAGCTATGCAATCTACCACCAAGGAACTAAACTATCCTCTAGGGTAGAGTTATTTAATATCTTTAATTTGAACAATGAAGATGGTTTGCCCCAAATCATGATTTTTGATTCCAGCATTATTTTTGAGTTATTCTTTTGGATGATCCATTTTTTTGGAGAAAAAAATGTTCACAGTAAGTCATGTCTCTAATCCATCTAAAAGCTACATCAAATTATTTAGACATGGAGAAAGAAGGGGGCTGGAAAACAGTCTTATTTCACTCCATTTGGGATTAAGATTGGATCTTTGAGAAAATTATTTCTGTCCTCTCAGATTGTTAGACTATTACTGTGTTATTATTGTTAGAATATATTATGACTAAGGCTTTGAAGGGGCAGCAATAGCTGACAATGTCTACCAGGATCAGACAATCTGACTCATGAACAATTTCCATCTATAGAACCAGAAGCTTATAATAGATAGAGCTAATATGATGACACGCCGGATGGAGTAGAGGAGAGGACACACCGAATGTCTGGAAGGATTGCTTGTGTATCTTAGGTATAAGATAAAAATATGAACATACCTCACTCTTGTAAAACACTTCTGTTACTGGGGGCTTTAATATACATCAATGCTTTTGATTTTCACAGCAATCTTATGGAGCACAGAGGGCAATAGGATTATCCTTGCTTTACCTATGATGGAACTGAGATGAAACTCTGAGAAGTTAAATGATATATTCATGATCACAGGGGAAATAGGTAGCAAACTTGGGATTTGGACTTGGGTTTTCTGACTCCAAATCTAATGTTCTTTCTACTATATTTAAACTGCAATTCATTTCAAAGAAAGCTAATATAAAGTTTGGATGAATTCAGAAGTAAATTAATAGAAATTATGTACCTAAATGTTAAATTATGAATCATTGTGCAATATTCACCAATTGTAGCACTAGCACAAGTTCAGATTAAACAAAATGAGGAATGTAGTAGTTTGTGTCTTCCTGGGTAAAATAAGTGTAATTAGATATTGACCTCTTTTGTGATGGGAGAAAGTATTTGTTAAGATGCTCTTACGTCCTTGGGAACAATGGAAAGCTTTAGAGAACAGTTCAGAAATTCTGCTCAATTACAACAGCTGTCCAGTTCTTTCTGCTTCAGGAAACATGGTACCCAATGTTGTGATCTCAAGTAGTATGTGCATAGGGTTGTGGTGGTCATAAAAGACATGGAAATAAGTCTCTTTGGTGGCCTTCTAGTTTAGATTCTTTGTGTCTTCCATTCCAACAACTCTGGTAATGCTTAATGATAACATTGAACTTGAACAACCACCAAAGCTGTGCCCCAGAAGGACAAAGTATGCTCTGTTCCTGAAGACATTTCGAGACATCCCTGTGCAAATGTGTGATGAGCTGACAGAAGAAAACCTCTGCCCTCTTATCAGAGGCTCCCCCTCCCTTCCACAGACTTCACTTGGATATCATCTGTGTTCTCAACTGGTGTCAAACCCACAAGCCTTTATTTGTCTGTCTGGATTGTTGATTCTTGCTCAGCATCACAGAAAGACTTTCTCCCTTGCGCTTCCCCTCTCACCCTCCCTTTCCCTGTTACGAAGAGCTGTCACTACTTCAGTGACTACAAGCAACAGATCATTTTATACTTCAGTCCACAAATAAACATTTCTTCCTTTGAACTTCATTAAATTTGGATGTCTTTTCATTGTGAAACAATCTGGCATCCCTATCATTGAGACATACAAAACTATAAAACTAGCAATTAATTTTGTCTTTAGGAGTACTGGTGGTCTAGAAACTGTGAGTTTATGCCAACAAAAGCAAATGAAAACCTCAAACATGTAAACATAACACTTAAATAAGAAAATCACAACGTGTCATGCTCAGTAGCTAAAGGAGATTATATGAAACTTGTTCCTGATGGTGTCCATCAAAATTCCCAGCTTGCTTAAAGAATACTGAAGATGGGAATTCTATTCCCTAAAACATTATTCATCTGAATAAAATAATTGTCCAATGAAAACCTAAAAATTAAGTTATAATTTGGCTGATCATGAAAATATTGATAATATTTACTAGCAAATAGCTTTCTATTAATTGTAATATATTAAAGATCTGAGTGTTTACTAGATACAAAGCAAAGCACTGTACCAGATCCTACAAGGAAGTTATGACATTTTCTTCTTTCAAAGAGAATATAAACTAGTGAAGGAGAAGACACCCAACCAAAAACAATTACCTATTGACTGTAATGCTAGCTTCCTGGAGACAGAGTGGCTTCGAAGCTGGGTCATTGCAGCTTCTGTCTTGGTGTCTTGGATTGCTCACTCTGGGGGAGACAGACTTCTGCTGGGAGAACACTGTCAGCCCTCTGGGGAGGGCCATGTGGGAATCACTGAGGCCCCTTGCCACAGTCAGCCAGGTGAGTGGGCCATGTCACAAGTCACTCCATCCTAGTAGAGTCTTGAGATCCCTGTGACCTTGGTCAACACCTGCTGCGACCTCAGGGGAGACTCTGAGCCAGAACCCCCAGATGAGCTGCTCCTGAATTCCTGATCCACAGAAACTGTGAAGGCACTTAGCAATTATTCTTGCTTTCAGCAAGCACATTTTGGGAGTAATTTTTTATCCAACAAGAGCTAACACTGATATCTAGTATGTGGTAGGTGCTATTTTGAGGGTCAAAATGGTGATCAAAATGGGCAATGTCTGTGACCACCCCCCCAAGCTTATAATTTATCAAGGAGATAATCAATTAATGAGTAAACATGGGGGAGAATTCTGGGACAATGGCAGAGTAGGAAGCACCAGGAATCTGCCTCCCCACCTAAACAACAATTGCACTGGCAGAATCTGTCTGATGTAACCATTCTGGAACTCTGGAGTGTGCAGAAGGCTTGCAGCTTCCAGGGGGGAGACTTGGTTGGCAAATTGAGGTTGATTTTGATCAATTTCAGCTCTTAGCACAGTAGTAGCTACCCATGCCTCACCACTAGCCACACAGCAGGCAGCTGTACATGTGTTCCTGGAGCATCTTGAACATAGCTTGTGGGAACCAGGGTGGACAAAAAGAACCCTGCCCTCCAAATAGCAAGGATCTGTGCTCTGATGGCTGACTGCTGCTTCTGATCAGGGATGCAGACAAAGAGCCATGGTGGTTGCATCTCCCCCCATTGTTGCAAGCCCCTCCATCTCTGGCTGAAGTGAGTTCCAGAGGGCTTTAAAGGGCTAGTGCCCTTCTCCTTCCCCCTCCTTTCATTTTTTCCTCTTTCCCCTTTTGGAAGCCAGACATTAAAGAGTAGGGCATTAAAAAACAACCACATATATGGGGAAAGTTAGAAAGTGACTGCACATGCCCAGGGAAAGTCTCAGAAAAGACCTGAGATAACCTTAAGTTTATACCTCAAGTTGATCCTTGATGCAAAGACAGACTCTGGCAAAACCCAAACAAACAAACATACAAACAACAACAACAAAAACCTAAAAAAATAACAAAATTAGCAAACCCTGGGGAAGGGGGAGAATCTGATTTCCAGAGTTACCACATTAGAGTCAAATGTACAGTGTTCAACAAAAAAATTACAAGGTGTACAAAGAAACAGGAAAGTATGGACCATTCAAAGGAAAAAATAAATCAACAGAAACTCCCTGAGGGGCCTAATGACAGATATACTAGACAAAGACTTTAAACAAATGTCTTAAAAGTGCTCAAGGAACTAAAGGAAGATGTGGAGAAAGCCAAGAAAATAATGTGTGAACAAAATGGAGATATCAAGAAACAGATAGAAAACCTAAAAAGAAACCAAAAAGGTATTCTGGAGCTGAAAAGGGCAATAGCTAAAATGAAAAGTTCACTAGAGAGATTCAAATGTAGATTTGAGCCGGCAGAGGAAAGAATCGGTGAACTAGCATATAGGACAATGAAAATTATTGAGTCTCAGGAACAGAGAGAAAAAAGATTGAAGAAAAGTGAACAGAGTCTAGGATATCATCAGATGTACAAACATATGCATTGTGAGAGTCCCAGAGGATAAGGGAGAGAGAGAGAAAGGTGAGGAGAGAATATTTGAAGAAATATTGGCTAAAAACTTCCCCAATTTTATGAAAAACATGAATATAAATATCCAACTAGCTCAATGGACTCCAAGTGAGATGAACTCAAAGAGAACTACGGTGAGACACATTATAATCAAATTTTCAAAAGCAAAAAACAAAGAGAGAATATTGAAACCAGCAAGATAGAAGCAAATCATCACATGCAAGTGATCCTCAACAAGATTATCAGCAGATTTCTCCTCAGAAACTTTGGAGACCAGAAGACTGTGGGATGATATATTAAAAGTGCTAAAAGAAAAAACCTGTCAATCAAGAATCCTATATCAGGCAAGACTGTCCTTCAGAAATGAGGAAGAAACTAAGACATTCCTGGATTAAAGAAAAGTTTTACAAGATGAAAGAATTATGGGGATGGATGGTGGTGATTGTCACGATAATATGAATGTATTTAATACCACTGAACTGTACACTTAAAGTGGTTAAGATGGTAAATGTTAAGTTATGTGTATTTTACCACAACAAAATAAAAGAAAAAAAGAATAGAGTAAATATGATGGGGCCATACATAATATTTTGACCAAGAGTTAAGACTGAATGTGAGACATTTCAAATGAATTGTAGTTATAAAGCTATAGGGGTCAAGAGAAGATGAAGATGACTGCTTGACTTGAGGAGTTGGAGAACAGCTCCCAGGAGAGGTGGGCTTGAGGGGGCTTGGAGGGAAGGGCACATGTGATTTAGATAGGCTGAGCACAGAAGGAAGGGCACGCCAGGTAGAAGGAGAAAAATAAGCAAAGACAGCAAGGTGGGAACTGCCACCATGCTTGGGATGTGGCCAATGAATCAGCTGAGACAGAATCAGGGACAGAAGCATCAAGACTTGTACGAGAGACTTGCTGCCTGCCTAAGAAGGTCGGATTTGCACCCTGGGCAACAGAAATCATTGGAGATTTTTGAGTTGGTACATGGCGGTACAAGATTTTAAAATTGGCTTTCCACTTCCAGGAGTATTTATTAATCACCTGCTCTATGTCTGCCACTCTTGCTAGGCATTTTGTGGGACCAAATTAATAATGAACCACCCTTGCCCTCAGGGAATGTATTCTCACCGGAGATACAAAATATGTACAACATGAGCAATGGAAATCAGTATGTCTCTGCTTAAAACGAGAAGGAAGCAACAACTCAGAGGGTCAATGTAGTTCATGGTAATAACAAATGTTTATATTGTGCCTACTATGTGCTAAAGATTATTCCAGGGCTTTGCATATATTAATTCAGTTAATACAACACCTACATGACATAGGTAACATTCGTATCCCTATTTTACAGATGAGAAAACAGACACATGGAGAGTTAAGCAACCCACCCAACCTCTGAACCAGTTGAGTAGATGAAAGGATTAAATCCAGACAGTCTGGATCGTAGGCTCTGACTATCACTATTGCCCCTCAAATAGTAGGTTAGACCTATTGATGACCGGAATATACCAACCCATTAACTTGCTTATATCCCTCCTCATTAACCTGTTTAATTTGTAGTCAATATAAACTGTTAGTCATTATCCAGTTTGAGAGAGTAGACCTTATATCAACTTTGCTGAACTCTTGTTTCACTGGATAAAATGCTACTGTAATTGCTTTGGAACACACTAGAAGTTGACTTAAACATAGACTGTTTCTTTTAGTGATACATGGCACACCTATTCTTTTTTTTTTTTCACATCTTTATTGGAGTATAAATGCTTTACAATGTTGTGTTAGTTTCTGCTGTACAACAAAGTAAATCAGCTATATGTATACATATATCCCCATATCCCCTCCCTCTTGAGATTCCCTCCCACCCTCCCTATCCCACCCCTCTAGGTGGTCACAAAGCACCGAGCTGATCTCCCTGTGCTATGCTGCTGCTTTCCACCAGCCAACTATTTTACATTCGGTAGTGTATATATGTCCATGCCACTCTCACTTCGCCCCAGCTTACCCTTCCCCCTCCCCGTGTCCTCAAGTCCATTCTCTACTTCTGTGTCTTTATTCCATAATTATTTTTTAAAAACAGTAAGCATTGTGATGGCATTCACAGTGCAGCAGCGTTGACAGCATATATAGAATTCACACGGTACGTGGACAAAGCACGGACCCAGGAGTCAGAACCCTGAGTTCTAGTTTCTGTCTTGGTGGTGGTGTGACCCTGGGAAAGTCACCTTCCTGACCCTGGCTCTGCATGGAGGGGCTCACAGGGCCTGCTGGTCCCATTCCCAGGTGATTGAAGAAGATAAAGCTGTGAACACTCCAAGAAAACCATGAACTTGGGCTGGGAACTTAATTCCCTGTAAAAAGGATCCTCTGTGAAGAGGAGAAAATTCCCTTTTTCACAGGCTTGTTTGGAGGATTCAGTGGATATTATTTGTGAAACGCAATTGCTGAATAAACATTAGCTACACATAGACGATCAAATGTTAGACAAATGTAAAGTAGTATTATTTTTATTTTTCTTGGTTGTATCTCACAATTCTCTGAAGTTTCCAGGCTGAACTGGGAAAGTTCTGGAATACCACAGTAGGGCTTGTCTAGTGTTTTCTTTCCACCAACTTGTTTTGAAAGCAGAAGTACTGGAAATATTGCATAAAAACCCAGGCTGGCTAGATTTCAAGCCCTATTTCTAGACCAGAGTGGTTTGGATCTGGTTGAATAAGATTCTGAGCATTTGGATGTGGAGACAAAACTGAACCTCAGCAAACTGAGAAATGACAAACAAACTGAAAATTTTCAAATTATGGGATGGTTTAGGGGCTATGGGCAAACGTCCATTAGCAACTAGGATGCAATTATCAAGCATGTTTTTAGACTATGTCCAAAGGGCCAGTTTTTGTTTTCAGTTGTTCTCTTTTGAAGTGAAATTCCTGCTTGCCTAGGACTTGGCAGCCATAGTCATTAGAAGAACGGCTTATTTTGGTCAGTTCCCTGTTAAATTTTTGCTTAAAGATCATTACATTGGCAATGTCTAGTTTGTGCTCACTTTATAATTCTTCTTTTTCAAAAGTTATAATAATTACTGGACTAATGACAATCATGGTTCCTTATAATTGTTATGCGAGATTATTACATGAATTAACAAGTAATCATAATTACGTGTAATGATAAAATTATCTTGTAAAAGTTCCATTGAGTCCCTTTTCTGTACCAGACCATGTTGAACGCTGAGGGTGGAAGTGAACGAGACCTGGGCCCTGGTGCTTTGTAGGAGAGGCAGACAAGCTGGCGGCCAGTGGTGATGCAGTGGAAAGTGATCAGTGGTCCAGATGCCGCTCCACCTGTGATGGAGACAGAGGCGGTTGTTTAGCATCAGTGAAGTGCCACGAGCTTCAGATCATCTTCTCTGTGCTATTCCCAACGCTTGCACTGTAACTGTTTATTTTGCAGATGAGGAAACCGAGGCTCATAGAAGTAATGCGCAAAACTGCACGTGAATCCGTGTGTGTCTGTCCCCAACTTTTCCCATTTGCTGTGTTTCTAAGGTGCTCCTGGGTACCCCTGGCTGCCTCTTTATGTGGAAACCATGAAAAAAGCTGGGCTGCTCACTTGGAAGACCCACCCAGGGCTTGGTAAGGGGTGTGGAGTCTTCTCGCACAAAATGATGCCCCTGGGGTAGGGGGAGGTGGGGAGAGTTTCCATTTCCGTTTATCCCGGCAGGGGCAGCCCCGGCTTCTCCAGCTGCCACTGTGTGTGCAGGAGGAGAAGCCCTGCACCAGCGGCCACCTCTGTCCTGCTCAGTCCTCGCAGGAAAGTAACATGTTACACGGTGCCATGAATTTTTAATGACTTGAACTTGAAAAGTAGTTTCAGAAGGTGAGCAAAATACTAAGTTAATTGAGCCCTGCCGCTCAGCCTTCCTCTCCCAATGTAGTTTTCAAGGAAATATGGCTGAAATATCAGTTGTCAGACGATGAATATTTTAAAAGAAAGTTCTATTATGCATCCAAGGTTCACTCAGCTTGCTAATGAGAGTAATGAGGACAGTTACCTTTCGGGAAAGGAAGTGAGATCATTCTTGCCACTTACCGGGGGGCTGGTTTGACAGGCATCTGCTCTGAGCACAGGACTATGTCTGGGGAAATCACAGCTGCTTGTTGTAACCTCACCGGGTAGGAAAAGCCCCACCTTACAATGGTTGGGAGCTCTGTCTGTGGCAGAGAGCTGGCTGCAAACTATTTTTATTCCCCTGGCTGATCGTTGAGGTAGAAGCCATCGCCTGATGAATATTCAACGGGTGAAGTTAAAAAAAAAAAAAGAACATCTCTGCTCTCCTGCAAAACCCTCTGTGGCCAAAACTGAAAGAAATCCCAAAGGCAGGAGAGGAAAAGCCAGGCGCATTCCCCTTCCTCCTCGACAAGACTGCTCTCCACAGATGCTGGTAAAGTTCTGACCCAGGGAAGGCGAGGGAAAAGGAACACATTTTCAAATTATCTCAGAGAAGTAGCCAGAGAGAAAAGACTCTAACCTTGAAATTAAGAGAATATGAAAAGTGAGCCAGGTGTATCCCTATTATGGTTGCTACCTGTGATCCAGTAGAGGATGTCTGGCTTTTACCTTGAGTTTGGGATGGAGGTTTGGGCACAAAAGGGAGAAAAAGGACCGCATTGTGTTCCTGCAGGGAATGCAGCACAGCTTTGGAGTCAATAAATAGCACACGACACATTTTTACAAAGGAGAAAGACAGGATGGAGTTCTTTCTTCCATGAGCTGTGTTAAGAAGTCAGTTTTTGCTAGTTATGGCAACTCTTACTTGTCAGGCTACGGTGGAAGTAGTGGGTATTTTTGCCTGTGCTGTTGCAGCAGGATTTGCTGAAACCGTGGTGGTTGCAGAGTGACCATAACCCATCTCGGACAAAAGGGTGAAGTCGGCACCGTCTGCGTCTCTCACTGTCCTGCCTGTACTGCTCTCTGTTCCCCATGCCATTCTCATGGCTGTCCCCAACTCGCCCCCGGTCATCATGGCGGCTCCCACACCTTGGAGTTACTACCCAGTGATGGTTTGCTTATTGTGAAAGCAGCATCAAGGGGGATAAACAACAGGGTCCTACTGTATAGCACAGGGAACCATATTCAATATCCTGTGATAAACCACAATGGAAAAGAATGTGAAAAAGAACATGTTTGTGTGTGTGTGTGTGTGTGTGTGTGTGTGTGTGTATATATATATATATATATAAAAAACTGAATCACTTTGCTGTACAGCAGACACTAACACAACGTTGTAAACCAACTACACTGCAGTAAAATAAATTTTAAAAAAAGGAACTGAGAAGCCAGACACCCATTGAGGAAGAGTATAGAATATTCTTTTTTTTCTTTTTTCTTTTTATTTATTTATTTATTTATTTTTGGCTGTGTTGGGTCTTCGTTTCTGTGCGAGGGCTTTCTCTAGTTGGCGGCAGGTGGGGGCCACTCTTCATCGCGGTGCGCGGGCCTCTCACTGTCGCGGCCTCTCCCATTGCGGAGCACAGGCTCCAGACGTGCAGGCTCAGTAGTTGTGGCTCACGGGCCTAGTAGCTCCGCGGCATGTGGGATCTTCCCAGACCAGGGCTCGAACCCGTGTCCCCTGCATTGGCAGGCAGATTCTCAACCACTGTGCCACCAGGGAAGCCCCTAGAATATTCTTGATAATAAAAACTGCAGAAGGACTTCCCTGGCAGTCCAGTGGTTAAGAGTCCATGCTCCCACTGTAGGGGGCACAGGTTCAATCCCTGGTCAGGGAACTAAGATCCCGCATGCCAGTTGGCACGGCCAAAGAAACAGAACAAAACAAAAATCCCAACTGCATGGGTACTGTGCTCTCTAGATACCTGGTATTATTAGGCATATTACAGCTTGTTGAATCCGCACTGGGACACAATGGCCTATGTAAAAATCTTCTTCATTTTACAAATAAGGCAAATGGGGCTCAGAGAGCTTAAGTGTTTTGGCTGAAATCACACAGCTTTAAATGGAGCAGCTGAGGTTTGAACCCAGGCCAGTATCACCCCACAATCTGTGCTCCCCCTTTTCTCTTTCTAGGAGGAGAAGGAGGTAGACCGGTCTTAGGGTGAGGGGCTCTGGCCAGCAGCTCTGTCCACCTTCTCTGGGCAGTTGGGGAGTTAGAAGAAGCTCTTGCTCTTCTATCGCTGGTTTGTGGCTTCCTGGTCTTGGATGGTCATAACCTGGCTTCAGGCAACTGTGGCCTCTCAGTGGCCAAGCACACAGGGGAGAAGAAAGGGGCCGTGCGTGAGGAAATTCCAGCATCAAACAGACACCCACCCAGAAACACGGTTGCAGTGGGACTGACCAGGAGGCTTGGGCAGGTCCTGGCAAGTAAAAGCTGGAACAGAGATGCTGGATGGCGGGAAAAATGCACACACGTGGTTCCACACTCCAAGTGTGGCAATTTAATAATAGAAACAGAGGTCCAGTTTTCACCTAAAAATACTTAATGTAGTTTTTCCAGCTCCGTAAAAAGTTCTGAGTTTGTGATACAATGAAACAATGCCTAATGGAAGGGTTGTGTAACTCAACGGCAGAGGGCAAAGCAGACTTCCTCGCCATCAGGATCCCGCCTTGATCAGCATCTACTGACGCAGCTTTCAAGGAGCGCAGCATTCTAGGGATCCTGGTCATCGTCCCTGGTACCTACCAATTAGCTGCTCCGTGCAGGCACCTCACGTATTTCATTTCCACTAGGACGTAAAACAGCCCTAAGAAGTAACATTGCTTATATGTGGAATCTAAAAAAAGTGATACAAATGAATTTAGTTACAAAACAGAAATAGACACACAGACAAAGAAAACAAACTTATGGTTACCAAAGGGGAAGGCAGGGAGGGGGGGGAGGGGAGGTGGGAGGATAAATTAGGAGTGTGGGATTAACAGATACACACTACTATATACAAAATAGAAAACCAACAAGGGCCTAAGGTAGGCACAGGGAACTATATTCAATATCTTGTGATAACCTATAAGGGAAAAGTATCTGAAAAAGAATAGATTATATATATGTATAAATGAATCACTTTGCTGTAACACCTAAAACAATGCAACATTGTAAATCAACTCTACTTCAATTAAAAAATAAATAAATGAAAGAAAAAGGAAAAGAAAAAAAAAAGAAGTAACAACTATTCCCCCATTTTCGAAGAGGGAACTGAAACTCTAAAATGTTGACTTATTTGCCAAAGACAGCACAGGGATTTAAGCAACAGGATAGGGATTTGAACTCAGACCCGATGCCAGAGCTGCATTTCTGCTAGTTCTCTGAGCTTTGCTACGCACAGTGGGGCTGCTTTGTAGCTTCTTTATCATTTTATCCTGTGTGTAGGCGTGGTACCACCATGTCATAGGACATCCAAGTTCCCTACCCCCGTTCAGGGGACTGACATAACTCAGTTGTTCACAGCAACTGGGGTTTCCATGCCTAAAGATGGTGTTCTCCTTTGGGTCCCTCTACCTGCTCCCCGTCCTTGTGTCATAAGGCTCCATCCCACTCCCCTGGGGACTCCACAGTGCCTCTTTTGGATGCCTTCCCTGGTCCTGGAGGGGACATCTCGTCCCACCAACAAGACACAGAGGATCTTGCTGGGAACTCAGGTCATATTTCCCTCCTAAACTTCTCCTGGGTTGGGGAAGCGAAAATGGCCCTTGGAGTCCAAAGAAGGGAGGGAAAGAGGGGTTTAGTGACCAGATGACTACTTCCAGAAAACCTGCGTGGGACCTGCCCTGGGCTTAGTTGTTCTCCAGTTAGGGGTTAGCCGGGGACGGCTGGGCCCTTTTAAGGTAAAGACCACAAAACTATTGTTACCAACCAGGGTTCTCGGCCTCCTTAATCAATAGAAATTGATCAGAGTCCAAACAAATAATTCAGGCAAGGCTTTATTGGGGCCCCTGCTGCCACAGGGGGGAGTGAGAATAAGTAACAGTTTCCCTTGCTCGCTCGCTCCCTGAGGGGGGGGTGAGCTTGTTCCTTATATGGGGTGAGAGTAGGGGTGTGCCCAGGAGTCGGGCCAGAGGGGTGGCTTACGTGGTTTGCCCACCCCTTTGGAGGTGTTGTGTGCAGGGGGCATGCGCAGTGCCCTTCTTTTGCTCCCAGCTCTTCAGAAGTGGCAGTTGGGCTTTTTGGTCTTTTTGTATCTTGTTGGCCATAATTTGCCCCAATTGCGCATGCACGCAGTTATTTTTAGTCCCTTATGGTTTCTTTGTATTTTGTTTCTGGAGGAGATGTTTGTCCAGGTGCAAGCACCGCGGCAAAGGGTCCCAGGTCCCAGGTCCCAGCCTGTCTCACTATGTCTAGCAAATTAGATACAGAGCCTGAGAAGAGGTCCATACAAGCAAGGGGCCTTGAGGCTGATGCATCACTAGCTGCACAGTTTTTACCTTGATTTTGGTGAAGGGACTTCCAGATGTTGGAGGTAGTGGGGGACAGCTGCCCCGCACACTTGCTATCAGGTTACAGTGAACTGGATTTTTCTATACAGACATTTATTAGCCAAATATTCAGGCACAAACAGTTTATCAACCTGTTCTGCACTCAGTGTAACCCCAGCTCCTGACCTTTTAGAGGTTCCAAACCCAAAGGGTCTGTCTGTCAAGCTGGCAGCCCCCTGGAGGCGGGATTCTGTGCCTTCTGGGGGCATCAGGTGCCCGACTGCACCCTGCACTGGGGATCAGACTCTGAGTGGATCCCTCAGGGGCACCCCATGCAAGCCACCTGGTGGTCTCTTCCCAGTTCACGCACGGATGGGAGTGTCTCTAAACGGTTTTAGTGAATGCACACCCTGAATACCTTTAATTTCACCAGTGGAAGACAATTTCTAATATCCATCATACTCCTTAAAAGTCACCAATTTTACAATGAAACCCATTTTTGACACTTGTATCTCATTCACAAATGTTAGTTTAAAAAATATAGCAGTGTGTACATCCCAAACATGTACTCAACATCCCCGCCCATCCCCATAACTCTTTTCATCTTGTAAAACTGAAACTCTGTCCCCATTCAACACTCTCTCCCCACCTTCCCTTCCTCCCGTCTCCTGGCAGCCATGATTCTGCTTTCTGTCTCTATGAATTTCAGTATTCTGAGTATCTCATGTAAGTGGACTCATACAATATTTGTCCTTTTGTGACTGACTTATTTTACTTAGCAAGTCCTCTAGGTTTATTCATGTTGTAGCAAAGGTCAGAATTTTCTTCCTTTTTAAGCCTAAATAATATTCCTTTGTATGTAGATGCCACATTTTGTTTATCCATTCATCCTTTGATGGACACGTGGGCTGCTTCTACCTCTTGGCTCTTGTGAATGATGTGCTACAGATATCTCTTCCAGATCCAGCTTTCAGTTCTTTGGGGTATATAACCGGAAGTGGGATTGCTTGATCATAGAGTAATTCTAATTTTCATTTTTTGTGGAATTGCCAGACTGTTCTGCAAACTGTCCATTTTGGTGCAATACCAATAATAGAAGGACTCCGTGTATGGGTCTTTCTGACTCAGGGCTGCAGAGCCTCTCTGAACAGGGCATTCCAGAGAGCACGTAGGAGCTGACCATTCCTAGAATGAATGAGTAAACTCACTGCTTCTTACTGAGATATTACAGCTGGTAACTCACAGCTGCATGACATTCTGTTTTCACAAACGGAATGGGAAGCCCTTTGACAATAGAGATCAAGTCTAGTACTTCTTTATTTCTTTCCTTTGCCTTAGAGTACTTATTCATTTGAAAGAGGCAGATTGGCAAGAAAGAGCACTGACTCGAGATGGAAAACCCTTCTGTTTTTCCAGTTCAGGTCTCGAGTCTTTTCTTTCTGTGATAAGGGAATCTTGGGCAATTTCTCCTCCTTGAAACTACAGAAGTTCCATCCAGACCTTACAAGGATGATGTGTTGTTCAAATACCACAGCTGAGAGCCCGGGTCCATCTCTCCTACATGAGTGTTGTCGCTCACTGACAATGGTTTTCTGAGGGAGAAAAAGGTGGGATTTCTTGATCCATGATTTACCTCCAGATATGCTGCCCCCCAGGCACCTGAGCTCATTCCCCCAGGTCACACAGAGTGGAGGACAGCTCTTGCAGGGCAGTTTGAGGCAGAAGCCCCCACCCTTTGTTCTCATCTGACTGGGAGAGTTGATGGCATGGGGGAGGGGAGACAGGGGAAAGGAAGCAGGGGTAGCAGGGGTAGGTGGAGCTGAGTTTCCTCTTCAGATTCTGGGGTGACAGCTCAAGCTGTCACCTCAGCCTGTCTCAGCTGCTTAGTGTTTCTCTGCCCCATCTTACTCTCCAATTAATGGTTCTAATCAGTGACTTAACCATGTATCAGATCAAAGGACAAAAACCAGAGCCCTGGGCCCTGCTTGGCAGGCTGTAGGCTCACACTGAGATTTGTTGCAGAGACTTTGACTAACATGTTTCTGGGGAAAAAAGTAAGACATCTCATCTTTGTTTTTAATTAATGCAGTCACCAGTTTTTTCATCCCAAAGTGTCACATGCAGAAAATGAAAGTAGTCCTTGTATAAATAATAAGAAAAAAAAGGTTCTGTCTATTAGTAATGGAAAGCATTTTCAAGGTAGGCTTGGCACTTCCTTCAGGTGAGATCTCTCAAAAATCATAACATAAATTATAGATTTGTCCAAGTCTTTTCACAATAGGATATTAAGAGTCTTGTATTAATATCTTACCTTGTGTTGTAAGGAAAAAGAAAAAGAAATATAAGAACCTCTTATCTAGGTTATCACGTGAGTCCTTCTGACTCAACTAAAATGAGAAAAACTTTTAAGCTTTTTCTTTTAGTTGTTTTTTGTTTAGTTTAGTTTACAGGCTTGAAAAGGATTCTGTGAAAAACATTATTCTAGGGATTTGTTTTTGTTCTCTCACCAGTTTCTCTGGAAAACTTGATCAGGGATGTGTAATGGATGATTTCGTTTCATTTGACCTGTTAGATCCGAATCCTCAGCCAGAGACAGGATGGAGGAGCTGAGTGTCCTCCAGCGGTTTGCCAGGTGGAGTATTAACTGTCAGTCACCGGGGTGGGAAGCTAGGAGCTCAGGCCCCTTTGGGGGTGGTTTGTTTCCTTTGGGTCTGTTGTGTTAAATCTACTGAAATGTGCCAGTTGGAGCACGCCATCTTTAACTCCTGTTCTCACTGTGAGATGTGTCCCTAGGACTTGCCAAGAGAAGTCAAACTGATTTTATATCCCTCAGCAGCATTGCCTGACCGCTAGTTGCTACCTACTTTTTATTCTTCCAGAAGAGGTTTCCTCAATACTCACCCCCACCTCACTATCTCACATTGCCAAACCTGTGGCTTCATTGAGTTTCCCACCTGTGACTCCTCTCTTTCTTTAGCAGATTTGGTAATGAACTTGAAGCAAACAGGGTACAGTGGCAGGCAGTCAGGACATGAACCCACTGGAATCCATTCTTTACTTGTAACGTTGTGCTTGGGCATACATCAGCCCATCTGTGTGCATTGCAGCCCTTGTAAGAAGTTGGCAGGGAGGGTATGTTTTTGCTACCACAACTGTTATTGACTGAATGTTTGTATCTCTCCCAGATTGATATGTTGAAGCCCTCCCCTCCTCCCCCACTGTGATGGTATCAGGAGATGGGGCCTCTGGGGAGGTGATTTGGACTAGACGGGGTCATGAGGGTGGAGCTCTCACAAATGGGATTAGTGCCCTTACAGGAGTCCTGGGAGCTGGCTTCCCTCTCTGCTCTCTGCCACGTGAGGACACAAGTGAAGTCAGCAGTCTGCACCCTGGAAAGAGGGTTCTCACCAGAACCTGACCATTCAGGCACCCTGATCTCAGAAGTCCAGCCTCCAGAACCATGAGAAATAAGTTTCTGTTGTTTATAAGCCACCAGTTTACAGTACTCTGTTATAGAGCCTGAGCTGACAGAGACACCAACTTTACAGACGGAGACGTTGCTGAAGGTCACGTGTCCAGCAAAAGGCCAGCCCAGCTGTGAATGAGGAGGGATTTCTGGGTCCTTCCATGATGTGACACTGCCTCTTGGAAATTGGTGTTAGAAGATCCAAGGAGTAAACGGTTGATGTGAAATCAAAAGACACAGGTTTGAGTGCAGGTCTGGTTACCACCTACTCCTATGCCCTGAACCCCTGTTCCATTTTCTGTCCTGTGGGAAAGTACAGGATCACTGGAGGGATGGAATAAAAAATGCATGGTGACAAGCTTGTAACGATCCCTCGACCCCTCCACAAAACCCCACAAAGCTATTAAAAATGTTTAAGTTGCCTGCATTTTGCATCTGACAAGTTCATTAATTAAGCACTCTCTGTACAAGGGGTGGTCTGGAAGGAGAGGGGGGAGAAAGCCTGGGTGCAAGAGCTCTGGGAATGCTGCTGCCTTGGTCTTTATGGTTTTAGCAATAACAAAAGAGCAGAACCTTAACAAAGAAAACGAAAGAACTTCCCATGATATCAAGTAGTTCCTTTATTTGTAAATGAATGGGTGGAATAATTAAAGAAAAATCACAACTGCTTTCTTAGAACGTGAATTCACTGATTTGTCAGCAAATACTTAACGATGATGCAATATATACCAGCCACCATTCCAGGGGCAAGTTGAAAGCAGCACAGACAAGCTCCTTTCTCTTCTGGGTCTTACCTTCCAGTGAGGGAACAGAGACAATAAAGAAATCATGCAAGAGTACACAAGAAATCACTAGTGTTATGATGAGAAAAAAAAAACCAGGGAGAGGCCAGCTAGAAAGACGGAGAGGCTTCCTTAGATTGGAAGGCGAGAGAAGGCGTCTGGGAGGAGGTGATGTTTGTACCACATCCTGAATAAGGAGGCAGCCGTGCAAGCAAGGGGGGGATCAAGCAGCCAGGGAGTCAGGCAAGCATCTTGACTCTCTGTGCCAATGGAGAGAAACATTGAAATGAGCATTCTAAAAAATTGTGGCTAATTCAAAAGTGATAAATATTTGTCCTTGAATATATTGTTAAAGATACACATCCAGAAGGCTGATGCATTCTCCTCATGGCACACCTGCATCTCAGAAACTCAGATTGGTTCACTACTCTCCGGGTCCTGCCTGGGCAGGTGCAGAAGGCGTATGGCGTGTCTGTGAAAACACACGGTTACAAGCCAGGTGCAACCACAGTCCCCATGGAGCGAGAACTGTGAGATGTCCTGAAGGATTAGGCTTCCTGAAGGGAGTGCCTTATCTCTCTGTTTAGGAGGAGAAGGATAGAGGCTGAGAAGTTAGCTTAAGTTGAATGAAGACCCAAGTGTGGCTATAGCAACTGGCAAGCAAAGTTTGGGGCCAATGACCAGATAGGTTTGGCTGAAGCAAGAGATTTTCCGAGGGCTAAGAGAAAAGGGGCCATAGTGAAAGAGGATGGGGGTTTTGATGGAGGGCATCCAAAGGTGAACTGAGGCATTTGGATTTCACGGGGCAGGTGGTGGAGGGCCTTGGTAGTGCTTGAAGTGGATTTGTGTAGACGGGACACCCACACGTGTCCATCTCCCTGGAGGAGGATGCCCAGGGCCTGTTCCCTCCCTCTCACCCCCATCCCTCCCCTACATCCCTCCCCTACCAGTAGGACCAGTCTGGGAAGCTGGGCTCATGCCTCACTTGTCTGGTTAAATTGCGCTCCACCTTCCAGATGTAATGGTCCCTCCCCTGAGTGCCCAGGTTTATAAGGCAAAGGTTGCCATGACAACGGCATAGGCGGAACTATCCCAGTAAGGATTTACACCCAGCCATGCCAGAGAAAGCTAATGTTTGGAGTGCCCATCAGTTAGTGGAAATTAGGGACAAGCCTCATGCTCGGGTCAGTCTTGGAAGGTAAACAGAAGCTTCCATCTGACAGGAAACAAACAGAGGCCCAGAAACCAGGCTGGCACTCAGCAGTTGGTGGACATTGGTCAGGGATCCGGTTTCCTTGCTTATTCCCTTTCAAAAGTTAAAGTAGCACTGTGATATTTGTCACATAAATCTTCACTGCTTTCTCATTTCTTTTTTTCTTTTTTTTATTAATTAACTCATTTATTTATTTTTGGCTGCTTTGGGTCTTCGTTGCTGCATGCGGGCTTTCTCTAGTTGTGGCGAGTGGGGCTACTCTTAGTTTGCAGTACGCAGGCTTCTCATTGCGGTGGCTTCTCTTGGTTGTGGGCACAGGCTCTAGGTGCGTGGGCTTCAGTAGTTGTGCAAGCAGGCTCAGTAGTTGTGGCTCGTGGGCTCTAGAGCGCAGGCTCAGTAGTTGTGGCACACAGGTTTAGTTGCTCCACGCATGTGGGATCTCCCCGGACCAGGGCTTGAAACCCGTGTCCCCTGCACTGGCAGGCGGATTCTTGACCACTGCTCCACCAGGGAAGTTCTGCTTTCTCGTTTCTATACTGACTTGCCCTCGTACACTCTCTCTCTTTCTCGTTATCTGTCACCCTACAGTTTTTCCTGGGATGAAATTCAGTCCTGCTACATTCCCAAAGCCAGTCCAACCTCATGCAGAGATCAGGAGGGGTAAGTGGGCCTCCCGTATCTGGCCTTTTAGTAGAGATGTGATTAAGCCTCAAACCTAAAGTTTGGAAAGAAAAAAAAAGTAATTCTAGCTACAGTTATTTTCCAATCGCTTTGCAAATCTCTCTCTCCTTCTCTGTCATTCATTCACAAAAATAAGCAGGTTCCTTTAAAATTCTTTTGTCTTAGTGCTCTTTTCAGGAATTTGGGGTGTGGCTTTCAAAAGGCACCTCTAAATTCCAATTACTCTGCCACACTCGCCATGCAACTGTAGGTGAGCCATGATTCTTTAGTAAAGGGGAGGATGTATTTCAGGAAGGCTGCTGTGGTTTTTGTCAGCAAGCGTGAGGGGAAATGCACCACCATAGTCCTAGCTATAATACTTACAGTATGTCTCTCTGATTGTAATATAGCAACTCATACTATACTAAATGGTCACCAAAGGAACATATGCTTGATTTGTGCTATTTCAAGAAAAGTAACCTCAAGTGACTTATTCGATTTGCATGTAAGCATTTTGACTCTGTTAATATGCTGATCAGGCAAAATTACAAACTAGCTAGTTATATACCCTACACATCTCTTGGGGGCCCTCCTCCACCTTCCCCAAATTCAAAGCTGAACCTCCTTTTCTTGTGACAAGTACTCCTCTAGTCGCCTCAAACCCATCTGGGCAGAAAATAAGTGATGGATATTTTTAACAAATAGACAAACGCATATTCAGAGCTAAGTGATCTGATAAGAGAAATCCAATTCACCCAGAAGTGAGAATCACTAATAAGCGTATCTCTCTGAGAACTATTAGTATCCTAGAAAAGGTATAGGAGCAATAAATAACAAAAGAAAAAAGAAAGAAAGAAAGAAGAAAGAAAGAAAGAAAGAAAGAAGAAAGAAGAAGAAAGAAAGAAAGAAGAAAGAAGAAAGGATAATTCATGAGATTAGTCATGGGAACATTATTGCAATAGCAAAAGATTGGAAACAACTCAAATATTTATCATACAGGGCAGAACTACTGAAAACTGTGATACATGTATGCAATGGAGTACTAAGACAGCTATAAAAAGAAATGAGAATGTTTTTATATTGCTGTTATAAATTAATCTTTAAGATATTTTATTAATGAAAAAAGTAAGGAGTAAAAAAACCCTGTTATATATATACTACCTTATAATTGAAAAAGGAGGGATAAGAATGCGTATATATATACATGTATATATATCCATACATATATATTTACATATAATAAAGATACATATTTATATATAATAATCCCAAACCTAACAAAAATCACTGAAGTGGGAAAGAAGAAAGAGAATGGAGAAGATAGAGAAGGTAGACTTCTCTGTATATACTTTGCTTTGTAGCTGCAATTTAGAAACCAACTGAGTGTTTTATCAAATTATAAAACAAAATTAAATTTAATAAGCAATTCCTAAAAGAAAAAAGAAAACCAAAATGAATGAATGAACCCAACCAGGTATCAAATTGATGGCATAACCACACTGAGGAGAATGATTTCAAATGGCTTTAAACTCTGATTTGTCTATACATCCCTAGAGAATTATACCCTAAAAACAAAACAACAAAACCGTTAAAAAATCTTGAACAGGTTTTAGTAATCATATCGTTAGGAATAATATTGATGCTGCTAGTCTAAACTTATTAAAGACATATTATCAGGTAGCGCAATCACATTGATTTTGTTAATGTCATTAGGAACTAATCTCAGTGTAAGAAAAAGGTGTACAAATGTAAAATCATAGGGTTTAAGTAAAAACCCTGGAATCCTAAATTTTAATTGGTAACCTTGGTATGAGCTCATGAAGTAATTTCTCTTTAAAAAAAAATGTATACCCTGGTTCAGCCCTAGACCTAGAAATAATGACCAACTCATTATTAACGAGTGCTTTTGTGGGCACGTTGTGGTCTCCAGTATCACATTTCACATCTGAGAACTAGCATTTCTTAGATAGATGGCTGATTCCAGGTCTGGGCAAAAAATATAAAAGATGAACAAGTAAGTAAGTAAGTTATCAAAAGGAACTTCGAGGTGACTTGAAGAGGCTACTGCTGGTGAAAGACAGGGCAACTTGAGTATTGATAAGAATAATAGTGGCAATGGATTGGAATATACCAAACATGTATAAATCAATGAAATCATAGTAATACTAATAAAAGATTCTTTCAGGGGTGCTCATGAACCAACTGGTGACTTAATTTTTTGGGGGGGCTGCCTCGTATGCCTTGCGAGATCTCAGTTCCCTGACCAGGGATCGAACCTGGGCCCCCTGCAGTGAAAGTGCCAAGTCCTAACCACTGGACCACCAGGGAAGTCTCACTGGGGACTTAAGAAACTAGTAAATAGAGGAAAAGAATCAAGAATATTTGGTTTCTCAGAGGTATGTTTATCCTGTGTCTTCCACCTCTTAGGTGAAAGAGAAATAATAGAACAAAAATATGATTCTGTGATCCTGAATGAAGTAATGGATCCAGCCAATAATCATCAATGGCAGCTAACATCACAACATGAGAGACAATCTGATATTTTGTGTCTCTTGATGGAAGTACACAATACCACGTATGAAGTATTGTTGCCAAGAGATGGAACCTGAACTTGACCAAATATCTAGACTTAATTACCAGGAAATACAGGGGACAGTGGAATACATTCCATGACACCACGCGGATACAATCAGCAAAACCCCAAACCTAAGAAACTTTACAGCTTTTTTGATGAATACATTGCAAAGAAAAATGGAGGGAAAGAGGGAAACGTACACAAGTAAAGTGACGTAAGAGACATATCAACCATCTGTAATGGGTGGTCCTTGTTTAAGTTCTACATAGAAAAAAAAACCCAAACTATAAAGAAGTCTTTTAAGACACTCCAGGAAATTTGAACACTAATTGGATTTTTGATGATGTTGAGGGACTATTGTTCAGTTTATTTCTGGTGTGATAATAGTGTGGTATGTTTTAAAAAAGAAGTCCTTCTAGAGATTCAAACAGAAGTCCTTACTTGTAAGTACTTATTTTATATACTTACTTATATAAAATCCTATTATTATGTGTAGGCCTTGCGGGGGCGGGTACTAATCCAGTAGCATGTGGGTTGGTGGGGTTTTATTATATTATTCTCTCTGCTTTTGTGTATGTTTGAAACTTCTCATAATAAAACAGTTAAAAATAGTATAACAGAGAGAGGGAAAACAATTTGACCCAGAGAATAGATAGCAGTCATTTCAGTCCTTGGAGGCACCAGGAAGAATGCTTTCCTGGGGCCCTCAAATCATGCAGAAGTGACCAAATGGTCTGCTTTTGCCAGACATCCCTGCTCAGGAAATTCGTCTTTGACAGCTCTATTTCACTGTGCAGTTCTGTGTCCTTCTTCTGATTCCCTAAAAATTGGTGTCTGTGACTCTCTGCACAGCCCTGGCAAACCCCACGTGGGCTGTTCATCAAGTTTGCTGAACTGTCACACAGTCTAGGGGTCACTGATCCCCCCCGGACTGTGCTCAGTGCTATTGATTCCTGCCTGCTGCCCTGTGGTCTTGTGACCTCCTGCAATGCCTGGTGGCCTGCGTTTCCTGCCCCTCAATGAGCACTCTTGCCTGCTCCATGGTTTCGCGTGCCGCAGGGAGTGCAGTGTGATACCTAGTAAAGTCTCCAGCAACAATAGGGTTCAAGGTTGGCCCCCGCTGCAGAGGAGTTAAGCCTTATCTGCTTTCAGCACCACTCTCCCTGTGGTACTTAGCCAGACTTGTGGAAGGTTTTCAGAGCAATCGTTTTGCAAGCTGTTGCTGCTAACCCTGGCTCTAGCCCCAGAGACGACCTTTCTCCAGGCTGGATTATTTATGTGTATCCTGCAGCCTCACTAGGGAAGTGTGTTTTGGCCCTCAAACAAAGATTACTGTCTCCTCTATGACCTCAAAATACTTCCTTGCACATGGCTGTCCACTGGGATGCTTTGCTGAAGTTTGCTGACTTTTTATTTTAGTTGCTTGGGATTGTTTCATTCCTAAGGTACCAGGGGTATCACTTTGGGGATACTTAGTACAAATAATTTTTAAAATACGTGCTACAGATATGGGTGCAATTTTCAAAGCCAAGTCCCAGAAGTCTCTGGAGCCATGGACAGTGGCGCTGACCAAGGTAAAGAGGACAGAATGTATTCTAGGATTTGGAACTAGTATGGCATAGTAGTTAGGACCATGGCCATTGGCAGGCCTGACCTGGGTTTAGAAATGAGCTCTGCCATAGCAGTGTGATTTTGAAAAATCAGCTAACTCCACAGAGCTTGAGTTTCCTTAGCTTGATTATAGTACTTGTCTCGGGGCAGGGGTGTTGTTGGAAAGAGTAAAAGAGAGAGACATGATGGGTATGCTTACCACAGAGTGACTGCTCATTATATAGTAATTATTCAGATAGTATTACAAACTAATCACAGTATATAGTCATAGTTCTTACAATGACAGCTTTCAAAACTCATAGCACTTCATACACACGTCTACTATAACTCAATATTTTGTACTGTAATTATTTTATTGAATAGTTTCTTATCCTACACTAAATGGCAGACACTGGCTCTTATTTATTTATTTTGCTCCCTAGTATTCAGCATGTGCCTTGGTACCTAACAGGTACTCAATATTTGTTGCTGGAATGAATGGTTGCCAGGCTTATCAGGAAGAAGTGAAACTGCCTGTTTTTAGTCATAAGACACAGGGCATATGTGCACACTTATGGACTGCCACATCCACGATAAAAATATTGACGTTCTCCAAGCACTGGATTTGCTGTTACTTCTCTTAGAAGTGGCTACAGAAGGTGACTTCGGGGGTTTCCTGTGAACCTTTGCTCCTTCTTCTCTACACTGGGAAGAATATAGAGTAAGGCCGTGTACAAGCTCAGAGGAAAATGAGCTGCTGTTTTTCACATCCATAAAGGCTGCTGAACTGTGGTCTGAAGGACATTAATTTTGTGGTTTTCCTTGTAGTATGTGGGCTTCCATAGTTTTATATTTATAGCCTAGGATTTTCTGGGATTTTTCTCAGATGCTCTGACTTTAGTGTTTTGTTCTTCTGGGGTGTCAGAAAGGGACACCTGTGATGGTGTAGTCAGGTCAGTGGAGAATCTTGCATCAGACTCATAACTGAGATGGGGGGCAAAGACAGCTTGATCAGGCTTTCTCTATAAAAACATAACTTTTGTTAAAATAAGAACATAACCATCAATCCTTAATTAACTGCAGTCACATGGTTATTTACTTGGAGTGAAAACACTATTTGAAGCAAGATTTAAAGAAATATATCTATTCTTTCTTCTTGACTCTACAGTTTTCATAAGGCTCACCCACTTTATACCCTAGGGATTGGAGGTATTCCCTAGACCATGCCTCTCTTCTGGGCAGAGACCCTCTGCTGATTCGACCAGGTTCCCCTGCAGTTAGCAGAGCCTTCCCCTGCTCCAAGGGGGGTCTGGGTGTGAGTCAAGTTCTCCTGTCTACTTACTGACTATAAAATGACACCACAAATTAACAAAACACAAAAAATACCTCCATAGCCTTTTATTCCAGGCACTTGAGAAAAGCATAAAAACTTACTGCCTCAAACTACCCTTGTTCCCCTACAGGCGTAACACCTTAAAATACTTTAATACTTCAGATTTTTCTGGGAATAATTTAATATCCCACTGCACTTTTTTCCACTGTGCATTTATATCCTTAAACACACACACACACACACACCAACCACAGCCCAATAATTAGATGGAATTTCAATCTTTTCTGGCATTTTAAAAACTTTTAGTGTCCACATTACTCTTTCAAGGAAGGAAGCATCTCTGAAGGGTGCAGAAACTTTGCTCCAGGACCATTTCCTGCGGATGCAAATCAGCACCTTGTTGGATGGAGACAGATTTTCCTGAAATTCAGAAAGTCAGCTTCAGTAACTTCCAAGTTCTTCTCTTTTGGAGACCTTATTAGTTTAAGTCACTTCCATGTTTTCTAAAGAAACACACCCAGCGTATATAAAATATACAATTTTAAAAGCAAATTCCCATATTGCTGTCTCCAAAGACTGAGACGTGTTCTGTACATCTTGCCAATTCCACCGTGGTAACATTGATTCTGTTATTTTCTCAGGAGGATAAGGAAATAGAGGAACAGGAGCATATATCTCATATGATTTAGATGCAACCTTTATTGACAAACCCAAGTGATGACTTCAAGGCATTGGCGGAGGAAGTCCAGGAGTGACGTCCTGATTAAACATCCTCAGCTAAAGTCAGGCTTCTACATAAATGCTATTATGTGTCACTGCTGGATTTCTCCTTTAGCACAACTGAAAGTAAATTGCTTATATTGTACCCGTTATCCCACCTTAAATGAAATTCCTCTAATATAGCAGAAGTAGGGCTGCCTTGCCCCTGAAAAATTGTGAAGTAGATAAAGTTTATTTTTGCTACCATCTTACCATCCATCTCCTCTGTCCTGATTTCCTGTAGTCATTCCTCAGGCTCTAGCCTGTGTCCGATTCCCAAGGGCCTCCTTGCTGTCAGTTAATAATAGCTTTCGATGCTCTTATTCTTCTCAGAGTTTTTTGCATTTTAATAAGGCCCCCAGGGATTAAAATGCCTCCAAAACCAAAAGAGTGAATCTCTAATGGTGGAATTTTAGGTATCTATGACAGGCGTGGTGGGAGATTTTATGGGGAGGGTTCTCTCAGAAGGCAAACACCCTGACAGCCTTCAACTCCACTGACTTGGTACGGTTGGCCCTACAAAGGAGGACAGGAATGTGAATTAATCAGCAAGGAAGTACTGAAATTTATTGAAAAGAAAACCTTAAACCTTTGTTAATTATAACAATGTTTTAATCAGTTTTCCAATAAATGAATATATGGTAACACTGGAAGCATTTTCCAGCTGGGAAAATTATACAGTATCTTAGGGAAAGTCTCTTTAGTGTCGGTGCAATAGGAAATCTGAGATTTTTGAGATGGAAATGCTTCGTAATCTGTGTTCCAGGTCTTATCCTCTTACTGAAGGAAACAATCACGTTGACACAGAGTAGAATCCTGGGATTAACTCTTAGGTACAGGCCTGAAATGATAATAATAAACCTCATACTGAACTGTTGTTTCCAACATACATTTTGTACATGGACAAAAGAGAAAAAAGCCAGAATATTCTTCTCACCATTGTCTAGCACAAGAGGATGTCAGATTCCTGCACTTTATCTGGACCACTCTATCGCCCTTTTTTTTCTCCCCCTGCTAAGTAAACAGTGGAGCTTCATCCATTATTCAGCTATCAGAGACTGCCAGGATTTTCTGGCTGTGGAACTTGGGAGTTCTTACATTTCTTTAAAAATGTGGAAAAATGTATTTGCAAAACTGCTGGAAAGGAAAATGAAGAAAGATATCAACTCCTGCAATATAATTAATCCTTGTATCTCCCCCAGAGGGCTGACTTGAGTTTTTCTTTAGTAATGGGAATTTAGTTTTATTTCTTTTTTTGGTTGTCATTATTCACACTTAACTACCTGTGGCAAGTTCTAGGGAGGAGAGAGACTATTGTAAACAGGTTTGGGGCACAGAGGAAGGAAGGGCTTTTAAATAATGCCCTGTGAGAACCAGCACAGAGCAGCCAGCCGTGCCCGGCTCTACCTTAGAGCTGTAAACACAGCCCCTCCCAGCCAACCAAGTGTTACACGTTCTCCTTTTACAGCTCTGGGGAAGGCTTCCTATAATGTTTTCCACGTTGAATGCTGAAGTTTGAAGTCTTCTTTTGGAGAGATTTTCTAGGTCAAAAGTTGCAGGTATAAGAATATTGAAAGGAATGTAAAATCTTGTGCATGGAAATATGTATATTTTATTGCTTTCATCTTTGCAGCCAGAGATGGTGACCTCTACACTTGGAAGCACAGAACACGCCTCACAGGGAGGGGACTGAAATGCACCAGGGATGAGGAGACGAGAGCAGGAGCCTCCCAAACACTTGAAATGGACCCCAGTCTCCACTTCTGGCTGACGGCTTCTATAGGCTTCTGAGAAACCACAGAGCCTGAAGTGCTGTCTTGCTTACATTTTGCTGCCATCAGTGGAGGGGAGAGGGTGCAAAGGGCTCTGGACGTACGGACAGAAGACCTGGTTTAAGGTCAGCAATTCCATTTGCTGTGCCTCCTAGAGCGGACATCTTCAGCTAGGGGATTCACCGCACCCTCACATTTTGTAAAAGATTTTTTGTTTTTGGTAAATTACAGAACACTATTGGAGTATAAGGTATTCGAATGATGGAAAGTCAGCCCAATCTACATCAATGAAACTGGAATGTATTATTAAATGTGATAGAGCGCACTTAGAACAGACATAGGTGAGCCCGCTGGTACACGACGAAAAGGAAGCAAACTCATGCCCCCCCCTTTTTTTTGATAAAATGATTACTGTTAGAGGACTGCATGACTGTAAACTTGATGTAATCATAATTTTAAAAATCATGGAAAAATTCTCTCATGGTGGAATGTAGGTGTTCAGGTAGAAATAATGCTGACACTGAGGAAGCACTTGGTATATGTGGGGAAAAATATTGAAAGGAGAGAGCCATAGCTTGTGAACAACCATACATCAAAGCCGGCATCATTAACTCAAACAGAAGAGGGTCTCGGGGAAAGTTACAGAGTCCTGTATATTTCACTTTATTTTTCAATGGCTGCTTGAAGACAAAGAAGGTGTCTGTGCAGATCCAGGCGGACTGGGCAATGAGACTGATGAACAATCAAGATTTAACATAGAGTCCAATGGAAACAAACACCTGAGCACTCGTAAGTCAGGTACAAGGGGGAGGGTGTATAAAGAGAAATATTGGGGATTCTTACAATTTAATGGGGAGATAAAAGCATAAACAACTAAAATGAGGTGCAATAAATAAGACAGATAATATGAGACTTATGATTTAAGAATAACGTTATACGCATGAAAGGAGTCAAAAGGTACAAACTTCCAATTATAAAATAACTAAGTCACGGGGATGTGACGTACAGCATGATGACTAAAGTTAACAATACTGTCTTGCATATCTGAAAGTTGCTAAGAGAGTACATCTTTTTTACAAAATTTTTTTTGTTTTCTGTGAGAGTGATTCTTTTTACTTTTTTTTTTAAATTTAATTAATTAATTTATTTATTTTTGGCTGTGTTGGGTCTTCGTTTCTGTGCGAGGGCTTTCTCTAGTTGCGGCAAGCGGGGGCCACTCTTCATCGCGGTGCGCGGGCCTCTCACTGTCGTGGCCTCTCCCGTTGCGGAGCACAGGCTCCAGACGCGCAGGCTCAGTAGTTGTGGCTCACGGGCCTAGTTGCTCCGCGGCATGTGGGATCTTCCCAGACCAGGGCTCGAACCCGTGTCCCCTGCATTGGCAGGCAGATTCTCAACCACTGCGCCACCAGGGAAGCCCGCTAAGAGAGTACATCTTAAACACTGTCATCACAAGAAAAAAATTCTGTAACTATGTATGGTGATGGATACTAACTAAACTTATTGTGGTGATCATTTCACAATATATACAAATATTCGATTACTATGTTGTATAATTGAAACCAATATAATGTTATATGTCAATTATACATCAATAAAAAAGAACAATAATATAATAATATATATTATATAACATATAATTATTACGTAATTAATAGTAATTATATACTATATGTTATATATTATGTATACCATTTATAAATACTATGGTAGAGGTATCTTATCTTTGTTGGTAACTGCAAATTTAATGGAGATAATGATAAATTTTAACATTTGGCTGAAACAATCAGTTGTGCAAATAAGAACTGAGAAAATTTGTTTTATCAAATATTCATGTGAAATGGAGGTTGAAGGTTTTTGTTAACAAGAAAGCCTTACTTTAACCAGTAGTGTAAAATTAGTTACTGAAAATGATAATGACCGAGTTGATAAAAGCATATTGTCCAGGTCAAAGAAGTTAAAAGTCCTTCAGCACTCTAAAATGACCAGACCCAATATGAGGGACTGTAGTCTTGAGAACGGTGATGAAGGATAAGTGTCTAGGGCATAAAGGGATGATTTGGAAGGGACAGGGTAACAGCATTAAATGGGTCATCAGGCATCTCAATGACTGTACCCATTTTAATTCATAGAGGTGACCAAATGACAACATGGAGAGGCTAATGAGAGTGAAAGAAGATTTTCACAACTTACAGTTCCCGAGAGTCGGGGCTGGCAAGACTTGCAGGGCCACACAGGGAAACACCGGTATTAGTCAGGAGGCAGCAAAGAGTGAGGGGAAAGCATTGGCCTTTATTGTGTTTTCCATGGGAAAGGCAAGGCAGAACAGGGGAAACAGCTTAGGACTGGCCAGTTTGAACAATCCCAGCAGGCTTTGCGGCCTGGGGGTGTCCCTAGTTGTCTGGTACCTGGCTGTAGTTGATTTAGGGCAGGGGAAATATTGGCTTGGTGGGTGAGAGTTAGATAACAGAGGTTGTTGGGGGTATGGACTCTTGATCTGTTAGTTTGTATATGAAAAGCATGTTCTTAGGGATTAACTAGCCCTGGAAGGGGCAGTCTCCCAGCCTCGCCCCCTCTGGCCAGCTAGCTCCTCAAGAGGTCAAAGTATCATAAAACATAGAAAATAAAAAAGTATGATTAATACGGCAGGGTCCAAACTGTAGCTCCAGGGTAAGAACTAGGAACCATGAGGAGAAGTTTTGGGGAGACAGGTTTTAGGGGAAAAAAGAAATCTTTCTATGACATAGAGCCATCTAAAAGTGGAACAGATGTCTTTGTCAAATAGGGAATGTCTGAATCCAGATATATTTTGAGATGGAAAAACCAAGTCATTCATGTTGCAGGTAGGATTTCTTCAATGACTGGGAGGCAGGAATAAGGTCCAACTCATAGATTCTATTATTCTATAGTTAATTGTGTGCTTTGTGTATGAAGGAAATTGAATGGCAATTGTTTCCCTTCATGTTCTACTCCTTAACTTCTCACAGATAGAACTCATTTAAAAAGACTAAAATTTAGCAGTGGGAATAAATGGCAGTTTTTTAACATAGTTGTAATAACTGGGGCTCTGTTGGGGAGGATTGGAAGCAAGCCACTGGAAAAAGAACCCCTATTTTAGTGCCAGTTAAGTGGAAGCCAAGTGGCCAGAAGCCTTAGTTAAAAACAATGGGCTGACCTTGAGTTCTCTTGAGAAACTAGGGATTATAAGATTTGTGTTGGCAGCGTCCTTCTATGAGGTCATTCTTCCACTAGAAATTTATAGAGCCTTTGCTTTGCCTGGTCCACTGGGGACTTCACAGTGTGTCAGGACCATCTTTTGAACCAGTTTATCTATTAGTTCTCATTTAAATGTGCTCCCATTAAATATTAAAAGATTCTAATGGTTAGTCAGATTCTCAGTTTCCTCTTTCATAAAATGAAGGGGTTGTACTAGAATGATCTATAAATTTCCTTTGATCCTAAAATTCCTTGACTCCACCATACTCTTCTTTGAGGTACTCTTAAAAAGTCTGCTCCTTGGATCGACTCAAGTCACACGAACTGAACCTAATGTATAGCACAGGGAACTCTACGCAATACTCTGTAATGACCTGTATGGGAATAGAATCTAAAAAGAGTGGATATATATATACATATAAATGTATAACTGATTCACTTTGCTGTACAGCAGAATCTAACATAACATTGTAAATCAACTATACTCTAATAAAAATTAATTAAAAAAAAGTCATACAAGTTAGTCTTTGTGGTTGGTAGTAGACTGTGTGTCTGTCCAGCATTGTTCAGATGATTTGTGTGCTATAAGGTAGGTAGCATGGCTCTTATTTATAACCAAAGAAGCTGAGACTCAGGCAGATTAATCAAGTGTCCAAAATCACACAGCTAACAAGGGGAAGATTAGGAGAAGCTAACTTTGCCTGTGTAACTCTCCCTGTCTTATTGCAGAGTTCTGTGTTATAGGGATGAGCATTAAAAGCATCCAGTGAGTGATGCTGGGACTGCCATTCTTTGTTTGACAGTAAAGTCACTGTCTTCGGGCTTGGAAGTATTGATCATTGCATCTGAGATCTGAGAGTTGAAGTTAGGGACTCTGGTTCCTTTGCATCCCTCCCCAGTTAAGAGTTTGTTTTCTTCTGGCTGGGGTGTGAAAAGGAGACACCAGAAAGGAGAAAAGTTACACTTGAAAATTCATGGAAGTATTTGGATTTTTCTTCCATTTAATTATGTTTTTTCTCCACAAGTTCTATACCATTTTTTTTTGCTCCAGTTCTACTTAAGGCAAGAAGAAAACACTTTCACTGCTAAAATTCTGTTTTGATATGCACGGACAGGCACCTGCCTTGCTTTTAAAATTCATGTGAGCTCAGGATACCTTTCAAATTGGGTACTTTATGGCTGTGAAGATTATTTGAGAATCCTGGACATGCAGGATTCAATTAGGACATTTGAACTCCTTTCCAAGGCTAGGAAACAGGCTATTTCCATTTGCGGGTCTTCTGATACTCATAGAAATGATAGGAAATTAGCGTTTCTTCTCAGAGATGGGTTACTGTCTCTCCATTCATTTTTATGAATCATGTGGTCCCCATAACTGAAAATGTGTCACTGAGTGTGTTATTGCCATGAAACCGCCCCAACTCTACTTATTTTACAATCAACAAGCCAGTTGTGTGGGATATGGTTCTTTGTAATGCACGAAAGATGGGGAGCAGGAGGCTCTGTCAATGCTATGAATTGGTGCTATTTAGGCACAAACATCTGTTGAATTGTCTGGATTTTAGATACTCACCAACAGGGCTACACGGTTAGTGCAGTCACGTGCTCAGAATTAAACGTGGAGGGGGAAGTTAGATTAAGCATTCTCGAACCTGGGGAATTCAGTATACAGGTCTGCTTTTACTGTGTATGCCTTTATTTTCGAAAACTTAATGAAAGTTTTTCACATCTGATTTCCACTATACACTTGTGAAAAACAACTTTGAGATGTGTGTGTGTGTGCACACGTGACACAGTTTTTAGGGGAGCAGGATGGGGCCAGTGAGACAGTTAGCAAAGTAGTTAAGCACATAGGTTTTAAAGTTAGATAACTTTTGGGCAGGAATACCTCACTTTTTTTTTTTTTAAATTATTATTTATTTATTTATTTTTGGCTGTGTTGGGTCTTCGTTTCTGTGCGAGGGCTTTCTCTAGCTGCGGCGAGCGGGGGCCACTCTTCATCGCGGTGCGCGGGCCTCTCACCATCGCGGCCTCTCTTGTTGCGGAGCACAGGCTCCAGACGCGCAGGCTCAGTAGTTGTGGCTCACGGGCCTAGTTGCTCCGCGGCATGTGGGATCTTCCCAGACCAGGGCTTGAACCCATGTCCCCTGCGTTGGCAGGCAGATTCTCAACCACTGCGCCACCAGGGAAGCCCTACCTCACTTTTATTAACTGCAAAATGGAGTAATAAAATTGCCTATTTCATAAGGTCTTACAAGAATTAAGTAAGATAATTAATGCATGTAACATACTTAGTGTCATACCTGGCACAGGGCACACACCCATGTTTACATAATTAAATGAAACGCTAGTTGCTCTTCTTTATCAATATTCATCATCATCACCACCATCATCGTCACCATCATCATCACCATCATCACCACCATCATCATCACCACCATCATCACCATCATCATCACCATCATCATCACCACCATCATCATCACCATCATCATCACCATCATCATCACCACCATCATTGTCACCATCATCATCACCATCATCACCACCATCATCATCACCATCATCATCACCATAATCATCACCACCACCATCATCATCATCACCACCATCACCACCATCATTACAACCATCATCACCATCTCCTTTGTTACGGTATTTCAAAACACAAAAGGGCTTTGAAACCCTTTGGGAATAGCTTTCTTCTTTAAATTTATCTTCTAATTGATACTTACTGCATTAGGAGCAAATGAAGTAGTGTGTATATGAGTGTGATCATGAATGTAAGTATATGTGTATGTTTTAGCAGATCCAGGTGTTAAAAACTCTATTTGGTCTTATTAGACTTCACTTAAATTAATTGCTTCATTTGTTGAACTAATGCCTGGTATTCACAGAATAATTTCTTTTTTTTTTTTTTTCACACACACACACTGTATTTTATTTTTACAAGAGATAAATAGACTGACACCAAGCATTGTACATGGATGACCACAACAAAAGCAACAATGATTGCAATTACCAAACATGAAACACACTCATACTATGTCATAATATTGACGTTCAGTCCAGTAATCCTCCACTGTAACAGCTCCTTTACTTTGCAGTGAAAATTGATTTGTATATTCTTTGCCTCTGAGTCCTTGTGGGATTTTTTTTTTTTTAATTCAGACAGAAAGTCACAAAAATTATACTCATCCTCATCAGTTCACTCAGTCCCATGTAATTGATTTTTTTTTCATCTTGATCTTTTGTTAGCACTTTTATGAGTTCATCAGTTTTTCATTAGAGTTCTGAAAATGCTTATTCATTCAGTTCAGCAGTACAGTCAGTTACCAGAAACCTGTACTTGTCAGAGTCTTTTCCATGAATTTCTTGAAGATGAAAGCCTTTTATAGGAACATATTTGCAAAAGAATAATTTCTTTTCTCCCTTTTACATATACAAATAAACTATTGAATATGTTGTTACAGTGAATGCTAAAATAATGACTAATACACAAGGGGCCAATTTAGCAGGAACTCTTCATCATGGCTTCCTGCAACTGGACCCCCACTGGAAACATGTAATAATAAATCAGTGATTGCAGATAACAGAGCACTGGAGAACGCAGGCCAACAGAAACCAGCCCCCAACCTCTTCTCAATATAGGTTTTAAGAAACTGAAGTTGTCTTGCTTTATCTTTGTCTTTCCTTTTCCACTTCTCTTGACTCACACCCCACCCAGCAATTCTTAATGGCCAGAATGCTCAGTAAATGAAGAACCACTTTCTCCCCTAAGGTTGGAACTGATGTTCAATGCTTAGTGTCAGGAGTTTCAGTTGGGTATCTGTTGGGGACAGGTTACAACAAAATCACACACAGTCTTACCTTTTTTATAACGTCATAATCATATGATTCATTTCTCTCTGTTTGTGCGATCATTAAAAGATATGAATGTGAAGTTTGTTAAATCGCAAAATATTAAGCACCATGGTCAGCACGGAAGTGTTTTGCTTATGGTATATATAGAAGGGTTGCTGTCTGAACACATCAGCTAATGAACTTAAAAGAAACACAGGGTCAAACCTTGTTCCGACACTAAAGTGCTAATTGGTAATTTGGTAGAGTGGAAGGAGCAGATCTTCGGCATTAGAGGTCTGGATTCTAGGACCGTTTCTATCAGTAGCTGGGTGATTAGGCTCTGGACTTCTTGGGAGCCTTGATTCCCTCATTTTAAAAATCAAGAGTTTGGTCACTGATCTCTATAGCTCTTTAATAACACTGTGGCTTGCCTGTGGCATTTCCAGGTGTTTATAATTGTATATAGATGTGGTACTTAGCTGTGGTCCCTTCCTCCCTCGCTCCACCCTTCTTCCCTTCCTTCTCCCTCTCCACCTCTCTCCTTCCCCTCTTTCCCTTTCCTCCCTCCACCTTCTTTTAACACATCAGCTGAGCAAATACTATGCGTCAACAGCCCTTGTGCTAGATCTAAGTGAACAGAACAGACGTTTTCTTTGCTCTCATGGGATTTACAGAGCAGACATTTAAAAAATCATATAAATAAAATAATGTTATGTTTATCAGATCAAAGAAAGAGAAGTTCACAGTGTGTGCAAGTTGTCACAGGGAGCCTAACTTGTTCTACGGTGGATGGGCAAGAAAAGTGGTTCCGGCAGGATGGCATTTGAGCTTGACGGTGCGGGGGGAGGAGTTAGCTGAGAGAGGCAAGTGTCCTTATTACAGGGAACAGCACCTGTTATATGAAGGCCTCAAGGCAGGGAAAGTAGGGGCAGTGGGAAACTCAAAGAGCCTGGAAAGAAGAGGGCCAGGAAGAGATAGGCTGATGCCTATCAAGCTCGGAAGTTTTCTCTTTATTCTAAGGTGGGTGACAGCAATTGAATGATCTTCAAAATGTTCGTGTTGAAATATAGTATTTCAAATATACAGAAAGTTATAGAATATAATAAACAAAGATTTCTGCATTGACCACTCGACTTTATTAAATTTGGACATTTTGCCATAGTTTCCTCTTTGTAGAGTCATGTGACACTGTGGATGCACGTGAAGCCTGCGTGCATATCTTTCTGATTTCACTCTCTCTCTTTCCAGAGATCATCACATCACCCTGTAGCCTTTGTATCCACCATTCACATTCAGGCTTTTATATTCTCACTAAAACTTTATGTAGCCATAAATAAAATATAATACCGTTTTGCAAGGTTTAAAACTTTATATAATTAATATTATACTCTATGATTTTGCAGCTTGCTTTTTTTTCCACAAAACTCTAAGTTTTTGAGATTTATTATACATTTTGGCAATCAAGTTATTTATTTTTAACTGCTGTATTATCTTTTAGTGTGTGAACTGTACTGTTAACATACCACCATTTATTTGTATATGTTTCCATTAATAGACATTTAGGAAATTTTCCAATATTTTGCTGAAACAGACTATGCTGCTAAGAACATTCTTGTATGTGGCTCGTGTAAATAAGCAAGAGTTTTTCTAGGAAATATTCCTAGAAGTAGAATTGTTGGATTGAACAGTATGTATTGACTTGCAACAAATTAATTTCCATTGTCTATTTGTCAATCTCATTGCTATATATTTTAATAAGGAAAAGGTATTGAATTTTATCAAATGCCTTTTCTTAATTTATTGAGTTGATAATTTGATTTTTTTCCTTAATCTATTTAGTATTATGTTAATAGATTTTTCAGATGTTGAAATATCGTTTAAATCCTTGTGTACCTATTTGATCTTGATCATGGTTATATTATTATATGATATGTTACTTTTACAAACATCCAAATTTGACTTTTTTTTCCCATCTGTGAATTATTTATTTATTTAACAAACACCTTTACAGTGCTTTGAAGTGTCAAAAACTTTCTATGTACATTTCTTTGACTTACTTTTTAAAAATTAAAATTTTTAGGATTTCTGTAGGTATGTACATACATGAGATTTATCTAATTTTCTTTTATGACATTGATTCTATCTCTTTTGGGTATCAAGCCTTTACCAATATCCCCAAATGGGTTCCTTTTCCTCTTTATCTAACTATGAAAAAGTCAGTAGAAGAGAAGTTATTTGTTTCATGAAAGTTTGGTAAAACTCTCCTCCGACACACTTCTGGTCTGATGACTTTTGGATATGGCGATTTGATTACTAATTTAGTTTTCAAATGGATTATTGATTTATTCAATTATCTATTTCTTCTACACTAAATACAGTAAGTCCCCTACATATGAACCTGCAAGTTGCAAACTTTCAAAGACGCAAACATGCGTTTGCATGTCCAATCACGTAAGTGAGTTCATGTGTCTGGCATACATTGTCATGTGTGTGCATCCTCTACAAGTGGTTGTGCTTTTGTGTACTGTACAGTACAGTATAGAGTACAGTAGTACAGTATCTTTCTTTCAAGCCCAGGATGTCCTGAAGCAAACATAAAAGCAGCGGTATATAGCGGTATATAGTTGGGTACCTAGGCTAACTCTGTTGGACTTAACGAACAAATTGGACTTAACGAACCCACTCTCAGAACGGAACTCATTCGTATGCAGGGGACTTATTGTATTGGTAATTTTTATCTTTTAAAGTTATTTAATCTAAGCCTCCAAATTTATTTGCATAAAATGGTTTATTAAATTGTCTCAAATATATTTCTATGCCTATAGTCATGGCTTCTTTTTATTTTTAATATTATGAATTTGTGTTTTCTCTTATTTCTTAATGAGTCTTACAAGTGATTTGTCTATTCCATTATCTTTTTTATTTATAGGAGTATATATTTATTTTTAATTAGTAAAACTTACTGCCTCATTACTGTACCACTGGGTGGACTTATCATCATTTACTTATTAAACCAATTCCCTGCAGATGGATATTAAGGTTGTTTCCATGTTCACTGTTTATTTTTTTGAAAATTTTTTTATTGAAGAATAGTTAGTGTGCAATATTATATGTTACAGGTGTACAGTATATTGATTCACAATTGTTAAAGGTTATACTCCATTTATAGTTATTATAAAATATTGGCTATATTCCCCATGTTGTACAATATATCCTTGTAGCTTATTTTATACCTAATAGTATGTACCTCTTAGTCCTCCACCCCTATGTTGTTCCTCCCTACTTCTCTCTCCCCATTGGTAACCACTAGTTTGTGCTCTATATCTGTGACTCTGCTTCTTTTTTGTTATTTTCACTAGTTTGTTGTATTTTTTAGATTCCACATGTAAGTGGTATCATACAGTATCATACAGTGGTATCATACAGTAAGTCTGTCTGACTTAGTATGATAATCTCTAGATCCATCCATGTTGCAGCAAATGGCATTATTTCACTTTTTTTATGGCTGAGTAGTATTCCATTGCATATATATACCATATCTTCTTTATCCGTTCATCTGTTGATGGACATTTAGGTTGCTTCCATATCTTGGCAATCGTAAGCAATGCTGCTATGAACATGGGATACATGTATCTTTTCTAATTGGTGTTTATTCCATTATCTTTTTCAAAAAACCAGCTTTTTGACTACTTCATCTGTTATTTCTTTGTTTTCTGTGTTATTATTTTCTTATCTTTATTACTTTCCTCCTTTATCTTTTTAGATATACTCTTTCCCACCAAGCACCTAGATTGAATGCTTAACTCATCTATATTTGATCTTACTTATTTTTAAAATTAATAGATTTAACACTATAATTTTATACTTATATATCCTTTGACTTTATCTCATAAATTTTTATGTAGTTAATTCATTATTCTTCAGTTTTAAACATTACTGATTTCTATTGTGAATTCTTGTTTCACCTACGGGTTGGTTTTGTGTGCACTTTAAAGCTTTGATCACACATTTTAAGGTGCTTTTTATGTTCATACATAATTTATTTGCATTTTGGTCAGAAAACATGGTTTATATGATACTAAATGGTTGCTTTTCATTGAGACTTCCTTTGTGACCTAAAATATCATCATTAAAAAAATGCTGTAAGAAGAATGTATATTGTCAGTTCTTTGGGTGCAGAATTATATATAATTATATTCCTTTCTATCCCCCTTCTATCCCTCTTTATCTATTTTTTCTTAATTTATTTTTTTCTTGGTATTAAAATGCTATAATAGACTTTTAAAAAATATATTTGTATGGTATATTAGTTGTCCATTTATTTTTAACCTTCCAGCATCTTTTGTTTTAGATGAACTCTTGCAAGTAGCATATGGCAGGAGTTATTTTTTAAGCAAATCAGATGATCTCTATCTTTTAATAGATGACTGAATCCTTTTACATTTATTGTAATTACTGATATATTTTTATAAATCTATTTTGAATTTTCTTTATACCATCCTTCTTTTCAGCTTTTTTTCTTCCTTTTCTACTCTCTATTGGATTGATAAAGTTTTCTAGATTCCCCCTTTTTAATCTTTACTGACTTGGAAGCTACATATTGCATTTCCATTTTTTAGTTAGTTAGTTATTCTTAACTTTCAAACCAACATCCTTAGTGTAAATTTTTCTAGCAGAGTATTTCTATCCTGCCTCTGAATGTGACATGGACCTTAGCATACATCAACCATCCAGGGAATGTTCTATTCATCTTATCTTTGTTTCTAGCTTTCTTTTTTAAAAAGTTGGCTTTTTTTCAGTTAATAGTTAAAATAAATTTACCAAAACATTTTATCTTTTCTTGGGTCACCTTTCTGTTTTAAATTCTATATATATTCTCTGGCTTCATTTTTCTTTTTCCCGAGATAATCATTTAATTTTTTTTTTTTTTTTTTTTTTTTTAGTGAGAGAGTCTGTGGATTTTTCTATGTCTGAACACATATTTTCCCCTTGGATCTTGAATTATAGTTTATCTGTATATGAAATTTGAGGTTGAGAGTTACTAATTTTTCTCATCAAGTTGAACATAAAATTCCATTGTCTTCTGTCATCTATTGCTGCTGATAAGAAGTTCCACTGTCTTTCTCACTATGGATCCTTTGTAGACAATTTGTCCTTTCTCTCTGGTAGCTATAAACATTTTCTTCTTATTTTTCATGTTCTGCAGTTTTATCATGGTAAGTCTTAGAATGGCTTTACCATTATTTATTCTGAGCGTACTTTCCATGTGAAGATTCATTGGACGCCTTTCTTCAAATCTGCACAGTTTTAATTCTGAATTGTGCATCTCTTTACACCTTTGAGAACTCCTGTTGGGCATGAGACCCTTCCCGATCCACTCTCTGTGTATCTTCATTGTACATATGCTCTCTGTACTGCACTCGGGCAGATTCCTTGCAATACTCTGCTTCACTCCATGTGTCAAGTCTGGGCATATACCATCTATTGAGTTTTTAAACTCAGTACCTTTATTATTATTTTTTTTAAATTTATGCCTGTTTTTATTTTAAAATTTCTCACTCTTTTAAAATGGAAGTTATTCATTTACCTCACCAGGCAACCAAACATACCTATTTTAAAGTTTTGCCAGATGGTTCACAAACTTAATTTCCTTGAGGGCATATTCATGTTTTGAATGTTGATTTTCTTGGCTGTCTTTCTCAGTATTAGATTTCACCCTCTGTTTTGGAATTTTGCTTTGCAGGCTTATTTTGAGTGGGAGCCTTTTGTTTTTGTTTTTCTTTCTTCTGTTTCCTTTGCGTTCACCCCTCCTGGGCCAGTGGTTTTGTGGCTACCTTTGCCCAGTTGCTCAGGACTCCTTGCCCCAAACCTGGTATTACAGAGCTTCTGTCCCACGGTGGAACTGAGGATACTGTGACTTGCTTCCTGACTTGATGGGAGACTGCATTTCTATCTTCTTTTTCCTTCCTGCACTGGTAGCCAATTAAAAATTCAACCCCCAGGGACAGTTAGCTACAGCTTTCAGTTTCTTTTATGAGTGGGTGTTGGAAGGTGGGGGTGGGAGCCGGTGAGTGACACTAGCCCAGATTCTCACTCTTGAGTGGAGTAATTTTATTTTCTTTACTCCACTGGAATCAAAATGCAGATTGCATCCTTCCCGAATGGGCTCCAGCAGGCCTGTGGCTCCAGCAGAGCCCACTGACTTGTGTTTCTCTTCTATTTCTGGTTCATGGAGAGATTTACCTTGATTTTTGAACCTCATTAATGCCTTTAGTTTTCTATTTTATCTATTTTTGCTCTGCATTTGGATGGAGGGAGATGTGTCCATTAATGGGTCTTAATTAGGGAATGACACAGATAGAATTATGTTAGGAAAAGAGCTTTCTTGTTGTGGAAAACAGCTTGAGGACATGGCTGGCAGGCTGGGAGGCAGGTCATAAAGCGATTTATCTCCTAGTCCAGGTGAGGTGGCCTTGACTTGAACTTGGGGGACAGCAGGGGAAAGAAGAGAAGCTTGCTGATGCAACTTGCATTAGCTGTTGGAAACCTTAGGAGTGTTTCATCAAATGAGGTAGAGCAGCATCTCCACCCAGATGCCCCTGGTTGGCATTACAAGTTCCCACCGGAGCTTTCCCAGGTGTCCCCTCTCTCATTTGGCTCTTATTCCATTGCTCCTTCTTTAATTCTTCACTTTGTAGTTTTAAATATCCTTTCCACATCTTTCCTCTTTGCTAACATTCTTCTTCCCCCTCATCCCACTCCACGGTGCTCATGGGGCCAGTGGAGCCCAGGGTGTGTGCTCAGGAACAGGGACAAGGCAGAGGTCCCCTTCCGGACCTCTTCTCCTGGGGTGAGAAAAGTTATGGGTTTCTTTTCAGCCTCCCAGCCTCTCCCCCTACCGCTCTCCTCCAAGCTTCCTTTGCTGTCTAATGGGGTCCGCACTGCTGCTGAAGGCCAGGGAGGCTCAGGAGGACAGGATGAGAAACTTCCCTGAGGCCCCTCCTCCCTTGCTCACTCTTTCTAGAGCCAGAAAGCCTCCTATGTGGGAAATCTGTGATGGACAATTCCTCACCCTTTCAATGTGACACATGGTTGATTTCCTCTTCAAAGGGTCTCCTAAGGAAGCTTAAGGGGTGTGACCTCCATCCCCACTCAAGGGCTTCAAAATGGCTACAACTACTGCATATGGGGCAGAGTGAATCGTGGAGCTGGGTGAGTCCAGTGTGAATTCAACTGTGAGAGCAAAGGACCCCAAATGCTTTGTATCTACTCGTAGACCCCGAGAAAGGGTGAGCTAAGACAGAGAAAAAAATTAGCCCCAAAAGGTGGCTCTACAGCGAGAGCCACCTTTTAATTTACTGCAAAATACCGAATCTAATTTACTACAAAATCCCAAATCTTTGCCAGTTGCAAATGGACTAGGAAACAATACTTCCCCCAGGTAGTAATTTACCTTTACAAAGCCCTGCCCCACAGGGCTCCTGGGATCCTCAGAGGGACCCCAGGGGACCAAGGATATGTGCTGCCATCTCACTTTGAAAGAAAGCTTGGTTTAGTGAGTTGTCCAGAGTCACACAGCTAGTAAGCATGTGTGGAGGGGAGCAGGTACCCCACTCTGGACAGTCTCTCCCTCAGGTCTTCCTAGTCAATCCCTGCCTTTGGACTGGCTTTGGTGAGTTAAACTTGGGAGCATTTTAGGGTGAAAGAAGATCCAATTCTATTTCTCCCCAGTTCTCTGAGGAACTGGCTTAATAGCAAAAAAAAAAAAAAAAAATTTAAATGCCAATAATCGCACCCCTGAGGCATGGATCAGTACCTCTTCTCCCTACACTGGACCTAAACGTGTGTGGGTGGAGGCCACGTGAAGAGGGGCTGTGAGCTCTCAAGGGGCTTTCATCCAGGTAGAGTCAGAGTGAAACGGATGAAGGGAAAGGAGGATCATAAAGGGACAAACCGCAGCCCGAGGGACAGAGAGACACAGAGGAAGGGAATCCAGAGACCGGCCCATCTGCTTGTTTATTCAAAGGACATCCATCAAGGCCTGCACCGTGCCAGCCGTGTGCAAAGTCAGAGGATGTACTGTGAGCAAAGAGAAAGCCCTAGGCCTCCCAGGAGAATCCCCATGCCCGGGAGTGACACGGCGAAGACAGGCCACGGAGGGCAGCGCCTGCCCCTGGAGATGAAGGAGCTTCACGGGCTGGGTAGGGGCCCTGCTTCCAGGACCAGCTGCAGTCTCTTCTCTCCTCCCTCCTGGAGCTGCCAGCAGGGCATTCAGGGACCAGGCACATTTCGGCTCTGGGTCCACAGGGGAAGCAGGATTTCCCAGAATGATGCTTCAGCTTGGCAAAGCTTCCCACAGGTGACCAAAGTCGGCAGCTCTGGGAGGCATTTCTTTTCTGCTTTTCTCTGTTACAGGTGGGAAAGGGCTGAGAGAGGCGAGGGGGGCCAGAGACAGCCTTGGCACTGAGCCCGAAGGAGGCTGGGTTCCCACAAGCTCTACAGACCTTGCCGAGTCCCAACCAGTGCCCAGGGTGTCCCTGACACTCACACAGACAACGGGTCTTCTGCAGAAGCTAACACAACAGGGGCTGCAAGAACAGTGACAGAGACATATATAAGCCAGAGCGGCATTAGACCAAAATAGGTTCTTAATAAAACATGGAACAGCGGGGTCAAAGCAGTTGCAAGAAGGACATTGGAGGAATAACTTTTACTGTACCTGCGCCCCCCTCCCCAGTATCACTCCTCCTGGCCGTGAATGTCTCTGACAATCTGTGGATAATTCTGATAGTTTTGGTGGGAGTACGTATAGGAGACTGCACAGGTCATTTGAAACCTTCAAATCCCAGTTAATGTGGACACTCTACCAAACACGATTACTGTCCGTGTGAGTTAGGCTTTCAGGGAGAAAATTAAATAATGGGGATGTCATTTATCTGTAAATACGTCAATCCTGTGATGAGAATGCATGTTATGAGGTGAGGAAAGAGCGCTCGCACTTGGCTGGGCGAGAAGGGCTGCTGACCCCCAGCCTCCCGGGGCCCCTGCACAGAGGGGGTCTCAGCCCCGGGCGCCCCAAGGACCAGGTGCCCATCTCACTCACGTGCAGCCTTGGACCATCGGACCCTGTTTGATTCCTGCACGCTCCCTGGATTCCTCTTCAGCTGCGTGCCCTGCACAGTTCATTACCGAGGTGAGGAGAAAATGCGCCTTCCATGGAAGTTATAGACACGATACCCGACATGAAGGGTTAAGGACCATGAACAAGTGTGTGATCAGCTGCCGCTGAGGACAACAAGGCAGGCTGTCCGGCTGCTTGGTGCTTATTCGAGTCCATCTCTGAAGCCGCTGAAACAAAGCAAGAAATTCTACTGCTTAGGTGAGTTTTCTAAAAAAACGGTTTTCTTCTTCACTAAGCATTTGCTTTGCTTCGCCACGTAGCTAAGAACCCATGTATTAGTGGCTTTCCCCTCAGGATCAGTTTCATCATGGGCAGCTTTGCAGAGGGTTCAATCGCTCACACAAGAGTCTCAGCCTCGTCAACCCAGAGTCTGTGGGAATTGGCAACCCTGAACACAGACCCCACCGGCCTGAAGTGACTTACAATCTCATGTTTCCAATCCGTGATTCATAAGGAAAAGCTTGCACAAGCGGTGGACACTTTTCCTGAGTCTTGTCCCTTTCAACAAGACACTATACATCAGTCTCAGAACAACTCTACTGCCTGTTTTTTTGGTTGAGGTTGGAATTCCCTCCCATCAGCCGTAGAGTGACGCTGCCCAATTTCTCTTCCACATGTGTAGGATACAGAGCTAAAGAGCTGAAGACACCACGAGATTGAGCCCCTTCCACTGGGGGCCTATCCATAAAAAATGCCTGATGAGATGTGGACTGTGGAGAACTCTGCTTTTGTATCTATTTGATTAACCAACGGGGACGAAGCCTGTGTCACGTACAACGTGCTATGGACCGACAGAGTCCATGGGAAATGTGTCTTCCCTCAAGACACTTGTACTCAGAGTTGGCAGATGAGACCCTATTATGTAAGGAATCCTAAAGTATTTCTGCATCTCACTACTGCTGTAAGAGTGTGGGGTCAGGGCGGGATGGGTTGCTGTCTGCTGCCCCCCTGCCCCCAGCCCCATCTGGGCTCTGACTTGGCAGATTTAGAGACTTATTTGGCAGTTTCACCCCTGGGAGTTGTCAGCTCCTGAATCTTGGGTTCCAGCTACCCAAATCCACACCGAAAACGAGATTGACAAACAATGCTGAATGTTCATTTATGGGGAGGAACTTAGGTGCGAAGAAGACTGGGATGCCATTTCCAGAGCCTCACACAAGACGCTCTTGCAGGCGGGCTCTTCCTGAGAAAAGAGTGTGGTCCTCTGCACCATTCCCAGAAGGGAGCCTGTCTCCTTGGTCCCAAGAACCCTCCTGTGCGAGCTGCCGGGGAACCTGCATTCCGCTGACCCCTGACAGGTGAGGAGGGGCTCTCAGGGGGCTGGATGTTAGATTCTGAGAATGTCCTTGACCAGGAAGGCAGCTTTCCACAGCAGCAACTGGGTGAGCTCTTTTATCCATCGCAGGGAAGAAGGAAGGAGAGCTTCTGGGGTCTCACTCCAAACCCCCCTTAACTGCCCACGTTTCTCCCAACCTATCTGTGAGGCTGGAAGCTTTTCCAAACTTAGACAGAAGTTATAAGATGCGGATGCTGCTTGAGGTGACACACGAACATTCATTCCCAGTAATTAGACTCACGCTACTGGTCGGGAATGAATGAATAACCGTGGACTTACTTTTTTTAAAAAATTTTTATTTATTTATTTATGTTTTATTTATTTATGGCTGTGTTGGGTCTTCGTTTCCGTGCGAGGGCTTTCTCTAGTTGCGGCAAGTGGGGGCCACTCTTCATCGCGGTGCGTGGGCCTCTCACTATCGCGGCCTCTCTTGTTGCGGAGCACAGGCTCCAGACGCGCAGGCTCAGCAATTGTGGCTCACGGGCCCAGCTGCTCCGCGGCATGTGGGATCCTCCCAGACCAGGGCTCGAACCCGTGTCCCCTGCATTGGCAGGCAGATTCTCAACCACTGCGCCACCAGGGAAGCCCCGTGGACTTACTTTTTAAACTCTAATACAGGGAATGGTGGAGGCAGGGAGTCCAGGTTGGCTCTGGGAATCTGAACTCAGGGAGAGGGATCACCAAAAGAGGAAGTGGAAGAGAAATATCACCTCTGAGGTGATGATGGCAGCAGAAACACTGCTTTACCATGTGCCAGGCACGTGCTAAGTACTTAATTCTGTTCAGTCCTCCTAACAGTACTATGAAGTAGGGATGATTCACTCCCATTTTACAGATGGGGAAGCTGAGGCTTCAGAAGCTACATAGTGCAATCCCTCAGATTTCCAGGAGGCTCCGTGGAGCATTTTGTCAGGCCAGTTACAGACCTTTGTAGCTAAGCTTCAACAGTTAATACATTTTTTCTTTTCGCTCATGTTCTTTGATACAGAGAAAGTTTCATCCCCAAAGCATTAATAATTGAGATTTTCCTTTGTCCTCAAACAATCGAGAGCTCACAGCAGTGAGTACTAAGTGCCCAGAGAGCGTTGCTGATAGTAAACGAGATGGGATGAAGAAGCCAGGGAGGTCAGTTCAGGCCAAGGCTCCCGGGAGGCATCCTGGAAGGCTTCCTGGAAGGGGAGAGGTGTGAGCAGGGTCTTGGGGAGAGGAGAGAGGACAAGGACATCCATGTGTGGGGCATGGGGAGGAGAAATGCGTTACAAAGACTAGGAATGAATGAAGAAAGTGGTGGTGGCTTTGAGGGGGGTAAGGACGAGGGAAAGGAGGGGTCTCCAGTGACAGAGGTTCTGGTTGACTAGAGAATGGTGGTCTCCTTTTCCTGACTGCAGTCAGGTTGTGGCTCTAAGTCTGTGCTTTAATCATTGCCACACATCTCTCTCCTACCCTTTCACACCCCTTATGCATTTCTTGCTTTCCTTTTGTCCTCAGCATCATCATACAATACAGTCATCCTACAATACAGTCATCATACGATACATACATACTACGTGATACATATTTCATTAATTGCCTCCACCACCTCCTGACTAGGACAGGGAGAATTGTCATTTTGGTTTATTACTGTATCCTTAGAACTTAGAGCAAAAAAGGACTAAATGGTCTCTGTCTATGTCTCTCTAATTTATACATGTACGTATAAATATATGTGTGTGCATATATACATATTCAGAACATTTAGGTCTGTTATTTTATATATTTTTTAATATTCAAAAAAGGAGGAAATTTCACTCAAGTGGTACTTCGATGACTTACTGTGCTTATCATCAATATTTGGGAAAGAATGAGGGGAAATAAAAAGACTTAGAACCAGGAGACTAGAAAGACCTGACAAGTCTGTGTAAGTCTTGCTTGTCTGGGGCTGCCTGGGAAGAAGGGAGTTGGGTGATTTCATGAAGGTTTCTGCCACGGATGCCTGAGGGCAAGAATCCTAAGTGGAAGCCGAGGAGCTCCCTCTGAATCTTGCAGCTGGTGCCTTGTTGCTGGATGGGAGCGCGGTGCCAGCAAAATTAGTCATCTCACTGAACCTTGATAGAATGATGGAAAATAAATACTCCTAGGAACACAAATCTGCCAGTCCCTAGAAGAACATAAATTGAGATCTTCGATCAGGAGAAATTAAGAAGGTTGGATGTCTCCTTAAATCTCCTTGCATTGAATTAAAGCTACAGAGAAAAGCTTTCAGTACAGATACGTCCTACATTTACATGCACTCTTAGAACACTTTGGTGATTTATTTTTTCTCTCTCTTGTTTTCTGATAAATATATTTGGAATTATGCATTTCCTTTTGAGTACTACGTTTGTTTTATCACATACATATTGGCAGGAAGTGTTTTCTGTTGTGCAGTTTTTAGTATTTGAAAATTTTGTATAATTTCTTCTTCAAATAAGATATATTTAGTGGTGTTTTGTTTCTACACATATGGGTGTTTTTTTTTCACTAACATTTTTTGTTACTGATTTTCACTTCTATTTCATTGTGATAAGCAAACAGTCCCTGAAATACATTTTTAAAAAATAATTTATTGAGGACTACTATGTGGTCTGTATCTGGTCAACTTTTGTAAATATTACATGTATGCTTGAAAAAAATAATATTTTTATATTAGATGGGTGTAAGAGTCTACATATAGCTACTATTTCAAGCTTACTATTCATGTTATTTAGATCTTCTGTGTATGCTAATTTTTGACAGCTTGATTTATCACTCTCTGAGAGGCATGTGTTAAATCTCTGATAAGCTATGTTGTCAGATGCATACACATTCATGATTATTAAAACATTTTGATCTACCTTTTTTCTTTAAAAGAGTATATATCATCCCCCCATATAAATATATGATTTTTTCACTTTGAATTGTCTTTTCTCCAATACAAAAATAGGTACCAAAGTTTAGCACATATTCACCTGACTCTTATTTTTCATCTCAATATTTTCAACCTCTGGACTCTTTTTTTTTTTTTTTGGCTGCATTGGGTCTTTGTTGCTGCATGCGGGCTTTCTCTAGTTGCAGCGAGTGAGAGTTACTCTTCTCACTGCAGTGGCTTCTCTTGTTGTGGAGCACGGGCTCTAGGGGCACGGGCTTCAGTAGTTGCAGCATGCGGGCTCAGCAGTTGCTCCACGCGGGCCCTAGAGTGCGTGGGCTCAGTAGTTGTGGCGCTCGGGCTCTAGGGCGCACGGGCTCAGTAGTTGTGGCACACAGGTTTAGTTGCTCCACTGCATGTGGAATCTTCCTGGACCAGGGATTGAACCTGTGTCCCCTGCATTGGCAGGCAGATTCTCAACCACTGCACCACTAGGGAAGTCCATCAACCTCTGTATTCTTAAGTTTTAAGTAAGAGAACATGATCATCTGTTCTCTTTAACCCAATCTGTACCACAAGTTCTTTTGATTGGTGAGTTGAACAAATTGATGTATTAGTTATAACAATAAACACTTGTGCTTACCGCATACCAGGCATGGTTCTAAGGATGTAACACACTTAATCGTCACACTAACCTTATGAGGCAGATGAAACATATTCTCTTTATAAACGAGGAAACTGAGGTATACGACTAGGCTAAGACAGCTGCTCAGGTTACACAACAAGTAAATGGAGACAGCTCAGAGCATCCGGTTCTGGCTTCACATTTTTCACAGTTATGCTATGGTGTCTCTGGGTTACAATTAGAGTTTGATTAGGACTTACTTCTCTTTTATTCATGTTTTTTACTTACCTATTTTTCCTCCTTTAATGCTTTCAATTAAAGCAGTCTCATCAATTTTGTTCTGTAGTGTGATGATTGTAAATCATACCCCCCTTTTCTTTGGTACATTTTGTGTTGGATTCAGGGTAAGAACCTGCAGCGCTTGTTAATTTCCATCCCATAAGGACTTAGGAGTCACTCTGAGCTGGACCCTCCTTCCATCTTATTTCTGCATTTCTTCCTTATCAGCCCTCTCCTCCGTCTTACTGACTATTATCTGCGTGTATTTTTTCCCCTGCTTTTTTTGTCTCTTGTCACCTGGAATTTCCTCTTCTCTCTTTTTAACTATTCAAATTCTACCCAGCTTTCAAAGGCTCAGCCCAAATTCCTGGTTTCCCATACAGTCTTCCTTGACTTCGTGTGTCTGAGTTTAGATCCCTCTAGCTAGTTTAAGCAGAAAGTGATTTATCAGAGAGTACTAAATAACTTAGGTCAGAAAACCAGGTTTGGATGCTACACAGCTAGTGACAACAGCAGTAAGGAGACATAGCCACAGCCTAGGGCTCCTTAACATCTCTGAGACTAGGAAAAGGACATGAGAGCTTCAACCAGCATTAACCACTGCGCCAGCAAGAATAACCCAGCTGTGTATGCAATGCTTCCTCATGGGGCAGACGTCTCCTGGTGGCAGCACCTAAGACCATATCCAGAACTCCTAGCTGCACAGGAGTCTGAGAAATGCAGGTTGCAGCTCTGGCATGGATCCTCAAGAAGGCATTTAGAAAGAGAGCTGGGCATTCAATCTATAGTATCTGCCATATTGGATTATCTTGATCTGTTTGATCTCTGCCTACTGTGAACTCCCAGAGATCTTGTGCATCTTTTACTGCATTTTTCACTTACCATGTTTCTTTGCAAAGCTTATTTTTTTCACTCCTTTAACTAGGATGTTGGCAAAATATCCGAGGGCTTTTTGAGCGTAGAGTACCTAGAAAAGTATCCTAAAATGTCATAGAAACAATAAATATGTGTTGACTGAAGAATGCAATTTTAAGAGGTTGGATGTGTAAAGCTATGCCCTGTTTTAAGAAATTTTTGTAGGCAAAAACAGGGATTTAGAAATCTGAACACACATGTCAAGAATGGGATTATTTGCTTTATGAGAGAATTCTTCACTTTAGCAAAAATTTAAAGGAGGCGTAGCACAGGTTTTATTTAAAAAATGCACCCCAGAGGACTTAAAATGTGAGATGTGTGGCTGTTTTTTTTATAGGAAATCCCATTACACGTGACCTAGAAATGCTGCATCCGTGTCACCAAGCACCACGTGCTCGTGCCATTAGAATATCTAGTAACAGAGTCATTGGAACTGATGGAGGACCACGTCTCCAGATTCTGACAATAATATCTGACAAAACTGAAACAGCATTTTTAGAATGACCTTAAGTCATAAAACCACCTTAGGGATGATTGCTTATATAATTTATAGCATGTTCCTATGTGATCTCTGACACATTCTGTGTGGCTTATCTGGGTACTTAGATACCCAGTGTGATTTCTATCCATCATTTTTTGCTTTTTTTTTTTTGGTCCATATTTTGATTTAAAAAATTTATTTTAAAAAAGATGGTAAAAGGTATATAACATAAAATTTAGCATTTTAACCATTTTTAAGAATACAGTTCATTTCTACCTATTGTTTTGGCCTTCATCTGGATTGGTGGTGTGGTGATCTGTATCTACCACTCATACAACATGTGGAGACAGACCTACCAAGCATTTGGCCCTCTCCTTCTGCCCTCTGTTGCTGCCAGTTAAGGCGTTTTCTTTCTCTCTCTCTCTCTCTCTCTTTCCTTTTGTTTTTTCTTTTTATGGCTTGGACAAGTATGATAGTCTTATGTCTCTTTGGTTCCATTTTTTTCCCCTTATTATGTCCAGGAACACTTTTGGCTACAAGCGATAGAAACACTTGGCCTAAATGGACTTAAACAAAGGAAAATTTATTGTGTCAAATAACTGGAGTCCAAAGGTAGAGCTGACTCCAAGTGCGGCATCGCTGGCAGCTGAGCCACGACGTGAAGAAATCTGTCCTTCCACTTTCTGCCTTCTTTCTCAGGATCAGCTTTATTACGGTGACATCTGTGGTGACTCACGGCAAAGGGAATCACATGTTAGAGAGAGAGAGAGAGTTCTCTTGCCAATCCCTGGACCAAGAACAGCGGTCAGGGCAACACCAGATGCTGATTGGCTTAGACTAACCGGGATTGCCCTCTGGATATGAGGACGGGGCAGTAGTCTCCACAGGAATTAGATAGCAAACTCAATTCCAGAAGAATTAAATAAGGGGGCAAATTACCTCGGTGTGGGCAGGGCTGAGGGGGCCAATCAAGAATGGTGAAGTTCTCGGAAACTAGTAATTACAGGAAGCTGGTGCCACCCCTGAGTCTGAGGTGCGCGGACGGGTAGCCGTGTCCCTGAAACAAGATGAGAGTCGTAGCCGTGAGAAAGCCCAGCAGACGGGAGCTGTGGCCAGGAGGGAACCCGGCTGGGATGCCTCCCAAGGCTGACCCTACACAGAAGCCCAAGGACAAGGAAGGCCAGGTGATGCGGAGAACCCAGTGAGAAGGGCCAGGGGTGGGAGTGTTAGTTCTGGAAGGACCAGTGCAGCCTAAGCAGCACGTCGATGGAAAAAATCTTTTAGGAAGAAGGAAGGGGGATGTGGAAGGAGGTAGCAACCTCTGTGTCCAACGCAGCCCAGAATCCGTTCTCCATCCCTGGGGCAGGGGGGTCTTCTAAGAGGCAAACGTAGCCCGGTTATTTTCTGCTTTAAATCTTTCCAAGAGCTCCCTGCACCCTTAGGACAAAGGCTTCAGCGTGTGTGCCAGGGCGTGATGTCTGGACCTACCTTCCTTCCCCTTCCAGCCTCCCTGCCACCTCTTCCCCTCAGGTGTCTGATCTCCAGACAGCGAATTCCTTCAGGTTTCTTCATCCAGGTGAGCTTGTTTGTGACCTTTGCCTCTTCTTGAAGCTGCCCACCCACTGCTCCCTTAGGACTGGTAACTGGTCCCTGGTCCAGGAGGTCCTCCTCTGAGCCTCAGCTCACCACAGTCACACCGGGTGACTGTGTCCTCCTGCCTGTTCCACGAGACCGTGAGCCCCTCCAGGGCAGGGGTTTGGCTCTTCTTCCGCCTATGGAAAAGGATCTGTTGAATGAACGATTTCCCACCTAAACGACTACTGAATTCATCCTATTCAGCAGCCGTTATCACCATCCGGAAGAGTACTGCCTGGGGTCGAGCCCTTGTGCTACCCCACATGACCTTGAGTGCACCCCTCTCCTTTTTGAGCCTATTTCCTCACTTATAAAATAGAGATTAAAAAATAACTTTTAGGGAGGTTTTGAGGCACAAACGTAATAACTGTAAACTTTCCCGTACCCACTGCCAGGTTCCTAATTCTTTCCGCCATCCAGTTTCAAATTGCTCCAATCTGTGGTCCTGCCAGCCTTGTACTACAGACCGCCTTCATGCCTAGGTAGAGGCCTTGACCTTGGCCCCAACTCCAGCCCCATCTCCCAGCTCACGGATGTCCAGGTTTCACTTCACCTTCTTTCTCTGAACTCCAGCTGTACTCGGGCTCCCACGTTAGGGAATGAGATCAGAAACGCCGCTTAGAAATTGTAGATAAAACAAAGGGGGCTCTTTGTACCAGATGTGAGACGTTACTTGACCACCCAATCGAGTTCTGACACTTCTGGAAAGCGAAGCAAAATGATTCTCAAGCCAAGACATTTTTAAAAACTAGTAACCGTTATCACAAAGTGATGACAAAGACTGTTACTAGTTTGTATATTAATTTCAATTTGACGTTTTACCACCATCACTTGAGAAATGAGAGTCAGGGATCCGTTATTTATCTGCACGGTGGTCGAGCGCTGACTGCTGTGATTCCCACAGGGTCAGGCACCAGCACCCCTTCCCCCAGCCTTCCTCCAGCGCAGGGGCGGTGCAGTCCGCCCCTCTCCCCATTACTGTCAAATCATCCACTGGCCTTCTTTGATCTTGCTTGTGGCATAGAAATAACTCTATTTAGGGACTGTCAGTCTGTATAAGATTTATTGTAAAACTGGAGGGTGGCACACCACGGAAGTCTCACTCAGCTTCAGTCTAAGATTTAGAAAACGCAGCAGAAATAAAAGGTTCCAAAAGTATGAAACATTTGAATTGAATAAGGCCTTCTCCTCTGACTCCATCCCCACACCTCAGCCTTCCAACCTAGCAAGCAGTCCAAGCCGGCCTTGTCAGGCAGCAGTACAGAATCCAGGAGGGCTGCATAATGCATTTACATAATTGCACAAATTAGAGATACTTCGGAATGAAAGGTTTCCCGGTGATTTTTTTCTGCCCTTTCTTTTGCTGGTCGTAAAATGACCGGTGCTCCCGCGGCGCTGCAGGCTCTCCTCTCCAGCGGGGAGGAGCCCCGCGCGTCTGGGTCTGCGAAGGGCCTTCGGGAGACCCTGCCACGGGGCCAGGTGCGCGCAGTTCCCTGCCCCTGCACCTCCGTCCTCACCTCCAGGGTCTGCAAAGTGAGAGTCCAGATCAGGCCGAGTCTCCGGACTCGTGTTTGTTAGAGAGCTTATCTTTCCCACCTTGGATTACAAACTGCCCTTTAAAAAGTTCTGGAAGGCTAACTGCTCTTGGAATGATTTGCTGGAATCGCCTTCTGTAGGTTGAAAGTCGTTCATTTTTGCAAGTTTTTAGGGCAGGGGTAACTAATGGGAAAAAACTAGATTCCGTTTTCGGTTGAAGGAGGAGTTTGCCTCTCGGTACAGAGGTGCGGGCGGGTTCCCTGGACCCAGAACCGGGTGAGAAAGCCTGCTTCCAGCGACTAGCCGGTCTTTCCTCGCGAGCTTGGTTCCCCATCTGTCAAATTGCAAAACATGATGTCTACCCCACCTGCTTCCTGGGATTGCTGTTAGAAGGAAGTAAAATAACTTGATGTGAGTTATAAAAGAAATCTGTGTGAACACAAAAGTATAAAACAGTGGAAGAAAATGAGCGTGTACTTTGGAGTCAGGAGCCCTGGATTGAAGTGCTGGTTTAGGCACCTGCTTGGTGAGCAAATGCAGGTCAGTTCATCAGTCTGATCCAATTTTCATTTTAATTTGTGAAACGGTGGTGACCAGAATGCTGGCCTCACCTGCCTCATCTTGATGCTGTCGGGATCATCTGGGCCAACGTGTAAAACTGTAAAGATAGTAAATTACATAGAAATACAAGCTGGGTGCCAGGAATTGCTCTGTGTGCATAATGTATTCTTTAGCCTCACAATGACCCTTTGAGGGAAATAATGCTATTTTCCCATTTTCTGGTTAAAGACACTGAGGCTCAGAGCAGTGGAGCCAAGATTCAAACCCACCTCTACGTGACCGCTGAGCTCGTGTTTTTATTCGGTGTCCACACAGCCATGTCCTATTTTGCTGCTTTTATTGTTTCAGTAAATGACAATGGCATCATGAAAGCAGGTTATTTTTCTCAGAGATGATGGTCCTTGGGGCTGACCTGGTAACACTTCCTTAATGGAGCAACTTTTAGATTCCTCAAGTGTGATTGCATTTAGGAAGAGATGGTAAATAATAGCTCCTGAAAAGACCACAATAAAAAAGGAGAAGGCTTCAGTAAGTACCCTCATTAAGTAGCCCTATGGCTTGAGTGCCATTGAGCATTCTTCATTGCCTAAGATGTGGATTACATTATGGATCTAAGTCAGATCTTTGGGAAATGAACTTATCTTGTAAAACATTCCTACTTTAGGACAGCAGACGATATCTCCTTTCTGTTGCCTGTGGTCATTTGTAAAAAAAAAAAAAAAGGAGGAAATCAAGGTAAACACAGGTAACTTATGCCAGAAGCTCCGGTAAAAGACTTTTGTCGCATAGGGTTGGATTTACAGGTTGAACATGGCTACTCATGACTTATTTATGTATTTATTCATTTTGGCTTTAGAGCATTCACTTTTTTGTGCTTAGATGAGAAATTCATCACTCCTCCTGGTTCTCATCTCACTTTCTCTTATGTCTGATAGCTTTTGTGGGGAAGCAGGGGGTGATTTTCTATGTAGAACAGACCTGATGATTCTGATTAGAGAAGAGTAAACTGGACCAGAAAGAGAAGGCTTGGAGATAAGAATGAAGTAATTTTAATATATAATATAGGTAAACAACAAGGTCCTACTGTATAGCACAGGGAACTATATTCAGTATCTTGTAATAACCTATAATGGAAAAGAAATATTATAAATTTTATAAAATATATAAAACTGAATCACTTTCCTGTGCACCTGAAACTAACACAGCATTGTAAATAACTATACTTCAAAAACAACACAAAAGAAAAGAAAGAAATTGAGGGCCAGAGAAATGAAGTGATTCGCCCAAGATTACTCAGTTAAGTAGCAGAACTAGTTCTCTGCTTCTTCTAGTACTTCACAGCAATCTCATGTATCTCCCAAACTGCTTATTCTACCAACATCCATTGCCAAGTTTTCTATCGTAGTTTGCTTCCTGTGACAATACTTTTAGCCAAAGGGTCCAGACAAAAATAAGAGAATTAACTGGATATAAAATTGCAGGGCAGGTTTAGGTGAAATTAGAAATAATATACAGCCAAAAGGTTGTAACTAAATGAAATTCATGACCATTTTAAACCAGCTTTTCCTCCTTTCTATTTTTTTGAAAGTAGAAATGGGTGAGTAAAGCTCTAGCTTCTGTGCTTACTACAGAGTTCAAATCAATGGAACTCTAGTGTAATTAAAAATTAAAATGACCTCAGTGTTTTTCATGGAAATAAAAAGACCTCATGAATAAAGAATTACTGTTATGCAAAAAAAAAAAAAAAATGGAGAAAAGGGTTTTCATTCAGTAGAAGTGCTTCACGCTCTGGGGACAAAACAACCCCCCAATCATTTATAAGTGCCATCTCTCAGCATTAGGCATACTAGAGGCTCCAAGCTGGAATTCCCTTTCTAATGGGAAAATGGTCTCAAATGGGGGGAAGGAGGACGGTGAAGGGATATATATGGCTCACTGAGGCCAGATGGAGAGAAAGGACTTTTGGAAGAGAAGAAGTCTCTTTCACGGAGAAGAGTTGTCAGGTCAGATATCGTCAGAGGCTGGAAAATGGCAGTGAACAGCTGGGAGACACTTAGTAAGACATCTCCCACCCAAGATAGACAGCATCCTGTGTGCATTATAGAGACATGCAATTAACCCAACTTGAAAGTAGTTTATACCCTGACTCGCAGTCACATCCTTTATGAAGAGAGTTTGATCAGAATGGGTTGGGGAAGGTGGGACCGTGGTTATAGGTCGTAGCCCTAAGACACTGCTGCAGATATACTGTTGAGAGCAGGCAACTCTGTTGACTTAAGCCTTGGGTCAAGCCCTTTGCTCTTGCTTCAGAGTGCAGTGTTTCTGACTTACAAGAAGTGCCTTTACCTCACAATTATATAAGTTATTTTCTTTGGTTGTTCCTTGATTTGGCTAGACCTGATTTGGGTAGAAGACTGAAGAAATGCCCAGCTAAACTGATTTGAAGATCTACCTTTTAACATTCTTCAGCTGCCTCTTTGCTTTCTTGTATTCTCTAGAATTTGGTAGTTGTGTCCAGCAGAGGAAACACACTATCGGCTTGAATGACAGACTGTCTCCCTTAGTCTCCGTTTGGGTTTGTAGTTGATTCATGACCTCATGCCTAGGGAAATCCTTTCTCAATCTATCAAGTCACTGCAGATTTTTCTCACAGCAAAATGAAGGCAGCAGAGCTATCCGATTCTGCTGGTTTTTACAGAGATTTCCAGCTGGTAGCTTTCATTTCCTCACCCGATCTAACTTCATACCTGGGTTGGTTGTGGCGACTCTGTTTGCTGGAGCCGTGATCAGGTGACCCCTATGACCCCATGAGCAGATGTTTGCTGTGACGACCACATGAGCTGACGTCTTCTGGCTCCCCCTTCACAGCCCTGGGGTCCCACCTCCTTGTCTCCCATACCTGGTACTCTCCATCCCCCACTCTGCACTCCTCCCCTGCAAGCAGCAGAATTAGGGGAAACCCAAAGTATCTCTTCATCAGGAAAAAGAGGCCTTAAATTGAAGGGACACAGGTGAAGGAGAAGAGGACAGAGACCCTTAAGGCATCAGGAACTTCAAGCTCTGGGGCGGACCACTTGGAGGAAATAAATGCTCAGAGCCACGGTCTAATGAAATGCAGGAAAACAACTAATTCCAATTCCTGCCTTTCCCACTCCCTCCCCTTTACTTTTTGTCTTCTCTCTCTCTTCCTCCCCTTCCCACTTGTTAAAATGCATTTGATGTTCACAAGGTCTCCGGGAAGTGTGCATGTATTTTTCTCATCTGTGTTCTGCGTTCGCTTTAGCATTTTCCTTCTCTGCACACGCTGAGCATCTGTCATCCTGTCGTTCATTCATGGATTCATTTGTGCGTTTCAGGTACTGGGCACATACTTTGTTCCAGTCCCAGTGCTTTAAAACAATGTTAGCTAAGATTTAGTATTTTCTATTAGCAGGCTCTATACTAAGTGTTTAATAGGCCGAATACATTCACTGAACAGTCCCGACAGTTTATTCCTACCTGTTTTCCAGATGGAGTTTGGGGTTTAAGGAAAATAAATAACTCATCCACGGGCAGCAGAGCCCAGGTTTGCACACAGCAGCTTGATGACAGACTCGAGCTGTGATCTGTGCTTCCTCTTTCTAGGCCAGTGGTTCTCAAACTTTAGCTCCATCAAAATGACCTGGAGGGCTTTTCACAGCACACATTTCTGGGTCCCACTCCTAAAGTCTCTGATCCATAAGTCTGAGAATTTGCATTTCTAACGAATTCCCAGATGGTATTAATGGGACCCCTCTACTTTGAGAACTGCAGCTCTAGGCGCCACTCCCCCTGAGTGCTCTCACCCCTGTGGTTCCAGTTGCTTTAGGAAAGGTGAAACGTGTGCTTGCAATTAATTTGCAGCTCGCAGTTACCGCACCCATCAGTGGGAGGGCCAGGATGCCGCAGTGCTGCTTCTCCTGTGCTGAACCCGTATCTGTGACAGTGTCTCGGGTTCTACTCTTCCTTCAGTGCTTTTGGAGAGAAAGCTGTTTTGAATTGAGATGCTGCTTGTTCCCATGCCTGGCTGAAGAAAATATCTCCTGCCTCTCAGGATGTCCCAGTGTGCTGGGAGTGGAAGCCTTATAAACGATATAGGCAAAGGAATCATCCCCCAAGTCACTTCTGCTCAATCTACTGGGTCAGAGTCTAGCTATTCTGGAACATCATTCTGAATCTTGAAAGCAGATAGTAAAAACAGCAGCTGTACAGAGACTGTTTATTTATTTAATCCCTCATGTAAACACAGCGACGATGAGGGATCATCGCTTGGCTTGTCAACATGACCAAGCTCCAGAAGGGGCCTTGTCCTCATGTGAGCCCACTGGCCTTTTCCTGTGCCTGCAAACAGTGGCAAAGAGGAAACAGAAGGGAACTATGAGTGAGGAAACCGTGTTGAGTTGCAAAACACGGATAAAACAATTGGCACTGCAATTCCCAGGGCAAACAGGACCCTGCCAGATTGCAGAGGTACAAACTCTAGCGGGGCAGTTCCATTCTCTGGCACCGAGGGTATGCACTTTTTGCAGCCTTGGGCTTGTCCTGCCTCTAAGGAAGCTATTTACAGTTTTGCACAGTGTGACAGTTTTATGAGCCAACCCACTCATTTTTATGAGGGTCCCCGGGGTAAAGCAGTTATACAATCTTACACCAGCGCACCGACATCAGTGAAGTACAAACAATATAAACTAGGCCATCCAGGCCTGTAAAGAAGGCACTGCCAAACAGTCGTGATTTAAGTTCAGTTCAGCGGTGACCTGGCTCATTACGATAAGATAGAAGAATGAATAGTGCCTACTCAGGGAGAAGGAGTGAGTGAGTGGGAAATAAATAATTAATCGGGCTCCTTCCAGAAGCTGTATGTTGAAGGGACCGAAATCTTGGTATTAAAAAAAAGGACCCAAACTCAATCACTAGGACGGTCTCTCAAATGCAGATTTGATGGTTGAAGGAAATGACACCACCTTCCACCAAATATTTGGTCAGCACTCCATCATCGACTCAAAAAGGCTTTCAGGTCTTAACATGGCTTTCTGCGATAAACCAACTTTTCCCCGGTGAAACTGTCGAGAACTGAGGTCTCTGGCTGCGCTTGTATTTACAAATGAGTTTGCTATGCTTTGACTCCATAAGAAGACAGGGTTAATTATGAACCAGGCTATGGATCTGAAATTTATCAGCAGGCTAAGTAGCTGGTGACTGCCCCAATCAGAGTCAGCTCCGAGGAAATGAAACGGGACTTATTTACATTTAGAGTGATGCCCAGCTTCTTAATCACCTCAAAGCATTTAAAAATTAACTTTCCTACCAGCAGCTCAAGAGGCATAATGAATCCTGGGAGGGCGTTGGCGACTCTCGTTCCCTTCCGCTCTGGACCTGCCTATTCATTATGTCAGCCTGTCTTCTTTGCCTGTGTCTTTTTGCTAAATCCTGGAAACTTTCTTTCTGTTTATTTGGTAAGTCTCCTGATAAAGCAGTTTTCTACAACCTCACCAAAATTGCTCGTGATTGCCGGGATAGCTGAGTGTATGGGCACAATAAGAGATGGGAATCATTGTACTCAACTTTCTTCTATATGAAATGTTTCAGCTAAACTGGTCAGTTACCAAAGGGTTATTATGGATTACACGTGCTGGACAAGAGGGGTGACCCAAAACCCCAAGAACTTTCATTTTTTATTTCATTTATTTATTTTTTTGCTTTTTAAAAAAATTTGTGGTACAACTGTTTTTCTTAAGTTTTATTTTATATTAGAGTATAGTTGATTTATAATGTTGTGTTAGTTTCAGGTGTACAGCAAAGTGATTCAGTTATACATGTACATATACCCATTCTTTTTCAGATTCTTTTCCCATATAGGTTATTACAGAATGTTGAGTTGAGTTCCCTGTGCTGTGCAGTAGGTCCTTGTCAATTATCTATTTTATATATAGTAGTGTGTATCTGTTAATCCCAAACTCCTAATTTATCCCTCCCTCCCCCTTTCCCCTTTGGTAACCATAAGTTTGTTTTTGAAGTCTGTGAGTCTGTTTCTGTAAATAAGTTCAAATGTATCATTTGTATCAAGACCCCAGGCACTTCTCACATGGCCATGAGGTCCCTTTTAAATGAACACTAGTGGGACTTCCCTGGCTGTCCAGTGGTTAAAACTCCGCGCTCCCAATGCAGGGGGCACGGGTTCCATCCCTGGTCGGGGAACTGAGATCCCGCATGCTGCACAAGCCCTAAAAATAAATAAATAAAATAAATGAACACTAGTAATGACTGAATAAATTGTGGATTAGAAGTTGCTAGTCAGCCAGTAACAATGACCAGAGCAGTTGGGATGATAGATGCATGTATAGATGGCCATTTCCATCACATTTTAGTTTAACACAATCTGCAATTCAACTTAAAAATCTTATAATTTAGACCTACATTCTCCAACTATTTCATAGTTTTGAAGTCAACAGAGGAAGTTATGATTTGCTGGTAGACTGTGAGTGATAGTAATACATCCCCTGCCCTCCTCAAAGAGCTGTTGGAAAGATTCCCAAGATTTTTGTCAACTTAGAGGGGCTGTGCAAACATAAGATATTTCGACATTCCATTATTCAATATTTTCACAACATGTTTACCCACTATTTGTTTTCGTTTTAAAAACTGAAACTATATAAAACATCATCCCTTTAAAATCATTACATTTTCTTTTTATGTAATAATCTGAAATGCGAAAACCTTATTTTAAAGAAGACTATTGTTTTCTAGAAGAAATTAATGAAAAAAATGGACCTCGTTGAGGCATTATCAGAGTGCCTTTTTGGTTAGAGAGGAAAGAGGGAAATATTTACATTTAAAGGATTGGTGTGCTTTCTATTTAGGAATCCAACGTGGTATGAATTTAGGTAGAAGTGAGCCACCACCCTCCTTGCTAATTACAGCAGCTAAGAGGCCAAGGGATAGGTTCTTGGGGTTTCAACGTTGACCACAGAAGCAGGTTTACCTAATATGGCGAAAGGAGGGATACCCAGGTTCTAAGGGGCTCTCCTTGAAAAATTAGCAGAAGCCAGTAACTCTAGATCTGTGTCTTTATTAGAAGCGGAATGCCCTGTACCTACTGTTCATATTGTGCAAATTCTGCTGGAGGAAGATTGGCGGCTCCACCTCTTGGGCTTTCCCGTAACAAGATGTTCATCTCTGGAGGCTCTCCTGGTGAGCCAAGGCGTACATAAATCCATTCTAATTAAATATGCTGCTCTCTAGGGGGAGATGCCTTCATTAGAGGACTTATTTCAGGGGAATATAGATATGTGCATATCTATATTTTAGTGATAGACACCAGTGTCTGTTTGCAAGCAAGCGGCTATACCATCCCCCCCTTTTTCCTCTCATCTTCCATCTTGCTATCTGGAGACTCACACCAAACAAATCCCTTGGGATTGAACATACTTTCAAATATATGAAGTTAAACCCTTCTCAGACACATGCATCTTTCCATTAGGAGTACAATGAGAAGCTTTCTGTAACTCTACATTTGATGGTGCCATCTCTAATTGAAGCACCTGGCCCAATTAGGGCTTAATGAGTTCTTTCTGATGATAAAGATAATGAGGGGTTTTCAGGCACAACCAAAAAGCGTTACATTTTTTTTTTTTTAATATAGTCCAAAGGAGAAAAGCAAACCTACAAGTTAGTGGTCAAGATATTGTCCTCCTCTTACTTGTTTCTAAAAACGAAAATTACTGTCAAATCTTAAACAAAAAGTTATACTCAAACCCCAAACTGACTCATTAACCAGACTCTGCTTCAGAAATAGAGGAGATAAGAGAAGACCCTAGAAGCACAGAACATGCTGGGGAAGAGTTTTGCCTCTCCGGAGGCACATGTAAATGTGAGCGAGATCCTGGGCAAGACATGGCAGGGATGTTCAGGTCAGCTGAGTTTCCTTCTCACCTGTGTGACATGATGAGTCACCAGACCTTTGTAAAGTACCATCAGCCTCTAATTCAAGGATAGTCATTGTAAGACACAAGGTATTGGACAAGACAGAGAAATGAACCAAGCATTACACATTAAAACAATTTCTACATGTAATTATATTCATAAGACTTTTGAGTTACTTATCTCATTTAATATAATGGCCTCAAGGTCCATCCATGCTGTTGCAAATGGCAGAATTTCCTTTTTTTTATGGCTGAATTATGTATCACATTTTTTTGTCCATTCATCCATTGATGGACACTTAGGTTACTTTCATATCTTGGCTGTTGTAAATAATGCTGCAGTGAACATGGGGGTACAGAGTGATTTCATTTCCTTAGGATGAATACCCAGAAGTGAAATTGCTGAATCATATCGTAGTTCTACTTTTAAGTTTTTGAGGACCCTCCATACTGTTTTCCACAGTGCCTGCACAAATTTACATTCCCACCAACAGTGCAGGAGGGGTCCCTTTTCTCCACATCCTCGCCAACACTTATTTCTTCTCTTTTTATAATAGCCATTCTAATAGGTGTGAGGTGATATCTCATTGTGGTTTTGATTTGCATTTTCCTCATGGTGAGTGATGTTGAGCACCTTTTATGTACCTGTTGTCCATTTGTATATCCTCTTTAGAAAAATATCTATTCAGATCCTCTGCCCATTTTTTAATTGGATTTTTAAAAATTGAGTTGTATGAGTTCTTGATGTATTTTGGATATTAACCCCTTATCAGATATATGATTTTCAAATATTTTCTCTCATTCCATAGGTTGCCCTTTCATTCTGTTGATGGTTTCCTTTGTTGTGCAGAAGCTTTTTTGTTTGATGTAGTCCCACTTGGTCATTTTTGTTTTTGCTGCCTTTGCTTTTGGTGTCAAATCCAAAAAATCATCACCAAGATGGATGTCAAGGAGCTTACCCAACATGTTTTCTTCTAGGAGTTTCATGGTTTCAGTTCTTATGTTCAAGTCTTTAATCCATTTTGAGTTGATTTTTGTGTATGGTACAAGATAGTGGTCCGGTTGCATTCTTTTGCATGTGACTGTCCAGTTTTCCCAATACTATTTATTGAAAAGACAATCCTTTCCCCACTGTATCAATATATTCTTGGCTCCCTTAACATAAATTAATTGAACATGTAGGTGTGGATTTATTTCTGGGCTCTCTACTCTGTTCCATTAATCTATGTGTCTGTTTTTGTGCCAGCACCATTCTGTTTTGGTTACTATAGTTTTATAATATGGCTTGAAATCAGGAAGTGTGATGTTGCCAACCTTATTCTTTGTTCTCAATTTCTTTGGCTATTTGGGATGTTGTGTGGTTCCATATAAATTTTAGGATTGTTTGTTCTATTTCTGTGAAAAATGCTATTGGATTTTGATAGGTATTGCATTGATACTGTAAATTGCTCTGGTTAGTAGGGGCTTTTTAATAATATTAATTCTTCCAAACTGTAAGCATGGAATATCTTTCCATGTATTTGTGTCTTCTTCAGTTTCTTTCATTAGTGTCTTATAGTTTTCAGTTACAGGTCTTTCACTTCGTTGCTTAAATTTATTTCTAGGTATTTTATTCTTTTTGATGCAATTTCAGATAAAATTGTGTGTCATGAATACTCCCCTTGAAGGATGGGATAAGGGTGGCAAGCCGAAGGGGACCAGAGATGTGGGTTAGGGTGGATAAATGAGGCTGCTCAGACCAGGATCCTGTTTTAGGGGAGGTCCCAAATAGAGTGGTAACCTTATTTCAGGAAAAAAAAAAAAAATTTCCTACAACTCTCCCCGCAGTAGTCTCTCTTGGAGAAGCATCTGTCGGGGGAGGCAAGGGAGGCTGTATGGGGAAGACTTCGGGCCCAGTTTTACAGTGGTCTGACCTCAGGGTGACAGGGACCTCTCCTTCTACTATTTGTTTCTTCTCTTGCTCGCTGGTTAGATGCTAAATCAGCTTGGCAGGAACGTTATGTTTCTGTTCATTTGCTAGAGCACTGGGCATACAGGGCATACTTGATACGGTTAAACGGTGATACTGCAACAAAAGACACAGACGTGAGCTGGGGCTGGCAGGCAGAAAACCAGTGAGAAGTAGGAGTCGGAAAATATATACAAGCTTGGGCAAATCACTCACCTTTGCCATTAAGTGGCTTCCAAAATATACTGCATCTTGTGACAGATTTGAATGGGGCATTATTCATGAGAGGTAAAATATGTGCAAATTGCAGCAAAATCAAGCTGTGAACATAGGAAATAGCATTCAGAGGAGCCAGAGAGCAACCTGATGGTGTGAGGACCCCAGAGCAGCTGGGAGCTGCGGTGTCATCACCCCCGGGACCTGCCACCTTAGCTCGGCACTCAGGGTGGCTGCAGGGGGAGGATGGCCTTGAACTGTGGGCTGGATACTGTCTTCTCTGCGCTGCCCTTTGTTCTTTGCTCTCATCCAGGGGCGAGGGATGGTGGCTTTTGTTAACCAAAACACAGGATAAAAAAGTAACGAGTTTTAAAAGAGATCGTTCTGATTAGCTGTGAAAGCAGATTTGCTGCCATCAAAGAATGCAGTCATTTGAAAATGCGTTTGCGTACCCTTCACATCCACAGCATAGCAGTTTGGGTCACTTGCCTTTGGGAATTTAAAAGTCTGCCCACTGAGAACATCAGGTAACCAGCAATTGGGTGAATTTCTCCAAAGGCCTGAGTAGTACATTCTCCCCAGACCCCACAGTTGGGTGCTGACTGGGACAGCCCATGTGCTTTGGGACCTCAATCTGGCTCTGCCATAAAACAGATGGTGCAGCAGAGTTGATCAAGCCCCGTGGTAGGGGCCAAGGATACGGGGGACTGCAGACCCACGCAGGGCCTGCCTCCCATGCTGCCCTCCTAGGGACCTCTACGGACCACAGTCCCAGACCCACCCCGTGGGTGTCCGGCCCGGGAGGAGCTCTTGGGAGGGAGTGAAGGGCAGCCTCACAAGGCATCTGCAATGGAGCGAGTTCCTGCTTTATGGGGAGCGCTGCACAGTGAGACCTACAGTAGGGTTTGTGGGGTGGCGTTGGCCCTGGATGCCACACCCCCAGCCCAGCTCCAACCAGGTTTCTCTGGTAGCCAGTCACCTTCATGAACGAGGACCCCCCTGCAGCACGAGTGACCTCCAAGGCCTTCCAGCCCAGCCTCCTTCAGTGCCTCGCTTAGAGCTACCCCACATCCGCTCATGCTGCAGTGGATCGTAACAATTCCTTACGTTTGAAGAGAGAGCTCTTGAGAATTTTCAAAATCCCCTTGCACAGTTATTTGATCTTCGTGGCCACCTGCAATGGTGGATTATGTCTGTGTTAGGGGTGAAGATGCCAAGATGGAAGGAATAGAGAGAGCTTCCTTGGTGTGTTTGCTGTGGATGAGGCATGGCTTGAACCCGGGCTCCTCTCACCTAGCCCGCGTGGCTGCCTTGGGCCCGTCTCCCAGGGGCCCTGCACACGGCACGGCCTGGGCAGCGCAGCATGGGGTAAGGTCCGGCTCTGCAGCCAGGCGGCCCGGCGAGCACCCAGCTTCACTGTTGACCAGCTGTGCGACCGCGCTGTGTGTTCACCTCTGTGCCTCAGTCTCTGTCTTTAAGCAGGGCTGGAGCTAGTGCTCACGTCCAAAGTTGTATAACACACACTTGTTACTGCAAGTAAAGTGCCTATAATAATACAAGCTGTATTTTGGTGCTTACTATGTGCTGGCACTATGCTCCGCACTGTATGTGCATTAATTCATTGCAGCATCATAACAAGCCTAAGGGATAAGTTATTATTCCCATTTTCGAGAAGAAACAGGCACAGAGAGATGAAGCAGTTTCTCAGTGGTGGAAAGACCAGGGGTCCATGCTCTTAACCACAGCACGAGGCTTCCTTTTCAACAGGGCTTGGCTCTTGCTAAGCACTCAAAACTCGTTAGCCGTGAGGTGTATGATATCAGGGTCCTGTCACCCAGATGCCTCTATAGGTTAGTTCCCTGTGGCCAGAACACCACAGGCAGGACTTCAGCTGAAATGCAAAATCCCCCTGGACGGCTTACGCTAAACCCTAACTGTCTTCTAGCCTTAGTGTCGGTGAGACGGGAGGCTGTTTCTGAGGTGGGTTTGATGGGGGAGAGGGTGAGAGCTCCTGAGGACATTGCTCAGAGAGGTAATGAGGGACATTGTTGCCGGTGGGGATGTGGCTGAATGAGGTAGAGATTCTGTAAAAAAGGGGAATGAGGGCTCATCTGCTTAGGATTTTTCCCAGCTGCTAAAATGATCCGTATGGGAGGACCTCATTAGAGTTCATTTTCTGAGCACTCTTTTCATGAATTGCTTTAGCGCTGTTATGTGATGGGAATCACAGACTAATAGGGCTTCTTTGACAGACGAGGAATTCAGAGTATGGAGAGGCCGTACAACTAGACAGTAAAATCCGGCGCCAGCACCCAGCACCCTGCCTTCCCAATGCTAAACCTTACAAGGAGGCCTGCATGTGACCTTGGCATGTGACCTTGGCACACTTTGGTGTTGAGCCTCCTCCTTGGCTCTGCCTGTGGGCGCAGGGGTCAGGCTCTTCCTTGCTGGTTTTGGCACCAAGCTGAACCTTTCTGGTGGAGGGCTTGCCATTTCACAGCAGCTTCCCATCTTCTCTCCTGAAACTGAGTTCAGAGATGCTTCCCTGCCTTCCAGGTACGCAGGGAGGGTTAATTAGGTAATGTTTGCACTGGGCTTTGAAGATGAAAGCACCACACAATTGTCATTACAGAGCATCTCTTCCAGAAGCCAGGAATGCTTCTGCTCTGGGGACACCTGACTTTGTCTTCACATGCGTGGCTCACTTGAGGATAAAACTTGTCAGGCATCGGTGAATTAATGCTAACGTGTAGAGCCCAGAGGATCAAACAGTCAAAACAAACAACAGGCACTGAGAAGCCCTCAGATCACCAGGAAGCAGCTGCCAGGGGCCTTGTGATGGCAGGAGCCCCCCCATTGGGTGGCCAGCCGCCGGGCAGCATTTCCATCACCGGGCTCAGCATGGGAAACATGGGTCAGGAAGAGAACATCACGGCTCCAGAGGCCAGAAAGTGCTGAAACAGCCCCAGACAGGAGAGGCAGCAAATGACATTTTGGAAGAGCAGTGGTGGGGCCTGTCATGGGAGGGGGTTATGTAGAGCGAAAGACCCTCCTTACTCTGTTTGAACATTATTTCAAGAGTCCCCCATTGGGGTCCCTGCCTCTTGTGTGAATCCAATTCATGTTCCTTCCATTGTCAGGTTCATTGCACTTCTCAACGTGGCTCATCTATGGCTTGTAAACCTTCGGTACCATCCTCTTGCCTAGAAAATGAGGTCTAAACCCTTCCTATGACCTTCAAGACACTCTGTCATCTGCCTCCTGTTGATTTTCCTAGTCATTTCTCTCACGCACTTCCTTGGGTGGGAACTCTCTCCCACACCCGTCCATGGCACTGAACACACTCAGGATAAAATGCCTGCCCTTCCCAGCACCTCTACCCACATGAATCCTGGACATTCAACCCAGTTCCTTGTTCCTTGCTGACTCTCTCTGATTGTACAGGTCCCAAGAGCTCCCTCTTTTCAGTCAGTTCTGTTTGCTGTTCAAAATTATTGCACTTACCTGTGTTTTCTCATATTGGCATATAACTGTATGAGTATTTCCTATATTACTATTTGCACAGCAAAATCAGGGAGGCCAGGGGTTGTTTCTTACATTCACAGAGAGCACGGGGTCACCGAGTTTTAAACTCCACAAGGGGAGGCGTATACCCAACACCTAACATAGTGCCCGAACAGCCATTAGGTACCTTTTCCAGTTATCTGTGGCCTAGGAACAAATCACCCTAACTCAGTGGTGTAAAATAAGAAGAAGTCTGGTGTGGCGCTGAGAAAAAGGAGGCATTGAGAATAAATCTGAGTTCTCTGTCTCAAGGGTTTGGGTAGCGGGTGTTGCCACTCGCAGACCCAGGCAGCCGGGAACGGAACAGGAAAACAGTCAGGGCAGCACCTGGCCCGTCGTCAGCATCTCTGGGGACACGGTTCTCCTGAGGCGAAGAGGTGTGCAGGTGTGCAATCAACAGCATCTCCCTATCAGTTCATCACATTAGAGGAGTTCTGGCATCGTCATCCCCTTTGGCTTTTTCCATCTTTCCTTTAAACCCGGTCCCTCGAGAGTGAGGTCAGACCCCCAGCGCGGTCCGCACGGGGGAGCTGGTTGGAAGCGCGCTCTCCCCAGTTGCACGTCGGCTCTGCTGGATTGAACCCACCCCCAGGTGAGTCACCTGCACGGTAAGGTTGCGATCGCTCTCTCAGCCTCCGCCTCCCTCTCTGCCCGCGCCTTCAGGGACTATTGAAATCTCAGGTGATCTTTCTCTGTCCCGTCGAGGGCTCTGTGCTGCTCTCATGGGAAGGAGAAACCTCCCACTGGCTTTCTTCTCCGCTGCAAGGGGTCCGGTGGCTGCTGGAAGGAGGGGAGCTCTGTGTGAAGATGCTGGGACAGCGCCCAGTAGCCGTTTCTCCCAACCGACACCGCAGCCCGGAGGCCCTGCGCACACCTAAAGGTGGTCTTCTGCAAGGAGTATCTTTGCACGTCCAAGGCACCCCTAAAGGTGGTCTTCTACAAGGAGTATCTTTGCACCTCCAAGACTTTCTTCCCCTGAATCCTTGTATAACTGGGACAAAACTGCTGCCAGGAAGACCCCCTCATTCACCTTAGGTTTGTGGCTCACAGAACGACTGCCTTTATTTCTCAGTATCTTCAGTAACTCATGTCAGCAGGGTGGGCTGAAGCCTGCTAGCTTCAATTTCCAGGCACCGTGACTCAATTTGTTTGTTTGTTTTTTTAAATACGCTTCCAGTCTCTTCTTGCCTCACATAAATGGATGTGTCATTTCTTACTAAGGAATGACTGCTTTTCTCGGTACTGACCTGCGGGCCAGTGGAGTCAGTACGATTATTTTATTTTGACCGTTAGGGGATCAAGCTGTGCCGTCTGTTGGGTGGAGTTAGGGGTACTGATTGTCGTTGCCAAGGCTAGCTGAGCATGTGGTGTGGTCTTCTCTCCTGCCGTACAGCTGAGAGGGAAGCTGCTCTCTTTCCAAACACCCACGGAAGTATCCGGATCTGAGATGCTTTGGATGTCAGTCTCACTAGGCTTGGTTGTTTAGGTTAGGTCGTTATTCTGTAGCACAGCTGGGAGGACACGGGAAACTTCTAGCTGGGAGCCTGGCTTCTGCCTTGGCAAATAACGGCAATGAATGTAGCAATTTCTCTCTTGGGTAGAAGATCTGGATCTAATAAGCAATCCACTGGCTGGCTTGCAAGATCCCAACAAATGTCTGATCCTGGATCCAGAATTCCTTATAGTGAACAGCAAATGACTTCTGTGTCATTTTAGAGGTTAAGAATTTTTTAAAAATATATAATGACAAGTCCTCAGCGGAGGTGACGCCCTATTTCTTGGCAGGCCATGCCTGGCATGTGCCCTTTGTCGTTCTAGTTTTTGAAGAAATGGCGTTGTCTAAAAAAATTTAAAAAACAAATTTCTGATTTTCTTAGTATAATTCCATTAAAGTTATGTTGCAAACAATTTCTCTCTCTATGACACACCTAGCTACTGGAATTTCATGATGACTTTTAAAACATTGGCTTAGGATCATTAAAGCCAACAGCATTAAAAATAGCTTACAACTTTCAAAAATAGTATAAAAGTTTAACACATCATCTCCCTAACACACACACACACACACACACACACACACACACACACACACACACACACACAGTGTAATTCTATGCAAAGTCAGCTGACTGGGTGGTGATGTAGCATAAGGTCCTACTTCTCAGGTCTGCTTGGACCGAACCCATTCCTCAGTGCTTAAGCTCCTAGCTCACATGCAAATACCTGCTTCTAGAGGGCTGAGGCTTGTGCTGCTTTGGGCCCTAAATTGATTGCTGAAGTTATAGGATCGAAATGCCTCGGGTAAAAAATTGAGTCAAAAGAAAAACATTAAGTCGACAGTCCTGTAAAGCCTGCTGCCTGACAGCCGGGGACGGTCCAGGGATGGAAGAACTGCAGCAAGTAAGGTCAGCAAAATTAACACTCAATTACCCCTGACGTTGAAAAGGATGAAAGGCTATCCAGGGAGGTTGCCCCTCCTCCAGACAAATTTCTGACTTCAGTGAATTTTAGGTTAACCCCTTTCTGTACATGCACTGTCCATACATGAAAGACAGGTCATTTATTTTCTCCTCCCAGCCCCATTTTAAACTGTTCTCTTTATTATTTGTAACTGTTGTGGCCTCTAAGCAACACACAATTGTATTCATGCTGCTCCTTGTTGTGTCAGTTAAAAGATGTATTCCAATTGCAAACCTTTTAATTGTTCCTCTTGTCTCCCAATGGCATTGGCTCTCATAGGGTGCTGATTCCCATAAGCTTAGTGAGCGTTCTCCTTCTACACATGAATACCTATGAAAAATACGTGTTTCGCATATGCTCTGAACTTGATCTTAATAGAATTGTACTAGATACCAGGTTGAACTTATATATTTTTTCTCAACATTGTTTTCCAGCTCCGTTCTTGGTAATGAATCATTTCTTGACCTCTGAATAGTCACATGTACATAAACGCCACTTTGAAAATATTTTCCCCTTCTTTTGCTATTCTAACAATCTTTATACATGTCTCTGTGTTTATCGAGTTCTCTGGAGGTACATATCTGGAAATTCCTGTGTTACAGGGCGTGTACTAACACAATTTTACTACATACTGCTAGACTGCTCACCAAAATGGCTGTCGTAAATATTTGCAGAGTCACTAGCACATGTGAGAATAACTGTTTCCCGTCAAGCTTGCTGACATTGCTATTATCTGAATATTTATGTTTGTCAGCGTGTCTCTAAATTGATGCCTGTATTTTGGAATTCTCTGGTTACCTACTAGTAAGGACACATACATCTTCATATCAACCATACCATTCCTACTTCAGCAATTTGAGCATCTACAGTCTTTGTACATTTTTCTGTTGGGTGGCTTCTTGTTTTTACTGATTTATAGGAGTTTCTTAACTATTCTGGCTATTAATCTTTTCTTGATTATATACATTGGAAATATCTTCTCTCCACTTATCACCTATGTTTTAACTTTGTGTATAGTGTATTTAGCAGAGCAGAAATCTTTAATTTTGGTGTAATCAGATCTTTCCATTTTCCCCCCCTTTAGGTGCTTTTTCTGGCATACTTAAAAAAATCTTTCTTAATCTCAGGGTCATAAAGCTAGTCTTCTACTTTCCCCTCCCCCCTTTGCTTCTTTTATACTGAAATTCAAATTTTTTTAAATTGAAGTATAGTTGATTTACAATGTTGTGTTAGTTTCAGGTCTACAGCAAAGAGATTCAGTTATACATATACATAAAACTATTCTTTTTCATATTCTTTTCCATTATAGGTTATTACAAGATGTTGAATATAGTTCCCTGTGCTATACAATAGGTCCTTTTGTTTATCTTTTTTTTTTAATATTTATTCATTTATTTATTTTTGGCTGTGTTGGATCTTCGTTTCTGTGCGAGGGCTTTCTCTAGTTGCGGCAAGCGGGGGCCACTCTTCATCGCGGTGCGCGGGCCTCTCACTATCGCGGCCTCTCTTGTTGCGGAGCACAGGCTCCAGATGCGCAGGCTCAGTAGTTGTGGCTCACGGGCCCAGTTGCTCCACGGCATGTGGGATCTTCCCAGACCAGGGCTCGAACCCGTGTACCCTGCATTGGCAGGCAGACTCTCAACCACTGCGCCACCAGGGAAGCCCTGTTTATCTATTTTATATACAGTACTGTGTATCTTTTAATCCCAAATTCCTTAATTTATCTCTCCCCCCACCTTTCCCCTTTGGTAACCACGAGTTTGTTTTCTGTGTCTGTGTGTCTGTTTCTTTTTTGTAAACAAGGTCATTCGTATCATTTATTAGATTCCACATATAAATGATATCATGTGATATTTGTCCTTCTGTCTGACTTACTTCACTTAGTAGGATACTCTCTAGGTCCACATACTGAGGTTTTAAACCCATCTGAATTTATTTTTGCTTGTAGACTGAGATAGGGCTAGAATTGCATCTTTTCATTACAATGAGCTCATTTTGCCAGCACTATTGAACGTGATCCATGTTTCCTCTGCTCGTGTGTGATGCCACTTCTATCCCAACTCAGTTTGGTATGAGTCTGGGTCTGTTTTTAAATTCTCCATTCTGTTCCATTGCTCAGTTTTTTAAATAACTGGACCAGAAATATAATCTTTTAATCGTTACAGCATGTTCCATGCCTTAATATCTGGTAGAGTAGCTTTAACTACATGGCTCTTGTTTTTCAGACTCCAGCTGGAATTTTGGTTAGAGCTGCATTGGTTTAATATGATCCTGGATAGTTATTTGCCTTCGATGTCTGCACATGTGAGATACACTGTCTCCAAACAGCACAATGACTCTGCAAAGTTCATTTCAGAAGGTCTACGTTTCTAGAGAAGGAATGAATTTCTGTGCTAAATCGAGCTTTCAGTTTTGTAGCTGAAATCCTGTGATGATGGTTTTAGAAGCCCTTCCCTCACAGGTCCTCATTCATTACTGCGTGCATTCACCCACTCGCCAAACAAAAACTGAGCACACTCTGTGTATGTAGCACAATACTAAGTGTTGTCAACACATATCTCCAAGCTTCTACTTCACTCACGTGTTTTAGACAAACCACCTGTACTCCTTTGTTGTAAAAGGAGTTAATGACTGTTTGGACAATGAGACTCTGGGGCATCCTTGTTTTGTGTTAAGTAACTCTGCATGTGTATTTTAGAAAAAGATGTTGACACCGTCATGGATTAATGTTGTCAGATTTGGACCCAAATGTTGGCCCATGTTCTCTGGAGGTCCGGACTACCGTCTCCAATCTGCTACCAACTCACAGGTCACTTAAGTGATCTGAGCCTCCGTTTCCTCACTCTTAAAATTAAGACATCGGACAAGTCGGTTTCTACGGTCTCTTTCAGCTCTCAAATGGATGTGTGAGTCCTTGACAAGCAGGGCGTGGGAGTTGTTTGGTTATACAGGCAAGCATGCCCACAGGCCTGGGTAGTGAGGGGACTGATGTTGAGTGGAGTGCTGTCCTGAGGGAGCAGAGGTGGAGCCGAGCTCTGAAAGGGTATGAGGTGGGTCACTGAAGAATCTTGGAGGTGGGACCAAGGTAAAGACACAAACCACAGATGTGGAGGATGAAAGGTAAGTTTTTCTGGTTGAAATATACCTGAGCTGAGGTTGAAGGTCAGCGAGAGAGCTGAGGGTGTCAGTTGTTGATAGACCTTAAAGTCATGAATGGTCATGATATGATTCTTCATAGTAACGTGGGCCCTCTGTCTACTGACACAGTATAGAGGGAAGTCATATGGGATCCATTTGATCTTCAGCATCCCATCCTTATCATATGAAGAGTTGTTAGCTTTCTTTTGCACATGAAACAGAGGCACAGAAGTTCAAACTGCCTATCAGCTTGTTATGGTGGGGCTGGCGCTCGGCCCATACGCCTTCTGACTCCAAGATACCTGTAATTCCACCTCACCACGTGCATGGACCAGAGTTTCAATTTGCTGAAATAAGCATCTAGGAAGGGCCTATGGCTTCTATACCCAGGATCTCAGAATGAACCATCTTAAACCTGGTGGGTTTCTTTGACTGTCTTCAGCACCCAGGGTTCTGATGGATGTCCCCCTGATTAAGGAAGAATACTCCACCACCCCCTTTAAAATGTATCTCAGCTTATACCTGTTGTTGAGATAGACCTGCCACCCCTAGGGCTTTTTTTCTGTTTTTGTTGTTGTTGTTATTTTTATTTTATTTTTTTTAACATCTTTATTGGAGTATAATTGCTTTACAATGGTGTGTTAGTTTCTGTTGTATAACAAAGTGAATCAGCTATACATATACATACATCCCCATATCTCCTCCCTCTTGAGCCTCCCTCCCACCCTCCCTATCCCACCCCTCTAGGTGGTCACAAAGCACCGAGCTGATCTCCCTGTGCTATGCAGCTGCTTCCCACTAGCTATCTATTTTACATTTGGTAGTGTATATACGTCCATCACTCTCTCACTTCGTCCCAGTTTACCCTTCCCCCTCCCTGTGTCCTCAAGTCCATTCTCTAGTAGGTCTGCGTCTTTCATCCCGTCCTGCCCCTAGGCTCTTCATGACCTTTTTTTTTTTTTTTAGATTCCATATATATGTGTTAGCATAGGGTTTTACACTCTCCTGACCTCTCCGGATCAGGTGGGAAAGTGCAGCAGGGGAAAAACAGGTCCGAATTCCTTTCTTCATGTTGGCGTGCCTGTGCTTTGCAGCTTCCTGACTTCATGGCATTAGAAGAGTTCAGTTAGCACACAATTGACATCTTTTCCAGTAAATGGCTAAGATGGGCTCTTATTCTTTAAATAGCCTAATGAAAACAGGTGGAGACAGACTCAGAGCCTGGCGAAGCTCTCCAAGTGTTCAGGAAGCCAGGCTGGGAGCCGGAGATGTACCCAGGAGCCTGATCCAGGGCTTGGGGTGATTCACTGCCCAGGACACACAAGGAGGTTCTGTGGGTCTGTGTTTCAGAAACTTCTGATTCCATGTCCCTAGAGTGGCAGGGATTCTGTCTGTATTCATTAGAACTTTAGGTGCCTTCAATTTAAAGTTAAAAAATTTTTTTTTCTTTCAAGATAAAAAGATTTCATTTTTCTTTCCTAATTCAAGCTCCTTTCTTTTTAAACCACACTAACTTTCAATATCCTAAGAAAGAATTTCCCAAGAAAATAAAAGAGAAATAAAACAAGAGAGAGTTTGTAATTCGTTGCTTTAAGTTTCTAAAACTTGTTCAGTTGGCTAGAGTCGCACTTAGTTATCTTTATATTGCCAGAATCATTGCTGAAGCCCCCAGGTACCCCAAGGGAGAAAGGAAAAGGGAGCAACGTTGTTTTCTACTATGAAAAAGAGACATTTCATGCTGATGACAAACGGTGCAATTTTATGATATGGTTATATGGGATTTTTTTGGCAAAACTAGACTTTTGGTAGCATGAAAGGGTTTAAAAAATTGCTGATGCCCATCAGCAGAGATTCTGATTTATTGTTATTAGGATGCATCAGGTGATTTAAATGCACTACAGGGCTGAGAGCTATTGATGCCTGCCTAGATCTTTCTGACCTGAAGGTGCTTATTTTGTTAGGAACTTGGTGTGAAAAGGAGACAGACCAAGCCGGACATTTCTGTTCATTAAAAACTTACTATGAATCTTATGGTTTATTTTATTTTACCTTTTAATTAATGGAAGAGTTTTAGATTTACAAAAAAAAATTGAGCAGATAATATAGAGAATTCATATATATCCCCCTGTACAGTTTCCCCTGTTATTAACATCTTACGCTGGTATGGTATACTTTTTATAATTAATGAACCGATATTGATACATTATAATTAACTAAAGACCATAGTTTACTCAGATTTCCTTAGTTTTTATCTAATGCACTTTTTTTGGTCTCCGAATCCCATCCAGGATACTGCCTTACATTTAGTCAAGGTTATTCTTAGCTGTGACAGCTTTTTAGACTTTCCTAATTTTGGGTGATCTTGACAGTTTGGAGGAGTACTGGGCAGATATATTGTAGGATGCCCCTCGACTGAAATTTGTGTGATGTTTTCCTTATGGTCAGACTGGGAATATAGGTTTTGAGGAGGAGAGCACAGAGGTAAGGTGCCATTTTCATCACATCATAGCTGGGGTACATAATATCATTGTGGACGTTGACCTTGACCGCCTGGTTTGAGTAGCATTTGCCAGATTTTTCCACTCTGAAGTTACTTTCCCTCCACTTTCCAGACTGTAGTCTTTAGAAGGAGGTCGTGAAGCACAGCCCACATTTAAGGAGCAGAGAGTTATGCTTCCACCCCCTTTAGGGTGAAGTATCTACATAATTTGTTTGTTTTCATGCATGAGAGATTTGTCTCGATTTCCCCCATTTATTAATTTATTCAATTGCCTGTCTATATCAGTATGGGTTTATGGGCATATATTTTATACTCTGGATTATAATCCAATACTACTTTATTTTGTTGTTGAAATTGTCCCAGTGTTGGCCTTGGGGAGCTCTTTCACTTGACTCCTGTGTCCGTTTGACACAATCTCATCATCGTGGGCTTTTTTTTTCTTTTTCTGAGTACTACAAATACTCCAAGCTCATCTTGTATATTTCCTGCCCCAGTCCTCAAATCAGTCATATCTTCAAGGTGCCCTGGTCCCTTTTACTGGAGAATGGTATTAGAATCCAACATCTGGACGGTTATAGTTTATCTTCAAAGAAATTGAAATTATATTGGGTTAAAAACTCTAACTTAATCAGCATGGTCTGCTAATGTCCTGTTCTGATTAACTGAATTTTTATTAACTGGTATTAAGTCATTCACACTATGACATTTTGGAGGAGAAGATTTGTATTTAATTGCTCCTCAGTTTATGCAAGTGTGAGTTGTGATATTTATTTGTGAATGACATAAACCACGAGGTTTGCTATTTTTATTTTATTTTTTTTTAACATCTTTATTGGGGTATAATTGCTTTACAACGGTGTGTTAGTTTCTGCTAACCATGGAGCAGAGGATACATGTTATGGTTATCACTAGATCTCTGTTGCCTAGAATATTGGTGGCATCTTGCAAATAAATATTCAATAAGTATTTGTTAGATTATTGACTGAACAATGATCCACGGGTGGCACTGAGAATGTCTGGGGTTTAGCAAACGTTCCTTTGTAATAGGACATTCAACATCCATCCCATTAGTGTTTACCGAAGTCCCGATACATGTTAAGCTTTATGCCAGCTGCTGGGGCCACACCCGTGAACAGCCATGGGATGTGGCTTCACTCAGTCTTCATGGAGCTCGAAGTGACAGAAAAACACAAGGTGCAGGTGGAATTACAAAAGTGACGAGTGCTATGAAGTAGGGGAACTGCCCCATGATGAAGGGATCTGACTGGTCAGGGAGGCAGAGGAGGTTTCCATGAGGAAGAGGGCTCATCAGGGGGGAGAATCAGCCTGGTGAATAGAGGGAGTTTCCTTTCACCATGTTTGTTCACGCTGAGAGTGAAGATGATCCCTTGGACCTAGATTCTGTCATACAGAGTGAAGTAAGTCAGAAAGAGAAAAATAAATACCGTATGCTAACACATATATATGGAATCTAAAAAAAAAAATGGTTTTGAAGAACCTAGGGGCAGGACAGGAATAAAGATGCAGACGTAGAGAATGGACTTGAGGACACGGGAGGGGGAAGGGTAAGCTGGGATGAAGTGAGAGAGTGGCATGGACATATATACACTACCAAACGTAAAATAGATAGCTAGTGGGAAGCAGCTGCATAGCACAGGGAGATCAGCTCGGTGCTTTGTGACCACCTAGAGGGGTGGGATGGGGAGGGTGGGAGGGAGACGCAAGAGGGAGGGGATATGTGGATATATGTATATGTATAGCTGATTTACTTTGTTATACAACAGAAACTAACACACCATTGTAAAGCAATTATACTCCAATAAAGATGTTAAAAAAAAAAAAAAGATGATCCTTGAAGGGTTTGGGGAGTGTGTGTGTGTGTGTGTGTGTGTGTGTGTGTGTGTGTGTACGTGCACGTGCGCGCACGCCCCCGCACCCAAGAGACATGATCAGAACTGACCTTTACAAAGAGTTCTCTCCTCTGTAGTATGGTAAATAGTTTGGGGGAAAAGCCGCGTAGATCAGAGCCTCAAGGTCGCTGAAATAGACACTGAAGCCCAGACAGTGGCATTGGAGACATTCAGGAGGTCTGGGGACAGATTAGAGATGGGGGATGAGCCAAAGAGAGGGGCCCAGGATTCCTCCTTATTCCTGCCTTGAGCTGACCGGTGACTTTCAGTGCTGAATCTTCGTGAAAGTAGAGAGGACTGGCCGATGATCAGATTCACAAACCAGGTCGGGGGTCCTAGTGAGGAGATGGGTATGGAAGATCGTATAATAATGATTTAAGAGATTCGTGAAAAATTACTTTCAAAAGTTTTGGATTTGATCTTAAGGTATTATTGTGACTTATTTTACAGAGTTACACACAAAGTCTTTACATTTAGATCAGGTCATTGTGTACAAGGCCGAGTGGTGGGTAGAGGAGGGCAACCAGAGAGCATTCTGTTCGTTTTTGAGTTGAGGAAACTGAGGCCAGAGAGCTACTCCGACTTCCCTCAGGGCCCCCAGCGACTTAGCCCAACTGCCTCTCAATTTCCTTATTCTCATTGCTCACAAGTTTTTTTTTTGTTTTTAACATTCCATTGAGTTGAGTTCAGGTTTGGGAAAATCCTATGAAGAAAAGCAAGAAGATTCCTCTTCCCCTGATTTTTACTGGGTATCCTTAAGCCTCCCTGGGGAACCGAAAGTTTGATGAGAATCCTTTCATGCCAACCCACCAGCTCTCTTTGGGACCATAAGACTTTAACTAGAAACCAATATTTTATCTCATGTTTCAGACCCACACTCCAGAAATGTCTCATGTCAGCATGTGGCCTCCAGGCTGGGACGCTGAAACACATTTTTTTTTTTTTTTTTGCTGTGGAGGAACACTTAGAAATGTTCTATTTTGCTAGCAATATTTTGCTAGTATTGTGGAAGTATATCTATGGTCTAGAATTCTTTAAAATATTTGCATTTTGATCCTAGTAAAATTATTCTGCTAAAAAGACATATGTATCTTCCTCTCTGACTCTGCCTAATGTGGCAGTGTGTGGGAAGCAGAGATGTAATTCAGTGGAAAATGTGTTTACTTCCCCAGTCGTTGAAATAATTCATATTTATCAAAAATTATAACAGTAAATTATAATTCTATCCTTTCCCTTATTAGTACATATTAAACCCACGGAGTCAAGCCATGATATGGCTGAGCTGATTATTTTGAAGATTACTTTAAAGTGGATTGGTCCACTTTGATTATTCACCTATAGAATTTTTAGAAGTCTGCTAGACAATAGCTGATTTTATTATGCTTCTGCTTTACCTCAACTAATAGGAAAAGGCCCAGGACAGAACACACAGAAATTTCATTTGAAATTTGTGGATGTCCAAATGTTCCCTGAGGATTCTTGCTTTGTCCAAGGGCAGGCAGGGCAGTGCATATGCTCTCCAGGGTCAGTTGCACTGCAGGCTGAGAGGCAACTGTCCAGTGAGATGAACTTGGAGCGCTAGGAAGATCCCAGCCGTCCAAATATTTTCTTAACTCTCTGTACCCAGGCTGGCAGTGTTCGGGCATTGTTGCTTTGTGTAGTCAGGTTTTCAGTAGAACCCAATAGATTGATATATATTTTTTAATAGGACCTAATGGATTGATATAATACCTCCTGGCCTTATTAGAAAAAAAGGAAGATTGTATCTTATCAAATGTAACAAGAGAACTAGTGATTGATGTCTGGTAAAAGGGTGCTAAAGCAGTCCCTGGGGATCCAGCAAAATATAAATTTCACCTGCTTCCTAAGTCTTCCCAGGATTGGCCAGCTAAAGCTACAACTTGACACTTCAGTTTGGGCATTTATATTGGTATGATACCACAATCATATCATAAAGCATGTTTACTCTGTATAGAGGGAGTGTGAACATATTTGGTATTTGTGTTTATTATTGAGGTCTCACATAAAGCTGTGGGGTCCTGTGGATTCCACTGTAATTCCAGTGTCCTAAGGTGAAGACCAGAACTTTGAATTTCTTAGTGGTTTATCCTTTTTCTTACCTTAGTAACTCCAGAGTGCCTCATTTTATGTTACAGTTGGAGTGATTATACATTTTTTCCAGCTTTATTGAGGTGTAATTGACAAATACAAATTATATATAATACAAAAATCATATATATGGTGCACAACTTGATTTTTTAATTAATTAATTAATTTATTTTTGGCTGCGTTGGGTCTTCGTTGCTGTGCCCGGCCTTTCTCTAGTTGCGGCGAGCAGGGGCTACTCTTCATTGCGGTGCCCAGGTTTCTCATTGCGGTGGCTTCTTGGTTGCGGAGCGCGGGCTCTAGAGCACAGGCTCAGTAGTTGTGGCGCACAGGCTTAGTTGCTCCACAGCATGTGGGATCTTCCCGGACCAGGGCTCGAACCCGTGTCCCCTGCATTGACAGGCAGACTCTCAACCACTGCGTCACCAGGGAAGTCCCATGACTTGATGTTTTGATATGCATATCCACTGTGAAATAATCACCTCAGCCAAGCTAATTAGCATATTCATCACCGTACATAGTTACCATTTCTTTAATCTACTTTCTTAGCAAATGTCAAGTATACAATACAGTCTTAACTATAGTTACCACACTGTGCATTTATACCTCCAGAATTATTCATCTTGCATAACTGAAACTTTGTACTCTTTGGCCAAAATGGGGCATGTGATTCAACAGCTGGTCTCCTAAGAGAACAGAGTAGTTGAAACACCTTGTAAAGGAATGCATTCAGATGTGAGCAACCGGGCTCAACTCAAAATGACTGAACAATAAGGAGAAGTCATCATCTCTCCCAAGAAGCTTGGAGGAAGAACAGGTCCCGGGAAGTTAATTCAGTGGCTCCACAGATATCAAGGGCCAAGTTGCCCTCATCTTTTCTCTCTGCCTTTTGTCCTCATGACTGTAAGGTGGCTAATGCAGCTCAAAGTGTCCTGTTCTCAGACGACACTGAGGCCAGAGGACGAACGAGAGCTCATTCTTATTTTACGTCCCATCTTAAGAGGGAGGAAAATGTCCCCAGAAGAACTAGCAGAAATCTCCTATGTCACAGACTGGAGTTGTGACTTATGCCCTTGCTGACCCCTCACTGGCAAGGGGAACAGGGGACCTGGCTCAGAGAAGGCCCACCTTCCCTGGAGCTGAACTGGGATTCTGGAGCGAGGAGGAGGAAACGTTTAGTAGGCAAACAACACTGTCTGCCACGTCCTTCCAGCCCTGACGGTCTCGAGAATTCCACACTCTGGTCAAGCTTTTCGGATGATTGCGTCACTGCCGAGAGCTTCCGTGTTGCTTTGAGTGAAGCCACTTGTGGACAGAACAAGGAGTTAGAGATGGGACCTCAGGACCGGCTGTGCTCACGGGATCTGGTCCCAGCCTCTCCAGGTCTTACTTTCTGTTTGTGCAAATAGGGGCTGGGTACATGACCCCTGGCATTTCTTCTAGGACTTTTGGGGCCTCCCTTCTTGTTTAAATGACCTAAGTGATCATGACCCGTCCCAGAGGAGGCTCCTCATGGACCAGCCCGTGGCCGCTGATGTGATGCTCGTTGCTCATCCCAGCGCTGCCCAGGGTAAGCGAGCCACATTTTCAGGCCCAAGCTTTCTGGCCACCCCTCTAGGCTGCCTCAGCTGCGCACCTTGACCTTCCTCAGTGAGTCTAATGTGGTTAATACTGAAGACCCGCTAATAATTAGAAGTGCATGACCCAGGGAGAAAATCTTACTAAGTTTAGTTTAATCGAGGAAAGGCTTGTGGGAGAAAGAGTTGTGATTACTCAGGCTAAGAGTCTAGTTGTGATTACTCAGGCTAAGTCTAGAAAATGTACATTTATGTGGTGAGAGAGCAGACCAGTGAAAACTACGAAACAAATGTGAAGAAAATAATTGGATTTTGAATGTTAGGATATACGATGGGTTGGTTTCTAAATACTTAAATGCAATTAAGATAGAAATACACTATATAAAATTTTTGTCTTCTCTCATCCTTTTTTCCTGTAAGGGAAAAAAATATCTAACTAACAGAAATGGAAAGCAAACAAGTTAAAAAAATTTCCGGTAAAGGAAATATGCAAGAAGTAGTTATAGAAATGTCTGTAATAGCTTTAATTTTTCAGGTTTATGGCACACGTTCCCAGACACATTGCTTAATAATGATTATCTTGGACAAACTCAGGTTTTTCTTGTCACTGCTTCTTTGCATGAAGCAAACGTCTGGGGGAAACATCTTAAACTGGATCCTTCACTTCCTAAGAATAATAAAACCTTTTTATATCTATTTTTCTTCTGATACTAAGAAATACGTGTTCTTATATTGCATCTGTAGTTTGGCTAAGGCTATATCTCTAGGTGAACGTTTCCTTTGAAATGATTATCTGAAAAAGTAATCTATTAATAAGTATTTGAGCATTTAGTAGGATGTAAAACAAACATCTAGTTACATGTGCCCAGTTTTAGACTTGGCTTGACATTGTGTAGATCTATACAAAACACAATTGATCACAATAGCACAGTTGATTTTTAGCGTAAATCAAGCCTAACCCACAAATGCCACTTATCAAATGGGTGAATAATAGTTTCAAAGAAATGGGAGCCTCATCAAAGTTATCATGAATATGTGGCACTATTTGTAGTCTACCCATTAGAGTATTGGCTCAAGTTTGGGGAAAATTTGAACCATTTTGAACCACTAAATTCCAGGTAAACCAGAAGATATTGCTGCTGTGCTATGGGTATAAGTCCCTGGCTGTCTGTCCAGAGATCTCCTCAGCTGCCGGATCTTTGGCTCCTGCTGGATTTCAGATGGTCCGGCATAGTAGCTCAGATGAACTATAGACATCTTTTATATATAAGCAGATGTTATACGTAACAAAACCCCAAACCAAGTCAAAACTATGACTTGAACACAATTCATAAATGTTGCCTTTATGTTTTGCTAATATTGTCTATGCTCTGTTATATATTACTAAGGAGCAGGGTTAAAAGTTCTATAACATTCATTCTAAACAAACAGCTGGAAAAAGCTTGAAAATTGATAAGGGGTTATGTTCTCTTTTTAATTTCTCGTTCAATAAATGACAGATGAATTTTCTAGTTGGCAAAAATGAAGAATTGTTCAAGGTGCTATTATTAATTAATAGCAGTTTATGATCAGCAAAAAAATATTATTTTAGTTTGAAAACATTTTCGTCATCTTTTCTAGGTCCCTTTGTAATTTACTAAAGCAGATAGTTGAAAGAGAAAAGACAATAAAATAATTACTTTGTCTACACATCATCGTCCGGAGATAATGGTTGTTTTGATGCCGTGAATAGGAAATTGCACGAATAAAACAAATATTTTTAGAGTCAATTATGAGCCAGTCACTTTCAATGCATCTTGCAGGGGTATGAAGTATTATCCTCATTTTAAAAAAGGAGGAACGTTAGGCTCGGTGTGGTTAAATTGCTCGCCCAAATTCTCACCACTAACAAGTGGCGGTCCTGGATTTTAAAGCCACACTTGCCTAACTCCAAAGCATAAGCCATCCAGACAGAGCATGAGAAAGATTTCCTCTGTCATCAACATGCTGAGAGAAATTCAACTAGGTCAAACGTAAGCTACTGTGCAGTACGTTTCTTCCAGGAATCTCAAATTACAGATGAACAATCTGGTGTGATGGTTGCTATCTCATGCTCATTAAACAGTCACACAGTCTCCGGCCAGTTAAGAGAGGAACAGCGCGGAGCTGAGGGACCTTCCCAGACAGCATTAACCCTGTTCTCAGAAGCGTGTTGAAAGGAAGATGACGCAGCGTTCTCGACTTCCCAGCAGTAAGGTACACTTTCTAGGTCTAACAATCACCTCTTTCAGACTTTTCTGAAACAGTGGTCTCTTCCAAAATATGAAAAATTATATAATGTAGTGAGAAATAGTTTACTCTTGATTGATAAACTGTGAAGGTTTCTGTGCAAAGCTTTATAGGGTCTTAGGGAGCAATGCCGGGCTGTCTAATTTCAGCACTTGTGGAATTTAGAAAGTAACAAGACAAAATGTAATGTGTAGGTTAGACCACACAATAGAAAGTTATAATAAAGCTAGTATGAAGCCTGTGAAGCAATCTCCTTTGTGTTTATGTGAATCAGGTGCACTGTAAATAAATTCAGTAATCTCCAACTTTTAATTCTTCATCCTTGAACATTTTATTTTTTATTGAAGTACAGTTCATTTATAATAGTAAATTAGTTTCAGGTGTACAGCATAGTGATTCAATATTTTTACAGGTTATACTCCATTAAAAGTTATTATAAGATAATGGCTATAATTCCCAGTGCTATACAGAATATCCTTGTTGCTTATCTATTTTATACATAGTAGTTTGTATCTCATAATCCCATACCCCTATCTTTCCCCCTCCTCCCTTCCCTGTCCCCCTTTGGTGGTTCGTTCTCTGTGTCTGTGGGTCTGCTTCTGTTTTTCATATACCTTAATTTGTGTTATTTTTAGATTCCACATATAAGTGATATCATACAGTATTTGTTTTTCTCTGTCTGACTTATTTCACTAAGCATGATATTCTCCAGGTCCAACCATGTTGCTGCAAATGGCAGAATTTTAATCTTTTGTATGGCTGAGTAGTATTCCATTGTATATATACACCACATCTTCTTTATCCATTCATCTGTTGATGGGTACTTGGGTTGCTTCTATATCTTGGCTATTGTAAATAGTGCTGCTATGAACACTGGGGTGCATGTATCTTTTTGAATTAGTGTTTTTGATTTTTTTCCAGATATATACCCAGGAGTGGAATTTCTGGGTCATATGGTAGTTCTATTTTTAGTTTTCTTGGGGGAACCTCCAGACTATTTTCCACAGTGGCTGCACCAATTTACATTCCCACCAGCAGTGTACAAAATTTCTCTTTTCTCCAGATCCTCGCTAACATTTGGTATTTGTAGACTTTTTGATGATGGCCATTCTGACAGGTGTGAGGTGATATTTCATTGTGGTTTTGATTTGCATTTTTCTAATCATTAGCGATGTTGAGCATCTTTTCATGTGCCTGTTGATCATCTGTCTATTCAGGTCTTCTGCCCATTTTTTGTTTGGGTTGTTGGGTTTTTATTCATATTGAGTTATATGAGCTGTTTATATAGTTTGGATATTTACCCCTTGTCAATCATATCATTTGCAATATTTTCTCTCATCCTGTAGATTGCCTTTTACTTTTGTCAATGGTTTCCTTTGCTGTGAAGAGCTTTTAAGTTTTAATTAGGTCCCACTTGTTTATTTTTGCATTTATTTCTTTTGCCTTAGGAGACAACGCCAGAAAAATATTGCTGCTGTTTATGTCAAAGAGTGTTCTGCCTATGTTCTCTTCTAGGAGTTTTATGGTATCCAGACTTACATTTAGGTCTTTAATACATTTTGAGTTTATTTTTGTATATGGTATTAGGGAATGTTCTAATTTCATTCTTTTACATGTAGCTGTCTAGTTTTCCCAGCACCCTTTGCTGAAGAGACTGTCTTTTCTCCATTGTATATTCTTGCCTCCTTTGTTGCAGATTGACTGTAGGTGACTGGGTTTATTTCTGGGCTTTCTATCCTGTTCCATTCATCCACATGCTTGTTTTTGTGCCAGTACCACCCTGTTTTACTGTAGCTTTGTAGTATAATCTGAAGTCTGGGAAGGTGATACCTCCAGCTTTGTTTATTTTTCTCAAGATCGCTTTGGTAATTTGGGGTGTTTTGTGGTTTCATATAAATTTTAGGATTATTTGTTCTAGTTCTGTGAAAAATGTCATGGGTATTTTGATAGGGATTGCATTAAATCTATAGATTGCTTTGGGTAGTATGGCCATTTTAACAATACCAATCCAAGAGCACATAATATCTTTCCTTTTCTTTGTACCATCCTTGAACTTTTGAATCATCTATTCTAGCCATTGCTGTGTGTTTGTGCGTGTGTATGTACCTGTGTTTGTATTGTATAGGCATGTTATTTGTGTGTGCATGTAGGTATGTGTGTGTGTTTGTGCGTGTATATATGTGTGTGTTGCATGTATGTGTGTTTTTGTGTCTATGTGTATGTGTACTAACGCTGCTTTGCTTTACTCAGGCTCCCTCTTAAACGCAAGTGACGCCACAGCCCACAGATCTTTTCTTCGACCTTTATAAACCAATTTCCTGAAGGTGATCTGGCTTCCTTTTGCACTAGGAAGGCTATTACATAGGAAACTATAGAACCTGCTGTTTTCCAATAAATGGTGAAAATTCCACGCACAGGTGGATGGAGTACTAGATCTGGGACCAGCACTGAGGAGAGCCTGAGGAGAACCTCATCTCTTCCATTAACTCAATGTGTCAACCTGACAAAGGTGTCCTTCCTCAGCCACAATACAGGAGGACTGAACAGAGACCAAAGGACCCCCTCAAGTGAGCACCTCAGCAAACATCTTTGTGAGTGGCCAGCGGGGAGAGAGAGGAAGCTGGACCTCAGAAGAGCAGTGATTGTGTTAGCTTTACAGTGGCCGCTGGATTTGTCCCTCATGACCCTCAGGGACTCTAAGCAACTCAGATTTGAACTCTAATTTTACGAAAACTGCACATTTACACAAATGACCCATAACATGTCTTGCTAAAACTTAGACCTGTAATCATAGCCTAAAAATGCACTATGCATACTATGTTCTATAAGTTTAAAGTTTAGGAATAATTAAAAGTACTGAATAAGTAAGTTATTAAGTACAAAAAACTACCAAAAAATATGGCATATTCCAACTCATATAAAATATGAATTAGAAATACAGGGAACATTGAAGGCCACACAGAGAAGGCATTTTTGCTGTACAGTGTCTTTTGCTACAAACTTTTCCTAGATTCATAGACATAGTGAAAGTCTTTCTTAAAATTTCAAATTCTTCACAGGAAAATAAAATCATATTGAGATTTGCTTTCTAGACACAGTTGGTCATGAGGTAACTAGAGGCAATAAACCCTTTTCTAGGTCAGTATGGCTCTGACACAGAGGTTAACAAAAAACATCTTAACATAAGATAGAATTTTAAACTTTCAATGTGACTTTGCTATAGCATGTGCTCAAGAAATTAAGTTAGATTCAGATTTAATTAAATTTTGAGTTTATTTATTGTTGGTCACCAGGTGAGAAATGTTGCACTCATGATTATCTAATCATTTAGGTGTATTTTTTTGTTCCAATTTCACAGATAAGAGAGTTGAAGAGATGAAATCTAAGTGATGTTGTTTGCTCTGGTCACTAGGAGTCTTAGCACCTAATTCAAATCCCCAACTGGTACTCATAGTAGATGCATGTTATAAATTGTTTATTTTATTCATCTTTTCTTACATTTTCCTTATCCATGTTCATTTTTAACCTGTTTTATGTACCTCAATTCCTTATTTTTCTGTAAGATCCCCTCAATTCCTTATTTTTCTTTGTTTATTGATTTTGTTTTTAAAGGAGAGAAAATCAAATTGATGGCATAAATGATACAGAATGACCATGTTTGCCTTAACTTTGTTTCTAGTCTATGACAGAGCCGGGGCTGGAACTCAGGCTACTTGGTTCCCTTCCTTAAGGGCTAGATTCTGAATGATCATACAGGTATCTAGTAGGATTGCTCTTTTAAAAAACTGCAGCTCCATCCTCAATAATTCAGGAACTGGTTGGTGAGAAAGAGAGAATTGGAAAAATTAAAACAAGAAACAAACATACTAATGAACCAAAAGGCCACTCCAGTGGCATTCAAGAGCGGAGAAGTTGCCACTGCAAGCTGCTTCCTTTCCCCCCATCCCCATGTCCACCCCCTTGAAGTTTCAGCCTTGAGGTTAGAGACCAGACCCAACTTCAGTGGAGTCACAGGAAAGAAGGCAAGTCTGGCCACGCAAGGCTCAAATCAAGGGGTGTTTCTTTCATAGGTGGTAACTTAGTTAACAAGTGACACTTTTCTAGACATCAAAAGGCAGACAAGAGTGGGGAAAAAAAGTGCCAAATGCACTTCACTAACCTAATTGAACATATTTTGTCAACATGCTGTTGCGGGACCTTCTGCTGTAGACACAGCTCAGACGCAGTCGGTGCAGCTGTAACTCAGAACGTGTGAAGTCTGAGTGGCGAGATGCTGCCTTATCCACACCCCAGAGCTGGTGTCATAATTTGCTGTTGTTGTAATTTGCACCCACGTGTTTATGTAACTCTAGGTAGATCAGACAACGCGGTTTTCAGTTTACTGACATTCTCCAGAGTGAAAAAGAGAGAGAAATGACTTTAAAAAGTACCTTCCACATAGGTGTTTATAAAGTGTTTGTTGACTAGATAAATAAGTAAATGGATGAAAAGTAAATGGTGAAGCAAATAAAATAGATTTTCTTGACCGAGGGCCTGACGCAAGAATGTTGTACAACTTTTGTTAGAGAAAGAGGATCCTCATTTGGTCAGAGATAGACCTGCTCTTTCTAATGCAGAAGAAGTGCTGTATAACAGAGTTTTGGGGATGTAGAAACTCGGAAAGCTATGACCTTTGGTGTTATTTTTACTAGAAAGATGCAGCATGACATGGGACAAGTTACAACACTATGAATATTCCTCTTAAAAAACAGAGATAGGTCTGTGGTTTCCCATAGATTAGCAAGTAAATATTGTTGATGGTAGTATAGACTCTAGATTGGAAAGAAGTATAGGACATGAGATTTGCATTCAAGCACAGACAAAGCTGAAACTTACTAAATAATCAGAGGAGAGTACAGAGCAGCACGCATAGGGTAAGTGTTGGACGTGTATGGTTCAAAAGCTCTAGAAACTCAGAAAAGGTTGCAACAACATGGGTGGACCTTGAGGGCATTATGCTAAGTGAAGAAATTCAGACAGAAAGACAAATACTGTATGATCTCACTTATATATGGAATCTAAAACAAAAAGATAACTAAGCTCACAGGTACAGAGAGCAGATTGGTGGTTAACAAAGGGAGGGGTTGGTGGTCAGACAAAATAGGTGAAGGGAGTAAAAGGTCCAAGCTTCCGCTTATAAAATAAATTAAGTCCTGGGCATGTGATGTACAACACGGTGATTACAGTTAATAATGTTGTGTTGCATATTTGAAAATTGCTGAGAGTAGGTCTTAAAAGTTCTCATCACAAGAAAAAAAGTTTGGTAACGATGTATGGTGACAGATGTTAACTACATTTACTGTAGTGGTCATTTCACGGTGGATACAAATATCGAATCATTATGTTGCGCAGTTGAAACTAACGTGATGTTATACATCAATTTACCCCTCAATAAAAACAAAAAAGTCAGAAAGGGAGTGTGAGAGTCATTAAATCACAGGCAGCATCTGAGTGGGGCATCCAAGAGGCAAAGAAGGGGAGAGTTACGGGGAAGACCAAGGTAGGGTCCTGGCCCGAAGAAAATAATATGAACTAAGTAACAGAGGAAGTAGGATGAGACCAAACTGTAGTGGCACATGATGCTGTATGTTTTGCTGCAAATGACACTTTGAGGACTGCAAGCGGGGGATGCAAGGACCCATTACCATCAACAGCACTACAGCTAATTCTCTTTTTCTTTAGTAACAGGAAACTGAGAGAGAAGCAAACTGAGTAGAGAAGACCCCAAGGCCCGATTGAGTCTGATTACACAACATTTTTCACCTATTTGACCAAGTTTTTAAAAAACTTTTTATTGGAGTATAGTTGATTTACAATGTGTGTTAGTTTCAGGTGTCCAGTAAAGTGAATCAGTTATATCTATCTATCTATCTACCTGTGTATCTATCTATCTTCCTATGAATCTGTAATTGTCTCAGAATAAAGAGATCTTTAAGTTTTAAAAAAAAGCCAATACATTTCACAAACAACACTTAGGTGATGTACTCTGATATTTTCTATACTCTTCCTTTGTGTGTGTTTTTAATTGAAGTATAGTTGATTTACAAAGTTATGTTAGTTTCAGGTATTCAGTGATTCATATGTGTGTGTGTGTGTGTGTATCCATTCTTTTTCAGATTCTTTTCCCATATAGGTTATTATATAATATTGACTAGAGTTCCCTGTGCTGTACAGTAGATCCTTATTAGTTACCTATTTTATATATAGTAGTGTGTATATGTTTGACCAAGTTTTTAAAAGCATAATAAAATGGATGGGTTTGAGCATCAGACTTTTCTCCATCTCTCCTTGACAAGGAGAGAAAAGAACCCAGAAAGTCTGGAGGGTGGATAAATGGGAGGGGGATTCAGGAGGTGGGAAGATTGGGACGCTGGACAGATGAGGAGAAGCCAGAGAACGGATATAAACTTTCCTGTAACCATCATTGGGGAGTTTTCCTCTGGCCCATGTATTCATTTCTACCTCGACTACCAGAATGCACTGCTCTACATCAATCAGGGATCTTACGATGAATGAAGGAAGAACTTCCAAGGGCTAGGAACTGTGGACAATTGAGACAAATTTACTTGTTTTTCTGGATGACAGTTGTTTATCAAGTGAACGTAGAGGCATTATTTGGTAGGTGAATGACCAGCTGTGACAGGCACAGAAATCCCTTATTCAGGGAAAGTTAACGTAAGGAATCCTGGGTAGAATGGTCAAGTGTTTTGCATTCTTGTAAGGTCAGAAAATTCAGAACTTGCTTCCTTCTATATGCCCGCTAAACTTCCCCACTCCCAGTAAAGACAGGGTCGTGGGAGGGGCCCTACCTAGCATCTTCTCTTTTGTCGTCCTGGTTGTTGAATTTAGAAGAAAGAGTAACAAAGACTTTGAAGGTTTTTATCATAGTGGGCAACAGGAACTACTCCATTTAATCTCTTGCCCTTTCCCTTAATTTTAAAATTACAATCTTTCACTTCAAATGGACTTTTTTCTAACTAGTCTTTGCAGATATACGGTCTGGGTAGTTGGTGTCTAGTGGATATCCCATTGATGCAAATGTCAGGTGGACACCCACTTATTGGGTTAGTCTAATTTATCATTACTGGTTGCTCACGTCTGGCCTGCGGCCAGGTTGTAAGAGAGACAAAGTACTTCCACATTTTCCTTCTGCTTTGCCAAACCGTTTCTCTGTGTCATATTACTTTGAGTCTTTGATTTTTTTTCAAATCTTGCTTAACTTTATTGGTGAGCTGAATTCTTTGTGTATGTTTATTTCCATTTTGTTCTGAAAGGCATGGTAGACAATGTCTTCACTTTTGAGACAAATTCTTCATTTAGAAAAATCCTTTATTTGTTTCAGAACTTGCAAACTGTTTAAGGCAGTTTTCTTCAATCAGCTAGAGGGCAGTTTTTTTCTTATTGTGTCTCATGAAAACACTGTACAGTCAAAGGAAAAACCTAATTTAACTCCCCATTGTATTTACTAGCAAACTGTAGTTGAACCTTTATGCTAATTAAGTAAAGAACAGGTAGTGAGCTCCCAGCCCATCTACGGCCAAGGAAACTGGGAAACTGATGCATGGGGATGGCGTGTCACTTGCCTCCCCCCCAATGTGTCCCTGTGTCCCTCCTTCTGAGGCTGCTGTCATCCCCTTTATGTGACTTCTGCAAGTTCCTTCCTGCTTTTTTGGCTCCTGCAGTACTTTGTCTGTTGGATCTGCCTGGCTCTGGGTGCCTGATGGTGTTCTGAGGGGCTTGAGAGGCTTCCTTGGGCTTTTTCATACACCATGGAGATGCTTTTAGAGATTGCGTCTCAGTGCTGCACTGTGCTTACCGCTAACGTGGTGCTGTCTTAGTGTTCCAGCCAACGGCTACATAAACTTCCCTGGCTGGGGCCCATCTGTATTTCCTGTTGGCTCTACAACTCCCCGCTCAGACGTTAGACTGATGCATATTTGGGGAATGGAAGGAGGGGAGATTCTAGAACTCACTGAGGAGGCACGTGTGGACATGTTTTCCCTGAAACTTATTGGCGTCAGGTAAACGGTCAAATGGTTAACTGCACATCTGATTTATATCCTGACTGTTGCTGAAAACATTGGGGCTTTTCCAGAACTGTGAGTTATGCTTTATGTGTTTGTTTCCCCGGCAGCACTCATTTTCCTGACTTTATTTTTTTGTGTTGACTCTCTCCACTCATCAAGGGGTGACCTCGCAGTCACCCAGACTCGCCCTCAGTGATGCAAAGCCGCTGTCTCTTTCTCACCACGGGGAAGAGCGTCGCTGCCCCCCATCCAGTGCTGTACATCCTTCTGCTTTGGTTTAAACTTCCTTATTGACTAATTCTACAATTAAATGATTTAGGTTATTTTAAGGATTCAGTGGATATAATTTTAACAGAAAGAAATCTCACTAAGCTCTGTATTTAAAAGCAAAACAAAATATCCGTAACTATTGTTTTTTCTCCTTGAGTTGATCATGAAATTATCTTCCAACCAAATGTGGGGTAGGATGCAAGCTAAAATTTGCCTTCACAAATACGTTTTCTATAAAAACTTGTTCTCCAGTTTTACATGAAATTTATTCCTTGAGAATGAACGTAGTATCTCACCTCGTATATCTGCTTTTGCAATTGACCTATTTCTGTAGTTTCTGTCGGGGTTTTTGGTGTGCTAGCTTCTGATGATGTGACCTGGGGAGGCATTTTCTGTAGCTGGCATTGTTCCTCACACTTGCGTGGAGAGAATACCTGCTGTGAAAATACAGATGTTCTAAGTATGAGATGATGATTCTTTAACAGAGGCTTGGAGGTACAATCTCAGACTCAAGGGTCCCCAAATAAGACATAAATACTGAAAGTACTGTGTGTCTTTATTGATGCCTGTGGTCTATCCATGGGATTACAGAGAATGAAAGGATAATCTGAATTTGAATCACTCTATTCTTGGTCAGAGTGTTCCTCTGTGAACACTTCTTCACATACTCAGCAAACATCTATTTGTTGCCAGGCATCTATTTGTTGCTGAGCGCTAGATCACTTACCTCTGACATGATGCTGTCTTAGTGACACAACCAACAATACACAGATTTGACACACAAACATGAAGAGCATACAAACCTTGCCCACAAGGAGTTTATAACCAACTGGGTCAGACAGATGCACATACAAGATTATAATTCCATGTGCCATGTGCCACTTTGGCATGTGTCCTTGTACGCTTATTTTGGGGCCAGCTTTATGGGTATGTGACCTGTGTTATCACACAGCGTCCTGTGCTGAGGTGTGGCCCGTGCTTGGATTAATACTCTGCTATTACTATCTTGCAAGTCTGCCTAATTTTTGAACAAGGTGTCTTGTATTTTCATTTTACACTGGGTCCCACAAATATGGAGCCCTTCCAGATTATACTCATACACTCGTACAACATTTCTTTTTGAAGGCCAACTGCCATACACTGTTCTGGTGCAGAAACATTTCAGGGAACAAGACAGCAGAGTTCCCTGCCCTCATGGAGTGTACATTCCAGTTGCCGGGAGAAGACAATAAAAGCAAGCACAACAAACAATTCCAATATATCACATAATTACATATGTGGCTGGATGATGTCCATGGTAAACTGTCAAGGAGGAGGAACGCTTCTTCTCAACTCCTCTTGTTTCCAGGAGGGAGGATGTTCTCCTGAACACACTGCTTCTTGCCCTGATTGGTGAGCCTGGGATGAGGAACTGAGCGGTCCATTGCTTGACCCCCTCTTCTTTTATCCTTTCCTGGGGGCCAGGCTTTCCTACACATCATTTCTTGCTTCTCTGCTTGAAAAGTTTTCTGGGGACAACTTCAACAGAAAGTCCTGTGGGTGTCCACTGTGTCTATGACTGTGTGGTTTTGTCTAATTTGGGGGTTTCTTATTAGGAAGCCACATACCAAGGGCACATTTTCCAGGCCAGCCTTGCTCAGTAATGGAGGTATTATTTTGATCTTCATTGTTCCACTCTTTCCTTGCCTGTTTCATAATTGGTTCAGAATATGGTTCTGGTCAACCCGACATAAATATTTCACCTCTTCGATCTCATCACAAACACAAATAGGGATGACAATACGTATTTTGTCCACCCCTTGGTTCATTCACTTATTTGTTCTTTCAGCAAACATTTGTGGGTTGTCCAGCATGTCCTCTGTGGATAGATGCTTTTTGGTTTCCTCCATAGTATTAGGGCTGTACAATAAAAATGTTAGGCACTCAAATATTTGTTGATTTGTTGGTGTTAAGAAATTTGGGCTTTATTCCCTAGTCAAAGCCAAGTAATCAAAGGTAAATGAGACAATGTCAAAGTCTTCCTCCCTCTTCTCCCCATCAGAGATCAGGTTCAGAATCCAATGGAAATAGGGATCACACTGATTTAACTGCACATTCGTGTGCAATTAACTAGTACTTTCCCACTTGCAGGTTTTGCTTGGATTAGGATAAAGATGCCACAAAATAAATCTAAGGAGTTCGGAGGGTGAGGAATGATGGGTGAGTGCAGAAAAAGTAGGTTGGGAATATTTAAAACATACTTAGGTAAGTAGGTCTCACCAGAAAGTGATGCAACACTTAGGCACTATAAGAGATTAAAAAGGTCTTCCATATATCTGCCCTTTGCTGTTTCCTTATCTCCCTTCCAGGAACCCTAAAAATCATGATGAATAAACGGTGTTTTTGATTTCTACACTCCTTTTCTCTTTAAAGCCATAGCACTGGTCCTGCCAGGCTGTTCATCTGGATCCGCCCAGCTCTTTTGACAGATATTGCCAACTAGACCTAGAGTCTTAACTTTATTGAATCAAGATATGGATTGTGACACCTGATACTTGACAGTATAGCCATAACCTGGAAGGCTCATAGCATCGGGCTTACTTACAACAGACATATGCAACATGTCAAATATTTACCTGCCAGATAAATAGAGCCAGTGATAAGGGAAAATCATCTTCTTTCCTCTGCCTGGGAAAATCTTAGCCCTGCTGGGTCTTGTCTGGGAAAAGATCCCCACTCAGGCTTCCCTGCTGCTAGGAGCATTGGCCTAACTTACGACGGAATTCAGCTCAGAGTCTGTGGGAGTGGAACAGACAGATTCTACAGGCAGGGTCCATTCCGCCCCAAATCCGGAGTCAGATACCACATGTTGCTGAAAAATTGTTCCTTTTTACCAGAGGCATTTCTTGTAATCAAAACCCAAGGCTTTGTGGTTCTGTTCAGAATGGTGTGCAACTTGTCACAATGTGTTTGCCAGGTCAGAGAGAGCTTAAGTGAACATGTGTGTGTCTAATCCCCAGCCACGTCCGCCTCCGCAGCAGGGGCTGGCGCTCAGGGCGATATTGGTTTTCGCCAGCTGTTTGGAGACCGAGACACATGACAGGTGGGCAAGCCTGGCAGACTCAACAGCTCACTTTCTGATTGCCAAGAAATAGATGGGCCAGCTACAGACGGGGTCGGTCTGAGGAACCGGATGCTTTTTGCACGACAAGGAAAGTGTGGCCACCCTCATAGAGAAAGACACCAACACATCCTGGGAGTGTCTGGGTGGTCCTGATTTCAACCAGAGTGGGTGCTGTCAGACAGTGTGTCTGACCTGTTCATCCCGGTGTCCCCTGTACCAGGGCACACGTGCAGGTTGACTGACAGGCCGTGAGCAACCCTGCTTTCCTCCAAGTCGTTTTCAGTTGTTACAGGCCTGAAAGTCCATCATTAAAAATTGATCCTTGGATCTTGAAATCTTTTGTAAAAATTTCAGGAGGTTCTTTTAAAACGGCTGACTTCATAAGTCATGACTCATGGAAAGTAAATTTCTCATTAGGGCAAACGGTACCAGGAATGGAAGAAAGCCATTTAAAAGTCTCGGTTGACCAGCAACAGAAGAAAAGCACAACCTCATTCAAAGTCTGGTCCATGGCTGCACCGCATCTAAGGCTATTTCAATTAATTTGCTGACCTCACTGAAACAAATAGAGTATAAATAAAGTTTCGTTATTGAGAAAAAGCAAGTTTTTGTTCTGTTTTGTTAAAAAACACTGTCTATTTTGTTTAGAAGTGTTAGACCATATGTGATGCCTTTTACATTAGAAAACAAAAGAGGCTGATCTCGAAGGCTCCTTGTGTCTGGGACATTGACGGTAAGATTTCTGGTCCCTGATGTTGGGCGAACAAGAAGAGACGGAGGAATTAGAGGACAGGAAATGATTGATGGGAAGGATAGAATCGAATGTTACAAAACTGGATTTCAGCCATTGCCTCATTTCTGCGCTGTCCACTTTGCCACAGGGCAAAAGTAATCTACACTAGAATCAGAGAGAGTGCTCGGAACACGCATGGGCTTCCTCTCAAATCAGTTGGAAGTGATCGGGTCTCTTTTACAGGACCTAAATGATCAAGGGGGAGTGGAAGCTCTCCGAGAGAAAAAAAGCACCTCTCACCAATGGACGTCCCTCCTGGACCAAGGGCAATTCAGCTTTAGTTGAATCAAGACCAGGGAAAACAATGGTAAATGCAGACCATTGGAAAATGGGAATGTCAACACTTTTTAGATTAGTAAGACATCTATCTCATTGTTTTCATTTCTGCAAAATGAGTATGTTCTAGAAATCTGCTGTACAACATCGTGCCCATAGCTAACAATACTGAATTGTGCACTTAAGCCTTTGTTAAGAGGAGAGATCTCATGTTAAATGTTCTTACCACAACTAAAAAAAGAGAAATCTATTGCATTGTTTCTGCATGTTTTAAAAAACCTTTTTCTAAATGGTCTTTTAATAGAATGTTGAATATTTTTGATAGAATCATTTGGGGTAGTATTGTGTTCTATATTCTCTGATTCAGGTAACTGTGCCCATGGGAGGTGAGTGCCTACACCATGAGAAAGCACTGGTCACCTGGTGGCACTTTATGTTGACTGAGGTATGAAGACATGGCAGAAAATAAAAAGGCCGCCTCGGCACTAATCCCTTAGTTGTTACCATGCCACTGAAACTGCCCTTGCTAAGGTCTTTACTGCTTCCTATTTGCCAAGTCAAATAGAATTTCAGCCCTTTTTTTCAATGAACCTTCTGAGAGGTCTGATGCCACCTCCTCCTAGTTCTCCTTCTACTGAAAAGATTGCTTCTTCCCAGGCTTTTCCACCAGCTTCCTTCTTGGACTCTTTGGATATTGGCATTCCCTGGGATTTTATTATCCCTGTTGGCCCTCTTCCTTCTCCTTTCTACTCCACTGTCCCGAGCGACCCCACACGTTCCTGTGGCTTCTCCTACCTTCTGAACAAGGCTGGAGCCCCTTGACAAAGCCAACGAAGCCTTCATGTTATGCCTTTTTGTCTGACTTTCAATTTTAGCTCTCCCAAATCAACTCCTCATGTCCAAAATGACAGCGCTTTTACATGACATGCTGCTCTTTGCACAAATCAGACTGCCCCCTCCGTCCGTGCCTTTGCATGTGTGTCCCTACTGCCTGGAGTCACCTCCAACTGGCCCTGTATCCTGGTGATCATCCACCGAAGACCCCTTCTTTTGATGTCATTTGCTCCCTCTTTGCTCTCTCCCTACCTTATGTTTACCTGTCCTTCAGCCTAAGTGCCGAAAGCAATTTTTGTTTTTCCTGTTAGATTAGGGCCTGTATAAGATCAAAGGCAATAATAGATCTTATTCGTTTTTGTATCTCCTGTCTCTGCAGGGACTATATTGATGTGTATAAGAAACTCAGTAAAGCGTTGCAAACAGAATGCCTGAAGCCAGTCCCTAACTCGATGAAATGGCTATGTGGGTCAGAGTTGGTATGACTTTCTTTCTCCCATCTCATACCCCCCCCCGATTTTAAGGACAACACTGCGTTGACTGAGCACTTAACTGTAAACCTGAATGGACTAATTTCAGATGCATTCAGTCAGCTAAAGAAAGAATGACAGGAAGCGTTGGCTCCAAGTCCCCCCTGTATATTTTGTAAATTGGATCAAATAAGATAGTCCCCATCTCATTACACGTCATCAGAAGCATAGAGGTTCCCTTTCAATATCCCATATGTCTGCTTAATCTAGATAAAAATCTCACCCCAAACCCTAACTCTCGTTGATAACCACACCTTTTACTTTCCCAGAAAAATACAGTGTCTACTCCCTGTCTGCCCAATCTCCCATCTTTTTCTCCTCTTCTGTTGAGGAAAAGGTGTAAACATCTCCTCCGACCCTTCTCCTTCTCCCCCTCCTTTTCTTCTTCTTCTCCATCTCTTTCACCTGCTCCATTTTCTCCTCCTCCTTCATCTAAACCTGGGTTTACTCCTTTTTACCTTTCTGCTTGTCCCCTGCCTTAATTTGTTTTTCACCTTCCATACAGGAAGGTGGTTTTTTTTGCTGGTTCTTTTCCTAATCTCAAACATGTTCTACTCTTCTCTTCTTTGCTGGTTCTTTTCCTTAATCTCAAACACATTCTGCTCTTCTCTATCCTAAAAATACTTCCCCTCAAATGCACCTGCCCTTAGGGTATCAGCCCGATTCCCGCCTCACCACCGCCAGGTCCAGCTTGGACCCTCATCAACCTGCTCTCTGCCCCCTCACCCTGCTGTTGCTGGCCTGGCGAAGATCACTTAGCAATCATCCTCTTCTCCGTTCTCACCATTTTGGTCTTCCTGTGGAATCAGACACTGTCGATCACTCCCTTCTTCATTTTTGGGGTATACTTTCTCTTGTTTTTAGTTCTCATCTTTCTGATATTGCATCTTGGCTTCTGCATTCATTTGCTAGGGCTGTCATAACAAAGCACCACAGACTTGGTGGCTTACTCAACAGAAATTAATTATCATGTAGATCTGGAGGCTAAAGGTGTAAGGATCAAGGCGTCAGGACGGTTGGCATCTTCCCAAGCCTTTCCCCTTGGCTCGTATATGGCTATCTTCTTTCAGTGTCCTCACCTGGTCATCCTTCTGTGTGTCTGTGTTCTAATCTTCTCTTCCTACGGAGACACCAGTCATATTGGACCACAACATATCACCTTGTTTCACCTTAATTACATCTTTAAAGGTTTTATCTCCAAATACAGTCACATTCTGATGTAAGGGGTTGGGGTGGGGGGAGTAGGCCTTCAACATATGAAAAGCGTCGCAATTCAGCCCTGAGGCGTTGTCTCAGACTTATCCTTATGCTCTGTCCACATCAGTGTTTCTCAAAATATGGTCCCAGGAACCACTTGAACTTCTGGTTACAAATATTTACCCCTGAGCCTCATCCCAGCCTCTTGGATAAGAATCTCGAGGGAATGGCGCAAGGAGTATGTCTTTGAATAAGTTTTTCAGCTGATTCTTATTCACTTTAAAGTTTGAGAACTATTATTCCGCATGGTCCCTGATCAATTCATCTACTGCCCTGGCTTCAGCTCCTGTCTCTTGTAGGTATCTTTCAGTTTAGGGTTCTTTACTATTTTTAAGCTTCTAATATATTTTCCAACTATTATATGGACAGAACCACCTTGATGTCTTATTGATATCTCAAATTCCACCTGTCTAAGGCGAAATGCTTTTATCATCCTCCCCAAAATCTATTCTCCAAATACTGGAGCCCAGCTAATGGCATTATTATCTACCTAGACTTTAGAGAGAGAAGTTTTAGAGTTATCCTCTGTTTCTCTTCATTGACCCCACCTTCTCCCCATAGCATTCAGGTGATTCTTCCACGAAAGCCCTCTTCCGTCTCCCCATAGAGCCGTATTCCGAGACCAGACCCACACCACTACTCCCTTCCCTGTTCATTGCAATACCTTCCAGGTGGCTTCTCTCAGCCCCCCACACTGCGTTCACCTCCATACTGCTTCTGCAGTGACTTCTCCAGTCTCCAAATGAAATCACATCACTTTCTTTATTTAAACCCTTCCCTGTTAGATTAGGACAGCACTTCCCAATAAGGCTGGTCATCAGAGGGAGTGGGGTAGTTTTTAACAACTTAAGACTCCCAGGCTCCATGGCTCTCCTGATTCATTGGTCTGGGCTGAGGTCCCAGTTATTCTGAGGATCAGCAAGTCTGGGCACACCTTGCAGCTGGATTCTAGCTTGCAGGATGGAAAACACACTTCTTGGCTTAGCTGCTTCCCCATAGGACTAAACCTAGTCTTCTGCCTCACTCTCTGAGCTTCAGATCCACACGGAACTGGACTCAGGCTTTTCTAAAGTTGACTGAGATCCTCACCATAACTTTGTAGCTTCTTTTATCTGAAATTCCTTTCTTTACCATCATCAGCTCACAAACTCTTATTCATCCTTTATAATCCAGTTTAAACGTCCCCTCTTTGGTCAAGTTTCCCCGAGCCCTTGATTCCCATCAGCTTGTCATTCATATCTCTGGAGCACAATTATTACATTACAATGCAATTTCCCTATACACATACATGTCTTTCCAAAACATCAGAAACTCCTTAAGTATCTAGTGTCTAGTGACACATAGCAGAAGCCTAGTAAACATTTATTGGATGAATGATCTGGGCTGGAATTTAACATTCTTGTGTCTAATCTTATGAATAAGGCTAGAAGCCACAAGAGCTTCTTGCCGTGACTGGAGCAACCTTATGTTTGGAATGGGATACCAGCTAGGGCCTCGGGGTACAGCTGTTCCCTAGGGGACAGGGGACAGCCACAACCCAATAGGCTGAGGCTCAGGATAGGACTCTAGACCCAGCAAAGTAACCAATGTCCATCAGAAAATGGATTCAGCATCACAGTTAGAGGATATGGGTGTACATAGCAGAGGGTATTACCTAATGTTGTGAGCCTGTTGTGGTGGATTAAACATGTTCACAGATTCTCTGTAGCTCCTCCCACTAAGACACGGGGTCTATGGGGTCTATTTCCCCACCACTTGAACCTGGACTGACCTTGCGACTGCCTTTGCCCAATAGAACATAGTGAATGCTGCACCACGTGACTTCTGAGCAAGGCCTCAAGATCCCTTGTTGCTTCTCCCTTTGTCCTCTTGGGATACTTCCACCGTCATGAGAAAGAGCCCTGTGCGGCCCACTGGAGGATGAGAGGCCTGTGGAAGAGAAGCCTGGTGCCCTAGCTGACAGTCCCAGACAGCTGCCAGGTGTGAGTGAGGCCACCTGGGATGAGCCAGTCCCCAGCTGACCTGCCAGCACCTGGCAGAGAGCTATACCCCACCCTCACTGTGAACCCCCCAGAATCGGGACCAGATAAATGGGTGGTTCTTCTGGACCACTAAGGGTGGGGTGGTTTGTTACCCAGTAATAGGTAACGATATACAGCTTGATAGGCACAGCAGTAGTGTTTGGAACATTTACTACTGAAATGATAGACATGTTCTAGAAACCTCCATGTGGTGCAGGCTCTGGTGTTCTGCGAGGCTTGGACAGGATGAGCCTGGGGGCAGGGCGGAGGGGAGCCTGAGGCTGACAACCAGCCTGCACTCTTGGCAGCCAAGAGACCAGGGAAGACAGACGGACAGGAAAGGGGAGCAGACCCCAAGCATCCCAGGGCAGCATGGCCGGCCGTCAGCAACCCCGTGCGTGGCCGCGCGCCGTGCAGAGACGGGTGCTGTCGCCATTAGGTATGTCACACTGCAGCAGGACTCAAACGGGCTCCTGAGAACGCTCTAAAAATATATGCCTTTCAAAGTTGTCTTTTATCCTTAGTTTCTTAGGTATTGTTGCTTCAAACAGCCTGCTAATGCCATCCAAGCCCTGAACCACGTGTGGGAATAATTCACAGCCAGGGCCTCATCGCTGAAATGGTATTCTTCCCGGTCGTCAGCTCCGTGGCTCCACCACCGACGCACGTAGACTAGTGGCCGGGGGCACATGCGTCCGCAGGACCCGTGAAGCCCTGGCGATGGTGTCTGGCACCCACAGCCGTGTGGCTTCCAGGACCGGCTCTTCAACAGAGATGCGTAACGCCCGCTGCCCTTGCCCCACGATGGCTTTTGTCTGTCATCATATCTCCATGCATTTCAGAATTCAGCTTCTGTGGTAATTTTTTTACTCCTCTCTTTAAAAGATTTCATTACATTTTCCATGTTTTAATCCAAACAGCCAATGCCAAAAAAAAAAAAAAAAAAAGTACAGCTGTGGTGAGTCATTAAAGTGATTCTTCCAGCTGTTTAACTATTATGTCTGGCCCCTCAGCAGCCTCTAAAAGGCTAAGAAAAATGTTCTGCTTAGACTTTCTAGGGCTGAGAGTTTACAGATCACTGATTTTTCTTACATTAATAAACCCTTATTACCACCTCTTGGAGCAGTTGCACAGAGGAACTCGGGGGGGAAACAGGATAAAAATGTTTTAGTATAGTCATAAAAATCTCGAGTGCGGGAGTCGACAGACGTGGGTTTAAATCATGGGTCAGCTGCTGATTATCTCAGGACACTGAGCAAACAGTTTAACCTCTCTGTGTCTTTATCAGTAAGTGAGGATGTTATCTAAGATTAAACGAATAGATAAGAATGGATGTAAATTAGAAAATGCTTCCAGGCAGTAACGGGGCAGTCAGGGATGCAATTGCAGCGGCTGTGAGTACTTGTGACTATTCTCTGGTCTTGCCTGTCCCCCCCACCCCGCCCCCCAGCCCCGTGTTTCCTCCCCATCGAGGCCTGGGCTGTGCATTGTGCTTCCCCAGCAGTTGAGTTGTCTGGGAGGAGTACACAGCAGGCTGCGGTGTAGAGCCAGATGGCCCAGGTGTATTGCTTTCATGAAATTTACAACACAGGGGTATTTACACCTGTCAGAGCTGTCACTCATGACAGACGGATCAGACAGCGTTCCCTGAGAGGTGAGCAGGGATCTGTCAAAATCCAGCTCTGCAGAAAAGCCTGGTCTCCTCGCTGCCCCCTTGCAGAGGTGGGTACGTACCTTCCCTCCTTCCATAGTCAGCAGCTGCCCTCGCCAAAGAGGAAAGCCCACTTTGCACTCTCACTCCGGGTCTCCTGCCTTCCTTGAGTACTTAGGGATTTGGAGGGGTTTCTTCCTTTAAGAGATTGCCAGGGCTGTAAGAAAAGAACCCCAGAGTTGGAAGGCAGGGCCGAGTGCTGGGGCTCGTCCAGGCTCTGGAGTTTTGATTGTGCAGCTGGTTAACAATGGCTTCTTCTGGGTGTCCTCTAACCTCTCCAAATGCCAGGTCCTTTCTGAGATTAGGAAAAAGATAATAAGTTTTGAATATGAATAACCTCTAAGAAACTTCCCAGTGCTATATCCCTCTGACTTTTATATCAGGGAGAACTCACCCTAAGTTGCTAAATTAGGATACCAGAAATTCTCAGTGACACACTGGCCACTTGGCTTCACCTCACATTTATCTCCAAAGTTATCATTATCCTGGCCTCAATTTATTGAGGACTTTTGGTTTGGAAATCCAAATTAATAGCCATTCCTTTTTTTTTTTTTTTTTTGGTTGTGTTGGGTCTTCGTTTCTGTGCGAGGGCTTTCTCCAGTTGCGGCAAGCGAGGGCCACTCTTCATCGCGGTGCGCGGGCCTCTTCACTGTCGCGGCCTCTCTTGTTGCGGAGCACAGGCTCCAGACGTGCAGGCTCAGTAGCTGTGGCTCACGGGCCTAGTTGCTCCGCGGCATGTGGGATCTTCCCAGACCAGGGCTCGAACCCGTGCCCCCTGCATTAGCAGGCAGATTCTCAACCACTGCGCCACCAGGGAAGCCCAGCTATTCTTAACAGAAGCATGAATCCTTTTGTCCACGTGTGTGAGGCAAAATATCCAGACTGAAGACGAAAGATAAATATAACTGGTAGTAGCATATGTATTTAAAAAAAAATTATAAGGTTGTTTTCCTAGGAGTTACCTAGATATTAACAAAAGGGAGAAACATTCCTTGATTAATTTGGAAAAATATAAACTCATTTTACTTCTAATTTCTACTCATTATTCCTAATCATTGTCTTATCTCGGAAGAGGACATATTACCAAAAATATATTAGAAAAACCCCGTGTTCCCAAGAATTCTTGGCCAATCATAAATATTTGGAAAAGTCCAAGCAAGTTACCCACTCACTCAAGTATCTGTATGGTGTTGGGGATTTTGACCACAGGAGGGGAGCTAATTCTAATGATCAACTGGGAGGTTACTTAATATTATATTTTGTATCAATTTAGGAGAGAGGGTGAAGGTGGATCTCAATACTAATCATCAGAAGAATGTGGTTGAACTTCAGTCTTCATAGAGGTTGAAGTTCTACGGGTTTGTGGTGTAAAAGCTTTCTGACCTCATGGACAGTAGGTGCTAGGTTCGTGAAAATGAATGGAACGCATAAAACACCTGTTTGTCGGTACATGGGTAAGATGCTATCTTCCAGCACTCTTCAGCCCCTGACTTTTCTCGTGTCCAGCAGTGCTGGGGCTTGATGACAACTGGCTACTGTTCCCCAAACAGGATGGCTGTCATCTCATCTAGCAAACCATCTGGAGGCTTCTCCATGAGGCTGTCACAACTTTACTACTGCCCTGACAGTGTGCTGAAATAGCACAGATTTCTTCTGGGTCCTTAGCTCCAGCATTAGGGACACATTATGACTTGGAGGCTCTCATGAAACATCCTTTTATCCTAGAGTCACTTTTCATCTGGTGCAATGCGAAGTACATCCCGGGAGAATAATTCAGCCTGCTCTTACGCCTGCTACTTCTTTCATTTTGGGGGCTACCTTAAATAAAGTGATTGACATAATAGTACAGTTGGTAGATTTGTGTCATTGCATCCTTAAGTTTCCTATAAAATAAGGTGTACACGATTATGATCAGTGGAGAAATAAATGAAGAGGACATTTGGTTGGTGATGATTGTCACGAACGGATGCACGATTCCCTTGAATATATTAATGGCATAGTCCCATACTTTCAAGGAATTTTTTATTTCATCCAAAATCTAAAGTCAATAAGTCTTGAACTAATTTAATTGAGGTAATTCTCACAACAGACTTCTTTCTTGAAATCTCGGGGTTTCTTTAAAGCTAGTATTTGATGGCTTTGGAGGTGAGTTTAAGTGAATCTAATACAAATTCCGAGAAGCAGATAACTTCTGTTTTTCACTCAGTGCTAGAATAGCTTAGACCTTCCTCCAGGGTTAGAGGGACCTCCTCCGCTTTCACCAATTCTCATGTCCAAATGGAGTTCCATTAATTACTGACATGATTTCCTACACTAGAGACAACCGCTGGTTACAGGGAGATTTTCATTGATGGGGGACCAGCCCCTTTCATGTAGGCAAAGAACCAAGAGCCAAGAACACACAGCTGCTTTCTGAGTTGGCCCTGACTTTGTTCATTGTGCTGAGTGTGTGCTCTTCTGTGCCCTGCTTTGATGGACTTGTTGATTTGGGTTTGATCTGTGTGCTGCTTTGCATGGCTGTCTGCCTAGTGATGTTTAGACATTTTTTTGTTTTTCTTTTTGATAAACAGTTTATTATTTTAGCTATAAATTAAAATGTACACACCACTGTATATAACTACTAATTTTCTTTGTGGTTGAAAAGTCTCCAGGGGAAAATAAATTTAACATTGTGAATATGTAACTGTTAGGACCCCACGTCTTTTCCTTCATTGAAACCAGGATTTCTCCACCTTGGCGCTGTTGGTTGTTTGGGCTGGGTAATCATTGTGATGGGCTGGCCTGTGCACAATAGGAAAGTCAGCAACTTCCCTGGTTTCCAATCACTGTAGCATCCTTCTTCCCCTGCTGTAACAACCAAAGTACTTCTAGGCATTGCCAAATGGCCCCCGGGGAACAAAATCACCCCCAGTTGAGGAATGCTGATTTAAACAATTGTGTTTCTATTACCATGCAATCATATGCAGTTTCTTGAAGATTCAGTTCTCAGATTACAGCAGCACAGAATTTGTGGTGCTTAGAGACAGATTTTAAGAACATGTATAACTTTATCATCAGCGCTGTCAGGAAAATAAGATGTTACTTTTAAATATCCAGATTTGGACACTGAAACTTAGCACTCTACTGCTCTAAAACCTTAAAAATTGGATGCTCATCAGTCAAGAAAATGAAGGCTCATTGTGTCCGATCACTGGGCTTTTTTTTAAGGTTTTCTTTTTCTTCCTTCAATGTAAATATTATTTATTAATGCTAGTAGAGTCAATTTAACAGCCTTTCCCATCCCTTCAATTTACTACTTCACATCCATGAAAATAGTCTCATTTATTAGAGTTCTCTTCAACCTAAGCACAGATAGACACTTTGTAAGAGTTGGAGGGACTCTCTAATCAAGAACATGCAAGAACTTTGGGCAAGCAACTTTGGGAAAACCCAGGTAACTGCTGATGAGTCTTTCTGGATCCTGACTAAATTTTAGAGCCAAGGTTACCAGGCAGTGAACTTTGGCTAGGTGATCACCCAAATTCAGAGCTGACTGGTGCTCTGAATTTTAGGATGTTCTTTTCAGGACACATCTCCAGTAAAGCTCCATCATTGGGATCTGACTAATTGTCATAAAGGCGTTTCCATGACCACCAGCATCCCATATTCTTCCCGCTCCTGTCAGGTTCTGGTCCCTCTGTTTCCTCTCGACTTTATCTTCTTTAATATGTCTCTTTACCTTTTCATGATGGTTCTCTCTGCTCAGGCTGGTTCCTCCCTCTTCTGTGGAGCAAACTCCTACCCATATTTCAAAGCCTCGTTTCTCTGCTGCCCTTGAAACCAGCCTAAATGCTCTCCTCCTCCCCTGACTACTTACCACCTCTGAGCACCTCTCCACTTATTATTTCCTTCCCTCTATTTTGTTTCTTCGCACTGTTCTCTCTCCCAGAAGACTGGGCATTCCTGCAGGGTGGGGCCTTTGTCTTTTTCAATGTTGGCAGCTCAGGCACTCTACAGACGCTCCACATGAGACGGTTCTGTTGATACTCACACAACTGCCTTCAACTCAAACCAGTTTTCCTCGTCTTTGTATCCAGGGCAGACCAGGGTCCTCATATTGATTCATTTCTTTGCTCCTGAAGGAAACTCTCCATATTGGGTAGTTTGCCCAATGGTTAAAAGAGCTAGCCATCTTTATTGTTTCTGTTCGATTAAAATAGAGGCAACCTTTTCCTTCCTTTCCATCCTGGAGACTGTCTTTCTGTAGAAGATATGCTGGGGAGAAATTCCACAGTGACCACAGGCACTGCTAGCACGGATTAGTCTGAACCAACCCATCATATCCTGTTAGTCATAGTAATGAGGAGAGAAAGATTTCGATATTCTTGGTGCCACCCAGTGAAGACAGGGACCAGACAGATGCTCGCACGCAGGTGATCATTTAATTCTCTTTGTAATTTAACAGGGACAATCTGTCTTGTTTTTGAAGCTAACTGGAGAGTAACAGACCTGGAAGAAAATCTAGGCAAAAATAAATAAATAAATAAATAAACTAACTTAAAAATAAGAGCTACACAATGGAATATTCATCAGCCTTAGCCCTGAAGAAGTTCATCCAAAGAGAGGAATATTTTCAATACAACATTTTGAAAACTTCTGGCCTGAGATTAGGAACAAGACAGGGATGTCTGCTATCACATCTCTTCCACATTGTACTGGAGGTTCTACCAAGTGCAATGAGGCAAGAAAAAGAAATGAAAGGCATAAGGACTGGAAAGGAAGAAATAAAACTTTATTCACAAATGACAGGCATGTGTGCCTAGAAAATCCAAAGATAATCTGCAGTCAAACTACTAGAATTAATAAGTGAATTTAGCTGTGTCATTGTACACAAAGTTAATAGTAAAAATCTATTTTATTTTTATGTACCAGAAAAAAGTAGAAAATGGAATTTTGTTTTAGGAAATGGAATTTTTAAAGACAATTTACAATAGTAAATTGTAAGAAATATCAAGTACCTAGGAATAAATCTCACAAAATATGTGCAAAAAACAAAAAAACAAAAACAAAAAAAAAGAGAGGAATATTTAAAACAGAGGGAAGAAACGCAGATTTCTGTGTTCATGGAATAAGAGGTATAGCCACTGACTGACAGTCTCAAGGAGAGAGTGACAGATGCTGAGATACGGCCTGGGTTGCCTTCTCAAAGGCTTTACGTTTCCAGCTTTGCTGGGATTTCACATCCTCGGGGGCTTTGGCTGCTGTAGGGAAGGAGGAAACTTTGTGGATGATGGAGAATTGGGTGAAAACTGGCAGCTAAACAGCTTTTGGGCTCGAGGTGTCTCCTTTTTTCTTTCCTCCCTAAAGGGAGCCCTGGAAAAGAAGTGTGCTCTGGAAACCGAGGCTAGGTCTGACCTGCTCGTTCTTGCCATTTCAAAGAGCCCTACGCCCACCCGGGCCTCACCCTAAGGCCAGTCTTAGTCCCAGTTCCATAAGTCTGCGTTAGAAACAGAGCTGCCACAGCACCGGGAAATGGGTTTTTTTTAAAACTATTCCAACTCAAAGCATGAAGTTCTGATATCTCCTCAAGGTGCTTGCATACTGGTGAGGGTAGTGACTAAGAAAAATGATCCAAGTCACTCTTAAATTTCAGAGGTTGACTAAGCACCAGGAATTTGGCGGTGCTAAGAACCAGTACAAAGGTTGTGGGCCAAATTATTCTGAAAGAAAATACAATTATCTTTTTGTTTCTTTTCCTCATACTTTAGCTCTTTCTCCAGCACATCATCCAGCTGAATTGAGCCCTCTATGCCCTTATGCCTTACATCCAATTCTCCTTTGAGAATAGATGGGAACAAGCATCCATTGTGGGAAAAAGGAAGTGGAATCCCTCTTACCCGGCACTCACCTACATTCTCTTCACAGGGCAACCCCTCTTCACACTGTGCAATTTTGGGGAACACTGTTCCCCCAAATGGTAGCAACTGAAATACAAATAAGTTTAAAACAATTAAGTAAAATTTACGGAGAATCCCAAAGAGTAATGAGGGGGCCTGTAGTTGACCGCTAAGGAGATCACACCTCGCCCTCACCGTCTTCGTTGGCAGACAGGCTGTCAGCCCGAGCCTGCTCTGAGCTCAGAATAGCCTCATTCTTCCCTCGGTCTCAGTCATTTCCTACAGGTGGGTCTTGAGCTCGAGTCATTCTGGACATGTAAGGGGTCTTCTGGATTTTCTGGCTTGCAGTAACAGTTGATTACACAAGTTGCTGGGGTCCAGGATTGACCCCCCAGCATCCTGTGCCTCCTTTACTTTGGTTCACATCACAGTTTCTTCCAACTGGCAGCTTCGTTGTGTCTTTCCCTCCCTGGACAGTGAACTCAAGGAGGCAGAAACCCGACCTTGCTCACAATTAGCTTTTGGACTCTCTTTGGCACTTACTAGTCACTCAATAAAATTTGGAACCTGAATGAGTCTCCCCAGTTTGAATCCAAACTTGCTTGTTTCCTTGGAAGCTGATTCTGGAGCTGTTTCTGGATGTGTCCATGGGCTGAGGATGTTCTGCTGTCCAGACACTTGCCTGGGTACCACTGTCATTCTGGAGGCAACCCTTCAGCTGAACTGGTTGCATTACTGTTGTCTTTTGTAGTAGGCCTGTTTAAGCTGATAGGCTCCAGTCTCCAAGCCGCACACTGAAACCTATGTTTGCAAGAGGTTGGGAAGTGTAACTGCAGTGGAGACCGAGGGATCTCCCTGGGGCTGGAGTATGGGGACTTCATACCACGAATCCTCCTTCCCTTCGTTTGTTTCTTCTGAGCAAACCGAGATCAGAAACGCAACCCAGCTAAACTCTGTCGGCTTTGCCTAACCACGTCACATACGTATGACTTTGTCCCTCAAAAATTAACTTCCAAGACTTAAAGCATCAAAAATCCTCTCCCATGTAACCTGGGATTTCGATGCTCTCCTCCCCCTACCCCCAATGAAGAGGGATTGTTTGAGGCAATACTTTGCCTTCAAGAAAGAGTGACTGTTGTTTAGTGTATTTCTATCAAGCACGTGGTACGCATTCTCACACCACACACACACACACACACACACACACACACACACACACGGGCTAAGCAGGTCCTGAATACTGTCTCTCAACTGTTTGATTCAATGATGGTTATTAAGCAGTAAACCCACACCAACTGAGCAGTCATTGTGCTTCTAAAAAACGTAAATGTCACTTTTTTGGTCTTTAAAAATTATTAAGCAGAGAGAAAGATAGCAATTTCCAGTGTTTGCTTGGATGGTAAGATGCAGGAGAATTAGCATTACTCTTGAGAGCTGCCATTGGTTAGCTGGAGGGAAAAAGGATATCAATTATACATAATCTAAGAAGCCTCTGCATAATAATCAGGCCCAGTAGGGGCTTTGGGGCAGCTTCGTTATTCTCTTGTAAACACAAGAGCCCAGATAGACATGTCAGTCAGGAGTAGGGGAGCAATTCTTCCTTTTTAACACCTTCACTATCTATTGCTTCGATATGCAAACAAGGCTGTTTAGCTGGGGGTAGAGCCGTGCTAATGAGCTCCCTGCACTAACCCTGAAGTAAAAAGGTTCTGTTTCACAGCTGCTCCGAGACAGCCCCTCTGGGCATGCTCAGGTATTGGAAAATAATGCCTTTTAAACAGAGAAATGCCAATCAGGATTTTGTGCATACTTTCCCTTTTTCTCTATGTGCTAATGCAATTACCTCATAACTTGTGAACTTCCAGTGCATTGGTCTGGTCTTTTCTCTCTAAATGATATCTTTGGAATGTAGCTGTGGAAAGAAAATGCTTGAAAAAATAAGCCTTCCCTTTAATTCCTAGAGGATGCTACCTCGAGGCTAATCTCACATGTCTGCCTTAACAGTGGACTGTTCTTTCATCTCCTTAAAAATATATGTGTGTGTGTGTATATATATATATATATATATATATATATTCCTCTTGGTCTTGGGGTCACTTGAATGACCTGTGTGGACAAGGCCCATCAGGACAGACTTCTCAAGCCGCAGGGTTTGTGCCCCAGCCTCTGTGATTTGGGAGCCATCGTGGGTCCGGGGCCCTGGGCGTCACTGCAGCGAGGCGACTCCACAATTGGTTGAGCAAAGACACACAGGGCTGAGGAGAGGGGGCAGGGAGGGAGGGGGCTTCACACATCAGTTGACAGTTTCAAATCAAGATACAATACGTGATGGCTTTTCAATATCCAATTATTCTCATGAATAAAGGAATCTTTTGCACAGAAATATTCCCCCAATCCCCACTGGGTTAATTTACCATCTACAGAAAGCGCTCAGCTTTGCTGGCTAAATAGCGTAGTGTGTGATTTCTCGTGTAATTATAGGGCAATCCTCCTTCTCACCATTAATTCAATCTCAGGGTCAGGCCTTCTAAGTGCCTGACACAGCAGACAGGGCCTGTCCATTGCGCCCGATAAATGGATGTGAAGTACAAGCATGGATATTTTCAACTCTTAACCAGCGTTTCAACTTCTTCCCCATCAGAAGAGGTGCTGTATGTCCCATCCCTTAGTTGACCAATCAGTGGGCAGGTTCTTAACCACTGACTGTCTCCGTCTATGACAGTGCAGCCAGGTATTGCACAGTCAGCAAGAAAGCCTTTCTGCTGGAATATTTCAGCATTTAAATTATTTATTACTTGAGCTTTATGGCATATCACAACCTATTTGAGACAGGTAGACTGAACGCCCTTCTGCCACAAGGAGGCTCATTAAATGGCCATCATAACTGGTCAGACTTAATTGCTTTGCACCGGGTAGTTCTCTGTCATGATTCAAATCCCTAGCAAGGCAGCTGACCCCAATTCTCAGGGCGATTTGATTCACCCCTAACTTGGAAAATGAGAGCAGGTTAAGAGTTTGCTTGCACATTTTAGCATCCGGTTGACAATGTGCAAGCTGGTGAGCTGCTGTAGGAAACAAATCATTGGCAATTGCATGTGAAAAGACTTAATGAAAACTTACAATAAATTGTTAATTTTTGTTAGTTTATTTAAATCATCATACAGTTGTTCAAATTATTTTTGAAGGCAACATGTTTATAAAACTGAGTTATAACCATTTGCAAACTAATTGTGTTTATGATTAGAACATGATGGGAAGAACAGATTGTATTCAAATTCAAATGGCAAGTCCTTTGGCCATGATTACTTGTGTATTAAGGCCATGCCATTCGTTCTGAGTAAACTAATGAAGATACTAAGCCAGATGACTTTAGATTTCTAAATTTTATGCTCTGTTGGTATAGTGCTTAGATTTGCCTTCTGCTTTCTTATGAGAAGTAGTATAGCACATGGATAAGAGTGCAAACTTTTGAGATGGGCGTTTGGAATTCTGGCTCTGTGACTTACTGGTTGTGTGGTCAACTTCTCTGTATGTCAATTTTCTCATCTGTAAAATGGGTGTAATAATAGTACCTACCTTATCGGGTTGCTGAAAAGATTAAATGGGTGAATATATATTAAACTCTTAGAACTCAACACACGCTAGCTGTTGTTGTTGTTTTCATGCATTGCTTTCGTGTTTTGTCTCAAAGTAATATGGTAGCAACATCTAGATATGTCTTCACATACGGCTATCACCAGGTAGTAGTCTGTCTGGACTTATAATTTGCTGACCAAACGCCAAGTCAGCAGTTTGTTCTTCTGACAATAATTTATCCAATCTCATTGTCTTTAATATTGACCTTTGGAAATCTGGATTGTATTAAAGTTTGGACCACCATGAAGCACTCACTGATCCATCCATTGTTTTACGATGAGCTCTTTTTGATGGCTAAGGAACCCCAAATTGTTCCAGTCTAGTTCATATTTATACCATTCATATTCCTCTGATACTGCTGGATACTCCCCACAATGCACTACTGATATTATTAAACAAAGAATAGTGACGCTGTTCCAATGGCTTAATTTCCCTCGTCCTATAAAGTGAATTCTCTTTTAATTGTATGTTCTGATTGGAAAACACTCTTAGCAGAATGGTAATTATAACAACACAAATATACACTCAAATCTGCTCTGTAGGCGGCAAGAGTTTCTCAGGACTGTGCAGTTTTACTCTCCTTTTTTGCTATATCCTCCGTATGAATAGGAGGAACAGATGAATCTTGAGAAGCTGGTATAAGTCATTGTTAAAATGTTGTTCTCATTTTTCCTTAAGCCACCATTTGCTCTGTAATTTGAGGGCTTGTAATGCCCAGATTGAGTTTGGGAAGTTCAACAGCCTTCTCCATAAAGGAAAATCTCTGACAGCCTTATAATTAACTGGATGATCAAGTAAAGGTGTGCTAAGATGAACTTACTTTATTCCAAATATCAAAGTGAGGGAGGGAGGAAAAAGGGGAAACACGGATGTTTTGCATTTTGATTAGCTCAAGGCTTCCCCTTTAATTGGAGGATGGATAGAGCAGGAGGGTTAAAGAACATGGAATGGAAATGACTATTTTTGAAAGACATTCTTCAAAAATAAGACAGTTAAGTAATTTAGAGACTATTTTCTCACATCTGGAAGTTAATCATCTGTGAAATTCCACAGGTTGATTCCTTTGATTTCTTTCCCCCCCCATCAGATTTGGTCACAAGTCTGCTGGGTGAGAGGTAGAATCTTCTAGTGTGACTACAAACAGGGCTTGCTTCGTGGATGTTCTACCTGTAAGACTCGGAAGGGTGCCACCTGGTTGAAGGCTCTATGTCACTGTCTTGAAATTCTTAATAAGATTTTGAACAAGGGGCTTCACGTTCATTTTGCACTGGGCTCCACAAAGTACGTGGCCAGATTCGATTGCAATCAATATGCAGTGGGGGGAGGTCAGAAAGTGAGCCTGGGGCAGCACCTTGGCTCCCCTGCCTGCACGTGATGTGCAGAGGGCTCAGATGTGTGCCCACCGAGGGACGCTGAGCCACTGAGGCATCATGGGATGGTTGGAGGCTGGGGTCAGGATGAAGAGGCTGTAAAGTGTGTGAGGGACTCTGAGATTGGAGGCTGAGAGTTGGGACAGTGGACCCCACTCATGGGGACCAGAATGTCACTTTGCCATGGGCAGATGGCACTGGGCCACACACCTCAGTGGTTACAGATCAGAGGCCAGACCAGAGGTGGCAGTCTCAGCAAAGGGCACCAAAGATCTAGTGGGCACACGTGGATGCCACACCATCTTCTCCCCCACGATCCTGAGGACCACATAAGCCAAGAGCGGGACCTTGAAACTGACCTTGGCAAAGAGATTAGCTACTACAGGAAATTCTTTGCGCTTTGAGACATTGTGAGTTTGTCCGATGGTCCAAATAGATCTTCCTGCTCCCCTGTCCACGCCCTCCTTCAACAAGGAGGCTTAAGTGGAAGATTAGATCTGTTATAGAAAATAAAGAGAAAAGAAAGAAATAAAAATGGAAGGAAGGGAGGGAGGGAGGGAGGGAGGAAGAAAGAAAGAAAGAAGGAAGGAAGGAAAGGAAGCTACATTCTCTGCGTACACCTTGTCAGAAAATGTACAACTCTGAGGTATTTGCTTTAGCTAAGGAGATAGTAAGTTCTGGTCTCTCCTATGTGTCAAGAAACCTTTTATAATGTATCACATTATCCCACCTCCCCTTTCCTCTCTTCTTTTTCCTTCCTCCTCCCATATCCCCAGTTCTGGGAATTACTCTGGATGCAAGTGGGAAACTCATAATCTTCATTGGCTCCTTGTTTTTAAAGGGACATTGGCTTCGTTGTATTTGTTCTGACTGTAGTGGGGGAAAGATTTGCATATGTGAGTGTTTTGGTTTCTTCCAACTATACCCTGAGTTACGCCTGCAGCGTTTCCTCCCTGCACACCTGGGGCGATATCTGTACGGTATTACACAGGACCATAGGGCTGCACGTTAGAATCACGTGGGGAGCTCTTAAAAGTACAGATGTCCAGGACTGGTTCCATTTCAATTAAATCAGAACCTGGGGCGTGGGTGAGGGGCGGCACAGGCATCAGGAGTTTTTTAAACTTCCCAAGAGATCCCAACATGCAACCAAGACTGAGAAGCAGCATTCAAGACCCAGTTTTTCAAACTTGCTTGATTATCAGGATTGCCCAGGTCCTATTTAACTACATAAACTTCCTGGTCTCTTCCACAGGAATTCAGATTCAGCAAGTCTAGCTTTGGGCCTAAGATTGTATATTTTGAACAAATAGACAGAAGGAACCGGAGGAAGAGGTTTTTTTGTCTAGCGTGGATGAGAGAGCTTTTAGGGGGTTGGTGAAAACTTCTGGAGTGTTTGGCTTGTTTGTTTGTTTGTTTTGGAGAGGAAGTAAATAATTAAGGAAGTGAGGGAAGAGAATTATAATAAGTGCAGCAGTAAGTTACACATTTGGATTCCCTTTTTACATTCGACGAGAAATGCAAGTGAAGGATTGTAGTTACTTGACAATTTCTTATGGAGGCAGACGGTGTTTTACTGAGTAAGACATCCCTCCAAAACTGGAACCCATGCATCTCTATGGGGTTCACCTGGGCTTATAAGGAAAATGAGGCAGTTATCTTAGGATGAAGGATACAGCGATGGAGTTGGGAGCTTGATGAACACGGGACAGTTTGAAGCAGCTCCTGAGGAGATGGGAAAGGTCCTCACCAGAGACGTGGAATAGTGGTGCTCAGTGTATGAGACAGTGGCTAGGGGCATCCGTTTCTAGTAGCTTCTGTAGGAATGGCTTTCAAATTTCCTCCAGGAATACTTAGCCATGCAGGTGTAGGAGTTGGGGAAGCAGAGGGTAGATTAATCAACGGATGGAATTTATCAGGAGGGCAATGTGGGGAATGGAGGCAAAATAATTGAATGTGCAGAAAGGAGACAGTTATTTTGGGATGGTGGTTACTTGAGTATTGATGCAAAAGTGCTACCCAACAAACAGCCATGATCTTCACCTACAAGCATCCACGAGCTTTCATTGCTCACAAGTCTGGGATGTAGATAGGTGCCTCTGCAGGCCCTGTTTGGGCTCCTTCACATGTCTGGGGTTTGCTGGCTGCCAGCTGACCCTGGATGTCCTCGGCTGGAAAGACGTAAAGTATAAGGGCAAACAAAGCTACGTGGCAGAGTGTGGACACAGGGCAGGTGAAGAATGGGGCCATCTCTGCAACTGACCACAGGAGCCGTCAATGGACTCTTAGCATCCTTTGAAATCATAAGGGAACACATATTTTGGTATACAGGACAATATATAGGGAGACATCCTTCAGCTCTTTTCTCTTTAACATGCTTGATATTACTGTTACAACTATTTAATCAAAACTCATTTAATCACCATAAATGACTCTGAGGAACTAGACCAAGAAATTCTAACTTTTCATTGTTCCTTTTTTGTGGCCCATGTCTGTGCCTATATATTTCACTGATGTCAATCAGAATTAATTAAGCATTTTCAAGATATAAAATGTGAAGGTTAAAATTAAATTCTGCCTGTATAAAATCATTCCTGGTATTACGTTTCCTTCAGGACATTCATTTTTTAAAAATAGGTTAAGACATGTGAAAGAACTTTGTACTTTGTCTTCACTATAAAAGTGCCTAGAGTGAACTTTTTCTCGATTCAAGCTAAATTGTTAATTAGTTCAAGGTACACCAGAGATGTGAGCTTGGAATATGCTGTTAGCAAATGTTTATTAAAATAGTAGTCATTGGTCTTGCTTAGAGTTACTGAGGGAGGAGGGGAAGGTTAGCGTTTGCGGGGGGGGGGGGTGTTTTTTGTTTTTTGGCTGCGCTGCGCGGCGTGCGGAATTTTATTTCCCCGACCGGGAATCGAACCCGTGCCCCCTGCAGTGGAGGCACGGAGCCCCAACCGCTGGACCACCAGGGAAGTCCCTCGAGTCATTTCAATATGTATTAACGACCAGTGCTGAAGCATTTGGCTACCGAATGCAAAACACCCGACACCGCTTTATCAGAGGGTCTAAAACCGTCTCACCTTAAGACACATTCTTCTTCACCGGCAGAGGCAAATTTCATTTCTGTGCGACCGACAGACACTTCCGGGGAACCTGCTATATGCTCTCCTAACATCTTTCCCCCGCTCTGTGATAGAAATGGCTTGTGGTTTTTGATGCCGTGATTCGGCGAGTCCCCCGGCCCTGCCTCCTGTGGTCCAGGTGGGCGGGGCTGGCTGGCGGGGCTCCGCCCCCCGTGCGCATCTCTGCAGGTGCTGAGCGGTGCTTGGGTGTGCGCCTGAGTGAGGGGATGTTTTGCAGGGACAGTAGAGGTAACTGCCTGCCTTGAGTGATTGAAAGTGTCCCAGGGCATACATGCTGTCCCTAAATATTTCTCTGGTCAGAACCCCACAAAGACCTCTCTAACATGAAGTTCTGGGACCCATTTGAGAGATGGACGGCTCACGTATCCCTGCAAGAAACGTGAAACTTTTTCTCAGGTCCCAGGTGCCCAGCTTACTGTTCTTTCCTCCTGCTCCTCCTGTTTTGCCCAAGGGAAACTGGAAACGCCACTGACTTCTTGCTCCCGGCTCCCATGTCTGAGGATAGATCTCCGCACACCCCACCTTCCCCACTTTCATTTCTGGAAAGCCTGTTAAAAAGGCACAGTGGCAATCTGCATCTCTACGCTTCTGGAACGGGTGCAGGCCTGTTAGGAGACCTGGCCTCCAGGGTGCCCTGCCCACCGGCCTCTCCCAGTCCACACAGGGCTCAGGCTGGGGGGCTCTGCTGCCCCGGCCCCAGGGCCTTCCACGTGATCAGCACAGCCGGAATCAGAGATAAAACCCGCAGCACCAGGGCTTTTACCAGGTTTATTTTGACCCTTCCTTTGCAAAGGGAAGAAAAAACGTTTTCCGCATGTATTTTATCAAACAATATACATATAGATATATTTTTAGTTGACATATTTAAAGGAAGAGAAGAGAATCGCCTCTTCCTGTAACCTTGTAACTTGTCCAGAGGGCCTTCTTAATACCCCTGCTTCTAAAAACCTGGGGGAAACCCACACCTACTCCGATAGCTTTTCCTGTTCTCAGGTATGTCTTGCTAATCTGCCTCTAGCACTGGCCTAAGCCTCCTGCAGCTCTGAGTGAACGTGACCTCCAGCCTCAGGAGAGGCTCCAGCTAGATCTGCATCTGCACAGTTGTCCGGATTCTGCCTCCTTTTAAGCTTTAAATCAGCCGTTGACAGATTCACAACATCAAGTCAGGAGAAACTCTCCCGGGTATTCGAGCCTGGAAATAAGTAGAAATCAACAGAAGACAGTGGCGCCGGTGGCTGATGCACTATCTCTGAGCTAAACTGGAGTCCTTTTGGGTGAGTGTTTTCCCAGGGCCGTCGTTGATGATTTGGAGAAAAGGGGCAGATGCTTTCAGATCTGCATGGTTTGTTGTTTTTTTTTTTTTCTGACATTTAAACACAGGAGCATCCAAACAGGTGAGTCTGTTAAGGAGAGGTCCTGTAGGCTGTAACTGAGCCAAGGAGATGGACTGAAGGACTGGTATTCCAGTGCCTGCCTTCAGGAAACTTCTAATTTAGGGAAGAGAAGCAATGCACATGTAAAAAATATACAACTGTACCAAGACAATTAGGACCCTGTGAGTGGTCCAGACAGCGAGTGCGGTTTCAGGGCAGCAAATGGCCCCTGCTGTCTGCTGACTCCTTTTCTCTGCTTGTGATCACCGACAGTCTGTGGCCTGGAGCTTCTGTAAAAGTGGTCATCATAACGAGCAGATTCCTGTTTGTAGCAAAGCTGTGAAATTCTGTACTAGTGAAGTATTTCAAAGTCCCACATGAAATCCCTTGAGGTACCGTGTGAAAAGGACCCACATTTGCTAAAGCTACTTGGAGTGAAATTCAATGTCTGGCAAAAGATCCCCTCTGGGTGAAGTATGGGAAGTGTTCCCGTCCCCCCTCTCTTTTATTCTCCTTCCCTTTTGATCTCACCTCTCCCTCATTTCCCCTGACCCTTTGGCTCATTTCTGTAGATTTTCCAGTCTAATTGGGATCCTCTCTAACAGTGGGTCAGTGAAGGCTGGAAAAGAAAGGAGGGATATTCTGAATGAAGGCAGGACCCTATTACAAGGGCAATTTGCCCTGAGTGAAATTTTATATCTAACAAATATACTGTCCTATTTCAAATTTACTGCAATTAAAACTCAACTACATCATCTAAGTGTGCTAAGTAGAGTAGCTCTTGGGATATAGTTTTGAGTGTTCACATTATAATTGCTAAATCATAAAATCAGTCAATTCACACTGGGTCTGTAGAGCATTAATATCTAATAGTGAAAGTCCACCATGGTGGGAATTCCACTCAGTTCCTCTTCCAAGAAGCAGAAGCCTTTCCATTCACCCTTGATATTAACCCTTGATGAATGAAATGCACAGAGCCTCTAGGAGTCTGATTCTCCTGTTCTTCTAGATGCTCAATTAATTTGTACACAGGAATACTCAGTTAAAATGATTGGGTGATACTTCTGTATGAGGGGAGGGGCTGAAAGGAATCCGTAGCAAAAGGACAAAGTTGCATTGTTGTGGGCATGTGGGTGGGTTCATTTGATTTTAGAATCTTGAAAACAGCATGGTGGGGCAGGAAGAAGGGGGAGGCATATACCTGCGGGAAGGGTGGGACATTTTGGGGGGGAGTTTTAATAGGGAATTACAAAAATTAGAGTTACATTTTAGAACTTTGAAATCTAGTCATGAGGCAAAGTATGGGGAAGCAAGATACAAAATGTGACTCTCATTCTATTGGTTGATATTGCAGATAAAGTCGCATCTCGTCTTTGTTGGGGCTACAGTTCATGTAGATGTTGGCTTTCATTACACACCTTTTTCTTACATTGTTTCATAGCTACGGGATAAGTATGATTTTTTTTTTAATTTTACAGTATAAACTTGTTAGTGTTATAACTCCCAGCTCCCCTGGGAAGGGGGTGGAGTCTTAGTAGTGGGGAAATCACTCTTCATGGTTCTGGTCATGGTAGTTTCTCGAGCCCACGGGGGAAGAAGAAGCCACAGTGATCTCAGGAGCCAAATGGGTCCCTCCCCACTGGAGCCCTCACCATCGAAGATGTAAAAAGCTTTACTTTGCTAGTGGAAACGACAGGCTTCACTTGGTTGTAAGATTTTCAGGCAAACCCCAGCGATGGACTAGGTGGGAGGGGGGGGAGGTGGGTTGGGAGGGCTTGGAAGGCAGGATCAAGCTTGTCTCCATGAGCAGTTCAGCTGTGATCAACGTCTTGGGTCAACAACCTCCCTGTCTACCTGAGAGCAATTGCTTAGCACACATTTATTCCAGCCCTGTAGTCTGCTCTGCCCTCTTAGGGTCATTGTCTTTTGGGTCTGGGGTGGGCCCAGGACTAGTGGGCCAGCCTTGTGTCAGCTTCTCCCATGAGCTTTCTGTCCAGCTTGGGATGGAGCCCCCGCCTCTGAGTACCCGGTTATACGAAGTTCTCAGAAGTCAGATAAAATTCAGGGTGGTGAGCAGGGAAGAGACTCCAGGTTTTCCCCTTCACCACTGTCACAGCTTTTGGGAATTCACAGAAGAGGTCTGGTCTCCTAGGCTGTGAGCTGTGCGAAGCTGGGGATGAAGTCTTACCCTGAAGCTCCCTCCCACTTCTGGTGTCCTTCCCTGAGCTTGACCTTCTGCAGGAAATAGGACTGTTAAATATTCTATGCTTCAAGTGTATTACTACAAAGGAAAGAATCTGGAAACAGGTCCTCTCATAAAAGTATTCCACAAAAGCTAGCGTGAAACAGTCTTAGTATCTAGTGCATGACTCTCGAAAAGGGCAAAAAAGTTCTTGGGGGTGGAGCAAAAAAGTTAGATATTCAATGGCACGTGGTCCTCCAAAGGGCCCCACAATACATACACAGATATACAGTATGCCTGTGGTATGAAAATTTTATGGGGTGCTTGGGAATGTGATTGGGGAAAAATATCTAAAAAGGCTCCTTAAGAAGGCAAGAAGGAAAAACTGGCTGAGAAATATTGGTCTAGAATGATTCATGATTTAAAAAGTTAGAGCATTAAAATTTATTTGGTGATACTTCTCATAGAGCATTAACATAATTTGCTACTTTTTGGAAAAAAAATAGGACCCAGGAATGTTTGATATTAGAAAGAGTTCAGTATTTAAAACTAGAGAACTGACACTACCGGACTTTAGGACTTCTATCAAAGCTATAGTAACCAAGACAGTGTGGTATTGCAGAAAGAATGGCAAACCAGTCAATGAAACAGAATAGAGAGCCCAGAAATAGACTTACATAGTCAACTGGTCTTTGACAAAGTAGTAAAGGAAATATAATGAGAAAATGTTTTCAAGAAATACTGCCGAGATGCCTGGACCTCTGCATGCAAAAAAAGTGAAACTAGACCCTATATCCTTCAGAAAAATTGAACTCAAAGTAGATCATAGATCTAAATGTAAAACGTATCTGTGAACTCTGAGAAGAAAATGTGGGAGAAAATTTAGGTGACTTGGGTGCGGCTATGACTTTTGAAATATAACACCAGAGGCACAATCCATGAAAGAAATATTTGATAAGCTGAACTTCATCTAAAACCTTCTGATCTGTGAAACACACTGTCAAGAGAATGAGAAAGTAAACTACAGACTGGGAGAATATATTTGCAAAAGACATATCTGATAAAGGACTCATCCAAAAATATACGAAAACTCTTAAAACTTAACAATAATAAAAGGACATCTCAATCATTAAAAAATGGGCAAAAGACCTGAACAGGCACTTCACAAGAAATGATGTATAGATGGTAAAGAAGCATATGAAAAGATGCTGTGCATCAGATGTCACTGGGGAAATACAAATTAAAGCAACACTGAGATACCACTACATACTTATTGAATTGGCCAAAATCCAAAACACTGACGACACCAAACACTGATGAGGATACGGAGCAACGGGAACTCTGATTCATTGCTGATGGGAATGCAAAATGGTTCAGCCACTTTGGAAGACAGGTTGGCAGTTTCTTATAAAAATAAGCAAACTCCTACCATATGATCCAGTAATGCTACTCCTTCATATTTACCCAAATGAGTTGAAAACTTATGCCTACAAAATACCTGCACATGGATATTTGTAGCATTTTTACGCATAACTGCTAAAACTTGGAGGCAACCAAGATGTCCTTCAGTAAATGAATGGATAAATATGCAGTGATACATCCAGACAATGGAATATTATTAAGCACTAAAAAGAAATTAGTAATGAAAAAACATGGAAGAAACTTAAAGGCATGTTATTAAGTGAAAGAAGCCAATCTGAAAAGATGACATCCTGTATGATTCTAACCCCACAGCATTCTGGAAATGGAAAAACTATGGAGACAGTAAGAGAATCAGTGGCTCCCAGGAATTAGGGGGAAAGGAGACATGAATAGGCAGAACATAGAGGATTTTTAGGACATTGAAACCATTCTGTATGATACTCTAAAGCCGGATACATGTCATTAGACATTTGTCAAAACCCATAGGACGTACAACATGAAGAGCAGACCCTAGCGTAAACTATCGACTCTGGGTGGTAAGCAGGTGTCTCTGAAGGTTTGACCCGTGTACCCTTCTAGTGGGGGAGGCTGTGTGGCAGAGGCAGGAAGTCTATGGAAACTCGGTATTTTCTGCTCAGTTTTACTATGAACCTAAAACTACCCTAAAAGATAAAGTCTATTTAAAAAAATAAATTAGATGTCACTCTTCTGCTGGAAATCAAACAGAACATATGACCACAGAGACTTGTATGTGAAGGTCCATAGCCTTTTATTCATAATAGCCCAAAATTGGGAGAGGGGGAGGGATCTTTTGGACTAAAGAGCCCAAAAAACTAAGGAAAAAGCAATACAACTGATGTTCAATTCCAGGCAGACAGAGCCCTGGGTAGGTATCTGTCCTGAACCAGAATCATCAACTGAGGAGGTGCCTGGGCTCATAGTAGGCAGGAGGAACATACAAGGCTCAGAAACTCATCCAGCTGGCTGCGGAGAGGGGCCCTCGGAGGGAAGGGGGTGGCTCACGCGGGGACTTGACGCTCCCCTGCACTTTCTGTGTGTGGGAAGCTGAGCCGTGCGCTTTAGGCTGCGGGTGGGGTTTAGTATACTTTGTGTTTTTGTTTTTGCTTTTGTTTTCAATTTTAAAAATGCTTTATTGCTAAACAAACGTAAATCATCATCTGAAGCCGTCAGCAAGTTGTAATCTTTTTTTTTAATTGAAGTATAGTTGATGTACAATGTTGTGTTAGTTTCAGGTGTACAGGAAGCCTTAGTATACTTTGGTTCTAGTTGGGCCAACACCAGGTTGTTAGAAATCCCGCCTTGTTCGTTACAGGGAGTAACAGAAGCTCTTCACAATCTTTCCAACGTGGATTTCTCTTTGGCCTCCCCCTCCTGAGTTTTGGCCTCACAATTCATCTTTTATCAAACATTTCCTGATGTTTTCTAGCTCATTCTGTCTCTCTTTTCAGCCACCCCCAGCCTAGCTGAAAATACCACCATCACTTCCAGCTGCCCTCCGCCTTCTAACTGATTTTGCAAACAGGAGTGAGCACCATCGTCTTCTGGTCCAAGCATCCTGGAGGCCATCCCAATTGTCTTTGGAATCATTGTCAACTTGAGCAGGTGGCCACTGTCACTTCTTTCTCCTCTCCTCTCCACACCCCCTTCTCTCTTCCACAAAGTCAATTGGACTGTTTGTGTCACAAGTAATGTTCTATTGATATGATCTCATAGGTTCAGTCCTTCTTATGCCTTCAACATACTGCCTCTCAAATCGAGTAAACAGAACACACCACGCTGCCGGTCCCTCCGGCACCCTCTGTGCTCCCTAGTTATTTGGCTGAGGAGGCCACTCATTGTAGTGGGTTTCCCCTGGAATTTCAGAATGTGACCTTGTTTGTAAACTGTCTTTGCAGATGTAATTTTTTAGGGGATGTCTTCGCCTGTTCAGGCTGCTGTAAAGAAATACCACTGGCTGGGTGGCCGATAAACAACAGAAATTGATTTCCCACAGTCCTGGGGGATGGAAGTCCAAGATCAAGACGCCAGCATCGTCACATCCTGCTGGGGCCGCCATCCTGGTTCACCACCGGCACCTTGTTGGCAGAAGGGATTTGGGAGCTCTGTGGCGCTTCTTTCATAAGAACACTAATCCCACTCGTGAGGGTTCTACCTCATGACCTAATCACCTCCAAAGGCCCCACCTCCAAATACCACTATCTTTGGGGGTTAGGATTTTAACAGATGAATTTAGGGGGACACATTCAGACCATAGCACATGAGATCATACTCAGTTCGGGAGGGGCCCAAATCCAATGAGTGGTCTCCTTGTAAGAAGAGGTGAGAACACACACAGAACAGAAATCCATGCACAGAAGGAGGCACAGACTGGAGTGATGCAGTCACATGCCAAGAGCCAGCAGCAGCTGGAAGAAGACCCGCCCCTACCTTCCCTTCCCTTCCAAGGGGCTGCGGCCCAGCCAACACCTTGATTTTAGACTTCTGGCCTCCAGAATGGTGAGAGAATAAAATCCTGTTGTTTTATTTTATTTTATTTTAGCCACGAGGCTTGTGGGATCTTAGTTCCCCAGCCAGGGATCGAACCTGGGCCCCCCTGCAGTGGAATTGTGGAGTCCTAACCACTGGACTGCCAGGGAAGTCCCCAAAATTCTGAGGGTTTTTATGTTTTTGTTTTTTTCACTTTTTCAATACTTTTATTTTCATTTCACACAGCTCTCTATACTTTATGTGTTTGCTTGGAAATATAGAAAATCACACTTCATTTTCTTGATATCTAATGAGTCTTATCTGATATCGATCAAAGAGTATGTATAAATGCAAAATCAAAAAAATTAGATGTGTTAACAGCTTTTCATAGTTCCATAAGACAAGGTAGTTACATCCAACTATTTGTACATTTTAACCTAAATTTTCCTTGGGACAATTCTATTACAAATGTCTACAGAGAATTCAATAATTTTTTTTTAAACATCATTATTGGAGTGTAATTGCTTTACAAAGGTGTGTTACTTTCTGCTTTATAACAAAGTGAATCAGCTATACATATACATATATCTCCATATTCCTCCCTCTTGCGTCTCCCTCCCACCCTCCCTATCCCACTCCTCTAGGTGATCACAAAGCACCGAGCTGATCTCCCTGTGCTATGCAGCTGCTTCCCACTAGCTATCTATTTTACGTTTGGTAGTGTATATATGTCCATGCCACTCTCTCACTTTGTCCCAGCTTCCCCTTCCCCCTCCCCGTGTCCTCAAGTCCATTCTCTACATCTGCGTCTTTATTCCTGTCCTGCCCCTGGATTCATCAGAACCATTTATTTTTTAGAGTCCATATATATGTTATAGCATATGGTATTTGTTTTTCTCTTTCTGACTTACTTCACTCTGTATGACAGACTCTAGGTCCACCCACCTCACTACAAAAAACTCAATTTTGTTTCTTTTTATGGCTGAGTAATATTCCATTGTATATATGTGCCACATCTTCTTTATTCATTCATCTGTCGATGGACACTTAGGTTGCTTCCATGTCTTGGCTATTGTAAATAGAGCTGCAATGAACATTGTGGTACATGACTCTTTTTGAATTATGGTTTTCTCAGGGTATATGCCCAGCAGTGGGATTGCTGGGTTGTATGGTAGTTCTATTTTTAGTTTTTTGAGGAACCTCCATACTGTTCTCCATAGTGGCTGTATCAATTTACATTCCCACCAACAGTGCAAGAGGGTTCCTTTTTCTCCACACTCTCTCCAGCATTTATTGTTTGTAGATTTTTTGATGATGGCCATTCTGACTAGTGTGAGGTGATACCTCATTGTAGTTTTGATTTGCATTTCTCTAATGATTAGTGATGTTGAGCATCCTTTCATGTGTTTGCTGGCAATCTGTATATCTTCTTTGGAGAAATGTCTGTTGAGGTCTTCTGCCCATTTTTGGATTGAGTTTTTCTTTTTTTGATATTGAGCTGCATGAGCTGCTTGTATATTTTGGATATTAATCCTTTGTCAATTGCTTCATTTGCAAATATTTTCTCCCATTCGGAGGGATGTCTTTTTGTCTTGTTTATGGTTTCCTTTGCTGTGCAAAAGCTTTTAAGTTTCATTAGATCCCATTTGTTTATTTTAGTTTTTATTTCCATTTCTCTAGGAGGTGGGTCAAAAAGGATCTTGCTGTGATTTATGTCATAGAGTGTTCTGCCTATGTTTTCCTCTAAGAGTTTTATAGTGCCTGGCCTTACATCTAGGTCTTTAATCCATTTTGAGTTTGTTTTTGTGTATGGTGTTAGGGAGTGTTCTAATTTCATTCTTTTACATGTAGATGTCCAGTTTTCCCAGCACCACTTATTGAAGAGGCTGTCTTTTCACGATTGTATATTCTTGCCTCCTTTGTCGAAGATAAGGCGACCATATGTGTGTGGGGTTATCTCTGGGCTTACTATCCTGGTCCATTGATCTATATTTCTGTTTTTGTGCCAGTACCATACTTTCTTGATTACTGTAGCTTTGTAGTATAGTCTGAAGTCCAGGAGCCTGATTCCTCCAGCTCCGTTTTTCTTTCTCAAGATTGCTTTGGCTATTTGGGGTTTATTTAGTTTCCATACAAATTGTGAAACTTTTTGTTCTAGTTCTGTGAAAAATGCCATTGGTAGTTTGATAAGGATTGCACTAAATCTGTAGATTGCTTTGGGTAGTATAATCATTTTCACAATGTTGATTCTTCCAATCCAAGAACATGGCATATCTCTCCATCTGTTTGTATCATCTTTAATTTCTTTCATCAGTGTCTTATAGTTTTCTGCATACAGGTCTTTTGTCTCCTTAGATAGGTTTATTTCTGGGTTTTTTATTCTTTTTGTTGCAATGGTAAATGGTAGTGTTTCCTTAATTTCTCTTTCAGATTTTTCATCATTGTATCCTGTTACTTTACCAAATTCTTTGATTAGCTCTAGTAGTTTTCTGGTAGCATCTTTAGGATTCTCTATGTATAGTATCATGTCATCTGCAAACAGTGACAGCTTTATTTCTTATTTTCCAATTTGGATTCCTTTTATTTCTTTTTCTTCTCTGATTGCTGTGGCTAATAATAGTGGTGAGAGTGCACAACTTTGTCTTGTTCCTGTCTTGAAGGAAATGGTTTCGGTTTTTCACCATTGAGAACGATGTTCACTGTGGGTTTGTTTTATATGGCCTTTATTATGTTGAGGTAAGTTCCCTCTATGCCTACTTTCTGGAGGGTTTTTTAACATAAATAGGTGTTGAATTTTGTCAGAAGCTTTTTCTGCATCTATTGAGATGATCATATGGTTTTTCTCCTTCTATTTGTTATATGGTTTATCACATTGACTGATTTGCCTATATTGAAGAATCCATGCATTACGGGGATAAATCCCACTTGATCATGGTGCATGATCCTTTTAATGTGCTGTTGGATTCTGTTTGCTAGTATTTTGTTGAGGATTTTTGCATGTATGTTCATCAGTGATATCGGCCTGTAGTTTTCTTTCTTTGTGACATCTTTTTCTGGTTTTGGTATCAGGGTGATGCTGACCTCGTAGAATGAGTTTGGGAGTGTTCCTACCTCTGTTATATTTTGGAAGAGTTCAAGAAGATTAGGTGTTAGCTTTGCTCTAACTGTTTGATAGAATTCGGCTGTAAATCCATCTGGTCCTGGGCTTTTGTTTGTTGGAATATTTTTAATCACAGTCTCAATTTCAGTGCTTGTGATTGGTCTCTTTATATTTTCTATTTCTTCCTGGTTCAGTCTCGGAAGCTTTTCTAAGAATTGGGCCATTTCTTCCAGGTTGTCCATTTTATTGGCATATAGTTGCTTATAGTAATCGCTCAAGAACCTTTGTATTTCTGCAGTGTCAGTTGTTACTTCTCCTCTTTCATTTTTAATTCTGTTGATTTGAGTCTTCTCCTTTTTTATCTTGATGAGTCTGGCTAATGTTTTACCAATTTTGTTTATCTTCTCAAAGAATCAGCTTTTAGTTTTATTGATCTTTGCTATTGTTTTCGTCATTCCTTTTTCATTTATTTCTGATCTGATCATTATGATTTCTTTCCTTCTGCCAACTTTGGGATTTTATTGTTCATCTTTCTCTAATTGCTTTAGGTGTAAGGTTAGGTTGTTTATTTGAGATGTTTATTCTTTCTTGAGGTAGGATTGTAATGCTATAAACTTCCCTCTTAGAACTGCTTTTGCTGCATCCCATAGGTTTTGGGTCATCATGTTTTCATTTCATTTGTTTCAAGGTATTTTTTGATTTCCTCTTTGAGTTCTTCAGTGATCTCTTGGTTATTTTGTACTGTATTGTTTAGCCTCCATGTGTTTGATTTTTATAGATTTTTTTTTCCTGTAATTGATATCTAGTCTCACAGTGTTGTGATCGGAAAAGATACTTGATATGAGTTCAGTTTTCTTAAATTTACTAAGGCTTGATTTGTGACCCAAGATATGATCTATCCTGGAGAATGTTCCATGAGCACTTGAGAAGAAGGAGTATTCTGTTGTTTTTGGATGGAATGTCCTATAAATATCAATTAAGTCCATCTTGTTTAATGTATCATTTAAAACTTGTATTTCCTTTTTTATTTTCAATTTGGATGATCTGTCCGTTGGTAAAAGTGGGGTGTTAAAGTCCCCTATTATGATTGTGTTACTGTCGATTTCCCCTTTTATGGCTGTTAACATTTGCCTTATGTATTGAGGTGCTCCTATGTTGGGTGCATAAATATTTACAATTGTTATATCCTCTTCTTGGATTGATCCTTTGATCATTATGTAGTGTCCTTCTTTGTCTCTTGTAATAGTCTTTATTTTAAAGTCTATTTTGTCTGATATATGAATTGCTACTCCAGCTTTCTTTTGATTTCCATTTGCATGGAATATCTTTTTCTATCCCCTCACTTTCCGTCTGTATGTGTCCCTAGGTCTGAAGTGGGTCTCTTGTAGACAACATATATACAGGTCTTGTTTTTGTATCCATTCAGACAGTCTCTGTCTTTTGGTTGGAGCATTTAATCCTTTTACATTTAAGGTAGTCATCGATATGTATGTTCCTATTGTCATTTTCTTAATTGATTTGGGTTTGTTATTGTAGGTCTTTTCCTTCTCTTGTGTTTCCTTCCTAGAGAAGTTCCTTTAGCATTTTTGTAAAGCTGGTTTGGTGGTGCTGGATTCTCTTATGTTTTGCTTGTTTGTAAAATTAAAGGTTTTAATTTCTCCATCGAATCTGAATGAGATCCTTGCTGGGTAGAGTAATCTTGGTTGTAGATTTTTCCCTTTCATCAATTTCAATATGTCCTGCCACTCCCTTCTGGCTTACAGAGTTTCTGCTGAAAGGTCAGCTGTTAACCTTATGGGGATTCCCTTGTATGTTATTTGTTGTTTTTCCCTTGCTGCTTTTAATAGTTTTTCTTTGTATGTAATTTCGGACTGTTTGAATAATATGTGTCTTGGCATGTTTCTCCTTAGATTTATCCTGTATGGGACTCTCTGTGCTTCCTGCACTTGATTGCTTCTTTCCTTTCCCATATTAAGGAAGTTTTCAACTATAATCTCTTCAAGTATTTTCTCAGTCCCTTTCTTTTTCTCTTCTTCTTTTGCGACCCCTATAATTCAAATGTTGGTGCGTTTAATGTTGTCCCAGATGTCTCTGAGCCTGTCCTCAATTCTTTTCATTCTTTTTTCTTTATTCTGCTCTGCAGTAGTTATTTCCACTATTTTATCTTCCAGGTCACTTATCCGTTCTTCTGCCTCAGTTATTCTGCTATTGATTCCTTCTAGAGTATTGTTAATTTCATTTATTGTGTTGTTCATCATTGTTTGTTTGCTCTTTAGTTCTTCTAGGTCCTTGTTAAACGTTTCATGTATTTTCTCCATTCTATTTCCAAGATTTTGGATCATCTTTACTATCATTACTCTGAATTCTTTTTCAGGTAGACTGCCTATTTTCTCTTCATTTATCTGGTCTGGTGGGTTTTTGCCTTGCTTCTTCATCTGCTGTGTGTTTCTCTCTCTTCTCATTTTGCTTAACTTACTGTGTTTGGGGTCTCCTTTTCGCAGGCTGCATGTTCGTAGTTCCCGTTGTTTTTGGTGTCTGCCCCCAGTGAGTAAGGTTGGTTCAATGGGTTGTGCAGGCTTCCTGGTTGAGGGGAGTGGTGCCTGTGTTCTGGTGGGTGAGGCTGGATCTTGTCTTTCTGGTGGGCAGGACGACGTCTGGTGTGTGTTTTGAGGTGTCTGTGAACTTATTATGATTTTAGGCAGCCTCTCTGCTAATGGGTGGCATTTTATTCCTTTCTTACGAGTTGTTTGGAATAGGGTGTCCAGCACTATAACTTGCTGGTCGTTGAGTGGAGCTGGGTCTTAGCGTTGAGATGGAGATCTCTGAGAGAGCCTTCGCTATTTGCTATTATGTGGAATTGGGAGGTGTCTGGTGACCAACGTCCTGACCTTGGCTCTCCCACGTCAGCGGCACAGGCCTGACACCTGACTGGAGCACCAACACCCTGTCAGACACACGGCTCAGAAGAAAAGGGAGAAAAAAAGAAAGAAAGAAAGTAAAATAAAATAAAATAAAGTTATTAAAATAAAAAAAATTATTAAAGATAAAAGGAATTAAAAAGTAATAAAAAAAGAAAGATGAGAGCAACCAAACCAAAAAACAAATCCACCAATGATAACAAGCACTAAAATGTATACTAAAGAAGGAAAAAAAAACAGAAGACAGAACCCAAGACAAATGGTAAAAGCAAAGCTATACAGACCAAATCACACAAAGAAGCATGCACATACACACTCACAAAGAGAGGAAAAGGAAAAAAAAAAAAAGATATCTATATAAAAAAAAAGGAAGAGAGCAATGAAATCAATATACAAATCTACCAATGATAATAAACTCTAAATACTAAACTAAGTTAAACATAAAACTAGAAACAAATTAGATGCAGAAAGCAAACCCTAAGTCTGCAGTTGCTCCCAAGGTCCACCGCCTCAATTTTGGGATGATTCGTTGTCTATTCAGGTATTCCACAGATGCAGGTTCATCAAGTTGATTGTGGGGATTTAATCCGCTGCTCCTGAGGCTGCTGGGAGAGATTTCCGTTTCTCTTGTTTGTTCGCACAGCTCCCGGGGTTCAGCTTTGGATTTGGCCTTGCCTCTGCGTGTAGGTCCCCTGAGGGCATCTGTTCCCCACACCAAGAGGATGGGGTTAAAGGAGTAGCTGATTAGGGGTCTCTGGCTCACTCAGGCAGGGGGGAGGGCAGGGTACAGAATGTGCCATGTGTTCTTCTGGGGAAGTTGTCCCTGGATCATGGGACCCTGGCAGTGGCGGGCTGCACAGGCTTCCAGGAGGGGAGGCATGGATAGTGACCTGTCCTTGCACACAGGCTTCTTGGTGGCTGCAGCAGCAGCCTTAGAATCTCATGCCCGTCTCTGGTGTCCGCGCTGATATCCATGGCTCACACCCATCTGTGGAGCTGGTTTAGGCATTGCTCTGAATCCCCTCTCCTCACGCACCCCAAAACAATGGTCTGTTGCCTCTTCAGCAGTTCCAGACTTTTTCCTGGACTCCCTCCTGGCTAGTTGTGGCACACTAGCCCCCTTCAGGCTGTGTTCACACAGCCAACCCCAGTCCTCTCCCTGGGATCTGACCTCCGAACCCCAAGCCTCAGCTCCCAGCCCCCATCTGCTCCGGCGGGTGAGCAGACAAGCCTCTCAGGCTGGTGAGTTCTGGTCGGCACTGATCCTCTATGTGGGAATCTCTCCGCTTTGCCCTCCGCACCCCTGTGGCTGCGCTCTCCTCCGTGGCTCCGAAGCTTCCCCCCTCCGCCACCCCGCGTCTCCACCAGTGAAGGGGCTTCCTAGTGTGTGGAAACATTTTCTCCTTCACAACTCCCTCTCAGAGGTGCAGGTCCCATCCCTATTCTTTTGTCTCTGTTTTTCCTTTTTTCTTTTGCTCTACCCAAGTACGTGGGGAGTTTCTTGCCTTTTGGGAAGTCTGAGGTCTTCTGCCAGCATTCAGTAGGTGTTCTGTAGGAGCTGTTCCACATGTAGATGTATTTGTGGTGAGGAAGGTGATCTCCACGTCTTACTCCTCCACCATCTTGAAGGTCCTCCCCAAAATTCTGTTGTTTTAACCACCAAGTTTGTGGTCACTTGTTCCGGCAGCTCCAGTCATCAAGGGAGAGTGAAATGAACATGAACACAGGTTGACATCTGGACACTCTACTTCACATTCTAACCTCGTGCAAGTAACCTAACCTCTGAACCTCAGTTTCCTTATTTGTATAAATAGAGATAACCCCATCTATACTACAGGGCGGGTGTGCAGATTAAATCAGGCAACACATGTAACGCTCCATGGAGAATTCACTTTCCTCCTCTTCTCACCTTCCTACCCTGGTCTACAAAGAGGGGGGGGAGTGTTTGTTCCCCTCCCCCCAGGAGTAATAGAGGGGATGCTGGCAGTGCTTCTCTCCACTTCCTCACTCATGCCCCTCCGTCACTGTTCATCTGGGTAGCACGTGACATTCATTGGGTCACTCTTCCCCATGGGCTCAGCCCCTGTGTTGAAGGTGAGAGCAGGCTGGTCAGACATCTTGGAGTTCGATAGATCTTTGTCCTGTCCCTACAGACTTGACCAAGTAGGCTGATTCCAAAGTGAAGATTCAAGCAGCTCCCTGGCCAGAGTTGTGTTTTTCAGTCCAGGTTTACCAGCCATTCCTGCAGCTGGAGTTGTCGATTCTTATAGAACTGATAATAACCAGGATTTATTTTTGTTTACGTCTGTGTTCCTTCACTCAGATCCCCACCAGGGGGAAATATGAGTGGCACTGCGAACCCCAGACGCCAACAAAGTGCCCAAAGATGCTAATTCTTTCGTATCCCATCCTGGCTTGTTCCCTGGAGGAGTGAATAGATTTTTAAAGGTGTGCACATAAATGTATAGATGCCAATGAGAACACCTGTTCATTTAACCTAAAAACGTCAAAAGGGAGACTCACTCATCCTGCAAACTTGGAATTACCAATTTATCTTATTTTCAGTGGACTCGCTTCTCCACCATGCATGTCACAGTGAGACCCCAGATAATGACTAATGGCCTCAGCAGGTGAAAAACGCCTTTATTCATGAACAGAGATTCATTACACCGCTCCTGCCTATGCTGAAAATTTTGCTGGCTTCGAGTAAAAGATTCTGTGCTGATAAATCCCACTGCTAAGAGAGAAAGTTTGTGTTCTCGTAATGTGCTGGAATTTCACAACACGTACATTCCACAGCAGGACTCGGGCTCTAAAAAGGACAAAAAATAATAAATTTATGGACCCATAAAGGTCGTGTGATAGATTTTGCAAAATGAGCCTGGCTTTTTTTACCTCCTATTTTAAGCTGGTCCTTATCCCTGCAGTGTGCTCCCGTTTTACACCCCAGACCCAGCCGAAGCCTCTTTCCATTAGTGCCCCAAACAGTATGCTCCCTACTGAGGAGCACAGGTCAGCACAGCGCTCTCGTATCCACAGGGGCGTTGTGGATTCAGGCTCACCATAGACGCTTGGAGCCATCTCTTGGTGGTTCATTCACCCACTGATTTAACAGAGCTCATCTTGGCTGCTGCAGTTGCTCAGACACTGCGCCCGAGCCCTTGTTCTTGCCTAAGAGCTGGGCTTTTGCCTTGCAAACCTCCTTCCAACCCAGTGTGGAAACCAGGCTCCTGTTTTGTTCTCTTGGTCTGTGCTCAATACGTCTACTTCCCCAGGGATTGGTTCCACCTTGGATCTCCTAGTCCTTCCAGGATGAACCTGTGTTTGTGCATCCAATTTCCTCCCTGCTGTAGCTTCTCTCCACGTACCATCTACAGACTGTCTGTACCATTGGACTCCTTGACACCATAGTTTTCTTCATTCATATTTCTGGGGTAATAGAGGCGTAATAGAAGCTCAAGACAGGAGGAGACTTTTCAGAAGAGGTGAGACCTAAGCTGACTTTGTCCTTCTGTTGCCTCCTGCTAGCTGTCCCTGAAGTAAACCATATCTCCTCAGAAGCTTGGACATAACTGGACGTCTGAGCATGGCACTCAAGGACCTTTATGGTGTGATGTTTTGAGGCTCCACTCCCAGCCTCATCTCCTGCTGCTCCAATGCTTCTTCCTAAGCCATGAAGTTCAGCTGTCCTGAACTGCTTGTCATTTCTTGAGCACTTCATGCTCTTTTACATCCCCTTTCGAGAGGCAGTTGACAATCTTGTTTGTGAAGCCTTTCCTAAACCCTCACTCCCCAACCCACCACCAATTTGGTTGGAGGCCTATAGATGTTCTGCAAAAATTCCATCACCAGGGGCGCTCTGGTCTCTGGGTCCCGCCACACCTGTTCTCACCTGTTTGGATCTTGATCAAGCACCAGGGAAGATGAGTTTAAAATCATCTTTCCCTTTAACTCTAGCTCACAGATATCTCCCTTCCCAATTATAGTATAGTAGTTGTCCTGACTGCAGATGTAGCACTTAATTAATTATTTATCATTTTATTGTTTTGTGGTGATGTGTATGAACACTTTCTGGTAGCATGGCCTGTGCTAAGACATAGAATAGCAGAGGGTGGAGGCCTTGAGAACTACATGATGAAATGATTTGGTACAAGAAGCCCATTTTCCCTTCTTTGGGAGGGATGCATTGCTGGTTTCAGGATCTTCCTTGACTTGGCATCTGATGCCTTGATACCAGGACCAAGGAGCTCACAGATTACATGACGTCGTACAGACAATTCCTATTGTTAGTCTGTCTGTATCACTTAGGACCTAATCTAATGCATCAGTGGGGACAATTTGCCATACAAATTATTAATGTATTTAAAAGCTGAACTCACTGATTACATTTATCCACAGGTCCACTGGATCTTTCCATGGCATAGGCAGTTGTTTAGACATCATGGCAATTTAAAAGTAATAGATTCTGCATTTGGCAGGCCAGGGTTTTCCTTAGAGCCCTAATCCAAGCCCTATTCACTAAGGTCACTGCACTGTACCTCCTTTTCCAGAAAGGTAGGCAATCCAAACTCCACTGGACATGGTTATTACCCAAGAAGGCAAAACCACGTACCTTATGCAGGGTCCCAGAACACATAACAAACAGTGGGGGGAGGGGAGGCGTACACCCCCAGGTAGATTATTTCTCCACCATCACTTGTACTCTTAGTAGAATGGCTGACTTGGCAGATGGTCTCTGTCTTTGTTAAGGACTCACCACTGTGCTGACGTTTACTCTTGTTGCAAGCCTCATTGCTCCTTTGTAGAACTGTCTTTTTTGATTTGCTGATAATTTCCAAAGAAGAGAATTAAGTAGCAAAGCTATGGGTGGAGAATAGTGCATCTAAGTACAGAAAAGATCCAGTGATGCACCGATTGGCGTCTCCTGCCCCTTGGTTGGGTGTTGGAGCGGGAGACTAACCGGATGTCTCAGGGCGCGCCTCTGTCTGGGTACACGTGGGGCTGACACCAGTCACTTTTTCTGGACCTTTTCTCTCTTCTCTGCTCCTTTTCTTTCCTTTCCTTCTTCCCTCCCTCTCTCTTTCTCTCTCTCTCCCTCCCTTCCTGCTTTTATTTGGAATTCCTGGCAGGAATGGGAAGGAGGGGAAAAGATAGATCAGGGCAATACATTGATGGGAATCGTGGTTATTCTCAACTCACCTAACCAGTTAGGGTCCTTGCATGGATGTGGGATTTTCAGGGCTTGTGAGTTAGGAAGTGGTGTGATTTGGCAAATGACAGGGGAGAATGGGAAGACAACACTAAGAGGGACTGCTTATCTCTCTGACAAAGGCATTGGGGTTGGAGGCCAAACATGAGGAGGTGATTCCAATGGGTCTGTCCTTGTGGGAGAAGCAACCCTCCAGCAGAGGCACCTGGACTCAGCTCAAACCATCAAAGTGGGGACATAACCTGTAGTTTGAAAACTTATTTGTGAAGATTACCTTGGGTTGTGCAGTAGGACTAATATCTAAGGGGCAAATCTTCAGAAGTCCTGGGGTCAATTGCCAGGAAGTTCAAGTTCAGGAAGCATATGATCTCTTTTAAGATTGATTAATTTAAGTAAGTCAGACACAGGAAGACAAATATCATATGATATCACTTATAAGTAGAATCTTTAAAAAGGGTACAAATGAACTTATTTACAAAACAGAAGCAGAGTCACAGATGTAGAAAACAAACTTACGGTGACCAGGGGATAACAGGGGGAGGGATAAATTGGGAGATTGGGATTGACATATACACACTACTATATATAAAATAGATAACTAATAAGAACCTACTGTATAGCACAGGGAACTCTACTCAATACTCTGTAAGGGCCTATATGGGAAAAGAATCTAAAGAAACAGAGAGTGGATATATGTATACGTATAGCTGATTCACTTTGCTGTACACCTGAAACTAACACAACATTGTAAATCAGCTATACTCCAATAAAAATTATTTTAAAAATGTAACCACCTCAAAAAAAAAGATTGATTAATTTTTTAAAAAGACATGCATAGAAAAGTAGAAAAAAGCAGAAACTGGTTATGGGGACCACTGTGTGTTAGGTGCCAGGGCCTCCTCAGCATCTGGGGACATGTGAGTATAAATAAGACCTGGTCTGTGTATTCATGAACTTCATAGTATAGTCATAGAGAAAGACGTTGATGAGAGCTGGCTTCTTTGCCCCCATGCAGGTGGAGGGCCTGGTCTGACGTGCTTCTAGGATACTTGGTCAGCTTGTGGAGCCTCACTGGGGAGCTCTGGCATCCACTGGGCCTTAGTCTGCATCTCTATCCAGTAAATGGTGTGTATGAGTGCTGATGGGTGCGGGCAAGTCTGCTGAATAAGCTCTAGTGCTGTGTGCATGGGATTGCAGATGTGACTCATTTTGGACCAAGAGTCAGGAGACCTGCTAGTGGGTTTCCTCCCTCCTGATTCAGATGTTATATTTTCTTGTGGTTTGGAAAGCCCCCAAACCCCCCAGAGACAGTACTTGGTTCATGCTGGGGGTTTCCAAATGTCCTGTCCTTCACATTTCCAGGAGAGTTATATGGAAGTGTGTAGAAACTCTCCCCTCTATCCTATACTTTTCCTCGCTAATTAATTTAGGGTTGAGCATTTTACCTCTGGACAAAGTTTTAGTATTTTGTGAGACAAAAATTCTAAATTGAGGTGGAAATTTTTTTCTATCATGGGAAATTACTCAGGATGCAATCAAAATGTGTTTTGCTGATGGCAAAATTTGCAAACCTTCGCTTCAGTGAAAAGTACATGGTTTTTTCTCAGTGATGAAGCTGGCAAAAAGTCAAATGTGCCGGTTTCTCTCCACACGGGTGATTTTTCAGTATTTGCACTCCACTCGCTGCATGGGCTCTGTTTTCCTCTGGGGCTATAATTAGACCAACAGGGGTGAATGTTTTAGCAGAAACATAAAGATTCAGGAAGATACGTACCCCAGAATTGCAAAAATCTAAATCTGGAGTAATTTCTTAGTTCACTGACTTCCTCTTCCCACCCTTGTTACATTTGAAAAGTGTAAACTTATTGGTGGATTTATATAAGCTAACCTCTACAGCTCTCTGAACACACAGTTTACTTGAGCGCTTGGGTGAAAGTGTGCGGTGACATCTAATGCCAACCGATCCTGTCTAAAAGCCAATTGCCATCCCTATCGGTGGGACAGCAGGCAGGTTAAAATATTAATGTTACAACTGCCCTAACTTATCAGGAAAAATGAAGAGTCCTCTTAATTCAAACAGCTGCTAATTAATTTGCCTTTCTCAACTCGAAGAAATCATAAAGCAAAAGAAATCATTGGAATAATCCGAAGCAAATCTCACAAAAGTAGTTTATATTTGACTTGTATCCTTGGAAGTAATGTTACACTGAAACGAAATAATTTATTCGGTGGAATTATTTGTCTAGCAATAATGAATAGTTTTAAAAGGTGGTTGGTGCGCTGTAGCAATTTAAAGTAGTATTTTTTTTTCAGGCCCGTCAACAAGAAAGCCAACATTTAGTTAGGAGTACCAGACTTTGAAAATTATTGCACCCTGTGACATGATGTGGAAAAACGACTAGTCTGGGCTCTAGTAACGATGTTCTTTTCTTGGGAACTGCTGGTTAGGGAGGTTTCCTTTCCGAGCCTATTTCTGACTTCAGCCATTGTTCACATTAGAAATAAAGAAAAATAAGAGAAGCTTCATCATTGGTTTTTGAGACATTCAGAATAATGTGAGTGTGTGTGTGTGTGTGTGTGTGTGTGTGTGTGTGTGTGCAATACAGGTATCCTCACAGTCTCTGTGATGGTGTGTCTCTGGATCAGTGTTTCTGGAATCTCCCACCATCCAGAAATACCTTAAGATATTTACATAGTCTTTCCACGGCTCTTGCCAGGTTTTCTATCCTTAAAGAGGAGCATCATTAAAAAGAAGAGTTCCTATGCCTGAATCTTTTCTAGATTGTGTGTGTGTGTAAAAATTAATATGATGCTAAATCCTTAAAGAAACTTTATATCCAAGTTACTTTTGAAATAAACCATGGAGTATTTTTTTTATACCATCAAAGATGAGAGATGTTTGCCAGCTTAATTTCTTGCTTGTCTTCTTTCTTATACGTCCCTGAGATTCTCATCAGCCTCTGTTTCCAGCCAGCTATGCAGACAACAAGGATGAGAATCTTAGGGGTCAAAATGTAACTCTCACGGTTTCCCCTTCCAAGTTCAGAACCAATTGAGAAGGAAGATCCAGGAGTCAAATAAGTAGAGATCTGAAGTCACTTCATTACTGATGAAGCCAGTTGGAGAATGTAACTCTTGATTTGTGGGTGAAAGGGCTTGTTGACATACCCCACCTGGATTGAGGGTTTAAGCCTTTGGTCCCTAGTGGCCCCGACATCCCCAGGCGGCCACCACTGGGCAGGCCTGACTGCAGGGCAGAGAGAGAGGACCAGCATCGTGCCCTTTGCAGGCAGGCGGGCTCCCAGGAGGGTGAACATCATCACCTGATGCTGAGTGAGGTGGGGGGAGAGGGAAGAGGGGAAGAGAGGGCAAGTCTTACTTACTTAAGCGCCTCCTCATGGAAGCTGAAGAGTGGGGAATGAATGTTCCTCTCTAACAGCAAGGAGAATTGATCAGTCCTTTGAACCGCAACATGCAGGAAAAGAGTGATTTATGCCGAGACTCAGCCCCGCCGTCAATGCATTTCTCTCTGGTAGGATGCCTTTCTTTGGTCCCAGCAGTCTTGTTTGCACCTGGTGGCTTGTGTAGTTGTTAATAGAGCTCCTTTGACTCTCAGACCTGTCCCAGCGCGGGTGATAAATCCCCACGGTGCCTGCAGCTTTTGGAGATGAAGTGGTCGATAGATTGCATTTCCTTGGACAGCCTGCCAGTAAGCTCAGGCTTGTGTTGTTCTTGGGGTTCGTGGTTGTTTTCCAGGATGTCCATTTGGTGGAATTTCGTATTAGTGAGGAGTGAAACTCTTCCCCGGCGTGAAAAATACCAGCAGTGTCTGCAGCCAGGTGACATCACCATTTCCCGTGCGACTTGGTTGAAGACATTTCCAGACTGCTTATAATGTCCTTCTGGACTAGCATTTTTTAATTTCAGAGATGGTGATTTAAAGTGAATTTCCTCCCTTCTCACGAGCACAGCTGCAGCATCTATTGACAGGTTTTGTCTTTTATGACATAGGGATTAGGATGGTATTAAGTCTCCAGAGAGCATGGCATTCCTGGAGGAAGGAAAGAGAAGAAACAAGCTGAGAAGTGGGGGTGGGAGAGGGAGACCCCAAGATGACTTTTTGAGTCTTCCTGGGGAAGTGACACTTACAGCAGGATGTAGGAATTGATCCCGGCCGCAGCCTGGGAAGAGAGGGCTGCTCTCTGTGTTGTTACATGATGGCAAACTATCATCAGCAGGGCTGCACGTGCTCTCCTACACTGCCCCTGGTGTCTGGAGGAAAATTTTTAAATGTCTATTAGACATGTTGTGATTCAAGGTCAGGATCTGAGTTTCTTCAATTAATTGATGAAAATTGGCTAGGCTCTGTCAGCAACCATTTCTTTATCAGGACTCCAAACTAAAGAGGTAGCTGGGCTAATATTCTTTTCTTTTTTTGGCTGTGCCACGTGTCTTGAGTGATCTTAGTTCCCCAGCCAGGGACTGAGCCAGCACCCTCACCAGTGAAAGCACGGAGTCCTAACCACTGGACCACCAGGGAATTCCCTGGGCTACCATTCTTAGTCACCCCCGCGCTGACCTGCTGTGCTGACATATTAATGAGAAGTACTTCGACTGCAATGAAAAGTTCTGCAAATCTGAGTTGCTGTATAGAAAACGGAGGTAAACAGCGAGGATTTGCATCCTGCATGTTTCTTTAGAATGTGTGACACTTAAGTATCCTGAGGAAGTAAGAAGAAAGGGTTCAGATATCAATGGGTTTATTTGCCTGTAATGATAAACTTTTAGAGCTAGAAGGCTCCTAAAGATAATTTATTCCAAGACTTCATTTTACTGATGAGGATATGAGATCAGAGACACAAAGAAAGAGCAGTCATTGGCCAAAGGAAGGAGGAAGTGTGAGCCCAGAGGTGAAGGTGGAATATTGTGTTGAAGAAATAAAACAAATTCAATATCGTTAAAGCACAGCGTATGCGGGAAGGAGGGTGGTGAGAGGTGCATCACAAGGAACTCTACTCAACATTCTGTAATAACCTAAATGGGAAAAGAATCTGAAAAAGAATAGATATATGTATAACTGAATCACTTTGCTGTACACTTGAAACTAACACAGCATTGTAAATCAACTATATTCCAATATAAAATAAAAAATTTTTTAAATAAAATAAAATAAAAAAAGATACACGGATCCAAACCTGGGAATATAAGAATGTCATAGAAGCCATGCTCGGATTCAGGAGTTTATCCTAAAGGCGCCCAAGAGCTGGAGGGGAGGGAGGTAAGGAGGAGTGGGAAAGGGGTTTCCATCACGGACTGATGGAGCAGGTCTCCCCTCTGCCAACCCTACTCCCCTTTAACGACACAAAATAACTCTTTAAAAAAAATGTAGGCATAAGAGAACCAGAAGGTTGAAGAGTGAGTTATCATTGGACCAGAACTTGTGAACAATTCCTGGAAGCTAGAAAGAAAGCAAAGCCTGAAACATGGAGAAGCAGGTGGGAGGCAAGGACAGTCAGCTTTCATGTTCAGAGGACACATTTTGGGAAAACAACACCACATACTCGCAGAAAAAACACATGGCAGTTCCTGCACTTGTTAACCTAGTTTTTCATCATAAAAATAGCCAAGGATTATTAGATATTCAAGGAAAGACCAAGATCATGGAAGGAAAAATAAAGACTAAGTATGGAGAAAATGGGAATGATTCAGTGAACAGGACTGTGGGGGGCGGGGGGGGGAAAGTGAATTTTTGAGCACTTACTATGTGCCAGGCACTTTTCAAGAGTTTTGCGTGTATTAACTCATTCAGGTCTCAACTACTCCAAGAGATAAGGACTATAATTAGCCCCTCTTTTTAAATGTGGAAACTGAGGAGCAGAGAGGTTAGGCAATTTACCTAAAGCCACACAGCTAAACAGCGGTGGAGGAGATTCAAACACAGGCTGTTTGACCTAAAACTTATGATCTTAAACATCTGGAGAAATAGCAAAAGCTATTCCACCAAGTGAGGACAGTTATCAACCCGAAGAAAGAAAGGATGCTGCAATACCAGGCACCGTGAGTCAGGGAAGACCAGAGCTGGGGACCACCTGGTCACAGCACAGGCTTTCAGAAAAAAGGGTGACAGCTTACCGACAGAGGAACAGGAATCCCACTGGCATCAGAGTTCTCACTGATGGGGACAATGGGACAATGAAGTTTTTTCCAAATAGGTCCAGCTGGTGATTGATCCCCCTTCCTGACCCCCTTCCCGTGCCAACCCTGAATGCCTCCTTCAGTAAAACAACATTCAAGCTTATGGGGGGAAGTAAAGACCATTTAGACATGCAGTGACTCAGGATTTCCTATACACTGACCAGCTCTGAAAGAATGATTTGATAATAGCATCAAAATGAAAAATAAATCTACAAAATGATGATGATCATACTTCTGATCAAAGAAGCACACAAACGGTTAAATAGCTCTTGATGCATAGTATAAAGTAAGTAACAATGCAGAGCTAAGATCAACAACATTTATTGGCCAAGGAACAGTGAGGGGAAGGTGAGTTTGACAGCACACTGAAGCTCCTTCTTGTTTCTGGGGAGACTGCAGAAAGAAATATGTTTAGTTTTGTGTGTAAAAATGTAAGAGCAACTATTACAAAAACAGTAGTAGGATGTAACACTTCTGGACCTCTGGAGGAAGAAAATGGAAAAAAGAAAAATTGATCAATACTATGACAGTCAAGAGGGTAAAAGAAATAAAAACAAAAATGAAAGAGGAGGAGTAGACAGAAACCAACAGGAAGGAATGCTAAATAAAAAACAAATAAGAGTTTGTCCCCGCTGTGAGCCACAGCCACCCCACGCCTCTGCAGGACACCCTCCAAAACTAGCAGCCTTGTGGCTGACAGGATCTTGGTGCTCCAGTCGGGTGTCAGGCCTGAGCCTCTGAGGTGGGAGAGCCGAGTTCAGGACTTTGGACCACCAGAGATCTCCCGGCCCCATGTAATATCAGTCAGCGAGAGCTCTCCTAGAGATCTCCATCTCAACGCTAAGACCCAGGTCCACTCAACGACCAGCAAGCTCCAGTGCAGGACACCCCATGCCAAACAACTAGAAAAACAGGAACACAACCCCACCCATTAGCAGAGAGGCTGCCTAAAATCATGCTAAGTTCACAGACACCTGAAAACACACCACCGGATGCAGTCCTGCCCACCAGAAAGACAAGATTCAGACTCATCCACCAGAACACAGGCACCAGTCCCCTCCACCAGGAAGCTTACAAAACCCACTGAACCAATCTTAGCCACTAGGGGCAGAAACCAAAAACTACAGGAACTATGAACCTGCAGGCTGCAAAAAGGAGACCCCAAACACAGTAAGTTAAGCAAAATGAGAAGACAGAGAAATATGCAGCAGATGAAGGAGCCAAGTAAAAGCCAACCAGACCAAACAAATGAAGAGGAAATACGCAGTCTACCTGAAAAAGAATTCAGAGTAATGATAGTAAAGATGATCCAAAATCTTGGAAATAGAATGGAGAAAATACATGAAACGTTTAACAAGGACCTAGAAGAACTAAAGAGCAAACAAACAATGATGAACAACACAATAAATGAAATTAACAATTCTCTAGAAGGAATCAATAGCAGAATAACTGAGGCAGAAGAACGGGTAAGTGACCTGGAAGATAAAATAGTGGAAATAACTACCGCAGAGCAGAATAAAGAAAAAAGAATGAAAAGAATTGAGGACGGGCTCAGAGACCTCTGGGACAATATTAAATGCACCAACATTCGAATTATAGGGGTCACAAAAGAAGAAGAGAAAAAGAAAGGGACTGAGAAAATATTTGAAGAGATTATAGTTGAAAACTTCCTTAATATGGGAAAGTAAATAGGCAATCAAGTCCAGGAAGCACAGAGAGTCCCCATACAGGATAAATCCAAGGAGAAACATGCCAAGACACATATTAATCAAACTATCAAAAATTAAATTCAAAGAAAAAATATTAAAAGCAGCAAGAGAAAAACAGCAAATAACATACAAGGGAATCCCCATAAGGTTAACAGCTGACCTTTCAGCAGAAACTCTGCAAGCCAGAAGGGAGTGGCAGGACATATTGAAAGTGAGGAAAGGGAAAAAACTGCAACCAAGATTACTCTACCCAGCAAGGATCTCATTCAGATTTGATGGAGAAATTAAAACCTTTAATTTTACAAGCAAGCAAAACATAAGAGAATTCAGCACCACCAAACCAGCTTTACAAAAATGCTGAAGGAACTTCTCTAGGCAGGAAACACAAGACAAGGAAAAAACCTACAATAACAAACCCAAATCAATTAAGAAAATGGTAATAGGAACATACATATCAATAACTACCTTAAATGTAAAAGGATTAAATGCTCCAACCAAAAGACATAGACTGGCTGAATGGATACAAAAACAAGACCCGTATATATGCTGTCTACAAGAGACCCACTTCAGACTTAGGGACACATACGGACTGAAAGTGAGGGGATGGAAAAAGATATTCCATGGAAATGGAAATCAAAAGAATGCTCGAGTAGCAATTCTCATATCAGACAAAATAGACTTTAAAATAAAGATTATTACAAGAGACAAAGAAAGACACTACATAATGATCAAGGGATCAATCCAAGAAGAAGATATAGCAATTGTAAATATTTATGCACCCAACATAGGAGCACCTCCTATGATTACTACAAGCAACTATATGCTGATAAAATGGATAACCTGGAAGAAATGGACCGATTCTTAGAAAAGCACACCCTTCTGAGACTGAACCAGGAAGAAATAGAAAATATAAACAGACCAATCACAAGCACTGAAATTGAAACTGTGACTAAAAATCTTCCAACAAACCAAAGGCCCAGACCAGATGGCTTCACAGGCGAATTCTATCAAATATTTAGAGAAGAGCTAACACCTATCCTTCTCAAACTATTCCAAAATATAGCAGAGGGAGGAACATTCCCAAACTCATTCTACAAGGTCACCATCTCTGTCTTTGTCTTGATACCAAAAACCAGACAAAGATGTCACACACAAAAAAAATTACAGGCCAATATCACTGATGAACATAGATGCAAAAATCCTCAACAACATACTAGCAAACCGAATCCAAGAGCACACTAAAAGGATCATACACCATGATCAAGTGGGGTTTATCACAGGAATGCAAAGATTCTTCAATATGTGCAAATCAATCAATGTGATACACCATATTAACAAACAGAAGGATGAAAACCACATGATAATCTCGATAGATGCAGAAAAAGCTTTTCACAAAATCAACACCAATTTATGTTAAAAACCTGCCAGAAACTAGGCATAGAGGGAACTTACCTCAACGTAATAAAGACCATATATGACAAACACACAGCCAACATCGTTCTCAATGGCGAAAAACTGAAACCATTTCCTCCAAGATCAGGAACAAGACAAGGTTGCCCACTCTCACCACTATTATTCAACATAGTTTTGGAAGTTCTAGCTACAGCAATCAGAGAAGAAAAAGAAACAAAAGGAATCCAAATCGGAAAAGAAGAAGTAAAGCTGTCACTGTTTGCAGATGACATGATACAATACATAGAGAATCCTGAAGATGCTACCAGAAAACTACTAGAGCTAATCAAAGAATTTGGTAAAGTAGCAGGATACAAAATTAATGCACAGAAATCTCTTGCATTCCTATACACTAATGATGAAAAATCTGAAAGGGAAATTAAGGAAACACTACCATTTACCATTCCAACAAAAAGAAAAAAAACCTAGAAATAAACATACCGAAGGAGACAAAAGACCTGTATGCAGAAAACTATAAGATGCTGATGAAAGAAGTTAAAGATGATACAAACAGATGGAGAGATATACCATGTTCTTGGATTAGAAGAATCAACAATGTGAAAATGACTATACTACCCGAAGCAAACTACAGTTTCAATGCAATCCCTATCAAACTACCAATGGCATTTTTCACAGAACTAGAAGAAAAAATTTCACAATTTGTATGGAAACACAAAAGACCCCGAATAGCCAAAGCAATCTTGAGAAAGAAAAACGGAGCTGGAGGAATCAGGCTCCCAGACTTCAGACTATACTACAAAGCTACAATCAAGACAGTATGGTACTGGCACAAAAACAGAAATATAGATCAGTGGAACAGGATAGAAAGCCCAGAGATAAACCCACACACATATGGTCACCTTATCTTTGATAAAGGAGGCAAGAATATACAGTGGAGAAAAGACAGCATCTTCAATAGTGGTGCTGGGAAAACTGGACAGCTACATGTAAAAGAATGAAATTAGAATACTCCCTAACACCATACACAAAAATAAACTCAAAATAGATTAAAGACCTAAATATAAGGCCAGACACTATCAAACTCTTAGAGGAAAACATAGGCAGAACACTCTATGACATAAATCACAGCAAGATCCTTTTTGACCCACCTCCTAGAGAAATGGAAGTAAAAAGAAAAATAAACAAATGGGACCTAATGAAACTTAAAAGCTTTTGCACAGCAAAGGAAACCATAAACAAGACAAAAAGACATCCCTCAGAATGGGACAAAATATTTGCAAATGAAGCAATTGACAAAGGATTAATCTCCAAAATTTACAAGCAGTTCATGCAGCTCAATATCAAAAAAACAAACAACCCAATACAAAAATGGGCAGAGGACCTAAACAGACGTTTCTCCAAAGAAGATACACAGATTGCCAACAAACACATGAAAGGATGCTCAACATCACTAATCATTAGAGAAATGCAAATCAAAACTACAATGAGGTATCACCTCACACCAGTCAGAATGGCCATCATCAAAAAATCTACAAACAATAAGTGCTGGAGAGGGTGTGGAGAAAAGGGAACGCTCTTGCACTGTTGGTGGGAATGTAAATTGATACAGCCACTATGGAGAACAGTATGGAGGTTCCTTAAAAAACTAAAAATAGAACTACTATACGACCCAGCAATCCCACTACTGGGCATATACCCTAAGAAAACCATAATTCAAAAATAGTCATGTATCACAATGTTCATTGAAGCTCTATTTACAATAGCCAGGACATGGAAGCAACCTAAGTGTCCAACAACAGATGAATGGATAAAGAAGATGTGGCACATATATACAATGGAATATTACTCAACCTTAAAAAGAAACAAAATTGAGTTATTTGTAGTGAGGTGGATGGACCTAGAGTCTGTCATACAGAGTAAAGTCAGAAAGAGAAAAACAAATACCGTATGCTAACACATATATATGGAATCTAAAAAATTTAAAAAAGGTGTGGAGAACCTAGGGGCAGGACAGGAATAAAGATACAGACGTTGAGAATGGACCTGAGGACACAGGGAGGGGGAAGGGTAAGCTGGGACAAAGTGCGAGAGTGACATTGACATATATACACTAAGAAATGTAAAGTAAATAGGTAGTGGGAAGCAGCTTCACAGCACAGGGAGATCACCTTGGTGTTTTGTGACCACCTAGAGGGGTGGGATAGGGAGGGTGGGAGGGAGACGCAAGAAGGAGGGGATATGGGGATATATGTATACGTATTTCCTATTCCCTTTGTTGTACAGCAGAAACTAACACAACATTGTAAAGCAATTATACTCCAATAAAGATGTTAAAAAGAAAAAAGATGGCAGAATTAAGTTCAAACATAGCATTAATACTCATTAATGTGAATGAATTTAGTTCTCCTCTTAAAAAATGGGCACTCCTGGACAATAAATGAGAAAATTAAAATCCCACAAACCTCTGTAATTAAAAAAAATTGAAAATAATAGTGAAAATATTTTCCCCTCAAACTAGACTCCAATCTCATGACCAAATCTAAATGCAGTACTCAAGAAATTGAATCCTAATTTATTTATTAAAAGGAAATCCTTACTTGATCGTGATGTAATATGTTCAGGATCACAAGAATGGTTCAACATCAGGAAATATAACATTATTGTAATCAATTTTAATAAATAGATTAAAAAATAGCATCACCTGCACATAAAATAGTTATATTTTCTTTAATGCAGCACTTTCTTATTGATTTATAGGAGTTCTTTATATGCTCTGGAGAGTAATCCTTCTGATATTTATATTGCCACTATTTTTCTTTTTGATAATGTGATATAGTTTGAATGTTATTGTTTCAAGACTGTAAATCTTTTATTTTCCAGGTTTATATATCTTGTTGAAGATAACTTTTCCTTTGCCTAGGGTTTTTTTTTTTTAATTCTCCAATTCTTTTCCTACTATTATAATTTTTTTCGCTATATTGCTGTTTGTAATAGCCATATACTAGGAGAAACTGAATGTTGGTGAAAGCATGGTGTATTCCTATGGTGGCGTACTCAGCCTGAGATCAAATGAATAAACAGTTAAAGGAACAGGATGAAGAAAGAACACCAAGACATGTTAAATGGAAGAAGCAAGTCACAGGATGAAATGTAATGATTACTTTAATGTAAAATGATATGTTTATAGACAACAAATGCACAGAGAATGTCTAAAACAGTACATACCAATGCACATAAAAAGTATTGGGTTGGTCAAAAGGTTCGTTTGGTTTTTTCCGTTCAATGGCTCTAGTAGCACTTAGTTGTCTTTAACTTCATTCGAAACAATTTTGTTAGATTGTATGTGACAGCTGTCATATCAGCGTGCATTTAAAAAAAGACTTATCAAAATTGTTGAATTTTTGTGTAGCCAAGATGGAAGAATAAAACCCACATTTTCAGCATATTATGCTTTATGATTTCAAGAAAGGTAAAAATGCAACTGAAATGCAAAAAAAAAGATTTGTGTGGTGTATGGAGAAGGTGCTGTGACTGACTGAACACGTCAAAAGTGGTTTGTGAGGTTTCGTGCTGGCGATTTCTTGCTGGACAATGCTCCGCGGTCAGGTAGACCAGTTGAAGTTGATAGTGATCTAACCGAGACATTAACTGAGAACAGTCAATGTTATTCCACGTGGGAGATAGTCGACATACTCAAAATATCCAAATCAAGCACTGAAAATCATTTACACCAGTTTGGTTATGTTAATCGCTTTGATGTTTGGGTTCCACGTAAGTTAAGTGAAAAAAACCTTCTTGACCATATTTCTGCATGCGATTCTCTACTTAAATGTAATGAAAACCTTCTGTTTTTAAAACAAATTGTGATGGGCGATGAAAAGTGGATACTGTACAATAATGTGGAATGGAAGAGATCATGGGGCAAGTGAAATGAACCACCACCAACCACAACAAAGGCCGGTCTTCATCCAAAGAAGATGATGTTGTGTATATGGTGGGATTGGAAGGGAATCCTCTATTATGAGCTCCTTCTGGAAAACCAAACGATTAATTCCGTCAAGTACTGCTCCCAACTGAAAGCAGCACTCGATGAAAAGAGCCCAGAATTAGTCAACAGAAAACGTATAATCTTCCATCAGGATAATGCAAGATGCATGTTTCTTTGCTGACCAGGAAAAACTGTTACAGCTTGGCTGGGAAGTTCTGATTCATCCACTGTATTCACCAGACACTGCACCTTCAGATTTCCATTTATTTCAGTCTTTACAAAATTCTCTTAATAGAAAAAATTTCAATTCCCTGGAAGACTGTAAAAGGCACCTGGAACAGTTCTTTGCTCAAAAGATAAAAAGCTTTGGGAAGATGGAATTAGGAAGTTGTCTGAAAAATGGCAGAAGGTAGTGGAACAAAAGGGTGAATACATTGTTCAATAAAGTTCTTGGTGAAAATGAAAAATGTGTCTTTTATTTTTACTTAAAAACTGAAGGCAATTTTTGGCCAACCCAGGGGAGTTCAGTTGGTGTTTACTCTGAATATTTTGTATTATTTGAAATCAAGAAGATAATCTTAGAATAAAGGATAAGAAGGAGGGAGAAATGAAGATGGACCATCTGTCCTGGAGGAATCACAAGACCTCCTTTCTCAGCAGAAGACTGGGAAGTGAGGCTGCTGTGTCCAGACATGTGCCTCTCTGAGACTCAACCTTCATGACCACAGGAGCCATGGCTGGTCCGCTGTCATGTGTATGTCATGAATGTGGTTCACCTTGAGGAGTCAGCACAGGGCAGGAACCAGGTCACTGGTTCGAAAGACCTGGGTTCAAATCCTAACTCTCCCTTCTGAACCTCTTTGTATTTATAGGAAAGGAACAGCAATGTAAGCCCTACTGGGGGCAGGTAGGTTAAATGTGAAGCATTTTCTAGCACAGTGCCTAGTTCCTCTGTCCTTCTTTTGGATTATAAAATGGAGGTTTCAAAGATTTTCGATGGTTCTAAAGTTTTATGGGTCTTTTGAAGCTGAGGAAGGTGGTTGGTGGGATAGTTCTTTTTAGTCATTTCCATCAGGTACACGAAGAGCATTTCCTATGGGAGCCTCTCACCGAGGCCTGCTAGATTAGATTAATTATTTGCTGTGGATTAAACTGGATGTTAATTATGGGCTCAAATAAGATCCTGGTGTGTTCATTGAAGGCAATGTTAAGACTTTACTTTTTTCTAATGGTTCTGATAGAGAAAGTGTAGAGGTTATTCTTGGAGCATGAAAAAGGTCTAAATAGCCACAGCTGGTTTAATTACAACTAGGAAGAGATCAGAGGGAAGAAAAAAGATGAGGTGTATGATCCCATGATATGCTAATTAGAAATTTTCATATATGTTGCTTTGCAAAATACTATTATATCAGGTACTTTTGCAAAGACCTTGAGGAGGAAAATTGCACTTTTTTTTTTTTTTATGAGTTTCTACTTTCTCTGAAGATAGTAACTTTTCCAACCACACTGGTCAGGGTGAAAAAATGACTTTTCTGCAATTGCTCTGCAGTCAGGTCTTTGCCATCACGGTGACGGAAGTGAAAGTGCTGATTAAGGGCTCAGCAGGAAGGTGACATGTGCAGAATCATAATAGGAAGGTGGCAGCGATTCAGACATTGGGTCATTTACTTTGGCAACTGTCATTAGCAGGTGACAGGGCTGTGGGGTAGGGAGAAGGGGAGTCATCCCAATTATGTTCCGCAGCATTTGCTCGTTTCTCCGATTCTGCTCCTTAGGTAATACTGCTTCTTACTGTAGTGGTCTGCATATCTGTTTTTCCAGGAAGATTTTAAGCTGTGGCAAGGCCTAAACTAGACATGCATTCATCAGTGAATCCCCCAGAACTTTGCACAATACTCTGCAGTAATCGTTGCTTAATAAATGCTGGTTGAACTGAATTTTCAAGTAGCCGGTGCCGTGTCAATGTATTCCACGGCTTCTAGTTTAAACAGTTGGCTACAAGCACAGGCAGAGACATGGGATGGCCTTTGTGCTTGGCCTGAGAGAGTTTGAAATGAACTCTTCCTTCAATCTGTTGACTCATTTTGCATTTGACTGAGTTGCTCGAATGCACTTTTCTGGTCAGGAGCTGATGTTGACAGCGGTACCCAAATTCAGTTTGATCGTTAAAATGTCCCAAAGAGGAAGAATCAAAGGAGCTGAAATCGGCTGATAACGGACTCTAATTCTGGACACCTCTTGGTAACAGTAAATGCTTCTTTCTGTCTAACTCCCATCTCACAAGATGCATTTTAATCCCCTTTATTCTTACCTCTTCTCTTGGGAGAGATGGATGTAGGTCACTTTGCTAGGTTGTGTGGAAAGACCATTTATGCTCTTTACCACGGTAGTAAGTTTACTTCTTGGCCCTTAGTGAGGCTGGCCCAAATCATCTGTTGGTCTGTTTTTCTCATGAACTGGTCAATGGCAGAGTTAGGACCCATTAGCACGGACTCAGTTTTGAAGCTTAGTGGTCAGTACAGGTCTGATTCATTTATTTAGCTCTGGTATTAGTCCAGAGACAGAGAATTTCACTTGGTCGAAAATGTTCACCGCCTCCTTCATTTGGGCTGATGGATTCGTGGCTGAACAGAGGCATTTCTTCTGACCCCAAATTAAAGGAAATTCCACTTCAGATGCTCCCACTGAAAGCATAAGCTTTGTTAGACTCATGCAAGGAGGGAAAAGATCAGGTTTCTTCTTTTCTTAACTGTTCTTAACAGCTTTTTCAGAATCTTCATCATTTTCCCCCGCTTCCCTCAGCCAGTAAGGTGACAAGGCACTGACTTTGAACTGGGGGCTGGGATTGAAGTCTGCTCCCGCTTCTTCCACAGTCAATACATTAATAAACAGCTCAGAAAATAACATGTCAGCTCAGATTTCCTCTCTCAGCGGTGAATAACATTTCAGAATCCTTTGGAGGTGCTCACGACTGCAGTGCATTATTTGTGATTGGTCCCTACTTCCCTCCCCAGCATGTGAATTCATTTCCTCTTCCTTTTCCTAAGCCAGAGTGGTAATGTTTCCTGCTTGCCTGAGTATCATTCTCTAAGGGAGGGACCAAACCTTTGTGTTTTAGCCCTGCAATAGAAATGCTTGGTGAAACCATTTAGCAGGACCGTTTAACCATTTAACCATTTAAATGTTGGGACAAAATGATGAAAATCACATTCAACCCTCTTTTATTTTTTAAGTGACAAGTTACATAATAGTTACGCTAGCTTCTAATATTAAGTAGCTACTTACATGTCAGGCTGGGTCTGTTGCCTCCTACTAATGTTAAAACCAGAGGTATTGAAAGTGATAATTATTATTTTATATGAGGAATGAAGCTTGAAATCTGAATTGAGGTCAATGTATAATAATCATAGCTCACATTTATCAAGTGATTATGAATAAGGCACTTGGTAATTACCTTATGTGCATTATCTCATGTAATTCCAACAACATCCCTAAGAAGTTGGTGCTATTGTTATTATTTTGCAGTTGAGGCAACTCTAGGTTAGAGAGTTAAGTAACTTGACATAGAGACAAGGACATAGAGAAGGTGGGACTTGAGCTGGCGTCCACTTGCCACATACTATATCATATTTCCAGGTAGACCTGTTGGCTTCTAACTGCTTAATACCAGCTTCTGGGACACTGTTTTCTCAACAGCTGTAGTTGGCATGAAGATTACTCTTCTCTTCTTAACATTTGCTTTTATTTAGATTCTAGAATGCTTGCAAATACATGTATTTCAGTCAAGGGGTAGGTGATTGTTTTAACAGAAAAGGACTATGTAACTTCCTGGAAGGAAGGGTGGGGACTTAAGTTATAGCACAGGGAACTCTACTCAATACTCTGTAATGGCCTATATGGGAAAAGAATCTAAAAAAGAGTGGATATATGTATTGATATACGTATAACTGGCTCACTTTGCTGTACACCTGAAACCAACACAACACTGTAAGTCAACTCTACGCCAATAAAAATTAAAAACAAAAGTGGGGTTGGGGGGAGAAGTTCTTCCCCTAAACTCCTCTGAACACACTACGTGGGTGAAAGAAAAAGTGGCATCATTCACTGCCTTTGCCCTCTTTCTACAATGGAAGTAAAATCAGCTTCTAGGATGAACCTTGAAAAGGTTATGCTAGGGACTTCCTTGGTGGCACAGTGGTTAAGAATCCGCCTGCCAATGCAGAAGGCATGGGTTCGAGCCCTGGTCCAGGAAGATCCCACATGCTGTGGAGTAACTAAGCCAGTGTGCCACAACTACTGAGCCTACGCTCTAGAGCTCGTGAGCCACAAATACTGAGCCCGCGTGCTGCAACTACTGAAGCCCGGGCGCCTAGAGCCCGTGCTCTGCAGCAAGACAAGCCACCGCAATGAGAAGCCCGAGCACCGCAACGAAGAGTAGCCCCTGCTCACTGCAACTTGAGAAAGCCCGCGTGAAGCAACAAAGACCCAACGCAGCCAAAAATAAAATAAATAAATAAATTTATTTTAAAAAAGAAAAGGTTATGCGAAGCGAAAGAAGTCAGACACAAAGGTCCCATGTTGTATGATTCCTTTTATGGCATATATCCAGAGACAGAAAGCAGATTACAGGTCACCAGGGAAGTGGTTACTTAATAGGGAGGGGGTGTTTTTATGGGGTGATGAAAAGGTTTGGAAGTTAGAAGAAGCTGGTGGGTGCACAACAAAGCGAATACACTAAATATTACTGACGTGTACATTTTAAAATCGTCAATTATACATAATGTGAATTTTACCTCAATAAAAGTTAAAAAATAAAACAAAATCAGTTTCTGGTGAGATTTTCTGTTTCTCTGGTTGACTCTTGGACGAATGCTACCCTTTCAGTGAAAGGAACAAAGAGAAACTCTGAAGTATTATCCTATTGGGTGAACCTCAGAGATGGTGGCAGTGGCGGTTTAAGTGATTTGTCAAGTACTCCCCATATATCCGCTCTTATGTATATGTATAACTGATTCACTTTGCTGTACAGTAGAAACTAACACAACACTTTAAATCAAGTATACTCCAATAAAGATTTTTTAAAAAGATTGGTCTTGAAGAACGGGCAAGATTTGGAATAATTAAAAGGAGTGATGATGGTGAATTTAGGTATTTGCCGCCATGGGGTAGAGTCTAGATGAACTGGGTCTTTTCATCATCATCCTCAACAGACAGAAAATAGTTTTCTTACGTGAATGGAGAGCATTATTCATTTAACCCATTGTAATGCATTTACTGTCATTTTTATTTGTAGCCCTTTCCAATGCTATAATTTTGTATTGTATGTGGCAGTTCTGTGTCAGCTTTTGGCTTCCAACATTCGAACTCTTCTATTTGGGGGCCTTCATTGTGCAGATCTTGTTGGGAGGGAGGGCCATGATCCCCAACAGAAGGCAAAGAAGGGAACAAATCTCTCCCTTCCCTGCTTCTTGACACTGGCGTGACCTGAACTTGACCAATCAGATGGTCCCGCCCAGTCCTGTGAAGCTGTCTGCAGAAATTTACAGCAGTGGAGAGGGTCCAGGGGAGGAAGCACCAGCACTAGAGCTTTAAATAGACTTTCTGGTGCAAACATGGCTGGGTTCTGGGTTGTCAAGGTTGCTCTGTTTTCTGTCAATATCCTGAGAGTATTCCTCAGATTTCCCAGAATTTTTTTCCCCACTACCCAATATTTCATGCATATATATATATTTAATAACAACATTATTGAAATATCATTTGTATACCATGCAATTCTCACAACTGGCTTTTGATCCATGTAATCAAAAGTCCCAACCGGCACAAGTCCCCATTAAGAAATGGGGATTTTAAACATATCATGGAATTTTAAAAAATTAATACAAATCACATTACAGAAAAGTTGTGAAACAGAAGAAAATTATCTATAGCCCACCATTCTAATATAATTATGATGTTTGTGGTTTTTACATTCCTTTTTTAAACCTATACACATTCTTACAGTTATCTTCATGTCTCATCCAGCTTTAAAAAGATGCTTACCTGACCATAGCTCTTCCAGGGAACGCAGTTAGTCTGGAGATTCTGGGGGAGCCATCTAAAAAGTGTTGAAAGATGAAGAACCAGGGTTGATATGGTCCCTTGCCCAGTTAGCATTCATTGAGCTAATCAGCCGCCCAGTTTAAGAAAAGTTTTGTTAGCAGATAAAGAAAAATTGTGTATAGAAGTTTCTTCATTCACACAAGGATGAAAATGTAAAGGCCAAGAGGGAAGGTGGGTTGCTAAGGGAGAAGGTGGATTTCTAAGGGAGAAGGTGTGTGGCAAAAGCCTGGTCATGACCTATTCGGATGCATCCATTCAAATTGGATGATCACATTTACATTAAATGATGCAGCTGTGCATCTGTGTGCTGGGTATAGGAAGATAAAGGATCACCGAGCAGAGTCTCTTCTCTTAAAGACTACGATCAAGTTGGTGTGATGAGACATAACATAGGACGACTAGAGAACGTATTGTGTTGGCCAAAAAGTTCGTTCGGATTTGTCCCTAAGATGGTACGGGGGAAGCGAATGAACTTTTTGGCCAAGCCAATATAATACAAGGCACAGGCATCTGTAAGAGCGGTGGATGTCCGTGATGGGGAGATGTGTGACTTACAGTTCCCAGGAAGGGCTGCTTGGACTTGAGACACTTCAGATGTGCCTGGAAGAATGGGCAAGACTCCGGTAGATGAAGAGAAAGAGCAAGGGCAGATTGAGGGGACAATTATAGTAAAGTCATGCTTCAGAGATGGAAGGCTGCCCGGGTGGGTGTCTCGCAGCCCAGCTTCGGTTTTGGAAAAACAGCGCTTGGATCAGGAGTTCCCAACTTTAGGGTCCTGAGACCCCTTGACACTCTTAAAAATTACTTAACATATCAAAGAATTTTTGTTTCTATGAGTCATTTCTATCTATATTTACTGGATCTGAAATTAAAAATGGGAAATTTGGAAGGATTTATTTATTACTTGATTTAACATAACAATAATAAAGTCTTACAAGTTAAATAAGTAACATTTTCATGAAAAATAATTTTATTTTCTACAACAAAACGTTTTAGTGAGAAGAGAGGCATTGTTTTTGCAGATCTTAGTAGAAGACAGCTGGTTTCTTTTATCTGCTTCTGCATTCAGTCTGCCGCAATTTGTTGTTTCTGTCGAAAGAGCTGGGGGAAATGTGGTCTCTGTTATAAAAGGGGAAACCTTTTAATAGCATTTTCAGATGATATTACACTAGAATTTGACAAGAAGTAATTTCTTAAAAGTTAGTTGCAGTTGTAGAATTTGAAACCTTATCAATAAACTTTTCATACTCTGCTAGGTTATAATCCATTGGTCCCTTGTGCACTGTGGTTGGGTCTTTTACCTGTGTGTGATTTTGTAACTTCATTCACTGGTCATTTGGAAAATATTGTTCACTCAGTTGTACAGATCTTCCAAATGATGCCATATTCAAAAGATCACATCTGTTACATCATCCTATCAAAAGATCTTATCTGTTACATCATCCCTCCATCTCATTAGCAGAGTCTCTAAATACTGGGAAGCTCTCAAGCTCATGGTGACAGATAGAGTTTTCCAACATTTTCCTTTTCACTTGAAAGCTAGGCATTTATCACTGGCAGCAAGTCGTCCTTGAAGTGATAAGGTCATGTCATTCTTTTTAGAGACAACGCCTCATAAATACCCAAGTCTGAAGGACCATCGTTTGTCTGTCAATAATCCCTTCTGGTAAAAGTCTATTCCATGAAAAAAGTGGCTTGTTTGGCTCACAATTCAAATGATTGCCTGAGTACTTGGCTTTCTGGCTTATGCAGAGGAAGAGGCTGCCTGCAGGACTTTTGGTGGGGGGATGCTGTCAGCCAGCCTGGGTTGTGTGTTCCCCAACCTCAGGATTCTCCATCCCTCCGCTTTCCTGCTCCATCTCCTGCTGGAAGCCAAGAGCAAGGGTGTTCCCTGATGTAGCTGACACAGGTCAACAAGGATGGGGAAAGAGTGGGGTGTGGTTCTGGAAGGTGTCCAACACGATAAACAGGGAAGAGCTCCTCGATTGGCATGTCTTATATTTCAACTTGGTATTACGTCCTATGCTTTATTCAAACAGCTGGAAGATAAACTGTTTGTCCACAACTGTGCTGAGGACATATTTCAGATGTGACAATGATTCTCAGTGGCCAGTCAAGGCAAGTAGAGCTTCCTCTCCAGGTCTGCCTCTGGCTCCCGCTTTACAGGGTTTGGAACAGTTCTCCTGTCCCGCGGATTGTAGCCCACTCATTACCACTTCCCCATCTGCCAGACTGACTCTGTGTCAAGGACTCCCCACTTGGAGTTCCTAAATGGCAGTGGAGGCCAGTACTTTAGTTCTGGATCCTGATGTCAGTCGTCCATTTGTCCGAGATCTCGTCAAATCTCTCTCTGCAGCTGATGCCAGGACCCCGGTCTCAAATATTTCCTGCTCTGCTCCCCAGCTCTCTCTATCTTCCGGGTGCCCATCACTTACCAGTTAACAACTCCTGTGCTCTTTGAAGGTAAACACATTGACTAATTAGTCCTTAGTGAATAATTTAAATAATTCGAGAAAAGTGGAAGGAGCAGAGTTGAAGCGCTTTTCTGGGTGGATACAGAGCTGAGTCATCTCTGCATTGTCCAGATACACCAACCGAAGGTCACCGTGGTGGTTAATCTTGTGTCAGTTTGGCTGGGCTATGACGCCCAGCTGTTTGGTCAAACACCAGTCTAGATGTTGCTGTGAGGGTCCTTTTTAGATGTGATTAACATTTAAATCAGCAGATTTAAGTCAAACCAATTAGCCTCCATAATGTGGGTAGGTCTCATCCGATCAGTTGAAGGCCTTAAGAGAAAAGACTGAGGTCTCTCAAGGAGGGAGAACTTCTGCCTTCAGGTTTCCTTTGGACTTGAATTGCAACAGTAGGTCTTCCCTGGGTCCCCAGTCTGTGGGCCTGCCCTGTAGATTTCAGACCTGACATCCTCCACAGTCACATGAGTCAATTCCTTAAAATAACTCTCTCTCGGGCTTCTCTGGTGGTGCAGTGGTTGAGAATCTGCCTGCCAATGCAGGGGACACGGATTCAAGCCCTGGTCTGGGAAGATCCCACATGCCGCGGAGCAACTAGGCCCGTGAGCCACAACTACTGAGCCTGCGCGTCTGGAGCCTGTGCTCCACAACAAGAGAGGCCGCGACAGTGAGAGGCCCGCGCACCGCGGTGAAGAGTGGCCCCCACTCTCCGCAACTAGAGAAAGCCCTCGCACAGAAACAAAGACCCAACACAGCCAAAAATAACAAATAAATAAATAAATAAAAATTAAAAAAAAAATAACTCCCTCTCTCCACACCCTCCACCACCATACGTATATATGGAGAGAGACACATTCTATCAGTTCTGTTGGTTCCTCTGGACCCTGACTTAGATGCACTGTTTGGAAACTAAGTATCCTGGGAAAGTATTAAATTATTTTGTTCTCACAACAACTCTCTTTAGGTTAAAAAATATATATATGCACATCTCTTAAGGAATTGTAGTGATTAGTTCAACGTTTCTAGACCATGGCTGCACATTAGAATCAACCGGGGAGACTAAAAATGCTGATGCCCAGGCCCCACCCCAGACCAATGAAGAATCTCTAGAGTTTGATCCAGCACTGGGGTTTTAAAAACTCCAGGGCTATCTGAGTACCGCAGCCAGGGTCAAGGACCAGTGAATTAGGCCACCTCTGGGAAGAGGTAAAGGCAGTGCTGAGAAAGCACAAAGACAGCCTTTCTTCCTGGGGCATAAAATGCAGCCATCTATAAGGGACAAATTAACCAGGAACAATATTCACGCTGATTACACCTCTTCACCCTGGCATTCACTGCCAGCTCACTGGAACTTTCAGTTTTAGGAAACCTATAATTTATGGAATTCTTTGAAGATGTCTCTGTGAATAATGCATATCTGTCTACCGTCCATCAAATGATTTTGTCATTCCGAGTGGGTATGACCAATATGAATAGTCAGAATTGAGCTCCTGCTGTACTTGAAGGAGGATCACCCTTCTATTCATAATTACCTTATGTCATTGGAAAAAGAGCTTTGCCCTGGATTCACAAAAGATATTGGCTTGACACGTTACCTTACCTTAACCATATGCTACTGTGCAGGTTAAAAAAAATAGTATCTTTTGAAACTGACTGGAATTATATTCATTTCCCCCCAAGATAAATAGACTCTGTTGAACATATTCATTTTTCAAAGACCATTCAGTATCCAGGAACATGCATCTGATCTTTAGGTGGGTGGTGCTGTCAGAGAGAGATGAAGTGAGTGAAGGCAAATTAATGAAGGTTGTGCCCCAGGACTAACCTTCCCTTGGTCTGAAGGGCTATCCCATTGTTGCTACCAAGGTTCCCTCTGCTAGATCCTTGGCCTGTGACCATTGTCCTAATTTACTGAGGTGAAGCTTAGAAGTGGAGCTATTTTTACCTTTGGGCACAATAACAGCCAGCACCACACAGAGAATGAGTGTGCTGGGCAGCAAAGTTGCAAAGGATGTGAATGTTGGTGTTCATTCTTTGTCCATAGCGTTGGCTCTGAGGGGCATTTCCCACTCCAGGTGAGGTGCCAGGCTGGGAAGATGTGTGTGCACAATGTGGAGGATTGTGCTACTGCCCACCTGTAGCAATGCAACCCGTGCCTGTGAAAATGCTACCCTTCACCTGCAGCTATCCTACCCTCCACGTGCAACGTTGCTACCCCTTTGCAGAGTATGGTCACCACGATGACCTCATGCCGTTCTCATTCTGTTCAGGCAACTACGAATATCATCCTTTGGGGGCAAAGGAAATCATGAAGAAATAATGACATCCAGTCCCATGCCTGTCCTCACAGAATTAGGGAATGGCAGTCCCATGGCTAGAACCCTGTCCTAACTCCTATTTCAACACTCTTAAAAACCAATGTGGCATTTATCTGCTACTCTTTACGAGGATAGAGATAGTGTTTATGTGTGCCTGTGGAAGGAGAAAGAGGTCCTCTGGAAAGAGAGGGAAGTTGAGGGCAGTTGGCTGCACCCCTGTTTTGGGTCCTGGGGAGCAGGTGGAATTCCAGGGGCTTCTCAACTATGATGCTGCCCAAGTGCTCCCAGTGTGCCCGGCTCCTACCTAGCAGGGGAGATGGGTCCGGGGCAGTGTCCCTTTCATGCTGAGCCAGGCCTGGAGGGTCCCTGTGGCTGCAGTGGGGAGAGGGGAGCTGGGAGAGGTGTGTCTGCACGGGTACCTGGCCCTGGCCATGAGCTATAGGAGGCGGATCAAGCTTCACCAAGTATATTTCATTTGTTTATTTCTTCTTTCCTTTTCCCCTTCCTTCATTAAACATGACCTATGTAATAAAACATTTCTGTTGTATAATATATAAATGTCATATATGATTTGTACAATATTTGTAAATATCATCCTGTATAATATGACATTCCCTGTTAATCTTAGCAATTCTAAGTTGCACTTCTGAAAATATTATGTCTTATGGTCAAAGCTGCATACGCACTGGTTAATTAGGATGATAATACGGTTATTTAACTTTGTTTCACAAACTCCACCCCTGTTAGTGACAGTAAGATGTTCCAGCTCTGCTTATTATCACTTGGTTTTTATTTCTTTTACTATTTTTTATTCTTCACTAAGAGTTTTTTTTTTTTTAATTCAAAATACTGTAGCTGGTTGATTTAACTTGTCATTGCCAATAAAGTTTGTCATTATCAGCAAAGGATAGCAAGCAACCTAAACAAAGGCAATTGTTAATAAGGAAGCAGGATATGAGCCCTTTCCCAGAGAGCAGTGAATTTTGGTTCTAGCTCATCGTGTGTCTACCTTTGTTCTCTTTGCACTGGTGGAGATGAGGGGACATGTGGAACATATCAGGTGAGCTTTGAGGGTACTTTGTGGGTGATGATATGAATATTTCAGGCTTACCCTCCAGACTGTTTTTTGTGTTTACTGGGGAGTGCATGGCAGGTGAAGCCCCATCTGGAGAACAAAGACACATATGAGCAAAATGGACAGGCCCGTCCAGGTTGAGGTCACCATTAATTAGGTGGTATACAGCATCTGAAAAGAAAGTGATCCAGACTCCGGTTTAGTGCCTAGGCAGGGAAAAGGCTAAGACACGGAGGAAGAAGACATAAGAACACTTAGGAAACCAAGATGATCTTTGCTGAAGAGGTCGGTGGGATTCACTCCTCTGAAGTCAGTGGGCACTGGTCAGCAGAGATTTTGAAATCTCACTCAAGGGAAGGGAAGAAGCACCTGCTTTTCCCATTCCAGGCAGAAGGCAGATCCATTACTTTTACCTGAAATTGGACTTTAATAAGCCTCCTTTTATAGTTTCCTCAACGGTTAAAACAGAATCGTAATAGTTCATAGGTCATATTGTTGTTATAAGGATCAAATCTACCATATAAATGCTGGCTTTTGTGGTTCTATTAAAATTCTGTTGAATTAATAAATGCTTCTACCTTTTTTTTATGAGCCAAGGTACCATCAGAGGGAAAGTGGGAAACGATAGTACTAGAAAGGCATTCGGTTCCTTTCCCTTTATCGGGAAGGCCCTGGAACTACATTGTACATCAGCCACATTGCCCACGTTCCAATTGTTTCACATCCAACACTGTTTGACTAATTCTTTTTTTTTTAAATTTTATTTATTTATTTATTTATTTATTTATTTATTTATTTATGGCTGTGTTGGGTCTTCGTTTCTGTGCGAGGGCTTTCTCTAGTTGCGGCAAGCGCGGGCCACTCTTCATCGTGGTGCGCGGGCCTCTCACTGTCGCGAACTCTCTTGTTGCGGAGCACAAGCTCCAGACGCGCAGGCTCAGTAGTTGTGGCACACGGGCCTAGTTGCTCCGCGGCATGTGGGATCTTCCCGGACCGGGGCTTGAACCCGTGTCCCCTGCATTGGCAGGCAGACTCTCAACCACTGCGCCACCAGGGAAGCCCCGTGTTTGACTAATTCTTAAGTTCTGCTCTCTACTGACTTATCTGGTAGATCGCTGCTCTACATAGGAGCTCTTTATATTTCTAAAGCTTGTTGTCTGTAAGGAGATTTTTTTTTTTTTTTTTTTTTTTTTTTTTGCCCTCTTGCCTTTGAATTCTGAATCCATGGTGAAATTTCAAACATTTATGTCTTTTCTCATTAAACAATGACCTGGTCAGAAGCACCAAGATCCGTCCCAGTGGAGAAAGCTTGCTCAGCCTTGAGATTTTTGGAGCCGTGCAACCCTGACTTCCTCCATGGTCTGCTGGATGGTCTCAGGAGCCCACTCATCCTTTGGCAGGAAATGGAGAGAAGGTCAGCCTGGAGACCTTCCTGCATCCTGGTCTGGGATTCTCTTTAAGTGTGGAATTGCAGGAAAAAAAATCAGGGGGTCTTGTTCCCTTTTCTTTCCAAGATACTGAGTGATCATCTAAACATATTAGCTAATAGAACACGACTGGTCTGGGGACTGGATATTTCTGGCAGGGTCTGAAGCTCTCCTCTCTGCAGGCTGGAGCTGTGATAAATCTGAGTTCTTTCATTTTTCCAGAGCAACTGGAGACTGACTCTGCCATGGGTGAGTGATGCCTCACCAGGGCACTTACTTCCTGTGCGGTCAGCCCAGGGGGGAAGGGAGGCAACCAGAGAGCTGGCAACAGTGCTGTTTCTGGGAGCTGAGCTGCCATTTGGGGGGAAAGACTGGAGTAAAAATACCAGTGGAAAGCAATCAACAAAGGAAAAGTGACGGTTTGGAAGAACTGTCAGTGTATGTACTTTGACTGAAGCTTTGAACTCAGATGGTGCATTAGGTCCCTACTCTCTCTTTTCAAAAAAGTGTTTTCTGGAAGAACTGTCAAAAGATCATAGTAGGAGAGGACAGTGAAGACCGACCCTGGTGCGCAGGTGAAGCTCTTGGGCCCCCTGGTCCCAAGACCAGGGGTACCTGCCAGCCCATCACAATGGAGGAGATATTGATGCTGCTGACAGATGGGGGAGGCGGGAAGTTGCTTATAGCACCTGTTAGTCCTGTGCATGCAGCGTTATGCCTTTTTGATTTCTTTTTCTTTTTTGACTATTCATCTGACGTGGCATGAGAAGGGACCATGGGGTGTAGGAGGAGGAAATAATTACCAGACGTGAGCAGAAATGGGACCATTTCTGTTCAATCAAATGAAGAGATGCTGTGTGTAATGTCCACCACTGGGCAATGTGGTCCACTGTCTGGGAAGATGCAAGCCACCAGAAGTTGAAGCTAAACGCTATGCAAACTCAGGACACTCGTGGAGGTTCTTGGACTCGGTGCTTGTGGTGCTATCTTAATGAGCTGTGGAAGTCAGAATAATCAAATCTTTAAGCTGTGTCCAATTTCCCTTAAGAAGAGAGAGAGCCTGAGGCGAAACACCCCAGGTTTCAGGAGGAAGCAGCTAAGCTGGTACTAAAGATCATTATCATCAGGGAAGGAGAGGTGACACTGAGCCTGTCACCTGCCCTGCCCAAGCAACCTGGGGCTGTGTCATGTGAGGGAGGGGAAACGAGCCTATTATCTTTGAGAAGCTAGCCAAAAAGTATTTTTCTTTTTGCCTAAAATATCCTAGAAATGAAGTCAATGTGAGCTGAGGAGAGGATCAGGGTTTGAAAAGAGAAGCTCATACTAACTGGATAGTTATCCATTTGACTTTGGGATGTGTGTGTGTGTGTGTGTGTGTGTGTGTGTGTGCGTGTGCGTGCGTGTGCGTGTGCGTGTGTGTGTGTTTAAGATTTAGTTTTAAGATAAAGCAGTACTAAGAATGTACTTATATAAAATTCTTTAAATTCAAGGGACTTTATGTACAAATTTACTCTTTTAATGGGTACATAAATTGAATATTAGCTCTACTGCATATATATTGCTTTTCCAACTTGTATGCCCCCCTATAGGGATTTTTCCCTTAAATCAAAATCTATGTATATATGAAATACTCTCACATGTGAATCACATTCTACTTTTATTTGGGGAAAATAGAAAATATTTTTATTATGAAATCATCAAAGAAATGATATTAAAATGAAAACTGTAATAATATATAGATTTATGAATCACGTCTTGGTGACTTTTATCATTTGTGAAATAGCCCTCTATTGGTAAGAGTCAGCTTTTAACCCTGGTTTCTATTTTGTACACTATTATTTATATTACGACATTGTGCTTTTCTTTTGTGGTCTAGAGAATACCATGCTTCTCCCAGTTGGTTCTGAGAGGTAATCTTCTGACCCAGTCTCTAAGAAAAGCTACGCAAAACATGCCCTCAAATAGGTTTAAAGGTATCAAATCAAATGAAGGCTTTTTTAGAAATAGATTAAAAAACAGGAAGAAGCAACATCTCTTCTCTTTGAATTAATACATATCGCTAAAGCCTATGTCAGGGAATGTTTGGTTGCCCTCTCTTTAAGTTATTTGATTAATAAAGATATCATTTGCTCGATTAGCCATGATGGAAAGTGGAATTAGGAAATATTTATAGAGACATATAATGTTCATTTTTTCAGATGTAAGATGTTAGTACGCCCTGGGTAACACATCATGAAGCTGTTCCAAGGGAAAGAGGAATTTTTGGAGTGTCTCAGCTTAGCCTTTTGAAGACATTTTAGTGTCAAGGGCATCCAAGTGAAACTGCTTTTCGGTTGAATAATCATCCATTCGTTGTCCCACACCCACACACGTCTGCATCTTCAGTTCCTCACCGTTGACACCCACACCACTAAACAGCCCCTCGGCTTGAGAGCTGAGGATCAGCTTCTTGGGTCCCACCCTCTGTCCTGACAATCATTCTTACCCTGCGAGAACAGTCAGTCTTCTGCTACCCACTCTTTCCTCAATATTAAGGTCAAGTTTCAAGGTCCACCCTCTACAAAATACTTTTCCTGTTTACACATTAACTTAGCTCCTTTTTGATCCCATTCATTCCTGCAGAAATTGAATTTGGTCGCGTTGCCCCCGGCCTGCTGTAAGCTTCTAGGGGAGAACTTGCGCTCTTTCACATTCTGTACCTGTTGAACGTGGCACATTTTAGGAATCCACGATTCATGCAGGGCCGTACTGAAAAGTGATGATTTTCCTATCCCTTCCCCCAACCCCAGCCCCTCGCATTTGTGCACAGGTGAAACCAAGAGCCTCGAGGCATGAGCAGCTTAGAGTGGACAGTGTGTCTCTCACGACCGCCTGAAAGATGTTGGGAAAGGGGGTGGCACCTCCTTCGGGGTTTATCAGCAGATCGTGTGTGTACCTGCAGCCCTGGGGGAGCAGGACCCCCTGCCCCATGGGCTGCCTCTACGTGGGCTCTTTGGATGGTGTCACCACCCAGCCACAGGCAAGAGCAAAAGGTCAGCATCCCCTAGGCTTGTTGCCTCTCTCCACTTCTTATCCCATGGCCGCCTCTGATGACAGGCTGCCACTCAGCAGGATTTCTAAAAATGGCATTGGAGAAGGAAGGAATTCACTGCCGACTATTTAATAATTTAGGATAGTATACCTCAATCTGGGGGAATTTATATTCTTGGGAAATATTAAATATTAGCATCATTGGGCAATTCCTAATAGTGTACGTGGTAAATCAGCAACGTCACTGCCTTCGCCAGGGTTGTTCTGAGGGTGAAGTGACACCATCACATGGTGTTTTAGGGGGTGGAATGGCAAGGGACTAGGACACAGTGAGACTATTGGTGCAACTTGTAAAATGCAGTTGTTTCCTGTTAGCCTCTCTGAAAGACTGTGGGTTGTGAAAAGAATATTTGGTTTGAAGTCAAACATTGGTTTAGCTGCCTGCTGTAGGATTTGGTGCAAGGCAGCCAACTCTTCTTTTCCCCTGTCTTCTTATCTAAACAATGGGGTGAGAATAGTTCCTGCTCCAGTGGAATAGCAGCTAGCATGTTGAAGAGCTTATGACATGTCAGGCACTGTTCCAGTAGCTTAATATGTATAAACTCCTTTAATCCTCAAGCCTACAAAATAAGTATCTTTATGATGCCCATTTTACAGATGTGAAAGCTGAGGCACAGAGGGCATGTAACTTGTAAGTGGTAGGAATTCAAACCCAGGTCCTCTGCTTCCAAAGACGCAGAGGTCCACCTCCTCCCCAGCATTTCACAGGATGGTTGCTCGGGTCAAATTGCTTCTTTCTCTCTGATGTAAAATACACATATCAGATGTTATAGCACTGAGAGCAATGTTGATATTAACATATACCATGTATACTAGTCTTTCACTGGCTTGTGTGTAGTTGTTTTGAGGGGTGTGATTTGGTCCATCTTCTATTCAAATCCATGGAATCATGAGCCACGCAGTAATAGGATTATAAATTGCCTGAAGTGTAGAACTGACAGAGCAAAAGCGATCTGTCCGCTGGAGATCAAGTTTAAACCCTTTTAGCACTCAGAGATCATGTTGCCTGCATACCAGCCAGAGACTGCTTGCGAGGCAGCTGGGGCAGAGGTACTAAGAATGGGGATTTGAACCTCAGCTTTGCCACTCTTAATTATGTGACAATAGCTGTATCACTTGCTCTCTGTTCCTTGGTGCCGTGTCGATATAATGTGGGCAATAGTGTTCCCTTCCTTATGGGTTTTGATGAGGATTAAGTTAGTGTTTAACCAGCCCTTGAAAGATTATTCGGCACATAGTGGGCCCTTTCTATAGATGTTAGCTATTAAGAGTCAGGATTTTCTTTTCAAAATTAGTAGATACTGTATCTAAAACAGGCAGACAGAAGCAGAGCTTTCCTTAATACTGAGTTTGTGTGTGTGTGTGCATGTGTGTGTGTGTGCATGTGTGTGTGTGAAGGGAGATGTGGAAGACAGCGTATGAGAGAGAAAATAAGAGACAGAATATGTACTGTATATGAATTAGGTAAAAATTCAGGGAGGAGAGAGAGTACTGACTTGGTGGAAAAAAAAATGAAAATGCATTCTGGGGAAGATAGGAAACTTCCAGTGGGAGATCCTGAAAGGAATCCCAGAAGCCCATGGGCTTGTCCCTGGCCTCTCCCAGGCCAGCCTGGGCCTCATGCAGACATAGGTCTGAACTGATTTGGAAGGCAGGTGCCTGGCACAGGCTAGAGACGGGGGAACACACCTCTAACTCATTCTCTCAGAGCTATGGAGCTTCTATTCCATTGCATTTTCCTTTGTGTCAGCTGGTTTGTTCAGGACAGATGTTCAGGATCCTCTAAAATAAGCTTTTTTAAAAAAATAGCAGACACGTTCTGAGTGAAGCACATCTCAAATTCAGCAGAATGGCTTCTGTGTGCAGCTGTAGCTTATGTTTCTTACATGTTTACAAGTATCAAAGGTAGCCCTAAAAAGACATTTATTAGCACCTTATTTTTAATAGTTTGGATTCAAAGCATTGAGATATCCTCAATCATACCGTATTTAAATAAAAATAGGAAAAACATAAAATCTAAGCCTCCATATATCTTTGGGAACGAAGAAGAAAATCAGCTGGAAACTGTGAACCAGTGAAAGTGTTTATCTCAGGGGAAATATTCGCGTTAATCATTTCCAGTAGGGAAAGAGACATAAATTCTCATCCACAAAGTTTTAGATCGTATGAATTTTGCTAAGGCTGCTTTAACAAAAATGTGATTTTGAATTTTGCATTATGAGTGTCTGTGAAAATGATCACATTTAAAATGTTTATACCATCAACTTGTTTAAAAAGTTTAAGTGATGTCATAAGCCTTAATGATTATCGTGAATTCTAAATAGTGAAGTTCAAATTAATATAATTTTATGTTTGCAACACAGTGGTCATTGTTTCTGAGTAACAGATAGTTTAAAACAAATAGATGATGCATTATATGTGATCAGAGTGCCAAGTTTTTTCTTAAGGTTCTGTGTGTGGTTTGGGGAAAGGGTGAAGGTCTGCTGGTTGTGGGACAAAACAGAAACCACTTTGGAATCAGAGTTAGACTGACTGGATTTAAGTGCTGGCTCTGCTACTTTCCAGCCTTGATACTTTGACAAGTCAGTGAACCTTCTGAATCTCAGTCTCCCCATCTCAAGACGCAGGTTGGAGGATGAAGTTGAGAGTGTATATAAAATAGCGCGGCTCTTGACATTTGCTAGGTACCCAAAAGACGGTGATTTTTTTTTAGGATAGTTCTAGTGGTTTTAAAATTTTCCCACAAAATCTTTGACACAACTCCCTTCAGGAGGTAGAATCTGATTCTCCTTCCTCTGGACGTGGGCTGGACTTAGTGATTCACCCCTAATGAATAGAATGCAATGATGTGATGCTTGCTCTGTGACTACCAAGACTGCGTCCTGAAGAGGATACAACATTTGCTGTCAGCTGCCATGTTGTGAGGATGCTCAAGCAGTCGGTGGAGGGTCCATGTAGAGGAGGAAGCCTTGGGGAGAAACTGAAGCCTCTTGCTAGGACTCAGCTCCAACTTGCCAGCTGTATGTGTCAGCTGCCTCGGGAGTGGATCCGATAACTCAGCCAAGCCTTAAGACGCCTGTAGTCCTGGACCACATCTTGTCTGCAGTCAGATGAGAGACCCTGAGTCAGAACCATGTTTATTGTTTTAAGTCACTACGGTTTGGGCTCATTTGCTACAGAACGATAGACAAATAGTACAGCAAAGATAGTAGTCAAACTTACCCCAGAGTGGGGTGAAAAATCTGAATTAGGTTGCAGCCCCTGCCTGTGTCTACGCAGTTACAGTTGATACTAAAATTCAATGGGGTGATTAAATTTGTTAATGCATTCATTCATTCAGCAAATGCGTTAAGTGCTGACTAGGAACAAGGCCCTTCATGGTCCCGGACACACCACTTTTCTACTTAAAATGATGAATTGTCCCCTCATTTCTTGTAGCACAAACTCCATGATGCCTGCATGGCCCATATGCCCTTCACGTCTGGCTGTCATCCACACGTCCATCCAGATTCAGCCTGCCCTCTGCGTGGCTCACTTCTCTGGCAGCAGGCACCTTCTTTCTGGTCCCAGGCCACAGATTTCTGGCCTCACAGCCACCACCATGCTGGCACTTCACCAGATGTGCCTCCCCCCACCCTCTGCCTGGCTGATTCCTGCCAATCATCCATCCTCAACGGTCACATTCTCTGCCAAGCTTCCTGCCCCTCCTAACTAACTGATTTAACTTTCTCCATCATCAAACACTAAGCCAAGGACTATTTATGGCAATTATGAAATATTTGGACAATAGTTTGTTTATTCAACACATATTTATTGAGCACCTACTAAGTGCCAGACAGTTTTAGGCGCTGAGGTCACAGCAACAAATGAAACAACAAAAATTCCTGCCCTCGTGGGGCTTCTGCTTCCATGAAGGCAAAGACAATAAATAAGATGAATAAAAAATATGGAAGGGGTCACTTGCTAATGAGTGCTATGGAGACAATTAGGCAGGAAAAGGAAAACAGGAAATCCTAGTGGCTGAGGGGCTATAATTCTACACAGAATACTCAGAAAAGGCTCCAGTGAGGGCATAACAAGCCGGGCCCTGCTGTGGGTCCTGTGACCTTAGACTGGCCTTGAGACACAGCCTTTACGCCTTCTCTCCCATGGAGCCGGCTGGACGTGCTCCAGACCGGCTCACCTCTGGTGAGAGTGGCCAGGTGTCAGGGGTCAAATCATCCAATATCATCTGCAGGGACCACATAGGTAGTTACTGAACCGTTTCTCCCATCAGTGGGGTTTAAGCACTGGGGTTGAGGCTGCTTATGTGAACATAACCCACCAATTTTTTTAAAGCACATCACTGAAAGCCAACTACTCACGTCCATTTCAAACACAGCATTAATGCATAAGCTGCTGTCTTCTAAGCAAGTTGCATCAGCCAGCTTTACATCATAGGCATGACTTTGGAGTCTGATGACCAAAGAGCCTGAGTACAAAGCAGAAGGAGATTATCTAAGCTAAAGCTCACCACGACACCTGGGACGGGGAACAATGCACAGGATTCACGTCAACGTGGACATGACAGGTACCTAATACTTTCCTGAAAGCAGGTTTTGTTAAAAGTGGGAGAGAATAGGAGAACCCTGAGTGTTTGAATGTGAAATCGAGTGGGAGAAAAGGGAGGATGCAAAACACACCTCCATCAATTTCTAAGCTTTATTCAAGATGTATATGTATAACTGAATCACTTTGCTGTACACCTGAAACTAACACAACATTGTAAATCAACTATACTCTAATATAAAATAAAAATTAACTTAAATTAAATTAAAAAAAGAAATAGCTCAAAGGGGATCTTGGCTCACAATGTTCATATCAAGTTTTCTTATTTACCATGATTGCTGATTAATTGCCTTTTCTCCAGATAAAATGTGTGATATTTTTATGATGCTGTTCAAAACTTCATTCATTTATTCATATATATTTATATTTATCCAACAAATGTTTATTGCACTGCAATAAGGTCTATAGAGACGGGTAAGTGAGGATCTTGTCTGTAAATCACTGGCTTCCAAACGTGGCTGTTTATCAGAAAAAGCAATACTTATAGTTAATAATAATTTAAATAATGTTTATATAATTAAAACATATGAACACCTGTAAGTTAATAGTTTGGCTAACACCTTTCCAGAAACATTGCTATTTTGTTTGCTTTCGCTTTTCATTTTTCTTGCATTGATTTAGGTAGTTTTAAAATACATTTCTGTGTGGGAAGATAAAGACTTCCTCATTATAAATGTTAAAAATATATATAGGATCATAATAAATTAATTAAACATTCTGAAGCCTTGAACAAAGCATGATTTTGTTAAATTCTTAATATAGCTAAGTGATAGCTGTTTAGCTTTTAAATTGTTTTTGCTATATTAAATAGCGCCATGTTTAGCATCTTTGTGTATACATTTTCCAGATGTGGAATTGTTAAACTACCCTAAGTAAAGCTGCACCCACCAACGTTACACAAGCATGTGAAGGAAAGCATGTTATGTATAGCACGGTGTTTTGTGGTTCAGGTAAAGTCAATTATTATAGATTTGTCCCTTCGGGGTTTCTGTAGATGTGTGCAGAAATCGGACATGGAGCTGGCTAGAGAAATATTTGTTCTAAATATTAAAGTCTGTTCCTACTTCTAAAGCAGCAACTGCATCTAAATAGACAATAGAACGAAGGAAAAATATGTCTAATTTGGGACATAGACCCACAATCAGTTTTGAGGCAAAGACCCTAAAAGTGAAAAGACTGCAGACATCAGCTAATGGTGTGGGCAGTTCTGACCCCCGTGTGGTGGAGACTGCCTTATGCTTTATTTTGTTAATGCAAATAGCGGTCAGCAAACAAAAATAGCAGCTAACATGGCATTGGGCTAAATACTTTACAGTAATTCTCTGATTTTATGCTCAGGAGTCCTCTAACAGAAAGTGCCTTGAAGTAACAGAAGTGACTTGAAGTCACAGATGGAACCAGGGTTTAATCTAGAAGGTTTGAGTCTAGAGCCATGCCCTTGACATTAGTTACCTTGACTTTGATACTTTGTAGATATGAAAATGAAAATAAATTCTTAAGGGTATGTTAAACGAAATTAATTTTATTTGAGTAAGATACTAAGTCATTGATACCTAGACAGTATTTTTTTTTTAATTTAAAGTGCACATTAATTTATTGTTTCAAAAATATTCGAGCGCTTCATATTTGCAGGCACGGGGACATGTTACAGTGGCTGGGACAGACGTGGGCCTGGATTTCATACAGGTGTTGTCCTGAGGAGGGGGCAGTAGGCAAGCAGACCCCCTCGCTGCAGGATGCCCAGTGTGCCATGGGGTACAAGGGGAGGACCCAACTTTGAACCTTAAGTCCAGGATTATCTTTAAAGCAGATGAAAGCTAAACAGAAGTGGTTAACTTCACATACACCTCTTAAAAACAAAACTGAGTCTTGTCTAGGAATCCTACTGGAAATATTAGACAACTGTGACATCCAAGGTTCATGGATAGGTTATTTTTAATTTTCTATCTGGCCTCATGGTATGATCAGAATTTCAGATAAAGCTTAGAAAAATATGTAACTTTTGGAAACTTGGCAGTTTTCTTCAGTTTAGTGTTTCTCATAATTTATGGATCTCGTGGGAAAGTTGTTTATCTCTGGTTTCTGGGATTTGCTAGAAATCATCTCACAGGCAGCTTTTGGAGAGAGAAAAATTTCCTGAATTTACATTTTAACCTTTTTACCAAAGTCTCTTGATACCAGGTTTCCCGGCTGCTGATCCGGATACATTTAAATGGGCTTCACTGTGTGCAGTGGGTGTGTCCCATGGTGACGGTCATGCCCGGCACTGCCTCCGTGTCACGCGGGCACCAGTGATCTTCTTGTGAAAAGTACTAGTCCTGTCTTTGCTCAATGTGCATCTTTAGGATGTGCCCTGTCTGACACAGAGTAGCTGCTCAATGGTTTTTTGTGGGATGCAAGAAGTGTATGTCTGGGGAAACTTAAAAATGTAGAAAGAAAAATAAGGGGATTGATTCTGGGTTGTCTGTTAAGGCAGCCTCTTTTCCATGCTGCAAATTGTCTTTGTCTACTTCTCTGTTACATGTACATTACCTAGCCACCTTAGGTGAACAAAAGGTTGCAACAGCTAAAATTTCCACAGCTTATTCTATTCCCCAGGGTCAAATCACAGCTCTCAGTCGGGGGCATCACCAATTCTCTAAATATCCTGGGGAAGCATTTGGAACATGTGCTTTGAGGAACTTTGTTTTCAAAATAGGAAGTGGATTTCTAAGTGTTTATTCAAGGAGGATAGCAGAGGAAGGATGGTATGTTCTAATTACCTTTGTAATTGGCACACATTCTATGTCAATTTATTGTAACTGAAAGGAAAGTATCGGGCTTTTCTGCTTTGAGCTGCTGACCTCAGAGGAAAGCACACGGTGTGTGCTGCGTCTGAGCGCAGAACGCCTGCATCACTTCAGAAGTAATGGGCAATATTTTCAGCAAAGCTAGATGATATTCACCACCTAATTCCTTTCACTTCTTTTAGTGAAGACACTGAAAGAACTGATTTTAATCTGAGGATACCTCTTTCAAAGAAATCTCAAGAGATTGACTGCTACTAGAGAAGCTAAAAGATATGAAAGTATTTGTTACAAGCGAGGAGAGCTTTAAAACAATGTAGAATAGGAAATGTACACCTGGTGACCTCTCCCTTACCTTGGAAGATAGTGAAAAGTATCTGATGGGGATGGCGACTGTCACTGAGTATGGATGTTAGACTTACTTTCTAATGGAAAGACAACAAAGGCTGCACTCAGTGGGTATTCAACGATCAGACGAAACTGTCGAGAAGCATGAAGGTCTTACCTGAACATTGGTTCAAAAAAGTGTTCTAGCACCGGGAAACTCTTAACACCATATAGAGAAAGGAAGCCCGGATTGATGTGAGGTTGCCTACCTAAAATGATCACAGGAGACGTATAGATGGAAAACTATTTGACACATTATTCTTTCCCCAAGCAATTTTGTATTGATTTTATAGTATATCTTTCACCTAAATGTTTAGAGTGAATCAGTAAAACTATGGATTCTTTCATCCAATCACCTTACATCAGGAAGTATTGAGTAATTGTGACACAAGTGTATATACAATTATCTCTATTTTGTATAAATGAGTATGTGTGAAATTTTTAAAATATTGACTTTAATTCAGTTGAATTAAGAACTGTGATAACCTATATGAGAAAAGAATTTGAAAAAGAACAGATATATAGATATATGTATAACTGAATCTCTTTGCTGTACACCTGAAACTAACACAACTCTAAATCAACTATACTCCAGTAAGATTTTAAAAAATAAAGACAAAACAAATAAAAAAAGAATTATAAACTAGGAAGGGTGGTATGTGTATAGGTGTGTATTTATGTGTGACTGTTATGAAGCTAAATAAGTTAGTGAACATTTATGTGAAATGTGTTTTATTCAGTATGACAGCCGTCATCGTAGGAAATAGAATCAGTTAAACTTACGTCATTCGATTTGAATATTTAAAATTTGCATAATATGAATGACTTTTCTTATTTGCTTTATAATGATATACATAGTGGTACAAATGATTTTTCTACCCACACTCTTTCTAGTGGGATTCCAATATATATGATATAAAATAAATATTCTGAAATGATATATTCTCCTAGTGGTATAATAATAGATATTTCATTAAAGCCATAAGTAGCTGGAAATAACTGATGATTAATATGTCTGAGAATCTTTTATGATTTTGGGAATATAAGATGGGGTGAAATACATCAGCTGCAAAAGCAAAAATCCCCGGGAACATAATTGCCCATTAACCATGTCTTTTACTTTGTTATTAATGGATAAGATAAGGGAATCCCAGGACAGTGGAAATAATTCCACGGGATAATTAGAGGAATGAAAAATGTAAGGGAAACTTCCCAGTAACTGGTAAGTTTTATATATAGATATATATTATATATATATATATATATATATATATATATATATAAAATATATATATATATAAATATATACTTCGTTCTTTCAATTACAGTTATTTCATACTTTCCCACATGATTGTTAATATAAACCAGGTTTCATTTGTTAAATACATAGATCTTGTTTCAAATTTATGTACAAGATTTGTTAGCAATTATGAATCAAACTTGCTATATCTGAGTGCATAAATATAATGTAGTACGCTTATTTCTGTTTTAAGATCTAGCATAGTTTCATTATACTTTTGGAGTTCCTTCCTAATACATTTTATTATGGTGTTTTAGTCCATAGAAAGTCTAAGATGATTAAGAATTCTTACCCAAGAGGAGAGAGATCACAATAATTCCTTTCTGGAAGAGTTCCTTTAACTCAGTTTAATACATTTATGTGAGAAAAGGCAGTTGGAAAACAGGTTTCACATAAACATTAACTAACTACTTTTTTTTTAACATCTTTATTGGAGTATAATTGCTTTACAATGGTGTGTTAGTTTCTGCTTTATAACAAAGTGAATCAGCTTTACATATGCACATATCCCCATAGCTCCTCCCTTTTGTGTCTCCCTCCCACCCTCCCTATCCCACCCCTCTAGGTGGTCACAAAGCACCGAGCTGATCTCCCCGTGCTATGCGGCTGTTTCCCACTAGCTATCTATTTCACATTTGGTAGTGTATATATGTCAAAGCCACTCATAAGCTGGGATGAAGTGAGAGAGTAACTAACGACTTTTATGTCAGCGTGTAGAAGCATATATTAAACCTGTACGTCTGTAGACAGACTCTTCCCCAGGACTCTGTTAAAACTATTTGACTTTTTCCTTAGTATTCACAATTACAATTGAGAAACCCAGCGTTAGTTTGAATCTCTTTCTCAGCCAGGTAACGATTTTTGTTTCCAGAAAATTAAATTATTCTATTTATAGAATTTTGACAAGGAGATATCAATATAGGCTTTTCTATTAATAATCTTACTCAGAAGACTAGGGCACACTTTTTCCTTAATAATTTAAGTCTACCTTCAGCTCAAGAAAAATTTCTCTTGATTCTTTGAATGTGAATTCTCTGTAACTTTAACACACTCTCTCCCTTTTTAGTACTTCGTGGATACTTTTGTCATAATAACTCAAGTCTATAATCAGTTTAAGAGATTTTCTTTCTTTCTTTCTTTCTTTCTTTCTTTCTTTCCTTTCTTTCTTTCTTTCTTTCCTCTTTTCTTCTTCTTTTTTTCTTTTAATACTTCTCCACCATTCACTCTATTAGCTTCTCCTGATACTTCTGATACATCTGCACTGTATCTTCTTGATCTGTATTTCTTGTCTTAAGCCCTCTTCCCTACTTTTCATCTTGTTTTCTTTTTAAGTTAGGGAAGAATTGTTCAAGATGAGATTCCAAATTACCAATTCAGTTACCTGGAGCATCTGTTATGCAATTTCAGCCATTTATTGAGTTTTAAGTTTTAGTGTTTAGAATTTACTAAATTCCAAGAAGACTTCCTGGTTCTCAGTGGATCCTTTTGCAGCCTGTTCTTTTACGGATGTAACAGTCTTGAAACCAAGTTTCACAATTTTTTAAAATTAATTAGTTTATTTATTTATTTTTTTAATTTATTTTTGACTGTGTTGGGTCTTCGTTGCTGTGTGCGGACTTTCTCTAGTTGCCAGGAGCAGGGGCTACTCTTTGTTGTGGTGCATGGGCTTCTCATTGCGGTGGCTTCTCTTGTTGCGGAGCATGGGCTCTAGGCACGTGGTCTTCAGTAGTTGCCGCACGTGGTCTTCAGTAGTTGGGGCACGTGGGCTTCAGTAGTTGTGGCCCACAGGCTTATTTGCTTCGCGGCATGTGGGATCTTCCTGGACCAGGGCTCGAACCCGTGTCCCCTGCACTGGCAGGCGGATTCTTAACCACTGCGCCACTAGGGAAGTCCCCACAATTATTTTCAAAAAATAAGTTATGTCCTGTTTCTGCACTGTCTGTTTTTGTGGTTTGTTTGCTTGTTTTTAGGGAGCATTTTAATTGCTTGTTTAGTTTGATTATCCTCTTTCAGGTTGCTGATTTTCCACAAATGATCAAAAGTGTCTTATCCACATTTATGCATCAGTGGCTAAGCTGATCAGTACCAGGGGCCATCAGGAATTGTGTGAGCCACTGTTGAATTTCCCTTTGAAGATGGAGGTTGACTTTGGGGACCTGCATTTCATTCATTCAACAAATATTTATTGCATCTAATAAATTAGTAAGCTACTGTGAGCTAAGCACTGTTCTAGGCACTTGGAAAACAGTGATAAAGAAATAGATACTAATCGCTGGCCATGGGGAAATGATATTCTGGTGGGGAGAACAAGACAGAGCAATACACATAATAAATAAATATTCTGATGTGTTACAGGGGGTAAGTGCTAGGGAAACAATAGCAGAGTAAGGAGGGTTGGAAGTGCTGGCAGGGAAGGGAAGTTGCAACTGTAATTGAACAGCGGGGTCAGGGTGGGTCTTACTGAGAGGATGACATTTGAGCAGAAGCCCACCTGAAACTGGTGAAGCAGCAGCCAGGAAGCCAACAGGGAACAACAGGTATGATGAGACCGATGCCGGGATGCATCTGGAATGTTCCAGGAACAGCAAGGAGGTGACTGTGACTGCAGTGATGTGACTGAGGGGAGAAGAACGGGGGATGGGAAACGATGTAAGACTGAATCATCTGAGGTCTTGTGAACTTTGGCTTTTAGTCTGAGTGAAATGGAGAGCCGTCAGAAGGTTTTGAGTAAAACAATGAGCTGATTTGATTAATTGTAAGAGGATCACACGGGCTGTCATGCTGAGAATAATAGCAAGAAGGCGAGAGTGGAGGCCGGGAGACCAGCGAGAAGATTATTACGACGATCAGAGAAGCAGCAATGGTGATGCGGCTAGTGTGCCTGCAGCGAGGGGCGCTTGGATTCTAGATGTGGGACATCTAGACAATGGCAGTTGGTGATATCTCGCACGTGGCGTAAGGGAGAAAGGCGGGAGGCGAGGATGACACCCCGATTTTAGGTCTACGTGCCTAAAGCGAGGAGTAGCTATTACTGAGACAAGGAATGCTGGGCTGTAGCAGGTTTTAGGGAGGGTCCAGGAGTTCCAGTTTGCACATGCTATATTTGAAATACTTGTTTGACATCCAAATACAGTATAGATGTCGCCAAGGCATTTGGGTATGTACATATAAGGATGGGAGACGTCCAGGGTAAAGATATTAGTCTGTGAGTCATGGGCTCACAGTGGTATTTAAAGCTATGGACTCACACAAAAAAAAGTAGATGGAGAAGAAGCGTAGGCACTGAGCCTGCAGGTGGCTTTCTGGCCCTGATGGTTGGCTGGTTGGCATGTTTCTGTTCAAGGTGTTGGAAGGGTTAGGGTTAGAGTTGACGGCATGCTGAGAGCAGGGGACGCATCCTTACAGGAGGAGCACTTGAGAGATTTCTTTGCCATCTCTGACAAGTTACTGCTCACTGGAGGAAGGTATGTGAAAAGCCGCAAGTTAAACGGAGGACGGCCTCACGCACCTCCAGCCTCGCTGTTCACGCGAGGGTCCACTGGGACTGGTCCCATTTCACAGAGAGGAGCAGTTTGCCAGTCGACACGTGGCATGTGCTTCAGCTGCACCCTGGCCAAGAAGAGCAGAGCACAGCCCCCAGGCTTGCAGAATGTTCCAGAGCAGGCTCAAGGTGGAAGTTTGCTGCAGTTTAGTTCAGAAAATGTGTTTATTCACCTTATCCAGAGGTCCCCTCTTTGACCTGAATTGGGTCTTAGGACATTCATCTATAATTAGGTGTTTTGCAAAATGATCCTTTTGTTTTTATTTTATAGATATTATATAGTTTCTGGGTCATCAGTATGATCTTGCCCCATCTATTTTATTCTAATGCTATAATGTGTGTGTGTGTGTGTGTGTGTGTGTGTGTGTGTACATGAGAGTTACCAGCCAACGGGATTCGGGAAAAGCGGAAAGGTGAATGTGGACTTTTCTTGAAGTAGAAGCCACTTACAAAGTTTCATTGTGTTTCAAGGAAAGATATATTTAAATTACTTAAAAAATTTTTTTTCTCTGAAGGCACATGAGATTATAAAATTACCAATCATAAAAGGACCAAGTAAATATTTAAAATGTAAAATATATTTTACTTTTAGTCCTAGATTTTACAATGTTAATAAAAAATATCGAGAAGCATAAAGTCTCCAGAGTCATTATAGCTACAACTGTGTAAATAGCTTGCTTCACATGATATCAAAAGGAGAGTTAACCTCATTAGATGTAATTCTAACAGCAAGAGAGCCAAAGGCATGGCAACAATTGTATCTGAAGATTAACTGGAGGCATGCTGACCTTATAAAGGGTAGGATTCAATGAAACTTTACTTGGTGAAATTTTCATTTGCAAAGTGATGTATCTTCTTGCAACAACTTACTAATATGGTTTACTTTGGGGGTCTATAACCAATTTTGCTGTTCATGTTATAAAATGAAAAGCAGTTAAAATACCAGATTTAGAAAAACAATACACTTGACCATAGGGACATTCTGTGATTGATCATATTATTTGTGATGTGACAGATACAATGAAGCTAGAATGAGAAGGAGACATATAATTTTGTGTATACTAAACAGGAAAAAAAGGTGACATAGCAAATCCCTAGCCACTGTGCTTTGATGCTAAATAATAGTACTCAATTTATATTTGAAATACTATCCATAAATTAACAATACTACTCTTTCAAAAGAATGTACCAAATTTTAGATGCTTTAGGAAATAAAGTTGAGTTACTCCACAAGCATTTTTTTTTTAAAGCTTTCCCTTTTTTTTTTTTTTTTTTTTTAAATATTCCATTGGCTGGATAGACCACACGTTTCTATTTTTTTTTTTAATTTAATTTATTTATTTATTTATGGCTGTGTTGGGTCTTCATTTCTGTGCGAGGGCTTTCTCCAGTTGCGGCAAGCGGGGGCCACTCCTCATCGCGGTGCGCGGGCCTCTCACTATCGTGGCCTCTCCTGTTGCGGAGCACAGGCTCCAGACGCGCAGGCTCAGTAATTGTGGCCCACGGGCCCAGTCGCTCCGCAGCATGTGGGATCCTCCCAGACCAGGACTCGAACCCGTGTCCCCTGCACTGGCAGGCAGACTCCCAACCACTGCGCCACCAGGGAAGCCCCTCCACAAGCATTTCTGAAAGAGGTTGCTGATAAGACAAAGATGGAAGATATACGATATACATGTATTTAATACAGCAAATGCTACAAAGCAGATTGTATTAGTACATCTGTGCCTGAACTGCACCGTCAGCCCGAAAATGGAAACTCTGATGCTGTTTTCAGGTTTGACGAGGCATTTTTATATAACCAGCAAGATCTTTTGGCACTTCAGTAGCTGAGTCCCCCTGAAAAGGATGCAAATCTAGGCTTCTCCCAATATTTTCCCTATTATATAGTAGTTCTAGTGAATTATTATGGAGGGACGCTATCTGCACTGGCTGTTTTCCATTTGGCACCTTCCTCCCCCAACCTGCTATTCTCTGCCTTGTTCATACCAGGCAGGCTGCCCCGATGGACCACACAGCCTGAGCACCTCTGCCACTGGCCAGTAGTGAGGTGCAGCCAGGGCTGGGGTCAGCCAGAGACGGTGGCAAAAGGAGCCAATCCGTTCCTATTTCCTGTACAGAAGCAGCGGTGTCCCTCTCTATCCAGAGTTCCAGCTCTCACAGAAATCTGGTCACATTACCCACCACCCACCTTTGCCCCTTCTGCCCTAAGGGTGGTAATAGCTTCCCACAGTTAAACATTTCTGGGTGCTTCAGCATCTTTTGTAGGTACCTTTAACCCTGCACACACCCCTGAAATTGTCTCATTAAAATCTCTTCAATTGAGTCATCAGAGCGGAATCCTTTTCCTGCTGTGACCCTGGCTGACACAGGCACAAAGATGCTGATGCTGGATGACAGACCAAATAGCATGACGTACTTCACCAGCGCTTACCTTACAATCAGGGCTCTAGGCGCTATCGAGATCTGAATCTATTCTCTGATGACTTTGCACCACTCAACAATAGAGCCTTGGTTATTATCACAATTATAAGGTACTGACAAGTAGCCCTTCCTTTTGAGACTAAATGGGGTGGGGGTGCCAGAGATAATTATCCCATGGGCAGGCAGTAGCCTGAAGGAAAACAGGTAGGCTGTGACCTCTTGACCAATAAACCTACTTCCCCGGTCCGATAGAGCATTCCAGTTTTCAATGCAGACCCCATGAAAGGAATGCTGGTTTGTCTGTTTCAATTTCTGAATCTCTTCCCAGGGAAATTCTAATGCATAATCTCGGTAACTAGAGGATGACCATGAAAGGAGGGTTCTTCCCCAGAACTGAATTCATGAGGAGATAGCAAAGGGATTCTACTCACCCGTGGAAATGCCTCTTGGAAGCTATACTGTGCTTTCAGAAGAGCTGAAAATTGGCAGTTACATCTGGGTTTGGATATTGGTGCAGGGATGTCTCTTGAGTTTCCTGGGCTCCTTTCTCCTAGTCCCTGTGTAGCTTAGGCTAAATTTACCTTCACAGGTAAATTTCCCTGTCCTGGACTTCTCTCCATATGAGTCTGTAGGTTCATTCCCTGGGATCCCTGGTTGGCAGTTTTTTCTTAGATTTGGCCAGTGGGAGACACTCACCGGAAATCAAAGACCAGAGAAAAGAGAGAGATCTGGGATGACTTCTGCCTTCCTCTCTCCCTTGTCTGTGTCTTGGTCCCTCAGTGATTGGCGCTCTTCTGGGTGCCTCTGTCCCGCAGGCTGATGCCCTCCCAGGGCTCTGATAGCACATCTTCATTTCCCTGTCCTTTGAGCTCCACTGGTGTTAACAGTTTCTCATTGTTCCAAGTCTGGGTGTCTCAGTATCCCTGGCCACAGCTCTCTGGGTAACTCCCTCATTGAAGTACTTTTATTTAAAACATCTGTGTTGGGTTTCTTCCTCTTCTCCTATATTCTTTCTTGAATTTGTATCCTTTCAGTAGTGTTAGCTCTGAAATCACATGCGATTGGTTTTATTGCTACAACTCTTTTAGAATCATGCTAAATAATGCCATCAGAACAGAAGCAAGCTTAGCAGCATCTACACATAAGAGTTGAGCAATGGATGCATTTTTGGTGATTGGAAAAATAACTCCAAAGACCAATTAAAGCCAAGAACAAACCGAAGGAAACCCACTCAGTAGCTGAGAACCTGCTTAGCCATGGTTTGTTGAAAAAGTCTTTTTAAATGTCCAAAGACAGGAGAAGTCTACCTTGCAAACAACTATGCTGCATGTAAAGTTTCACAGGCTAAATCCAAACGAGCTCTTCTCCTGGTTGATAAAAAGACAAACTATGTGAACTTTTGGATTTATGCTCTTTTTTTTCCATCTCGTTTAGTCTAGTCTTTCCTTTTAGTCTAGGGTTCTATTTTAATAGAACACATTGCTGAAAAAGTACACTGTTATTGCTGAATAGAATTTTATAACAATTTTATATAAAGATGTATACGATTATTTAATTAAGATGTTAAAATTTTAATATTTTATTTTTAAATACATATGTAAATATTTGCAATAGAGAGAAACAGAATTGGAAAAATATGGGCAGAGTGTCCTGGAGGATTGACTGAGAAAGAAAAAAAAAAAAAAACAAAACTCAAAGCAAATAAGATGTGAGTCTTTGGCCAGCAAAGCAAAGAGAAGAGAGAATGATTAGGGTTTAGGGTAAGACAACTCACTCTCTTTCCTCAGTAAAATCAGTAGAAATTTAATGGTGCTGAATTGTGGATTTAAAAAAGCTGATTTAATGGCCTGAAGTGAAAGAACGGGTCATGGATTCTTGGGAGATGGCAACAATAGCTGTTAGCAGATCAAAAATTCAGGAGATGAATTGATTGCAACAAAGAGGGCAATTCCATAGCAATGTGGGGCATTTTGACAAGGCCATTTTAAACAATCAGTTTTGACATCACTGCATGAAAATGACCCTATCAAGGTGTAAAGCCATATTTTAAAGTTATAACCCTGCCTCTTCACCTAGCCCAACCCACCAAGACTATGGGGCCCTTTTATTCATTTTTGTATTGTTGCAACTATTGTTTTGTTTCTTTTAGTTTAACTATATTTTATTCATTTTAAAGATACTTAAAACTATTTTTATTATTATTACCAGTACTGAATTATATAACATAATCATAATATATCAATAGTGTTTTAACTTATAATCAGAAAAGACAATAAAGATATTTTTTGCAACCCAAACCCAGAAACGTGCCACTGATGGTTTTTCAAATGGGCTGTAGCAAGTTAAGGCAATTTGTCACTTTAGACAGAGGCTGAAAATATACATGGTGGTATTAAAATGTGATGGCTGCTGTTGGATGGAAGATCTGCATAACTGAGTAAACCAATATTTTCCAAATGACCAATGTGTGATCACAAAAATCATTCATGATTAAGGAGCCATTGAAAGTGCAAGGTAGGCAAATAAGCTTTAAAGAGAATGAGAAGTTCATGGAGGTGGGTGCAGAGTCTGCATTTCAGCTCCTGTTTAAGAAGCTACTACTTGTCGGTTACACTGAGAGTCAAAGAAGAATATCCACAATTATCCAAAAAGATGATTAAAATACTATTCTATTTTCCATTAACAACAAAAAATATCTTTTTTAGAATTTATAGATTTTAACACTTTTATTGAGATATAGTTCAAATACCATAAAATTCACCTTGTTAACATGTATAGTTCAATGATTTAAGTATACTCAGAGATACGTGCAACTGTTATCATAGTCAATTTTAGACAATTTTCACCCTCTCAAAAAGAGAACCCTTATTCTTCAGCAACCTTTCACCCATCCTTCATCCCCCCAGCTCTCCACAACCACAAATCTAATTTTTCTCTCTATAGGTTTGCCCATTCTGGAAATTTCGTATTAATTGAATCATATGATATGTGGTTTTTTGTAACTGGCTTCTTTCACTAAAACAATGTTTTCAAGATTCACCCATGTTATAGTATGTACCAGTACTTCATTGCTTTTCACAGTCAAACGATATTCCATTGTATGGATAGGCACATGTTGTTTATCCATTCATCAGTTGGTGGACATTTGAATTGTTTCTACCTTTTGGCTGTAATGAACAATGCTGCTATGAACATGGGTGTACAAGTTTCTGTGTGGACATACTTTTACTTCTCTTGGGTCTACATCTAGGAGTGAAATTGCTAGGTCATATGTTAACTCTTAGTTTAACCATCTAAGGAACTACCAGGCTGTTTTCCAATGTGGCCTCACCATTTTAAATTCCCACCATCAGTGTATAAAGGACTTCTCCACATCCTTTACAACACTTGTTATTATTTGATGTTTTGATTATAGCTATCCTAGTGAGGATAAAATGGTATATTATTGCTGTTTTTTTTTGTTGTTGTTGTTGTTTTTAATTAATTAATTTATTTATTTATTATTTTTAGCTGTGTTGGGTCTTCGTTTCTGTGTGAGGGCTTTCTCTAGTTGTGGCGAGTGGGGGCCAATCTTCATTGCTGTGCGCGGGCCTCTCACTATCGCGGCCTCTCTTGTTGTGGAGCACAGGCTCCAGACGCGCAGGCTCAGTAGGTGTGGCTCACGGGCCTAGTTGCTCCGCGGCATGTGGGATCGTCCCAGACCAGGGCTCGAACCCGTGTCCCCTGCATTGGCAGGCAGACTCTCAACCGCTGCGCCACCAGGGAAGCCCATTGCTGTTTTGATTTGCATTTACTTAATGATTAATGATGTTGAGCATTCTTTCATGTGCTTATTGCTCATTTGTATATCTTTTTTGGGGGAAAGTGTTCAGATACTTTGTCCACTTTTATGTGAGTTATTTGTCATTTTATTATTGAGTTGTAAGAGTTCTTATACATTTTAGATGTAAATCCCTTATCAGATATGTGATTTGCAAATATTTTCTCTCATTCCGAGGATTCTGTTTTCACTTTCTTCATGGTATTCTTTGAAGCACAAAATCATTTTCTTGATAGTGTCCTTTGAAGCACAAAAATTTTAATTTTAATAAAGTCATATTTGTCTATTTTTTTTCTTTTGTTGCTTATACTTTTTGGTGTCATAGGAAAGAATCTATTGTCAAATCTGTGGTCATGAAGATTTACTTCTCTGTTTTATTCTAAGAGTTTTATAGTTTTGGCTCTTACACTTAGGTCTCTGATCAATTTTGAGTTAATTTTGTATGTGAGATAAAGCTTCCAACTGCATTCTTTTCATGTGGCTATCCAGTTGTGTGTCACCATTTGTTGAAAAGACTATTCTTTCCCCATTGAATGATTTGCACCCTTCTCAAAAATCAGTTCACCATAGATACATGGGTTTATTTCTGGACTCTCAATTCTATTCCATTGATCTCCATGTCTTTCCTTATGTCAGTACCACACTGTCTTCATTACTGTTCCTCTGTAGTAAATTTTTAAATTAAGATATGTAAATCTTCCAACTTTATTTTCTGTTTTCAGGATTCTTTTGCCTATTCTGAGTCACTTGCAATTCCACATGAATTTCAGAGTCACCTTGTCAATTTTTACAAAGAAGCTAGGCTGCAATTCTGATAGGGATTGCATTGAATCTTTACATCAATTTGAGAAATATTCCATCTTAAAACTAAATCTTCCAGTCTATGAAGATGAATAATTTCCATTTATTTAGATCTTTTAAAATTTCTTTCAACAATGTTTTGTAGTTTTCAGAGTCTGAGATTTGCACCTCATTGGTTACATTTATTCCTAAGTATTTTATTCTCTTTATACTATTGTAAATGGAATTGTTCTCTTGATTTCATTTTCAGATTGTTTATTGCAAGTGTATAGAAATGCAACTGATTTTTTATACTGAGTATATCTTGTGACCTTGCTGAATTCTAATAGTTTTAGTGGATCCCTTAGGATTGTGTCTATACAGGATCATGTCGCATGCAAATGGAAAGAGTTTTACTTTTTTCTTTACAATCTGGATGCACTTTATTTCTTTTTCATCCCTAATTTCCTTGACAAGCACCTCCAATACAAAGTTGAATAGAAGTGGTGAGAGCAGACACCCTTGTTTTGTTTCCGATCACAAGGAGAAGAAATCGGTCTTTCAAATTTAGCTGATTTGTCATGATGCTCCTATCACACTGAGGAATTTCACTGGTATTTCTAGTTTGTTGGAGTGTTTTTTTTAAATTGAAGTATAGTTAATTTACAATGTTGTGTTAGTTTCGCGTGTACAGCAAAGTGATTCAGTTATACATACATATGTGTATATATATACACACATCTATATATACACATTTGTTATGTGTGTATGTGCTTCTAATATGGCATTTGGTCACCCCCCTCCCCATTTATAGGCCCTACTTACCCGTCTCTTTGTACATATGGACATTTTCGATATTCTTGACATTATACCCAGCAACTCTGGGTACTAGCCACCCTCCACCCACACCCAGGGGTACTTTGGGGGCTTGTTCACTTTGTTTACTTGTCTTTTTGTTTGGGGACTGACTGGATTACTGTGGTGACATCTTTGCTTCCTCACCTCAACGTGAAGCCTCAGGGGGCACGGCCCTGCGTATGTCCACAATCATGTTGGGATGGCAGTGTCTCAGGCAGGGCTCTCTTTGTCTCTTATTATGTCCACACTCTGCTTACTTGTCAGTATTTGAGATATATTCTGACGCTGCAGGAGGGCTCCTCCCTACAGCTGCTTTCCCCAATTCACTCCTGAAAACAACTCAGTCTGCAGTTTAACCTCTATTGCCAACGAATCCCCCAACCTCCTCCTAATCACCCATCATCACGACCTTCACTGCTTGTGAGAGGGTCCTGAGGCTGCAACTTCTCCTCACTCTGTTTCAAAAGAAGGCAGTTCTTTGGGAAGAGAATACAAGGTGTGCCAGGGCCTCCTTCTCCTCCCAGGCAAAATCTCTGTGCCATGGCTCCGGGGCTGGGGACGAGACGGTGCGTGCTTGTCTCTGTGTGACACCACGGCTTTGGGAGCCTCAGTGCAGGAGACAGGGCAATGCCCTCAGGTCTTGTTGGCTTCTCTCTGAGTGTGGAACCTCCATCTTTCCAGCTGAGACAAGAACAATCAAGACTCATGTGTGTGTGTGTGTACATACACGTATAGTTAAATATATATTAATAATTTACATATAATAAATAATTATAAAATAATGTAACAATTTAAGCTGTTTAATATATATACGTATTAATAATTTTGACCAGTTTTGCTGGGAAGTGGGTCTCCTGCTGTCATGTCAGAGGTGGAACCTCATTTTTAAGGTGGCTTTGCACTATTGATACTATGTATAAAATAGACAGCTAATGAGAACACACTGTATAGTAGCACAGGGAACTCTACTTAATGCACTGTGGTGACCTAAATGGGAAGGAAATCCAAAAAAAGAGGGGATATATGTATACGTATAGCTGATTCACTTTGCTGTACAGTAGAAACTGATACAACATTGTAAAAAACTATACTCCAATAAAAATTAATTTTAAAAAATAAAAATAAAGAAAAACTTGGATGTGAGGGCAAAAAGAAAATCAGGCACATTTACCTAAATGTTATAATGCTACTCTTTCAGAAATTTGCTTCTTAAGCATAAACTATGTGTGTCTTAAAATAAATAAATAAATAAAATAAAGTGGATTTGCCTCCAGATGGGCTATTAGTCCTATTCTCCAAAGCCAAACATGTTTCTTTATATATGAACTATCTTACTGAGAGAGAGGTTATTGCAGGTATCTTGTGCAACCTGAACGGCATGTTGCTCTAGCTCATTGTCTCTAGTTATGTATTATTGAATGTAAGGGAGAAATCTGAGAAGTCGTGATGTGGAGCTTTCAAAATATAAGTGACTTCTCAGAGAAAAAGCAGATAGCTTGCTCAGAGCAGCTGGAGGTCTGTGTTGGGGGTGAGGGTCTGTGGCTGAACTTGGCTCTCAGTGACCTGAAGTTTGTCTGCCCATCTCTGACTCTGCATCCTTGACCCACACCTCGTGGTTGATGCTCACTTTATAGACTGTAGGTCTGAAATTGGTAAGGAAGGCTCAGGAGAGGATGGCTTTGCACATACGTAACTAATATAAAAGCTTATCTTATAATACTTTATTCTTTTAAGTTGGGTCAAAATGTCACTGATCAAAATACCCTGTGACAGTGTAACGTGCCTGGTATTGAAATGGTTGCAGTGGAAAGACAAGGTCATAAAGGTTACAAGCGTTTTCCACAGAGAGGGTATTTTTGGCAGCCTATAGATTTTGGTAGCTTGGGTGCGGAAGAGGAAGGATTGAGGAAGGCATGCTAATGAGATGAGCAGTGTACCTTTCGAAGAGGATCAACTTCAAGGAATCCAGGAGAGTCTAGAAAAAGTGAGGAAACTGAGGCACATGTCTCCAGCATCAAACACGTGCTGAGGTGGCATGATTTTTATAAGCTAATGTCACCTAGGAATTCTCAGTGATTCTTTGGAGTCCACAGTAAATATTAGAAGACTGGTACCTTGAATCTCTGCTAATAAGATCTTTCTATGTAACTTTCTACAAATTTTAAATATTTCCAGGAGGGCTGGAAGAGAAGAATATAACACATACGATGGCAGTATTCCACGGAATATTCCTGCTGTGGAGAATTACTAAAAAAAATACGATGGAGTGAAACGTTACTCTATTTAATTATTGTAAAAAATAAATAATAAAATATAAAATACCAGTCAATTGCCCATGTCAAATTAGACTATAACTGACGTTAACTCCTGAGAATTACTGAATAAATGTGGAAGTACAGGGGTTGTACCATTCCTGCTCTCATTAAATCCCAGTGAACTCCGTGTCCTCTTATGTCAGATGTTCAACAACATTTTATCAACTTAAGTGTGAGGAGTCTCTCAGCTTTCCAGCACTAAACAAAGATAAATACTTAGTATGTAAGCAAAAGGTCAACAGTATCTATTAAGTGACTGTTAGTTACTTTACAGCTAAAATATTCCCATAATCCTTTCCATTATGTTTTATACCGCTCAGGACCCACAGGTCCTGTATAGAAAGGCCATCCAGCACCTTCCACTCTGCAGTATGACAGTGGCTCAATCACCTTAAAGGATGACAAAGTGAGAATAAAGAAGAGAGCTGAAAAGGGCTGCAAGCCATTCAAAATTCATTTGTCAAATTGGAATGCCTTGAGTTGGCATGTGGTTCTTTCAAATAATAGTATGATTTTAGGAATCATTTTAATGATTAATTCGTGGCAAAGTGTCCAACATTCTCCTATTCACCATTCTCTCAATGGTCATCTGTGAATCTGTTTTTATTTTTAAATAATATATGTGCAGCATATACTTCATTAGGAAGGACATTAAGAGAGGTTTTTGATGAGAATAAAGTGAATTCAGGCATTTATTACGAATAAGACCAGATGTTTTCCCAGGAGTCTTGCATTCCTAACCACAGGCCAGATTTGAGTGTTAGGTCTCAAGAACTAAACACACTGGGCTTAATGCAAATAAAATTAGAACGAGAAAAGTAATTATCCAGGACTTACAATGGCCAAGTAAAGAAACGAGATGACCGTCCTTCGTACACGGAGGTGCTGCTGATCTGCTATTCACAAGGTACATTCCTTGGAGATATTTTTCTTGGGTTGTAGTTGTGAGGAGTCGTGCTGAGCTAGTCATGTCTTCTCAGGCTTCCTGTCTCCTTAGTCCTAAAGGTATACTTGAGAAAACAGCTGGATGGGCTTAAGGAATAACTTCCTTCACAAAAACTGCCTGACAGGAGATGTGGCTTACTTAATACATCCACAAAAATCAGCAGTGGCCTCTGTGCTGAAAATAGTCCTGCTAGGTGGGAGGCCGGTGGAGGCCAGGCTGACAAAATGTAGGGCAATCTCGGTCCAACAAACCATGCTGAAAAGATTTTCTGCTCTCCTTTCTCTTTTGACTTTTTTTTGTTTGTTTGTTTCCATAGGAATTTGGCAGGGAAGGGAGACAGAGGGGAGGGCAGCTGATGATTTACTGCCTTTGCTTAACGTTGATTCATTTATTTATCCGAGCAAGTACTGATCTCACATCCTGAAGATTTACTGCACAGTTGAACAGGGTGCAGGATAATCCAGGGCACGCTGGTGGGAACCCATCGTAATGCTGAAATCGAAGTCTAGGTCTAATTCCCATGTAAATCAGGCTTTGCTCTTGACATTGTTTTTGTGCTGTGGGAGACCTGATTTTGTTTGGGTTATATGTGAACTGACTGTATCGTAATACCAAGCCAGTCTATGACAGGATTAAACTTCATCTCCAAGAAGGCATTCAGTCTTAGAGGTACAGAATTTTAGAGCTGGAAAAGTTATCTGATTCAAGTTCCTGACTTTATGCATAGGAAACCAAGCAACTTGCCCAAGGTCACACAGCCCGTTTACATCTCTCCCCAGATAACACAACAGATTTTAGACTCTTGGAAGATGAACTTTTCACTAGACCACAGAAAGGGCCGGTTCTGAAAGCTAAGATTTCTTTGGCTTCAGTCCTGGTTTCGACAGTTTTTCTTGAACAACCAGGACACTACGACAAGCTTCCTTGAATCTTTCAGTAGCCACGCATGATAGGAGGTACAGAGCTCAAAGGGTAGAGCTCCGGGACACATCTTCTGATAATGCAAAAAGCATAACACGATTTTCCAGAAAATATTCTGTTTAGCTGCAAGCATGGCATACGAGTCATCTAAGTTCGTTGTGGGAGGGATACAGTCCTGAAAAGTGAACCTGTAGGTGCATAGCTAAAGAGCCACCAGAAAAAGCAATGGCACACCTTTCTATCCCTCTTCTGAACTCTTCTTCTCTTCCTCGGTGATGGTAATGAGTTTGAGCCAGGGAGAAATGGGTGGGTAACTCTGCTCCACTCGTTTTATATTAAACCAGTATTTATGGACAGCTTTCCATGTATCTGACACTCATTTTTACCACACAAGGTTACCAAGAATCAAGGCGGAAATGAGGGGAGTTTAGTTTCCAGAGTAACAGAATTTTTGTGCAGGGAGGTACAATAAGATCATCCCTATGTCTCTATTGGGAAGCCAAGTGACACAAACATGAGGTCACTTATCCAGGGTATAGAACTGGGATTAGATTTTCTACAGTTTAGCCTGTGCTCCTTCTACCATACCGGTGTCTTCCTTATTTGATGTCTTCCTGAGTGAAACAGTGATTTCATAAGTGAGGATTTTTAAAGTTGAGGGGAAGGTCTATGGACTTGGGCTTTTTGGATACAGCTAGTAAGTTTGCATTTACATATGACTGATAGACATGCTTTCAAAACTGAAAACCTATCTTGTTACTCCTCTAAAAGGGGAAACTATGGTAATAAGTTACAACAATCTAGTATTAAGATAAGTAAGACAATGATAGCATCTTGTAAATACACTTCCAAAGAGAGTAGAGAAATAGAGAACCTTCAGTGTGAGCCAGCTTCACTAGGAGAATTAAATTTAGATTCTGGCCCTTTAGGATTTTCCTATTAGACTTGGCCACTGAATTATGTGGAAAAGCCCTTCAACGTGGGATCGTGGGGTGAGACCCAGCAGCCATCTTGTCCTAACCCTTATTTCACGGATGAGGAAGTTGCTGCTCAGAGATTGTGACTCGCCCGGGTCACACAGCCTTTTAGTGGTTTAAAGGCAAAGCTCATTGATTCAAACTCTGGGTTGTGCACCCCGCGCCCCGCCCACATGCAGGGCTCCTTCTCTGCTCAACTATTCCAATATTCTCAAAAGTGTGACCCACCTAAACATCTGGACGTGGACATTTTCCTCCCAGACTCAAAGAGCTGGGGAACAGCGACGTTGTTAGAAGGTAAGTTTGAAAGCTGAAATCTGTGGATTCGAGTGTTCCAGACTGAAGTTCCAGACTGACTGTCCCTGGATTCAGTCAAACTCCCTTTCCTGAGAAACCTCGACTTCTAAGTAATAGTGAATGTGTTTAATTGCTGTATAGAATTTAGTCAGATTCCTCCAAGGAGAATCTGAATCCCAGCAGGTATCTGGACCAAACTACAATCTTTGCCTAATTTAAGCTTTCACTTAAAGTTTTTCTATAAAATATGAATTTGTGAATGGGAGTTGATGGCAAGAGGCTGGGGAGTTTGAGGATATTGAATGAGCTGTCACATTACCATAACCTGATTTAGAGCCCCAGAAGGCAATTGTGACTGGAATTTTCTGGGCTGAAATGATGATGGGAGAGTTATACGTAGAGGTTATGACAGACTCAGCCTCCAGAGTGACTGTAAGGGCAACGGATTGTGACTGGAGGTGAAATTCATGGGTACGTAAAGGAATGCTTTCAGGGAAGGACATTACTGGGGCAAAGAGGGAGAGTTAAATTTGGAATTTTAAGGGCATAGAAAATTTCAGGATCAGAATAACTTGTAGTGGGTGCATTGAATCATAAATCAGGAATTAAAAAAATACAGTCACACATCAGTCATCGCGGTAAAGTAGCTGAGGCGTTGACTTAAATGATACCGTCTTAGAACTTTTTAGGAGTAAAAGCTTCAATTTCCATGGGCAGTCTTTGGCCAAGACTTCACATTTCCAAACTAAGGGAGCAGTCTGACCACTAGTTAGTAGACGTCTTATAATTGAACTCTCTGAAGCAGCAGCTCAGAAACCTCCCTGGTTAACAGGGAAATGTTTGCAGTAAACTTTGTACTCTCTCTAGCTTTAATCCTACACTATGGTTCCGAGGAGGTACAAAGATGACCTCTCACCTTCCTGGAGGGTCACTAATTCTCTTGGAAAGCACGGCCTTGGCCCGGCGCTAAGATCACTGGATCTTCTTGATGGAGCAAATGGGATCCAGAGACTTTGAGGCCTCAAGCACAGGGAAGCATGACATTGGTTGAGGGCTTGCTCTATGCCAAACACTTTTTTAAGTATTTTTACATGTATTAACTAATTTAGGTCTCAGGATTCCTCTCTACAGTGGGCACTATTATCAGCCCCTGCTTAGAAATAAAGAGAATTTAAATAACTTGCCCCAGGACGCGCAGGTAGGATGGAGTGGGCCTGGGGTTTGAACCCACACAGTTTTACTCCATAGCTCTGAAGTACATAGAGTACTATTGCTGGGTTTCTGGAATCCTTTCATCTACACCCAGTTCCTGTATTCTGATGGGGCATCTTTGTCCCTTCCTTCAGGCAGGGGGATCATGGTTCAAATGATCATTTGTCTTGTTCTCCCACATGTAAATCATGCCTTGGAAATACTGATTTCACTGCAGGCGTTTCCTTATTCATAAGCACGGTTTCTGAGTTGCTGCTTCAGATAGCTCAATTGACAAAAGATCTACCATTACTTAGGGGTAAGCCTTCTCCTGTCAGATTGGGAATTCAAAGACTAGACCCAAGGCTGATCATGGAAACAGAAGATTTAAGCTTTTGCCCCCCCAAAGTTCTAAAACTGTACTGTTTCATCAACATCTCAGTTACCTGACTAAAGGTGATGTTTTAAAATTCATCATGAATGATATAATGTTCCTTCTCTGTGTTTTTCTGATCCTGAAATGATCTATGTTCTTAAAATGCCAAGTTTAACTCCTTTTTGGCCCCAGAATTATTCCATTCTTCTCAACTCTATGGTCAAAAGAAACTCTTGGAAAAATAAAGATTAAAAGCCAAAAAAAAAAAGGGGAGATACACATTCAGTAAGAGAGTAAACAGATTCATGTCCAGACTCTTCATTCTAAACCAAATTACGCTGCCCATACTTGCTTTTGACGGATCTTTCATTGTCAGTCAGAACCAAAGCCAGCTCATGGTCTCCTGTGGTGTCTGGCCTGAAAAATAAGTGCATACAACTATATTATTGAGCAGGCCATTTTGATAAGGATTTATTCATTCACATTTATCAATTCATTGAATATGTTTACTGAATTCCCAGTATGGCTGGTGCAAGAGAGTCTCTGCTCGAAGAGTTTGTAGTACAGCAGGACCACAAGTCAATACCAGCCACAATGCAATGTAATGATTGAGATTACAAATAAGGAATTCTTTCTACAGTTTTCATCAATTTACTTATGTAACTGGGGGAAAAAAATCAAAAGTATATGAATTACTCAGCTTCAGAACAATTGTATCTCAATAGCTCAATTACAGATTAGCTATTTGGAACCCAAAACATATTTTCTTAGATCACAGAAATTGCGGCTGAATGACATTTTTCTCTTCATTGGTCTCTACATCTAAGTCCTGGTGGCCATGAAGAGGAGGATGGTAAGAAAACAGAAAGAAAGGTAAGAAAGAGAATTCAGGGGCGTGAAATGGTGGCAGTAACATGGTCTGACTCTGACCCTGGGCAAGTTCCAGTATCTCTCTGAGTCTCAGTTTCCTTTTTGCGCAAGAGATAATATTCCCTAAATCTCGCGAGTACGCAGCGCCTCGCGGTGTCCAGTCCTCTTTCTCGAGCAGGAACTTTCTGTAGCTGCTCCATTTTCTAGTGCCCTAATTTACAGACCTCTCAACATCATCATCTCCATCAGCCAAAGGGAGCCCATTCCCTCAGATTATCTTTCACCCAAATTACTCCCCTTTCCTTTCCAGCTATTGAAAACTCTGATTAACTCAGCCTTGTTGATCTCAGCTGGCTGTTAGGAGGAAAACAATCTGAACCAACTCACACAAATGCAGGAAGGGCTTGACAGTCTCTGAACTCTCCTAGAGTTAGTGACATTAAAAAAAAAAAAAAAAACCTGCTTATTATCCCAAAAGCATGTCTCAGTGAGGCAATTTCAGCCAGCCAGGCACAGTGGGGGAAAGATATTTTTGGGCTGGCGAAGGTCAGCTCGTTCTGTGCACCTGTCCCTGGTCAGCTCCATGCTGCATTTCCTTTTTTCAGTCTCATTCCTTTCTTTACTTCTTTACCTCCAATTTCTCTAAAGCTTTCTGCCTGCCTGGAATGGCTTTTTTGGCAGTAGCACCAGGGGTTCCAAAGGTGAGGAGACAAGGGATGAAGGGGCGTTTGCACACGCTGTTGATATTTCTGAGTCTTTTATAGGTAGGGGGTGTCTCTCCTAGCGCGTCAGTTACCCTTTATGAATCTGTGATAATAGCTCTGGGATTGTTGAGATATGAGTTTGGAGAGTGATGTTCATTGGCCATGAAAGTACAAATTCATGGAGGCTCTAAAGATTCTTAAATTTTGTAAGAATGATTGACTTACCAATATTTTTACCAAACTGCAAAACCTTCATGTGTGAACTGGCCTAGATCTTGGAGATTTCTTTTGTCCTAGTTCCTCATTTTAAAGACAAAGAGGGGACTTCCCTGGTGGTTCAGTGGTTAAGACTTCGTCTTCCAATGCAGGGGGTGTGGGTTCGATCCCTGGTCAGGGAGCTAAGATCCCACATGCCTCGCGGTCAAAAAGCCAAAACATAAAACAGAAGCAACATTGTGACAAATTTAATAAAGACTTTAAAAATGGTCCACATCAAAAAAAAATCTTTAAGGACAAGGGAACCAACTCCCAGAGAGGTAAACATGAATGCCCCCTGTAGCTGCTCCTGTTTTATTTCCTTTGGCTCTTCGCAGAGCTGCCTGGAATAACAGTGGTGAGGTCTGTCCACAGTACTCACTTGAAAACAGGTCCCACCCAGATGTTAAGCATGAGAAAGAAGGCGATGAGTAAGGGAAAGCAGAGGACCAGATCTATGGCGTGTTGTCTGCGGCATGAGGCAAGACAGCAGGAAGGGAAACTTCCATTATTTCATGCTCAGACTGTTAACTAAAGGACCTCTCAATAACATCACTCACCTCCCTGCTTCTGGTTGGCAGTAGTGGTTGGAAATGGTGGAAATGGTACCAAAGTGATGGTTTGGGGAGCTCGCCCCATTTTGTACAGGACTGATGCATTACACCATGACCCCTGACGTTCCCTGCTCATTAAGGACAAAAATCGTAATTTGAAAAAAGGAAAAAAAAAAGGCTAAAAATCCTTGACTCTTTAACTCACAGAGTGGGTGGGAGTATCAAACAAGGTCCTCTATGTAAACATATTTCATAAACCAAAAGTGTACATAAACGCAAGATGCAATAAAATTTAAAAAAAGAAAAATAAAAAATATATATATATATATATGTTATCAATAAAACATAAGTCAAAGATGGAAAAAAATAAACGCAAGACATTCTTCCTCTGGGTAACCATCTTACCCATGGTTTTTTACTCCATCTTTCCTCCATCAGAATTGATTAAGTTTTCCTTCAGGCTGCCACAGTTCTCACGATGTCAATCCGCTGGTAGAAGTTCAGTGTTTTATGGCTGGGACTTAAATGCTCTGCCAGGGGGAGTGTGGAGGGTCAGAATCAAAGCTCAGTGGATGTGTAGTTAACACGGCTCCTTCACATTGCTCAGAAAAGTGCAGGTCAGTGGGCAAATGCTCTAGTGCCTGCTGGGGATATCTGACCCTGAACACAGTGAAAAAATTAAATTAAGATTTTTATTGTGCCCCCAGCCAAAACGGTTACTGAGCCAGTCAAATGGTAGTGTGACTGAAGCCTACGGTCATAATCGTGATGTGAGACAAGTTCTTAGAGCGTGTGCCTTCCTCATAATAAAATGTTTTAATTATATTACATAATTCTTGACCTTCCGTGGAAAATGCTGTCATTTCTCCTGGTGAAGCCTTGAATTTCCACTTCTCTCTAGCTTGGCATTTGAACTTAATCAAACACTAATCACTGCAAAGCAATTCAAGAACAAATTAATTTTCATGGCTTTGTCCTTCAGGATATCTGTACTTGACCCATGCTATCCAAATTTCATATATAAACAATGATAATTTCTCCATTATTTGAAATGTATATTAGATGTACGACTCAGCCAAGAGGATAGAACCCTGAGAATCCCACGTGGGATGGCCATCACCCCCACGGGGAAGGGCTCAGGCCACATCCCTCTTATTTCCTTGGCCTACACTCCACGAAGGGCTGAGAAGAGCATCTTCCACAGGCCCCAAAGGGGAGAAGGAGGGGTGGGGCGCCACTGGTACCCTCCCGGGAGCTCCATGTGTTACATATTTGCTATCTCCTTAATAATGCTTTGATGTAGTTTTGGTCTTTGTGTGTGTTTGTAAACCACTTCAAATCTTTTTCATGAAAAGTGCCCATGGAAAATGACCTCCTAAGATTTTTACATGGAAAATTTGTTCACCATGGATTTACATGTAATCCAAATCCATGGATTACATGGATTTGTTCACCATTTTGCTCTTTTTACTTCCTAGTATTACGCTATTTGAGGATAATTCTTTGACACTTTGAGAATTTACATCCATTGTGCTTTGTTAGTTTCAAGGGATTTATGCCTGGAGAATGTGATCATCTTCTAGAACTATTCCACCAAAACCTCAACCTCATGTTACTTAGTTATTAGTATTGTTTACATTCTTGATGGAAGTAAATACTTTCTGGATGTATAAACTTCATGGGGGAAGATTAATCTCCATAGAGCAATGGTGATAATGCACTCTTCCTTAAAACTTTTATGCCAGACATGTGTGTATTTGTCAAAATCCAGCCTATCTGAATTGTGGCTAGGCACCGTGAAAAACAAACAGGCGTAAAGCCCTCAAAGAGAGCTGGTTGTAGAACATACACTTGAATAGTGCCAACAATAACTAGGAAATCCTCCCAAGTTTATGATTTCGAAAATGGAAGTAATGTGGATCCGTTTGAAAAGGGATTCAGAACATCACATACTTAATCTTCTTTTTTTAAGAAGTGGTCTGTAAACATGATGATTCTCGACCTTCTTATTTTTTCTTCCATGTGGTCAGAAACAGAAGAGAGGTCTTATTTCTCAGGATATTCTGAAATTTCAGTTTCAGATCCTTCTGAGAAACAGAAAGGGTGGAAGCAGATGAAAACAAAGGGCCTTACTGTTGTGAATCTTTTAAAAAGAGTTTTCTTTGAACTATAAGAACGATTCGATCTTGCATTCGATCTGAATTTGGGTCCTCAGGGGCCAATAGTCATTGCAAGGCATGAGGTCGTGGAAAGGTGGTGCCCGTTCCTCCACCTCCGACCTTGAGGCTGCGCCTCTTTCCACGGAGGGGACCCCGCAAACAGAGCAAGGGGCCCGGAGGTCTGTCAGAAGCCGGTGAGTTACGTGTAAACCCCCCAAACCTCAACGTCCACAATGCAGTCTGTCTACAAATCTGGTGATTCCGCTTCCAAAGCCGCTCTGGGGTCGCTGTGTCCTCCCCGCTCAGGGTCATCCGCCAAGTTCAAGCTCCCCGCTGTGCTGTTCAAACTGCCCGCCCACGAGGAAGGCAGCTCCGTGCACCGGAACCGGCGGCCTCCATCCTGAGGTCTGAGAGATTGTGGAGAGATTCTCACGAGAGAAGATGCTCCTCCCACGGCCACCGCTTCTCTCCGGGGACACCTGAGCGCTCCCGTCGCCCGCGGGACAGGGTCTCACGTCCTGAGTCACTGTGGCCGCGCTGGTTCTGCCTTCCCCACTCCCGCATCCCAGCCGTGCACCTCCTCTCTCCTCTCCCAAAAACGGGCCCTTCCGCTCTGGGCCCTTGAGATCTGTGGTCCAGGGTAAAGAAGAGGAAAGAGGAGGGTGAAAGTGAAAACTTAAAGAACTATTTGGATAAAGACTCCATGAGCTAGTGGGCCACACACGTCATTAAAAACTGGAACGTGAACCAAAATATTCTTCCTCGATTTCCGCAGAATTTACCTGTTCATCTAATGTGGGCATGCTGGATAAGTTATTTAGGATGTGTTTATAATTTTGAAAGTTTCTGTTTGGAAGCAGGGCAGCTCTGTGGAAAAAAAAAACCTTAGTGACTGAAAGGAAGACTTTTGACTGGGTGCCTGTGTCTAATGTGTTGCTCTAAATTCCTGACCTGCTTTCATAAATCTTCCTCGTTATAGGCACAACTGTTCATTTTTCATTTTAGGTGCAGCGCTCAGTATCCTGCTCACTGTTTTTAATGCATGCTAGGTCAGGCTAGTGGACACAAGCCCGGAATTGTGAATTGATTAGTCACTGACCAATTAAAACCGGTCTCTTGAAAAAGTGACCACAGTCAAGGGCACGTCCAACGTTTTTGTTTGTGGATTGTGCCTTTGGGATGATTAAGTGGTTGGAAGCAGGAACCCTGGGACTCGCCTTGAAAATGCATTTGCATGGCAAGCGCACTGTGTCTTGTGTAGATTTGATGTTTGCCTGCAGTGACTTTACAGGGAGTAGAAGGAGATTACAGGGAGACTCAAGCCCAGATCGCAGCCCCAGCCATTGCTACATTTAGCAAAATAGGTTAGACATTTCCCCTTCTGTGCATCACCGCCCCAATATCATAACCACTTGTTTTACCTCCGAATTGTTTTATCTTTTGAGGTATGCTTATCTCAGATGGCTGTGTGTGCTGTCAGCAACTCCTGGGAGGAACTGCAGCTCACACCTGCCTCTTTCTGAGCTTCCGCTACCATGTTTTATATCTAGCTGAATTGCAATAAGTATTTTATGGCTGAATTAATGGTTACTTTGTAAAAATGTCTGCTCAGCATAGAAACTGCCTTGTCTCCACGTGCTGGGTCCTGGGGTGTCAGAGTCAAAGAGAGTCTCAAAAGGGGAATTTAAAGAAAGTTTGTTTCTCGAAGATCTTGTTTTTGGTATTTAATTTTAGTTTTTAGGCCTTATTACAGAAGTCCTGAAGATTAGTTTCAAATTATCCTGACAGTTGAGAGCTTAGATGACTCATCAAGTGTACAGATTCAGAGCTGGAGGACCTGGGAGGGTGAGTCTGGTCCCAAGGCTCAGAGCTGGCCGGTGTCCAGAAGATTAAGAACCTGGATGCATCACTTCCTTTCTGGGACTTTTGCCTTACGTGGGAAATGAACATTAACACAGCTGAGTCTCTCGCCTCTAGTTTTAGCCCTGGCTCCATGGCGGCTTTTTACTGGAGATAGCTAACAATAAAATTTCAGCTTTGATTGTATTTTAGAAGGATAGTAATTAAAACCCAGGACATATGACAAAGTCTCTGGGCGGTAGGGACCTTTATATCAGTGCGTGAATTCAGAGACGAGGGTCCGGTTCGTTCTAATCCTCCATGTGAAAGAGTCACTGGGTCCACCCTGCCTCCTACCTGTGGAGAATAGAAAGGATACCTCTGAAGGAAATACCTCAGCTTTAGAAATTAATTAATTTTATTATCCATAACAGGAAGATAAATATTGAATATACATATTTAGTATATTTGGCAATTTAACTCTGTAATTTCTCTCTCTTGTTTATTTCTAAACCCAAACGCCTTACTAAACAGTTCTTTTTTTTTTTTTTCAGTTTATTTTATTTATTTATTTATTTATTTTTGGCTGTGTTGGGTCTTCGTTTCTGTGCGAGGGCTTTCTCCAGTTGCGGCAAGCGGGGGCCACTCTTCATCGCGGTGCGCGGGCCTCTCACTATCGCGGCCTCTCCCGTTGCGGAGCACAGGCTCCAGACGCGCAGGCTCAGTAATTGTGGCGCACGGGCCCAGCTGCTCCGCGGCACGTGGGATCTTCCCAGACCAGGGCTCGAACCCGTGTCCCCTGCATTGGCAGGCAGACTCTCAACCACTGCGCCACCAGGGGAGCCCACTAAACAGGTCTTACCTGGGGCTTCTGACCACAGCCCTGACATTCTCCATAAGAACTGGCACTAGTTTCTCAATGGGAGTTGGCAAACAAGGATGCGTGTCCCCCTAACATGAGTCTCTCTTTGTTTCTTTAAATTATTTTTGATAATTTTAGTGTGGCTACTAATATTGGCAAATATAAAGCACATTTAAAACTGAGAATTTCTCCCCCTTTAATTTCTTGATCAGGTTTTATTATCAAAAAATGTGGACATGAACTGAAATAATAGATCAATACATTGATTCCATAACATGTGACAAACGTCGCCTTGAAAATAAAATTTTGAACAAAATAATGCCATTTGCAGCAACATGGATGGGTTTTGCTAGTTGAAAGGCTCTGATTCTTAGTCAGTGTTAACACCTGTCGAATACCAACCAAACATCTTAGTGTTAACCCAGGTGGTGGCATATCGGTTGATTGCAGAAATATTTCATGAGGCATGAACAAGAAGGCAAAAATTAATTACTGCTTACTGGGTTTGAATGAATAATTACTCTAGTTTCCATGAGCTTCAAATGAGAATGGTTTTCAAAGTCAAACTGTCCAGAAAAGAGTCTCAGTAGTTTGGGGGCAGTGATTTTGTAAGAGAATGTAGAAGGATGCTTATTTTCAATATCTATCATTCTACCCGTGCTTAAAATTGTGAATATTACTGCTTAAGGCACCAACCTTTATCTTCTCTGAGAGATAATATTCAGGAGAATAGTAAAAGAGTGGCACATGGGACTTAGAACATTTTCTAAGCCATCCCTCTGAGGTCTTTGTGAACACTTCGTCCACATATTTATGTGTTTATTTTATCTATTCTATTTATTTATAGCTCTCCTTATTTCACAAAGGATTTGCTCAAGAATTATTTCAGCATATAATAAAAATTAAAGAGGGACTTCCCGGGCAGTCCAGTGGTTAAGGTTCCACGCTTCCACCGCAGTGGGTGCAGGTTGCATCCTTGGAAGGGGAACTAAGATCCCGCATGCTGCATGGCACGGCCGAAAAAAAACAAAAAGATATGAGGGTGTGAAAAAATACTTTAAGAAAATAAAAATAAAAATAAATAAACATGACATATGTGTTTTTTTAAACTTGGAAGACATTTACATTTATTTTTACTTTCCCACATCACCAGTCATGGATATGAGTGGCTAAATCTTCTATGTCTATCAGGAAGACATAGCACTATTGAGTGACTATTACATCCTATGGAGAACTCTCAATCTTTGGTCTGACGTATGTGTTTTTGTTTGTTTGTTTGTTTGTTTTTAATTTTTATTTATTTATTTATGGCTGTGTTGGGTCTTCGTTTCTGTGCGAGGGCTTTCTCTAGTGTGGCAAGCGGGGTCCACTCTTCATCACGGTGCGCAGGCCTCTCACTATCGCGGCCTCTCTTGTTGCGGAGCACAGGCTCCAGACGCGCAGGCTCAGTAATTGTGGCTCACGGGCCCAGTGGCTCCGCGGCATGTGGGATCCTCCCAGACCAGGGCTCGAACCCGTGTCCCCTGCATTAGTAGTCAGACCCTCAACCACTGCGCCACCAGGGAAGCCCTGACATATGTGTTTTAAACTTAAATTTTTTAAAGGAAGAAACATCTATACCTGCTATTATGGGATTAAGGGATTGCTTCTAACAATTAGAACACCGGAGAAGTGATGCTGGGTGACCTATGAGTTCCTGCACTAGTGGGGAGACAAACCTTGGAAGCCCTGAGCCAACACTTAAGAAGTCCTGCTTCTTTGAACATGCCATGCTGGAGAGAGATCCCATGGAGCGACACAGAGGAACAGGAGGGGACGCCGAGGAACCCAGCTGTTTGGGTCTTCCCAGCCCTGGCACCAGACAGATGAGGAGAACCCTGGCCATCTCCTAGCCTGAGCAACACCTGACTGCATCACCAGGAAGGCACCAGAAACAGGATGGACCAGCCAAGCCACTCTGGACGTCTGACCTCCAGACACTGAGATGGTAAATGATGATTGTTGTTTTAAACCACCAAGTTTTGGATGATTTGTTTGGGCAGTTTGGACACCTGGAACAGCACCACACTGAGTTGGGTAATTGTAGGGGGTTTTAAAGGCCAAAGTAATGAATGCTCCAAACTTGCAAAGGTTAAATCATCAGGAAAATGTCTTTTAAAGTCCATAGATCTTTCATTGCGCCTTTGCTGGGGCTAGAGAACAATTTGGAATGTATCTAGGAGAGCCTCTTCAAAGCATCTGATGACAGCTATTGGCTGGGTCGGGGTCAACCCTGGCCTGGTTTAATTTTGGAAAATTGTAGCAACTCGCCTTCTGGCTTAGGGCCTGGTCAACACTGAGCTCTTGATCAGTGACTGTGTGTGTGTATGTGTCTGTGTGTCTGTGTGTGTCTGTATGTTTTGTGTATTTTCCTGTTTTATCTTAAGGCATAAATAATAGTACTTTGGTTGCTTTATGTACAAAGTGCCAAGTTCCTAGGAAGAAAGTATTGTTTATCAGCTTTAAAACAGATGTGGGAGAATTCTGAGAAAAAGAATGAATAAAACCAAAAGAAACAAAAACCTGCCATGTTTTCCCTTTATCATATGAATTGTAAACCAAGTTAAAAATAATATTTAGTGGTCTAAAGGCCTAACTGAAATGTTAGAATAAATTGGTGGGAATTGTCACAATTACTTATATAACTATAGTGTAAACTAAGATGATAATAATTTTAAAAATCTAATCTAATTGACAATTGTCACCAAATCTTATTCCTTCCAGGGCAGGCTAGTGTGTGTTATGCTGCTCAATTCACTCTAAATTAAAAACAAAATCCTATCCCCCAAAGATAAAATTATTTATAGTACGAGTAAGGAGTGTTCTATTTCCTGAGTCGTGTGGGATTTCTCTCACACAGTTTTGATGCCTTCTGGGAAAAGATCCACAGAGCACGATTGCAGAAATCTTTCCTGGTCCAAACCTCCCCTTCTCAACAGGGAATACATGTGTTCAGGCATCCATCCCATTGCTGCCTTAATTGGTTCACATGAGCAAGAAAATGGACTGTGTTGGTGACCGTTAAAAGATGTATATGTTGAATATACTGATCAAGAAACGACCATTTTCCCAAACGGTGAAACAAAGGAAATTATTATTAAAATGTTATTTTAGGTCTAAGGGTTAATATATTTATTATAAACCATGTATTTCATAGACACGTAGCAGGTTCTGTAGAGAACTGTAGGTATTCGCTAAATATTTGCCGTGGTCGATGCGCTGCCTTTGCATTGGGATTGACTGTCTTGCCCAAGCATCGCTCAGCAGAGTCACCTCCAGAAAACGTGTGCACTTTCCAGTGCTGGCTGCCAGGTTGTGAGGAATGTCATCCCCACGCAACTCGCTCTACATTCCCCTCGTTCTGGAGTAAGCAAGATCTACATTTCCAATAAAGAAGTGTTTCATGTTGGCCTATAAAATCCAATAATTTAAAAATCAAATACTGGTAAATTTTGACGTAGAATGACAGGTGATCAATAATTAGGTTGAAAGAATATTGTCCTCATTAAACAAATGTTTTCAGATTTGCTAAACATTTACTATGAAGACTTTTCACTGCAAGGAACAAAAGAGAGTCACTGGTTTTTTCACAAAGACCATGGTTTTGGGAACAAGGCTGGATGGATTTAAAGGTGCTCTCAATACAGACCCTCACAATGTTTTGAAGGGGTAAGACCTGAAATCCAGCATGTGAATGGTATGTTCTATAAAAGAGGCTCAGAGAACATGCTTTGGGCACTTCTATTAACCACAGCCCATCTTTACTGATCTCTATGCAAAGTGTTCACCTGAGAACTTTACACTATTTCTTTTGACCCTTATGAAAGCCCTGAGGTCATTGTTATTATCTCCATTTTACAGATGATGACAACTGAGGTATGGAGAAGTTAAGCCATTTGCTAAACTGTCACAGAGTCACCCAGGAGAGCCAGGATTCCCATCCAGGCAATTGGGCTCCAGACGATGCCACGCCTGTATCTTCCATCTATGGAGTAGAGTAGTGACTTCTGGTGGCAGCGGTGGTCGGGGAGGGAAGAGGTAGTGATTGTAACAAAAACAAAACACAAACAGGAAAGCTTTCCTCCAGGTAATTTTCAGTCCTTCTTTCATACACAGGAGGGGAAATTCATCCTGCTTCTTACTCGGAAATACGGTCCCTGAGTGTGAAGACATCCTTTATAAACCCAATTTAGCAACATCCTCAAGCTGTTCTGAACTTGAGAATACTGCATGGCTGACTCAGACTGACAGTGATGAACATATTTTGGCTGACACTTCACCAAAATTTGGGTTATTTATCTCATTAATATTTTTCTTTAGGCAAAATCTATTTGTGATGCCCTTTCTATTTACAAAACGGAAATGTTTCCTGAGTCAGATGACCCTCTGTGACAGGCAACCGAGAAACAGAAGACAGGTGGTTTAGATGCCTTCTTAGCACCATTTAAAAAATGCAATCTCTCTGTAAAAAGATGTAAGTCTGATTGGGGGCCCGTGTACCATTTTGGTTTTCTGAGCAGAAGTTGCCTGCATTTCGAAAGCAGGATTCCTGCCAAGCACAGCCCTATTCCAAACACAGCTCCCGAGAGCAGGGATGTGACCAAGCTGTCACACCGGGTCCCTTTCCACTGATCAGGCTTCTCAAGGTGTGAGATGAAAGCTACAATCCAACCCTGAAACAGAGATTTGGGCTCTGGTGCTGCAGCTGTTTCATTCTTTTTTTTCTATAACTCCCCTCATGGGCTGCCTTATTGAGAATCTTATAAATAAGTCATATCTTGTGATATATCCCTTCCATCAAGAAGATTGAAATATACTGAAAATCCAAAGATGAACTCTGAATACATCTTTCTAAAAGTCCGAATATGGTTTTAAAAAGTATTCTCAGGGCAGACTTGTTACTCAGCCCCAGGTGTGGACTTGTGCATCTTAGTTTGAGCACGTCCATGCGTGCAGAAGAAGTTGGAGGAGATTAGATTTAAGAAAGAAAAACAAAACCGTTCTTGAAAAGGAACATTCCTAAAGAGGAAATTCACAGTGAGTCCTCACGAAAAGTTTAGCTGTCAAGATGTCTCAAGCCACAAAGGTCAGGTTTATCACCATTACCTGGATAAGTTAGCCAGAAGGATTTTGTAGATCTGAAAGCATTACCTCACCTTCACCTTGTTTACAGGTAAACACCGATAAACAAAGACCTAGGGAACTGCTTTTCTTAAGTCCTCAGCACTATTAGATGTCTTCTCCCTGACAGCAGTCCAGAAAGCTGCAGAATAGTAATTATCCTCGGAGATGTGAAAGGTCAGATTATGGGAGGGTCCACAGAGTACTTACATGATGCAGGTCATGTCTTCAGGGCACTTTAACTGAGGAGGCAGGTAAACATCCTCAATTTGGTGTTTGGTCAGGGTCTGGTGCTCGATTCTCTGTTGTTTACAGTCACACACACACACACACACACACACACACACACCCAGCGCTGGCTGCTCTGGCTTTGGTGGTGCGTCAGTATCTCCGTCTATGGTGGACCAGGTGGGGAAATGTTAAGTTTGAAGGGTGAAGTGCTGAGGCTCTGTGGTAGGGAGAAGCAGAGGTTCTGCTCCAGGGCTTGTGAGGGAAGGGGGCAGGGGGTCAGGGAGGAGCTGGAGGTGGGGACAGAGTGTGAAGGGGGGACCTTTGCAAGGGGGCTCCCAGGGCTGCATGTCTGGAGCTGAGGCCTTGTGGGAGGTGGGCACGGGAGGGGATCTTCAAAGGTCAGAGGACTTAGTGCCTTAACCACCAGGCTAAAATGTGGTGTTGCAAACTGGTGCAGTGTGGGGCACCCTGGAGAGCCGACGCCAGGCGTGTTAGCTTCACTTCTGGTAAACCTCTGAGGACGTGAGGCCCAGAGTCAGTAGAAATAAATTCCAAATAATAAGCAGAGATAAGCAACAAGGACCTACTGTACAGCACAGGGAACTCTACTCAGTATTATGCAATAACCTATATGGGAAGAGAATCTGAAAAAGAATGAATATATGTATATGTATGTATACATACAATACGTACAATGTATACATACAATGTGACCGAATTACTATGCTGTACACTTGAAACACATTGTAAATCAACTGTACTCCAATAAAATTTTTAAAAACTAAGCAGAGTAACTATCAGAAAAAAAAAATCCTCATTTCAAAATGGGGATTTTTTTTTCAAAAATAAATCTTTCTCCCATGGTTACAAGGCCTCAAATTGGTAATTTGCAAATTCCTTTTTTAAAAGGCACTAGTTTTTCTTCGCAGTCCTTAGTAGATGCCAGGCCTGGGCTAAGTGCTTTACATAGATTTTCCTTTGTGACCACGTAAGTAACTCATTGCATTTATGAAAGCAATGAGTTAACCCTATTCACGGAGGCCCAAATGACCAAGCTTTCCTATGAGGAGGATCCCTGCAGAGCCCGGAGGACACGGTGGTATGTCTCTTTAGGCCCATTTGACAAAAGCAATAAATTTTGTTTCAGAAATTGCAGATACTGTGAGCAGCAGTAAAGCCTTTTCACAGATCAAGGAACCTTGCTGCCTGAAATGAGAGCTGCCAGGGATGGCAAAATACCAAGCATTTCTTTCCATTAGGACTTTATATTGAAATAAACTTGCCAAGAAACCCATCGCACTAGTGTCCCAGTAAATAGCCATAGTCACATGGAGGAGACATTCCTGGTCACATGGAGGAGACGTTCTTTGAAAAGTTATATTCTATCAGATTTTACGTTCTCTTTTGTATCTAAGTGCACCACAGGAAGGTCAAAATTCTAATTGGAAATGTTTTCAGTAAAATTTATTCTCAATGATAAAATTAGGTAGCCTTCTTCTTTTCGTAGACTATTTTTCTTCAAGATCACACAGGGGTTTTCAAATACATTGTCTTGAATGTCAAGTTTAATTCTTTGGTGCTGGATTAAAGACAAGACTATGGCAAATTAGAAAAGTGTTCAGATAATAACCACCCACTAGAAGACAAAAGGATTGGCTTTGAATTGGAAAGATTAAAGGGACTATACTCATTTAATCCTAAAAGAATGGTTATTTAATGATAATCTTCATGCATGGTTGCTATACAGGAAATGGCCAGTAACAGTTTTCTATCTTTATTTGAAAAAATAATAGGAAGACATGAAATTAAGCAGCAGCATAACGATTGAATTCAGACTTTAAAAAGGACCTTGACCGAGGAATTATTAAATATGTGGAAGAGACTCAGAGTGTCTTCACTAGAGGTTAATCAAGGGTAAGATAGGCCACTGTCTAGTTGCCTATTTTAGATGTGGTCTTATCTGACAGCAACAAGATTAATTTAGTAAATTCAAAGGCTTTAGTAAATTACTCAGGCTTCTGATACTTTAGTTTATTCTATTTTATGTTATTTTGGCATTTCAATTTGTGAAACATACTAGTAAAAAGCATTGGAGCATAGGAAATAAATTGTCAGTGAGAACCATTTAAAAAAATTCGTTTTTGTATAAGGCTGGTCTGAAACAGCCTCTTCCATTTATAGGAGGCAGGGTAATCTCTGAGATAAATGGCATGTTCAGATTTTCATTTGCAATGATTTTTTTAAAATGATCTCCTAAATTGGGAGAAGATAAGTTAATCAGTCAGTGTGATTGACTCCTTAAAATAAATAATATTTCAAAATATTAGAATTTTGGATAGTAATCTTTATTACTACAATGGAGTGCTTGGAGTAAAATTTAAAGATAACGTGTAACTAGATGATACATTCTTTTTTTTAAATAACTTTTTTTAGAAGAGTTTTAGATTTGCAGAAAAACTGTGAGGATAGTACGAGAGTTCCCAGATATCCCAGTCTCCTCTATTAAAAATGTCTTACATTATTTGGTGCATTTATTACAATGAATGAATCAATACTTATATATTATTGTTATCTAAAGACCATCTCTTATTTGGATTTTCTCAGTTTTCATCTAGTGTTCTTTTTCTTTCCCAGAATCCCATTCAGGACGTCATGTCATCATGTCTACTTAGGCTCCTCTGGGCTATGACAGTTTCTCAGACTTTCCTTGTTTAGATGGCCCTGAGAGTGTGGAGGAGTACTGGTCAGATATTTTGTAGAATGCCCAAATGGGGTTTGTCTGTTAGTTTTTCTCATGATCAGCCCAAGGTTATGGATTGTGGGGAGGAAGGTCACAGGGGTAAAATGCCATTTTTACGACCTCCTATCCCGGGCACACACTGTCGATACGACTAATCACTGTTATGTTGACCTTGAAAGCCTGGCTGAGGTCGTGTTTGTCAGGTTTGTCCACTGCATAGTTATTCTTTTTTTTTCCTCTTTGGAGGGAAGTCATGATGTGCAGCCCACACTTCAGGAGTGGATGTTATATTCCACTCCTCAGGAGCAGAACATCTACATAAACTATTTGGTATTCTTCTGCATGGGAGGTATGTTTCTTCTACCTCCTTTATTTGTTCAATCATATGTTTACATCAAAATAGACTCATAGACATTTATTTTATGCTTTTATAATCCAGTAGTACGTTACTTATTTTTTGTGCAAATTGTTCCAGCTTTGGTAACTGGGAGCTCTGTAGGTTGGCTTCTGTACTCCTTTGACCTACTCCCATCACTGATTTTATTTTGGACTCTCCTTACTTTACTCCACTCATGTGTTTCCTGCCTCAGTCCTAGAACCAGTAATTTCTCCAAGTATTCCTGGTTCCTTTTATTGGAAAATCGTATTAGAAACCAAGATTGGGTACTGGGTGTGCTCACTGCCACTGTGTGTTCTTGCTTCTAGGTCCACTGAGGTAACAGATGAAGGAAATATATGTATGTATACTAACGGCTTATGCACACATATTTATAAATATTTACATATGTAGCCATGTGTATCTATATATATTAAGCTAGATATGACTTCATACTTATGTCTTTGACTCTAGTCTTTTACCACACGGATCATTACCACCTTCTCTCCTAGCTTATTTGTAAACTTTAAATCTTATGCAGAGCAACCTGGCTTCCACCATCACCATTCGTATTCAGCTGTTCACTTTTAGTAAACATATACAGCAGTATCAGAAGTGTTAACTTGGACCCCTGTGGGAAACCACTCATCAGCTAGAGTACAGTGCTTACCTGCAGTTCCGTTTGCCTTCAGTCTCACTGACTCCACACATTTGCAAAGTTACTGAGGTCAGCATCTTTATCCCCCAGCCCCGTCAGTGAAGTCATTTTATACATTTGTAGAGTTAGATTCTTTTCTTTCCCATTTTATTTTCTCTCCTGGTATCTGCCAAATTCCTGAACAATTTTTAAAAATTAGATGCATTAAGGTCACACTTAGTGCTGTAAACATCAGTGGGTTTTGACAAATGTATCATGTATCCACAATTACATGGTCATACAGAATAGTTTCACTGATCTAAAATGTCCCATGGGGTTCACCCTTGCCATGCTTCGCTCGTTCTCCAAACTCATGGCAACTGCTGATCTTTTAACTATTATCGTAGTTTTGCTTTCTCTGTAATGTAATGTAATTGAAATAATATGATATTACCTCTTTCAGGCTGGCTTCTTTTGTTTATCATATGAATTTAAGATTCCTCCATGTGTTTTCATGACTTGAGACCGCATTTATCTTTACAGCTGAGTAAAATTCCCTTGTATGGAGATACGCAATCAGTTTATCCATTTATGTATTGAGGAACATCCTGGTTACTTCCAGTTTTGTTGATTATGAGTAAAGCTACTATAAACAATCATGTGCAGGTTTTTGTGTAGACATAAATGTTCAGATCAGTGGGGTAAATATCTAAAAGTATGACTGTTGGATCATCTGATAAGACTATGATTAGCTTTGTAAGAAACCAACAAACCATCTTCCAAAGTGACTGTCATTTTCACTGCCATCAGCAATGAATGAGAGTTCCTGTTCCTCTGCCTCCAAACCAGCATTTGGTATTGCCAGATTTTTGGATTTCTGTCATTTTATGGACATATATACACTACCAAATGTAAAATAAATAGCTAGTGGGAAGCAGTAGCATAGCACAGGGAGATCAGCTCGGTGCTTTGTGACCACCTAGAGGGGTGGGATAGGGAGGGTGGGAGGGAGACGTAAGAGAGAGGGGATATGGGGATACATGTATACATATAGCTGATTCACTTTATCATACAGCAGAAACTAACACAACATTGTAAAGCAATTATACTCCAATAAAGATGTTAAAAAAAAGAAATATCAGTTATTGCTTTCATACATTATATGTTTATTGATAATGTATAATGAAGGTTTATTAGGTATTTAGAGCATTTGCCTTAGCATTGGCTAAAACAAGTGATGAAGAGGAACAGGAAAAGAGATTTATAAAGAAATGAAACAAATCATGTCATATCTGGATCTCTATACTTTTAGGTTATAACTGGGTCTGTAGAATAAATGTGGTTTGATCTGACATCAGGTTGAAGAAGAACAAAGTAAGGAAACATCTAAACCTTCTATACACTGATTGTCAGTAGGAGCCAAGAGTGGATCAGGTGTAGACTTGAGGTCAGGCTGACTATGCTGGAGCTTGCCCTGCACATCGCATGAACCAGCACCTCGGGTGTCATGGTTAATTCCAATTCTCAACTTGACTGAGCATGGGTTTTCCAGATATTTGATCAAATATTATTCTGAGTGTTTCTCTGAGGGTATTTTTGGATGGGAATAACATTTAAATCAATAGAGTAGAGCAGATTGCCCTCCATGATGTGAATGGGCCTCATCTAATCAGTTGAAGGCCTGGAAAAAGCAAAAACCTGACCCTTCCCTGAGTAAGAGAGAATTCCCCTTGCCTCATGGCCTTCAGACTAGGACATTGGCTCTTCCTGGATTCTCAAGTCTGTAGGCCTCTAGAGTAGAACTATAACATTGGCTTTCCTGGCTTTTCAACTTGCAGACTCAACTTGCAAGCCAGCCTTCATAACCGTGTGAGCCAATTCCTTATGATAAATCTCTATCTATCTATATCATCTTATCTATCAATCAATCTATCTATCGTCTATCTATCCTATTAGTTCTGTTACATCAGGTTTACTTTTATCATCCGGTTCAGTAAACATACATTTCTACTTTTTAGAACCCAATTTATCATTTTGGAAGTAACAGTCAACTTGACAGGAGAAGATCCTTTCTGGTCAATTGACTGAAGACTACCACCTTCAGCAACCTCCTTCCTGATATCCCAGGGTCAGAAGCCAGAGCTATGTTGGCTGGGGAAGCCCAAGTCACACTCTTGAGTCCGTTTGGTTTGCTATCACTGAGCTGTCTGGGCCATGTTAACTTTTCAGTGTTAACTAATCCAGTGAGGTTGTGTTGAATAAGTAAAACAGGCACAGGGTTCCCTCAGGAGCAACATGGAACTTAGGAAGACGAATATGACTTCACGCCTCTCTGGCTCTTGAAACCCCTCTCTGGCTCTTGAACAGTGGATTTGACTGATTTCAGAGCTGCTACAAGTGGAGCTCACCTCTGCAATTAAAGAGATTCCCAGAATTTGAGCCTGGGAAATTAAATTTGCTCAAGGCAAAGATCCAAGTTTTCATTCTGCTTGAATGGAAGAGCCAGATTCAAAGAGAAAAATGGCAGCATTGAGGACAGAAGACAGAACTCCGTTTCACCTGAGTCTGTTTTAGCAGTTAATTTCTTCTCAAGAGGGACATTAAGTCTTTTTACCTAGCAGACAGACTCTAGCTGTTTAAACCCAGTGTGGGCTAGTGGAATGATTAGATTTTTGCATTAGTCATAGAAAGACAAGGTGCGTATTATTTTCCCCTGCTTTTCGTCATGAAATATGGACTGTCCTTCCACTGAGTATTTGCTTAACCAGGTCATAGGAATTCTTAATTCATAAAGAGGAAGAAACAACATCTGAGAACCAGGACCAGTGCATTTTAGACATTTGCAGGTGTTTCTGGACAACAGGAGACACTTGTCTACCTGCCCTGCACTTCACCAGTATCTTTACTCACTTTGATCCATCTTCCTGGCCAGCACTCACCATCGGCTCGGAAACAAAGTCTGTGACAAAGAATTATCATGAATATTTTTATTTCAGAAGAAGATGGTGCATTTATATAGGCTGTAAAATTGGCATTTGTTTGTATTTAATAAGCTTCAAACTTATAATAATTCAAACAATGCTCTGTGAAAATAATTGGAAATAAATCATTTAATAAAGTTTTAGGTTTTTACTTATATTTAAACTTGTCAATAACTTAAAAGAATTGTGGATTCAAGGAATGTCCTACAATGTCCTCACTCTTGCTTCCATACTAATTTCTCATGTGGAAACACATTTTCATATTTCTGATACATTATTATGATTGTAGAGCCTTATTGAGAACTTTTAATTTTGTCACTCACCTCATTTTGTTAATTATGGTCCACTTATATTTGGGTTCAAATTTATGCTGTACTGGAAGAAATACAACTTCTATTCTGGGAATAGAAATATCTAGCCCCGATCAAGTTTGATATAACCTTGAGTATAACCTTGGTGTAGAGTTGATACAGCCCAGTGCCTAGTCAGAATGTTTAATGCCTAAAAACACATTGGAGCACAGAGAATCATTAGTAGATACTTGCTGAATGGACCTCTCCGCTCCTCCCAGGCCAGAATTCAGTGGAAAAATTGTAACCACTTTTTCCCTACTTAGAGGAAAGACAGTCTGGCCCATATTCCAGGAAAAGATGTTGAAGAAGGTGTCAGGAAAACAGTGGTGATACTTTGTGAAACGAGAACCCATTTTTGAATGTTAGAAGTAAGAAAATGAGTTTCCATGAAAAGGCGATATTCTATCATTATTACAAGTTTTATAGCTTAAAAAATGCAACTCACCCAATTACAATATTATGTTAGTACCAAGAGGGCTTTTCTTACTTCGATAAAACTCAGAAATGGTCATAAGTAAAAGGTGATAGCCTTTTTAATTTTATTTATTTATTTATTTATGGCTGAGTTGGGTCTTCGTTTCTGTGCGAGGGCTTTCTCTAGTTGTGGCAAGTGGGGGCCACTCTTCATCGCGGTGCGCGGGCCTCTCACTATCGCGGCCTCTCTTGTTGCGGAGCACAGGCTCCAGACGCGCAGGCTCAGCAATTGTGGCTCACGGGCCTAGTCGCTCCGTGGCATGTGGGATCTTCCCAGACCAGGGCTGGAACTCGTGTCCCTTGCATTGGCAGGCAGATTCTCAACCACTGTGCCACCCAGGAAGCCCGATATTCTTTTTAAAATGTCACAGATGCTGCATTTTCTGTATTCAATACTTTCGATACCAGGGATAGTGAATGTGTGTGACTCTTGCGTCCTCACCATCTGTACCTCTTGGTGGGTTGTTTCTAAATGAAGTTATCAAGAACTGAGAGGTTTTCTAAGGGTCTTTTGTTGCAGAAAGATGTTCACCTCAAAGAAAATAAGGAAATATCTCCTTTACAGATGCATGGGCCATTCTGAGATTTATAAAGCATTCATGTCTATAAAAATCTATAAAGCATTAAGAGGCAAAACTCTTTTCGGTTAGTAGCTTATTAAGTCTTGGCTTCTACACACCCTCTTGAGATATTTGCAACATAGTTGTTCATCTTGTGTCAACACACAAAACTTCACTTCATTCCTACTAGGTCCATTCATAGCACCACTCCTTATGACCCAAGACAATTTTGAGACTGAAATGGTTGGACTTTCATTTACATGTGATCAAATAAATAAGATTCTCATGTAACACGTTTCAGGCTGCCTCTTGATTTCCTTTCCAAGTAGGCATGTGGTTTTCAGTTTGGCTCCAGGTCAGTCTTGAAGGGCAGTATTCATAAGAGTCGTGTCTGTCCTTGGCTCCTGACCTTAGCAGGGGATGTCAGAGGAACAGTGCAATGGAGCACTTGAGGTAGGGTGGCTTCTCAGAGCATTATTTAATTTTGGTTGTTGGCGCAGCAAGCTCATCAGAGACTGCTATTTCCAGCTGCACTGCAAGCTGTCCCACAGTTTAATTCTCTGCTTATTTTTTTTAGAAATCCTCCAACCAAGCACCTCAGTCATGTACCAAAGTATGAGGATGACTTCACACCTCAGCTAATTCACATCTTCAAGGAGAGAAAACAATTTGCAACTGAATCCAGCCTCACTCATACCACCCAACAAATCCCTTTTGCTCGTGAGCCACCCTGGGGACTCTGGGGCAGACCCAGAATTGTCAAGAAAAGTAGATAGGTTAGGATATGCAAATACAATATGCTACGTATGTATTGATTTGTCTATTGACATTATGTTTAGAGAGAGGTTTTATACAGCTCATGGGTTAAATCAAATCTTGCATTACAAAGCACCTCAATAGAAAGATGATGCATATTTAACACTTATGTTGTATGATATAGTCAACTCAGATATGAACATAATGGAAATACCTTTACCATCCCTATATTCATTAACCCCTGTCATTGCCGTGTTAACTTTTCAAAGACATCGGAATCAATGTTATTAGTCTTAACTGATGTTAGTAATTAAAGATATCCTTAAATAAAATGTCCTGTCAGAAAAATATAAATATTTATTAAGCACTCAATACAGAAGAGGGGGGACTTCCCTGGTGGCGCAGTGGTTAAGAATCTGCCTGCCAATGCAGGGGACACTGGTTCAAGGCCTGGTCTGGGAAAATCCCACATGCCATGGAGCAACTAAGCCCGTGTGCCACAACTACTGAGCCTGTGCTCTAGAGCCCGCGAGCCACAACTACTGAGCCCGTGTGCCACAACTACTGAAGCCTGCGCACCTAGATCCCGTGCTCCACAACAAGAGAAGCCACCACAATGAGAAGCCCGTGCACAGCAATGAAGTGTAGCCCCCGCTCGCTGTAACTAGAGAAAGCCTGCGCACAGCAACGAAGACCCAACACAGCCAAAAAATAAAAATAAATTAAAAAAATGAAAAATACAGAACAGAGACTAATCTAGACTTTGAAGATATAGCAGAAGACAAGACTAGCAGAATCTTGGCTTTCATAGAGTTTGGGTTCCTCTTTCTCTCTCTCTCTCTCTCTCTCTCTCTCTCTCTCTCTCTGTGTGTGTATATGTGTATAGGTTAGTAAACTGATAAGTAAATCTTTATGTATAAAATTATATACTGGAAAGTGCTATCCAGAGAATTAAAATTGGATTATGTGACAGGGAGGAACAGTGTCTACTTTAGACCGGGTGGTCCGGGAAGGGGTTTTTGTGGACACATTTAAGCTCATTTAGACAAGAAGGAGCCAGGAGCGTGATGATCTGGATCTGGATCTGGAAGAACATTTTGGGTGGGAAGGAAAATGAGTTTAAAAGTCCCAAGGCAGGAGCAAACTTGGCTTCTTCAAAGAGCAGATGAAAAGCAGAAGTGTCTGGAGAGTAGCAGGTGATAGGAAGAGTGAGGGCGGGAAAAGGAGGAAGAAAGGGACGTGAAACAAACATTAACCAGGCGTGTGTGTCGGCACCATGGTAAGCATTTTGCACCTATGAACCCCTGTCATCTTCATAACAGCCTGTGCAGTGGGCACCTGAACCATCCTCATTAAATGTGAAGGTGAGGAAACCAGGATGCAGAATGTAGAATACCTGGGCTCAGGGCATACGGTGCGATCTGGCTCTGTGTTCCCCATTGGGAGGCGATTGTGACAGTCAAGCATGAAATTATGGAGGCTGGTCCCACTATGGGACCATGGTAGTAGTGCATAAGTGATGGGATTTGGAGTATGTTTTGGAACAAAGCCAATAAGATTTACTGGTGGATTCAGTGTGAGGGTAAGGGAGACAATCAAAGATAACTATTAGCTGTTTAAGTAATTAAGAAGAATATGATGAAGATCAATGATGACATGAACGTACATGACATTCATATGGTGTTGACTGTATGTGCCAGGCACTGTTTAAAGCATCTGTATATATTCTAACTTGAATCCTCATCACAACTCTGCTAAGGTACTATTATTATCCCTAGTCTTTCATAACAATTTCTTGAGTTAGAACTATTATCTAACTACTGTTACCCTCATTTTTTTGTAAATTAGAAAATTGAGGTACCCAGTCTTCATGCCCAAGGTCATACAGCCAGGAAATGTGAATTTCACTGTAAGAATTAAAAGAGGTAATTTAAGTTTAATGCTCAGAATAATAGTAAATACTCAAAAATGTTAGCTAGTAGCAGTAGTAGTAATTACAGTCATCTCTGTTGTGATCTTATTTTTATGGGTATTGTCACAACCTATCACAGCAGCCAATAAATGAAGTGTAAACTGTGTGAAGGTCTCAAGTTGGTGAAGGACAAGCAACAAAAAAAGAGTTCATCATTCACTACGTCTTTGCTGCTAAAAGAACCTAAGGAAGTGAATCTTGGAAGAAGGATCATTCTGGGATAGAAGAAGCAGAATTTGGTAAAAATGATGATTTAGCACCATACTGTTTTCACATTGCAGCTCACTATATTTACCTGTTCACATGCAGATGAATAGAATAAAACTATTTTCTTGATTTTTGCAGTATGAATCATTTTCTCATCTTGCTTTACACCCCGGCAAAGTATTTTTTGGAATTAGGGGTCTTGCTGACTTTTTCTTAAATCCCCATTGTGCCATGATCGTCTTTAATGTAGGTGAAATGGCAGAGAATTTGCATTTGGAAAACATAGTTTCCTTATAGAGTTGACGTCTTTTTAATCCTGGGAAATGACATGGTGTGCTGGTGTCAAAGGATGCCTTTTCAGAAACTTCTTTCCCTGTCTCTCTTTTCCTCCGCAATGGTTTCTATTTCTTAGTCTCTCTGCTCCGTACGAGCGATGGTATCACCGCAGGTGCTCTGTTGCTGACACAGGATAGATTTCCCTGGGTAGCAGTGCTGAGTGACTCCCTTTCTTGACTCATTCAAAACAAGACAGGCTGTATAAACCCACTTGAGAATACATCCTGTAGGAAACAAGATTACCTAATCATTTGTTGCATCTCTATTTTCTGCTTTTCCACAAATGGCTGGTAACATGAGCAGTCACAGTTATGGACTCCATTTTTTTAATGTATATATGTATCCTACATACCCTTTGGTTTGGATTTCTCAGGGAGTGAGAATTATAGTTTTTTTTTTCATTGTTTTGATGTTTGGGGATTTTGTAGCCAAGAGTTCATTTGACAGATGTAATATTAGTTTTCTGGATAATTGTGCATGAACAAGCAGAAGAATGCCAGAGAACAGAAGGGGCTCAAACCACACATATAGGTCAATGTTAGGTGTAGCTTCAACTGAGGTTACAGATTCTGTTCTGTATGAGGTCTTAATTTTTTAATTAAAATTTATTTTTATTGAATAATATACATATATTTTAAAACACGTATTTAAAAATTGTTTAAAACTCAAACAGTCCTCCAAAGCTTATCTTTCAAAACAGCAGTCTTCTGTCTACCCCTTCAAACCCCTGTATCTTGCTTCCCAGAGGCAACCATCTTCACTTTTATCTGATTCTTCTTGTACCTCAGTATTCCTCAATAAATGTCGAGTTTTGATATTCTGTTTTAGGTTGCCACTATGAAAGAAGATGATTTGGCTTATCTACACAAACTCTTTGCTACAAAAGTATGTCCATTCCCCCATCTTCCCAAGAAAAGCATACTATATTGAAATTTTTGCTTAAATTAACATCCAGTGTTTACAATTATGACTGTAGATATTGTTCAAGGCTGAGGCATACATCCATCCTTGTATGCTATGATTATATTTCATGTCTACTATTTTCTTCTTATAATTAAAATGTCTTTAAAAAAAACAGTTGACTAATCTATGACAAAGTAGGCAAGAATATACAATGGAGAAAGACAGTCTCTTCAGCAAGTGGTGCTGGGAAAACTGGACAGCTACATGTAAAAGAATGAAATTGGAACACTCCCTAACACCATACACAAAAATAAACTAAAAATGGATTAAAGACCTAAATGTAAGACCAGACACTATAAAACTCTTAGAGGAAAACATAGGAAGGACACTCTTTGACATAAATCACAGCAAGATCTTTTTTGACCCACCTCCTAGAGTAATGAAAATAAAAACAAAATAAAATGAGGCTTAATGAAACTTAAAAGCTTTTGCAAAGCAAAGGAAATCATAAAGAAGATGAAAAGACAACCCTCCGAATGGGAGAAAATATTTGCAAATGAAACAAAAGAGAAGGGGTTGATCTCTAAGATATACAAATAGCTGAGGCAGCTCAATATCAAAAAAACAAACAACCCAAACCAAAAATAGGTGGAAGACCTAAATAGACATTTCTCCAAAGAAAACATACAGATGGCCAAGAGTTATGTGAAAAGCTGCTCACCATCACTAATTATTAGAGAAATGCAAATCAAAACTACAATGAGGTATTACCTCACACCAGTCAGAATGGCCGTCATCAAAAAATCTACAAACAATAAATGCTGGAGAGGGTGTGGAGACAAGGGAACCCTCTTGCACAGTTGGTGGGAATGTCAATTGTTACAGCCACTATGGAGAACAGTATGGAGGTTCCTTAAAAAACTAAAAATAGAACTACCATATAACCCAGCAATCCCACTCCTGGGCATATACCCTGAGAAAACCATAATTCAAAAAGAGACATGCACCCCAGTGTTCATTGCAGCACTATTTACAATAGCCAAGACATGGAAGCAACCTAAGTGTCCACTGACAGATGAATGGATAAAGAAGATGTGGTGCATATATACAATGGAATATTACTCGGCCGTAAAAAGGAATGAAATTGGGTCATTTTTAGAGACATGGATGGACCTAGAGAGTGTCCTACAGAGTGAAGTAAGTCAGAAAGAGAAAAAAATATTGTATATTAACGCATATATGTGGAATCTAGAAAAATGGTACAGATGAACCAGTTTGCAAGGCAGAAATAGAGACACAGATATAGAGAACAAACGTATGGACACCAAGGGGGGAAGGGGGGTAGGAAGAATTGGGAGATTGGGATTGACATATATACACTAATATGTTTAAAATAGATAACTAATGAGAACCTGCTGTATAGCACAGGGAACTTGACTCAGTGCTCTGTGGTGACCTAAATGGGAAGGAAATCCAAAAAAGAGGGGATATATGTATACATATAGCTGATTCACTTCGCTGTACGGCAGAAACTAACACAACATCACAAAACAACAATACCCCAATTTAAAAAAAATACACATATATGTATAATTCAAATAAATAAATAAATATTAGAGACTAAAAAACCAGTTGATTATGTTTTGTTTCCTTTATTTCTTTCATAAAAAAATTTCAGGCATTCAGATTTTTTCAGCTATTGAGCATAATGGAACAAATATCCATGTATACATCACCCCATTTAAGAAGTAAAACCTCATAAATACCACTGAAGTCATGGATAAACTGTTTTTTTATCACATTTCCCTCGCTGCTCATTAGAGGTAAACACTATAAAATTTTTCGTTATTAATTAGTCTCAAGAAGTGTGTACAGTTTTACTCTATATGTATAAATCCCGAAGCAATATATTACGTATTTTTAACTTTGTATAATTGCATCATACTGTATGTAGTTTGGTAAATCTTGCTTTTCCCCATCAATGAGTCATGAGATTTCTAATGCATGTAACTATAACAAATTAATTTTATTATATAAATATCCCATCATGTGTCTATACACACAATGTGTTTATTTATTCTCATTTTTCTGATTAGCATTTAGTTTGTACTCAGAATAAAAATACTGTCCCAAGTCTTTTAGTGCATGCCTCCTTTCCCACAAAGACAGGAATCTTTACAGTATATATACCTAGAAATAGAATTGATGGGTCTTGGGGCATCCTCCTTCAGTTTTAATAGATAATGCCAAATATCTCCCCTGAGTAGTTAAGACAGTTTATAACCCCATTAGCGCTGTAAAAATTTTCTAATTGCTTCTTCTCTTTACCTACACTTGGTGTACTCAAACTTTTTAATTTTTTGCCAGTCTGTTGAATCTGAAACGTTTCTTATGTTCTTTTATTTTGCATTTTTCCAATTATTACTGAGAATCTCTCTTCCTAGGTTTATTGGCCACTGGGTTTTTTCATTTGTGAATTTATCTATTTGCAGGTCTTATTTGCCTTCTATTTATTAATTCTTTATACATTTTGGATTTTAATTATCTCTTACTTTTAAACTTTGCAAATGTACTTGACCATGCTATAATTTATCCATTAATTTTTTATGTCTTTTGATATTTGACCATTTCTAATTTTAAAATAGTTGAATTTGTTAATCTTTTCCCTATGATTTGCATTTTTTTCTGTCTTGTATGAGAAATCTCTTCTTACACTAAGGTCATAAAGATAATCTATATTTCCTTCTGAATTTCTATGAGCTTGTTTTCAAGATCTTTATTCCACCTGGGATTGATCTTTTTGTACATTGCAATGTTAGGGTATAATTTTATCTTCCCTATATAGATAGTCATAGTCCTGGAATTGTACTTTCTGTAGCCCATCATTTCCTGACTGATCTGCAAGGGCATCTCATCAAGCTCCTAGAAGAAAACATAGGGGAAAAGATTGTGAACAGTAGCCTTGGCAATAATTTTTTGAATATGACACCAAAAGCACATCAACAAAAGCAAAAATTGACAAGAGAGACTAAATAAAAATAAAAAGCTTTTGCACAGCCAAGGAAATAATAAAAAACAACAACAGCAAGGCAATGTACAGATTGGAAGAAAATATCTGCAAACTGTATATCTGATAAGAAATTCATACAATGTAATAGTAAGAAAACAAATAACCCAATTAAAAAATGGACAAAAGAACATAGATATTTCTCCAAAGAAGCCATATAAAAACAGATATATGAAAAGGCACTCAACACTACCAATCGTCAGGAAATGCAAATTCAAACCACAATGAGATATTATCTTACACATTTTAGGTTGGTTTTTATTAAAGAAAAAATATTTAAAATGTTGGCGAGGGAACCCTTGTGCACTGTTGGTAGGAATGTAAAGAGGCACAACTGCTATGGAAAACGGTAGGGAGGTTCCTCAACAAACTAAAAGCAGAACCACCATGTGATCCAGCAATACCATTTCTGAGAGTATGTCCAAAGGAATTGACATCAGGATCTCGACGAGAAATATACATTCCCACGTTCATTGATGAATTGTTCGCAATAGCCAAGGCATGGAAGCAACCTAAATGTCCACTGATGAATGAGTGGGAAAAGAAAATGTTTTTTCATATACATACCATGAAAATGTTTTTTCATATACATACCATGAAATGTAATTTAACCTTAAAAAAGAAGGAAATTCTGCCATTTCCAATGACACGGATGAACCTGAAGGATATAATGCTGAATGAAATAAGCCAGACACAGAAATACAAAGACTATGTGATACCACTTACACTAATCTAAAATTGTCAAATCCATGGAAGCAGAGTATGGTATGGTGATTGCCAGAGGGGAGAGGAAAATGGGGAAATATTAGTCAAAGAGTACAAAATTTCATTTATACCAGATGAATAAGTCCTAGAGATTTGTACAGCATAGGGTCTTTAGTTAACAATACTGCATTGTACATTTAAAAATTTACTGTGGGTAGATGTTATGTTGTGTGCTTTAATCACAAAATACTAATACTGATACTAATAGTATTAATAATTATGGTAGAAGAAAGAGGAGGAGGAAAAAAAGGAGGAAAGGGGAGGAGGAGAAGTAAGAGGGTTTGAGGAGACTTCAGGAGGTGATGGATAGGTTTTATGGCATAGATTGTGGTGATGGGTCCATGGGTGTTTATTTATCTCCAAACTCATCAAATTGTATATATTAATTACATACAACTTTTTGTTTATCAAAAAAAGAAAAGGAAATAAAATTTCTTGTGAAATATGCTTTCTTATTATAGTATTATAATTAAGGATATATATATATGTTACATACAATAATCGTAAATATATTGTACCAAAGTCATTTCCCATTTTATTTTGTGGATATTTCATTGGTTGTCTATCTGAGACAGGAAGCATAAGAAATATATGATTTTAATATGTTTAAATATTAGCAGACTTAAGTTCATTACACAAAGTGAAAAGCATTTGTATGTAGCTGTGTTTTGTAACCTTTGTTTATGAAAAAGATATTGGTCAGTACCATAATCTCTTGGGGAGAATATCCTTTAGGATTAATATGAAGAACACCTCTTTTAAAAAGCTGATACATTTAAACATCTCAAGGTCCCACTTTATAATCAAAATAGAAAGTGTCAAAAAAGTAGTGGAAAAATAATGGCTGGGTTCTTCATAGTCAGAGCTGTGAAGAAAATCTCAGGAGTTTATCCTAGATGATCACCTCTGTTTTACAGATCTAGGTAGTTAAAATAATTGTGACAACTCTAGGTGAATATCTCTATATTTAGGTGCTTACTGGAAATGAGCCTTTTAATCTGCTAGAAGAACACCTCTTCTGGCATCCAGAGCCTCAGCTCATGAGATGCAGGTACCCTTAGTTGCATCCAGGGTCAGAAGGTGGGAGCGGGGGGCATTCATCAGATTTCCTTGAATATATATTTCAGTTTCATAAAAGACATTTTAAATAACTCCTTTTGATAAAAATTTAGGTCTTGAGAAAAAAAGCAATTTCTTCTTTCTTGCTCAGTGAATTGCACAGATAGACTTGCCTGCCCTTTGGACTATAACATTTGAACCAAACTAATGATTCTCATGGCTTAAACCTCTAAAAGTTAGGAATAGTGACTTTTCCTTTTCTCATTAGTGATCTTTAGGTATACCAGTCCACTGTTCCAATGAATACAAAAAAATGTAAGTAGGAAAAATAACTAGGAAACAGGATTTCATAAATAATATTAGGATCTCTCAGTAAGAAAAAAAATTAATACTTAGTAGGAAAAAACAGAGAAGAAGAGAAATGAGGCTGTAGGTAAATAAATATTTCGAGCCTCGAGGAGGAAAAGCTAAGGTTAGTCAATTTTCTAAAAAGCAATCTGCATACATAATCCTAGCAAAAAGTGTTAACAGGAGGTGGATGAATTTTTACAAATATAAAAGGAAAGATATGTCCTATGAAGGAATATGAGCACCGCTTAGCAATTTCACAGCACTTTTCATCTTCAAAGAATTTTGCATGTTAACTAATTAATCCTTCCAACACCCTTGTGACGTAAACGTGACAAACAAGGACAGAAGTGAGTCTCAAATGACTAATTTACCAAGCTTACTGGTTGAGAAAGAATTATGAAAGCATGCCAGTTACTAATGAGGAAGATCCTAGGCAGGGATTTTATACAAGATATTGTGTGTGTGTGTGTGTGTCTGTGTGTGTGTGTGTACTTTCCAAAATTTGTTTACAGAAATATAGGGCAAATGACAGAATTTGAAAGAAAGAATTTATCACCCTTTGAGCTCAGTTTATGCTAGTCTAGTGTGGACTTCTCAAATAATCCAAATTTAAACCGTGAATATTAGCAGCAGTGTGGTATTTGCTTTTTATGCATGGAGTTGATGCATTATTTAGACAATGAGCACCAACTATCTGAAACTTCAGTGGTTTAAAGGGAGCTACACTTGTTGGGGGGTTATTTTCTGCCCAATTCTGTAACATGTAATCTATCAACACAAATTCTTTCTAGTTATCCAAACACCAGGACAAGAATGCAAGGCCCAACTAAATGAGAGATCTGACAATTTTAGGCTCTTACTCACCAACCACTTATTTTGGAAACTTATAACTGAGGCTGTGGTTAGTTTTCTAAAGATCTAAGTCTGTTTCCGTTTTCTCTGCCTGCCTGTGTAATACTGTCTACTATTACCCTGTTGCGACAGCAATCTATCTTTCCCCAAACTTGCAGAAGAGAACAGTGGAGCTCATGACCACCCTGGAATGATAATCGCCGTGCAGTGCTGTTGGCACCCTGAGGTGACGGTGGCAAGGCGTCACATTATCCACTTACAACCACAGCCATTGCATTCCAGCTTCACGGGATAACAGAGCGAGTCTCACTGATTACAAATCTGCTAACATATGCACTAGCCTCATTGCTTTTCTTGATGATAAAATCTCATTGTGGGCATTATTAGCCTTACTGTGTTGCTCTTAAAATTGTTACTATGACCTTTCAAAAAGTATTGATCCACAAATGCTAAATGGCTAAATATTTCCAAAGGGGAACCTGACTGCCTTTTCTGCACCACAGCTATAAAATTTTCCTTCCAACAAATCAAGACTGGAGGGTACAAAAGGGCTGAGCATTAACCTTCTCTTTCTCAGTGTTAGTTCCAAACTATCATGTGAGTTTCTCTTTCTTCCCTTCCTCCCTTCTTCCTTTCCCCCTCAAATAAGCATAGATTTTCACCTCAGTCCATCATTTCCTTGTATCTGGGTAGCAAAAGTCATGGTGATTATTGCCCAAGGTTTTCAAATGTGGTGCAAAGTTGTAGAGACTATTGATTTAGTCATTCAATTACCACATATTTCTTGAGTACTTACTATATGCTAGTCACCATTTTAGTCACTAGTGATACAAGAAAGAAGAAAAGTTCCTGCCCACAAAGACATAGCACTTACTAAGGCGGCTGATACAGGACCCCTCAAAATGAGGAGCCATCCTCTTCTATTTGGTCATAAGATTCAATCATTATACTACATTCCAATCACTGAGATACATTCTGTTGTTTTAAATTTCTTCCTGCATTTTTGTTTTGCTACTACCTGGGATCATTTTCCTTCTGCTTGAAGAAAAACTTTTTTTTTTTTTTTAGTTTCAGTGTGCTGGCAACAAATTCTTTGTTTTTGTATGTATTCAAATATCTTTAACTTTTTTGAAGATTTTTTTCTAGATATAGAATTCTAGTTTGGCAGTTGCTTTCTTTTTATTACATTAAAGATATTCCATTGTCTTCTTGATTTCATATTCTATTGAGACATCAGCTGTATGTCATTATTGCTCCTTTAAAAATAGTATTTTTCTTTGAATGTTTTTTTTTAATTATTATTATTTTTTAATGCTATTCTTGTCTGCTTACATTCTTTTTATTTATGTATGTATGTATGTATGTATGGCTGTGTTGGGTCTTCGTTTCTGTGCGAGGGCTTTCTCTAGTTGTGGCAAGCGGGGGCCACTCTTCATAGCGGTGCGGGGGCCACTCTTCATCGCGGTGCGCGGGCCTCTCACTATCGCGGCCTCTCGTTGCCGAGCACAGGCTCCAGACGCTCAGGTTCAGCAATTGTGGCTCACGGGCCGAGTTGCTCCGCAGCATGTGGGATCTTCCCAGACCAGGGCTCGAACCCGCGTCCCCTGCATTGGCAGGCAGATTCTCAACCACTGTGCCACCAAGGAAGCCCTCTTTGAATGTTTTTTAATATTTTCTTTTGTCTCTGATTTTCAGTAATTTTTCTATGCTGTGACTAGTTGTGGGGGGTTTTTGGGGGTGTGTGTGTGGTTATCCTACTTGAGGTCCACAGCTTTTCTAAGATCTGTATCTTGATTTTTTGCTCAGGTTTTGGAAATCCATTCTCTTCAAATATTTTTTTCCTTTATTCCCTCTCTCTTCTTCTGAGCCTTTAATTATGTAGATTATAGTTTTTAATCCATGTCATATAAATATAGATATAGATAGATAAATATATAAATAAATGTTATATATAGAGTGAGGCTTGTCCAGAGATGCACAAATACATATGCTCATTTCTGTATTATTCTTTCTTTTGCTTTGGTCTCTATGCTTCAGACTGTGTTTTCATCATTTTTCTCTTGATGAGTTCACTAATCCTCTCATGTTCTATATCCATCTCCTCATTAAGCACATCTATCAAAGTCTAAATTTCAGTTTATCACATTGTCAACTCTAGAATTTTTATTTGTTCTCTAATAGATTCCAATTCTCTAGTAAAATGTTCTACTCTGTCATCCGTTTTTGAAAAATTATTCATTATAGCTGTTTTAAAGTCCATCTTTGATAACTTTAATAACTTGGCTAAATGAGAGTTTATTTCTAGTGTTTTCTCTTGGCCATGATTCCTGGGATGCCTAGTAAATTTTTAATTAAATGACAGCCATTGTGTGGGTTTTGTAGGTTACTGTCTTTTTTTCCAAGTAGGTTTACTCTAACCTGTCCTAGAACCATACAGTAGGGTCAGATGACATGCATCGGATCAGGAATAGGATTTACTCAAGGCTAGGTTACAGTTTTTGATGTCTAAGTCAAGCCCTGGCTGTTCCACACTCCTGGGGTATAAACTTCCACCATTCCCACTGAGATTCCAAAGTATTTGCTAGGATCCCTCTCCACTGTTATTCCCAGACTCTCATGTCTGTATCTTGAGCATGGTGCTCTTTAGTCAGTGGAAAATGAGAATATTCTAAAATTTTTAAATCCTTTGTCCTTGGGAGTGTCATTATCAGGACCCCATATGGGGTAGATAAAGGGAGCCCAATTAGGAAGTTACAGTAATAGTTTGGTTATGAGCTAATGGAGCCTGACACACGGAGTTGGCAGTAGGAATATGTATATGAAAGGATGTATATGTAAGCCTTTGTGAAAGAAGAATGGGAGAGTAAACTTGTTGATTATGTGAAGAAGGATGTGTTAAAGCTTCTTCAAGATTTCCAGTCTACAGACCTGAGGTATATTCCATGGACTACAGGAAAAATGAAATTGTAACTTAAAGAGAATTTAGAGATGGAAATACATATTTGAGGGTAATACACACATTGGAGGTGATTGAAGACTTGGTTAAGAACACACAGAAGAGGAAGAGAAGAGGATGGGGAACAGAATCAGAGTGATCACATACATTTGGGGATGAACCTGGTGACAGCTCAGTTCTCTTTTCACTTAACCAAGATGTGCCCCTTAATATCTAAGGCACAATCGCATCAAAGGAAAACATTTTGCATTTAAGTGTAGACAGAGCTTAGTGTTCAAAGTGGGCTGGAGATGAAGTAAAACATGAAATAATTTTATGATTTCTGGTCTTTATCTCTTCTTGTGTCAGGAGAACTAAAAACTCTATCAGCACAAATCTAGAGACTCTCAGTCCTCCATTATTAATGAAAGATGTAGTTAACTCTTTATCCCTTTCAGGATTGAAATTACAAAAACAACTTGTTGCAAAGTATACATGGGATTCTTAAATCCAGGAGGGTTTAGGGTACTGGAGGAGAGCAAAGGGAAGGTTGTCGGTGTTGAAAGTAAATATACTCTGTGTCAAAATGCACTGTGGAGCCCGTGGTATGTGATAAGATATGGAGGCTGGCTTTGGAACTCTCTTTGTAAGTGCTAGGATTGGGATTTTAATAATATAACAGTTCTTCAGGCTTTCTGACAAGGAAGGCTTGAAAGCATGCAGCACTGCAGCAGGCTTATCAGTCAACTTCCAGGACAAATACAGAAAGAATGCTCTATGTTCATCTTCAGGCAATACATTGTCAGTTACAATTACAGAGAAAAACTAACCTTAGTGATCTTTGCAGCATTTAGTAATTAAGAGCACACTGGAGTTGCAGCCCATCGTTTGAATTAAAAGTAGTGAATTTGGTTGGGTCTTTTGGTAATTTTTCAGAATTCTATAGCTGACACTGATAGGTAATGTTTTGGCAGAAAAAAAAAAAAAACCAATGGGGAAATATGTACTTGAAATATATACTTTGTGACTTCTCTCTGCACACTGTAAATGTAAATATATATGTCTCCATATAGTTTTAATCTCCCGATAAGAGCAGAGATTTATGGGTGTTTAACTTTGCTTAACAGTTGTGTCCATAAAACCCAGCCTGAGAAAGTTCATAGGCTACTATATTTGAAGATGTAGACTTTTCTTTTTTCTTTCTTTTTTAAAAAAATTTTATTGAAGTATAGTTGATTTACAATGTTGTGTTAATTTCTGCTGTATAGCAAAGTGACTCAGTTATGTGTATATATATATAATTCTTTGTCATATTCTTTTCCGTTATGGTTTATCACAGGATATTGAATATAGTTCCCTGTGCTATACAGTAGGACCTTGTTGTTTATCCATCCTATATATACTAGTTTGTATCTGCTAATCCCAAATTCCCAATCCTTCCCTCCCCCCACCCTCCCTCCCCCTTGGCAACCACAAGTCTGTTCTCTATGCCTGTGAGTCTGTTTCTGTTTCATAGATAAGTTCATTTGTGTCATATTTTAGATTTCACATATAAGTGATATCATATGGTATTTGTCTTTCTCTTTCTGACTTACTTCACTTAGTAGGATAAGCTCTACGTCCATCCATGTTGCTGCAATTGGCATTATTTCATTCTTTTTGATGACTGAGTAGTATTCTATTGTGTATATATGTACCACATGAAGATGTAGATTTTCAAAAGCCTTCTCATCTTCACTATTTCTCAGTCCTTCATTTATCTCCCATGCATAGCTGAATGTGAATGTTCTTATAAATTTCAAAGCAGGCAGGGGCAAAAGCAGCCAAACTTGTGCTACCCTGAATGACAGTCAGCCTGGAAATATCAGCTCCCTTTTCATCTTTTATCTTTGGGATCACAGGTTAGCAGGTCGTACCAATCAGTCTAGAGCAGTGATTCTCACCTTGGCAGCAATAATTCACTGTGGAGTTTTTAAAAGTACAGATGCCTGCATCCCACCCAGAGGTTCTGGTTTAATCGGTCTGAGCTGCAGCCTGGATTTTTAAAACTCCCCAGATAGTTATAAAACGCAACCTAGAAGAAAACTCAGGAAATTCAATTCCCTAAAGTAACTCTTATAATTAACTTCTTAGAAAACCTTGCCTGGATTTTCATCTCATAAATAATACTTAATCTTTATGGTTCTATACATAGGTATTGACTAAACTTATTCAAATATGAATTCAGTGTGCTTTGGGGAGTATAAAAAACACATACCCTATTTTATAAGTAATACAGGTAAATTTGCCAGATTTAGCAAATAAAAACAGAATGTACAGTTATATTTGAATTTTGGATAAACTGTGAATAATTCTTTTTGTACAAGAATGTCTCAAGCAATATTTAGGACGTGCTTATACTAAAAAAATTATTTGTTGTTTATCTGAAATTCAAATGAAGCTGTGTCCTGCTTTTTATCTGGCAGCCCTAATTACAGGACATGCAGAAAATGTCTAGCTGTTCCATTTTAATCAAAGCGTTTTTGTTGGCTTGTAACCAATCACCTATGAAACCATTTTATATCGGTCTAATCACAGTTAAGACACACAGAACAAGCAATCTAGCCAGTGTGGCTGAACCATTTAACCCAATTCACTAAGCCTCTTGGCCTACTTATTCATTTAAAAAACTCACTTTGTCTAAGATATTTATAGACGAGATCAATTTTAATTTCCTTTACCTCTCGAGTACACAGTTTGTAATTCCTCCAACAGAGATTTATCAGCTTTCTAATACAGTTCCGGGGTAAGAGCCGGGTGCCGAGGGGGTTCACTTCTACTCCAGCCTAAATTGTCTGAACTGTCTTAATCTGTAGACCAATTTTCTCTACAGCCCCCTAAGGAAGGAACTTGTTGATTTTGGCAGTGTTTACCTTTCCTACAAACAAATTCAACATTTTCCAGACCGGCTGGCTCTTAAAAAATCACATGAGAGCTGGGGGAAAACTGCCTATAGTATGCTTCAGAATTCCTCCCTCCCCCATATTCTAGGAAAAGCTTTATGTTCTTCACAGCTGCTGGAAGATAATCTACAGAGTCAGGATTATTTAGAAACTGTGGAGAAGGCTGTACAGTTCCCTGAGTTCAGTTCTTTTCTAGAAAGAGAGTAGAAGAATCTGTCAGAAAAAAAGATGAAATGTTCCAGCCTTCGTGAATGATAATATGGACTTCCACATGGAGAAAAGGGGAAAGAACTGATTTAATGTTTGTTTTCTCATAAAGATGAAATGTTCCACCTAGCGCAATAACATGTAGTATGTCGTGTGCTTGTGTGTTACTGGCTTTCACTGAGTATTGTTACTCATCTTTGCTTTGGGCAGCTTGAATGGTATAGTGTTGTGTCTTTGCATCTTTTTCATTAGTGAAGATCATCACCCCCTTTCCACCTCCCCAGGTACCTCCAGCCATCCCTCTCTGTCTCTTAGACCAAAACCCATTTTGCATCATGTGTCAGCAGAGTAAACTTTCTTCCATGAAGGAGTCTTCCTTGGCAGGCACTAAATGGAGGCTGGTGTCACTATAATCAAGACAGTCCAATCTATGTTTTGCAAAAAGAAAGTGCATTTGAGTTTCCTCACATCTGCCATTTATGTATAAAAATTTTCAGATTTCATTGAATATTCTCCTAAGTCTGTGTGTGATGTGCTAGAGACTGTAATTCTGTTCATCAAAATTATCTTGATCTGGAAAGTGTAATTTACATTTATTTCCCCTTGATGTATTTCAGTGTTATCTCTGGTGAACTGAGAGCTATTTGCCTATTTAACAAATTATTTTTTCCTCCAAGTAATGACTTCATTGTTTTCGATGCTTAAAAACCAAAGAGTTCATGTCTCTGGCTCTCAGAGTTTTTCCTCGCCTCTGCCACTGACCTCATCCCAGCCAGGACCTACCACCTTTGTTCGAGATCTCTTTCTGCCAGCTTCCACTTCCGGTGTCCTGTGGGAATGCACCTTTGCCCCAATTTGTTTCTTGTCTCTTCTGTTTTCTCTTCCTCCGTTCATTTTTTTTTTTTTTCCAAGTTCAGACCCCTCTATCAGATGTCTCTTACAATCTAGACCAACTTCTGGGGGTGTGTTAAGATTCCCCCCCCCCCCCACTTTTTTTCCTATTCCTGCTCTTATTCTCTAATTTTGCACTGAAATGGGTATTTCTTTTCTCCTCCATGTGTCTTCTTTGTTGGATTAATTCCTTTCCTTCTTCAATACCTCCTCCTTCCTCAGAAGGGTTGTTAACAATGAAATTTACTGTTCTAATTCTTTGGCTTATTTTTTGCCATTCAGGCCAGGTCCTGGCACTTCTTCGCTTCTGTCACCTAGATTAGATTGATTACAGGGAGAGGAAGGTGACTGATTAGCAACTCACTACTTGGGCTGTTCTAAATGTTGGAACCAAGCCTGTAATACTTTGATTTAATGCTTCAGAATGAACTTGAATCTTGGCCAAACTCACCAATTATTTGGCTTCAATGTACAAACCTGAGCTGCATTTAGCTTCTACTCCTGTCCCCTGGGTCCTGGAGTGGAATCTGGGTGAAAGCAGAGCTGGTCTGTGCTTGGGGCTCAGCGTGGCTGCTTGCCATGGTTTGCAGTAAAGGCAGAGGTGGGAATGGGAAAAGGAAAGGTGTACAGTCTCCTCTGACGCTTTCTCAGAATCCCTCATCCTGTTCTTCTTAAACAAAGCCTTATAGGCACTGAAAGTTTCCGATTTTTACTTTTTAAATTATTGGCGGTGGAAGTTAGGTAAGCTCTTTAGTGCGCTCCATGCTTTTTGGCCATTCTTTGGAAGCATAGTGCTGGATACAGGTTTGAGCTTTTGTGCTTGTTTGATACTATGGATACTATTTGATACAATAAGTGCTTCAATATCACACAGAAATGAAAGTGGCGTTTCCCTTGCCACTCCTGAAAACTCTACCGTGGCCGTCTACTGTGTGTATTTAGGAACTTAGAGTTCAGAATCAATCCTCAGGTCCCACAGAACCCCTAACTTCAGATATTGTCACAGTGTTTCCTATGGTATAACGACACTTTTCCCGCATGGAAAACGCCCTGGGACGACTCTGTCAAAGAGCTGTCTCAGAAGGCACACATCAGGTCCCTGCAAACTCAGGGAGCCCGCCCTCTTGTTGGTGCATGTCTGAGACCACAGATTTCCATGCTGCCAAACAAGTCAGTGGGGACATTCTGGCAGCTTGACGGTGATTTTTATGGGGAAAGATGTTAAGAGCCTCCCAGATGCAATTCAATCAGACCAGGAACCATATCAGACAATTCTGCCAAATTTATACTAAAGTAAAGTAAACTAGGTGGCTGTTCGCTCCTTATCATTATTTTTGTAACACTTGATCTAAGTCAAAAGTTTAAGAAAAAAGTTTGCCCCTTCCTCCTCTCCTCCCACCTTCACGGCCCTTGTTCCAGCAAAATGGCATTGATTTAGGATCCATTAGGTTAATCAGTTGCTTCTCAGACAAACTAAAAGTAATCCGGAGCTGATTTTACAATCTATTGGTTTCCAAACAAGTTTGACAAAACCCATGAATTTCCATGGAGAAACTCAACTTCTCTGTGTAGATGCTTTGACCTGTACACAGAAGCTGGCTCTTCGTAACCAATAGCCTTGTAATATTTGAAGGTTTAAGAAGTCTGCCCAAATGTGGGGAAAAGTTAAGCATCAATTTAAAAAACTAGTGAAAAATTTAGGCTCACTTTAAAAAACATATTTTGAGCACAGGGTAAAGAAACATTTATATATTATGTACATAATACACAAAATACTGAAACCCTGTAGAAGCTACAGGTAGACATTTAGGCATCAAGAACTTTGATTTATTTGTTAGGAAATGCAGGACTATACACATGTTTACTTGACATGTGTTCTAAGAATGTCAATGTTGGATATGGTATGGTAATGTCAGGGCAGCCATAGGAGGAAAGAAGAATGAGGCTTAGAAGGAAGAGTTGATTATACACACAGGTCCTAGAGAGCCACCAGATGAGATGCAGGGCCACAGGGGAAGCACCAGGTTTTGGTCAGGTGGGAGAAGACAGGAACAAGGGGAAATTCCAGTTCATAGCCTTTATTGAGATTTCTGTGAGAAAAGCAAGACAAATCAGAGTAAAGAGTTTAGGTTTGAATAATTACAGGAAAGCCTATGCTATAGGATGGTCTCTCGCTGGTGGTACCCGGCCCAGGGATGACTTGGAGCTTGGTTTGTGAGAAATAGATGAGGGAGTTGTTGAGGCCATAGACTTGGATTGGTTGGTTTGCACATGAAAAATGTGCTCCCAGCTCAGCACTTTGTTATCTTTAAGAAATGGGTTTGTCTTTTGGCCAGAAAGCTTTTGAAGATGTCAAACCATCATACAATACAGAAAATGAAGAAACAATTAATACAGCATCTTTAGTAACTTTCACACTAAGTTAAGTGCTATGAATATTTTATGTATAAGACAGTCTCTATATTTCACAATCCCAAACTATGGAACAAGGACATTTATAAGGGAAATGCTGATCATCTAGGAGAAAGAAGAGATGATCCTATAATAAATTTCTTAATAAAGTAGGAGGGGATGAGACCCATAGCACACATGGTGCTAAGGGTCTCGATTCCAAGGAGATGCTGCTCGACTGGTGTACACACTAATTAACTTAATAAAATATTTTAAAAACTTCCTAAATTCCCATCCTTAATAACATTCTTACCTCTACTCCCAGAGTTAAGTAACTTTTGTTACTATCTTTCCTTTTTATAAATTTTACTTTACCAAGTCTGAAAAGATTTTTTTAAGATAATTTTTTTAGAGCAGTTATAGGTTAACAGCAAAATTAAGAAGCTATAGAGTTTTCCATATGCCCCCTGTTCCTGCACTTGCATAGTTTCCCCCATTATCAACATCCTCCAGGAGAGTGGTACACTTGTTATAATTGGTGAACCAACATCGACACATCGTAATCACTCTAATCCATAGTTTTACCTTAAAGTTTAGTCTTGTGTTGTACATTCTTTGGGTCTGGATAAATGTATAAGGACATGTAGTCATACTATAGTATCATACAGAGTATTTTCATTGCCCTAAAAGTCCTCTGTGCTCTGCCTATATACCCTCCCCCACCCCAAACTCTGGCAACCTCTAATCTTTTAACTGTCTCCATAGTTTTTTTTTCTTCTCTTCCAGAATGTCATACAGTTGTTATCGTTCAGTATGTAGTCTTTTCAGATTGGTTTCTTTCACTTAGCAATACGCACATAAAATTCCTTCCACCATTCATCAGATATAATGGATTTAGCAACAAGTATCATAAAACTCTGGCTTACCAATCAAAAGGTAATGTATTATTTCTCATAATGAAAAAAAAAGATGGGGGTATCAGTAAGGTCTGATTAGTAGTTTCCACTGAGTCTGTATTCCACTATCTCTGCTTTTGGCTTCATCCTATAGTTGGTTTCCTCTTGTGATCACAGACGGCTGTAACATATCACCTGAGACAATAGTAACTAGTGGCAGAAAGGGGCTTACCTTTACATCTCTTGTGTCAGTAGGAAAGGACAGCTTCTCATGCTTGAAAAGATTTTCTCCTGTGATTCATTGGCCTGATTTTGGCCACCTTAATCAGAGAAATTTCCTGCAACCAACAGGGTACATCACACTCCTGTTTTCATTTATTGAAATTCCCGCTTTTACTAGTCATTATAGAATGTCACACATGGTCATATCAATGAGCACATTTGAACAGTTAATAAGATTGAGCTGAGATTAGGACACAGGAGCTGTGTTAGTGATGCATGTTTGCCTTTGGGGCAGCACAACATAATACTTAGGAGCGTCGGCTCTGAAGTAAATGCCAACTTCACATAGCTGTACGATCTTGGGCCAGTTAAACCTAGCTTCTCAAAGCCTCCATTTCCTCACCCATAAATTGCAGATAATGATAGTAGTCATCTCATCTGGTTGTTAGAAGGATTAAGAGAGATAATGCATATACCACATGTTCGAAAAAACCAATCGTATTTTAAATGTTCAACACACCCAAGACATAATATCTTATTATATTTATTTTTGCACAGTGTAGGCTCTCAGTACACACTGCTGACTGAAAATACTAAAACAACAACAAAGACAAACAAACAAAAGCAACATAGAATCATATTAGCAAGTAACATCAAAAAGAAAAAGAAAAACAATAAAATCTCATCCTGCACAGGTTCTCTGACTACCAACACAAGCAGAGATGGGCCCCGCTGGAGGACTGTTTCCCTAAGTTGGGCTTGTGATAAATTCCCACAGATTAAAGTCAAGGATGTTTTCACAAAGATCACCAAACACAGGAGAAGGCAAGCCACTGCAAGTTAAGAGATGGAAGAATGGATGCTTTTAGATTCTCACGTCTGCAGAACGGCCTTAACAGACAAGGGCAACAGAGAACAGTATACATTGATGCAGCAGAAGTCACAGAGACCAAAGGAACGGATCCCAGGAACATACCCATGCACGTAGGGAAATCTGATGGACAGATTCAGCGTTGCACATTCGTGTGGAAAGGAAGGTTTCTTAACAAATCAAGCACTCAAAATAAGCTATCCCAGGGCTTCCCTGGTGGCGCAGTGGTTGAGAATCTGCCTGCTAATGCAGGGGACACGGGTTCGAGCCCTGGTCTGGGAAGATCCCATATGCCGCGGAGTGACTCGGCCCGTGAGCCACAACTGCTGAGCCTGCGCGTCTGGAGCCTGTGCTCCGCAACAGGAGAGGCCACAATAGTGAGAGGCCCACGCACCGTGATGAAGAGTGGCCCCCGCTTGCCGCAACTAGAGAAAGCCCTAGCACAGAAACGAAGACCCAACATAGCAATCAATCAATAAATCTTTAAAAAATAAAAAATAAAAATAAATAAGCTATCCCAGTGTGGGGGAGAATGAAAAGGGTCCCAGTTCACACCCATCATGTGCAAATATCCACCTTGAATAGACTGAGAACTTAAATGTTCAAAACAAACTTTAAAACTTTTAGAAAGAAATTTAGGCAATAGAGAATCCAGGGCAAGAATTGAATAAAACACAAAACCACCAACCTAAAGAAAGGTATTTTTAAATGTGACTACACTAAAATTAAGATTTATTTTCATAAGAAGACACAACAAAGAAAATTCGAATACAAGTTACAAGTTTGGGAGAAGATGCTTGCAACACATAAAAGCAACAGTGGAATGTGTGAAGAATTCCTAAATACAGTGGACCTTTGAACAAGGCAGGGGTTCAGGGCACCAACCTTCCATGAGGGCAAAAATCTGAGTGTAATTTAAGTCAGCTCTCCATATCCACGTTTCCTACATAAGTGTGGTTCCTCCATATCCTCTTCATCCAAGGACTCAAAAACTGCAGATCCTGTAGTGTCTTAGTATTTATTACGGAAAAAGTCCACATCTAAGTGGACCTATCCAGCTCAAACCTGTGTTGTTCAAGGGTCAACTGTAATTAGTAAGCAACAACAAAGTGAATACAAAAATATGCAAAAGATATGAGCAGGCATTTCACCTAAGAGGGACACAATGACCAAAAACTCACAGTTACTCAACCTCACTAACGATGGAAAACTGCAAATTGAGAAGGTGTTTTCAATTTTACCTTTGTGTAACAAAAATGAACAGTCTGACAAAGTCAGGATGCACGACAAGAATTTCTTTAGTACTGGAGGTGGGAATTTATAAACTGGTACAACCACTTGGAAAACAACGTAGAGCTGAATTTTGCATTCTTTACAATCTAGCAATTTCACGCCAAGGCTCAATATCTCCAAGGAAAACTAACATATGTGCACCACAAAACATGTAAAAACAGCACTAATTGTAAAGAAAAAAGACCAACTGGAAATAACTCAAATGTCATTGACAGAAAATATATAAATTGTGATGTCTTTCACAATGGAATAGTTTCAGCTAACATGGATAAATATTAGTGTCATTATGTTGAAACAATAAATTAAGTCTCAATAACCAACAGAGAGTTTGATGCCATTTTGTGAAACTCAAAACTAAGTAATACTAAACAGTATATTTTTCAGACATTGAATATGTACAGTAATTCACCTACACTAGAAAAAAACCCCAAAGGGGTAACCAATATAAAATCATGTGGGATAAATTAGGAGTTTAGGATTAACATATACGCACTACTATATATAAAACAGATAACCAACAAGGACCTACTGTATAGTGCAGGGAATTATACTTAGTATTTTGCAATAACCTATAAGGGAAAAGAATCTGAAAAAGTGTATATATATGTGTGCATATATATATACATATATATAACTGAATCACTGTGCTGTACACCTGAAACTAACACTACATTGTAATCAACTCTACTTCGATCAAAAACAATAAGTAGAATCCTGTGTTTATTGTTTTAAAGAAAAGCCAGGGACATAGGTTTGGAAGTACTCAGGGAAATATGAGTTTTTGGTACTACTCTAGCTCTTGGGTTAGAAGGTGCTTTTGGGGTGCTTATTATAGAGTTAGAAGTATATATAATGTACTTCTTACATTAGAATGTAAGTAAATTAATAAATTATATAAAGAAAGGTCATACATGTAAAATGACAATGGTGTATTGGAAGGATAATGATTAATTCATGAAGTCTAGTAAATAAGTAAGCAAAAATTAAACGATAAGCATTTATGTAGGAAAGAGTTTTGAAGGAAGGACGGTGCAGTGTCTAGTATGCCCACTGGAAGCTCTGCTCTGACGGATCCTCCTGGATCTTTGTGAGCAGGACGAGCAGTGGAGGTGAGACCAGCACTGGAGACGCTCACTGCTCTGCAAACAGGAGGATTTCCACTCATCTGTGTGATCAAACATCGCATTCAGGATAGTATGGCCATGATTCTGCATCTGGGTAAATAGACCCAGTTATTTCAGTAAACCGTCATTTTTATGGTAAATCATTTTGCCTAAGATTTAAGATTTAAATTAAAATGACCGCTAACTAAATAATATGAACCTTTAAGCTATATCTCTCTTTCATGCCTGTCAAATAAAATTTGAGATTGACCTGACAGATGATACCAATATAAGATAGTGAAAAGCAGGTGCACACACACACACACACACGCACACTGTGTACTCACACACTGGGTACTCAAAGTGGGAATTCTTTTAAATCAAGTGGTCAGTAAAGTTCACATAAATAAGGCAAGGAAAACAATTGAAACCTTTATGTTGAATGGAATTGTGATTATATTTTAAAGTCAATGTGAGCTTAGCTATGAGGGTATAAGAAAGAAAGTAGGTAACTGAGAAAGACATAATTATAACCAGGTTCCAGATATATCTATGTCCACAAAGGTGGACAGTACAGATTCTAGACTTTAAATCATTCTTCGGTGGCAGCCTATCAAAAAAATCTTGGGGCCAGGAGATGAGTTCTTTTAATGTTGATCGAATGACAGTAAATACACTTTGATTTATTCTTTAAAGGAAGTGGCACAGGGTTTTATTACAGGACTCCCTTACATAGTAATAACATTTCACATTATTCACCTTCAGAAGACAAAATACAAAACAAATTCTTGTATTAGATAACAGATGAACAGTGGCTGATTTGAATTAAAATTTATTTAAATGTCATTTCTAAAAGACAATGCATTTCAATGCAGATCTCATTTGCAATTTCAGAAAATCATACCTTATTGCATAAAGATAATCTTGAGTAACAAGATCAATGCCCAGATGGATCTGGTCCCATTTTGACATCACAAGTCGTAAGGACCCTGATTCATGTAATAGGCAAACAAATGGCATTTTCTGATACTTTCAAAGTCAGAATAATGACTGAGGAGAGCTGCCCAAAATTCTGCCAGGCAAGGGACATATTGGAGTGGGATCTGGGGGGTTGTGGACCACTTACCGGTGACCTGAGGACAAAATTCAGCCCCTCCCCCCAAAAAGGAAGATAAAAGCCTTCAGACAGGCATTCTCTCTTGCCTCCTGGCTCAATAATTTATGTCACCCTGAGGGCATTTAAGGTTTGTGCCTCGGTGTTTCAGGCTACTGTTGAGGAGATTCATTAACTGTGTCTCTTAGGTCACTTGTGCTTACGGCTGACTATAGGGGTCTTTACTGTAAGGGTCTCTCATACACTGATCAGATTCTATTACAGTGTCTGGGAAAAACTCATTCACAGTCTTTCCGTTGATGAACGATTTTTTTTTTTAATTTTACCACAGATACTTTAACATGTATCAAATCAAGAGTCTCTAATGATTGATCATTCTCCAAGGTCAAATTTTCTCACCCAACCTTATCTTCCCTACAGCAATCTTCATAGGAAGTTGAAACATATGTAGGTTTGCCTTGATTTAGGGCATGGATTTAAGAAGACATATGGCAAACAAGCCAACACTGGGTCAACAAACATATATGCCAGGATTTATCCTTTTAAAAAAATTCTTCATTAACCTTCCCTACATCTCGTAAAGAAAAATAGCAATTAATTCTGAGAGTAAAAAGGTCTGGTCAGCGTCTCCCCCTGACTGTACCACAATAGATCTATGTAGTACGTTTCCATTTTAATTCAGATTTTCTAGAGGAAAATTTTCAAGCCAGCAATTTTTTTGGTTTCAAGAACACTTAGCATTTTTCCCACATCAGAGGATAAACTGCACAATGTCACGAATGATGCTCTGAGAATGTGTTCTTGCTGAGTGATGCGGTGGCTACTGGCGAAGACAGGGTTTCCGTGGCCTTGATGCACAATGACTCATGCTTTTAACTACTTGTAGATTGTTCCCTAGCCATGCAGACACCTGTCCATTCTTCAAGCGAACAGTACCAGATTGACAAATAACTCCCATACGTATGCTTCTTGTTAAAATTTAAAAAAAGAAAAAAGAGTGAGTATATGGGGACTTGCCTGGTGGCGCAGTGGTTAAGAATCCGCCTGCCAATGCAGGGGACATGGGTTCGATCCCTGGTCCAGGAAGATCCCACATGCCGCGGAGCAACTAAGCCCGTGCGCCACAACTACTGAGCCTGTGCTCTAAAGCCCACCAGCCACAACTACTGAGCCTGCGTGCCACAACTACTGAAGCCCGCGCACCTAGAGCCCGTGCTCCGCAACAAGAGAAGCCACGGCAATGAGAAGCCCCGCGCACCGCAACGAAGAGTAGCCCCTGCTCACCGCAACTAGAGAAAACCCGCATGCAGTAACAAAGAACCAAAACAGCCTAAATAAGTAAATTAATTAATTTTTTTAAAAAAAGAGTGGATATATCTATACATATAGCTGAGTCACTTTGCTGTACACCTGAAACTAACACAACATTGTAAATCAACTATACTCTAATGAAAATTTAAAAAAAGAAAAATGATAAACATTTCAATGAACATATCTTCATAGATAAGATCATTATAAATATAGTGAAAACATCCAAAATATAATATGAATTCATTACCTAAGAACCTAAAATCTCTCAACCAAATCAATCTGGTTTTGGGGGCACTTGAAACTGCATTATTTGGCAATGTAGTGAGAGGAGAGTAACTTTTTTCTTTAGCTTTGCTGTCTCTTTTCATATCTGAAGAACAGGACTTTACCTAATTTTCTCTTATTTCGTAAGCATCGTCTTTCAGGGTAATTCTGAAATTGGCCATCAAACAAACCTCAAGCATTAAAAACATTTTTGTTTGATTTGCACTCTTTTTAAATTGATTCTAGCCAAGACCTCTCTCTTGTTTAGTGGTAAATAATTTGTTGATTTTCTTGCAAAATGTCCATGATTTTTGAAAAAAAAATGACATGAGTTATGCTCATAGAGTTATGCTCAGGGCAATTCATTTTCTTCCTCACAATAACGTAACACATATTTCACATAAGCCTGGAAGCTTACCTTCCTCCCTGCTGCTTGGACCACCTCACACACAGGTAGTGGCTGCATCTTCCCTGCAAGGGCACTGTGGTCACTGTCTCACTGGGCTGACCCGGACACCTGATTTTCTCAGCATCAGCCCTACGCTTAAAACCTGCCATCTTTATCTGCTAATCCCATTCTCATTTGAAACTATGTTTTTCAAAATAATTTCACTTTAAAGATGTCAAGTGAAGCATGACGCAAAAATCACAAACCTTAGAATTTTCCGTAGTCTTGACTTACTGAGGGTCAGCCTGGGGTGGGAAGTGAATTAAATACAGTCAGTATATATTTTGTTGATCAATTCTAAAGTTGACTCGGTTTGTGGGATCTTGTGTTGTTTTCTGAAATTTAATAAATGGCATAAAAATTAAGAACACATTTTAAATTCCAGTTTGCAATTCTCCACCTGCTTTCTAAGACATCAGACAGGTCACCATGTCTCCATCAGCCATGCAAGTCAGCCTCCAACTTTTCAAATCCCCTGCTACATATAAAATGTTTTTGCTTTCCCAGCTTTCACAAGGAAACAAACAAACATTTATGCTGACTGGAACTAAAAAGTGGGAATTTTGCAGAAATACGTTTGATAGAGTATCTCGAAATTTCAAACACTTAAACATGCTGTTTCTCTAGAACTACAGTGAAAAGTTGGGAAGTTGCTTCACATTCAGCCTGACTGACATGCACCCTGGCCTATGAAAAAACACCTCGAGGAATGTGTGTCCCTCCCTGAGAGAGTGAGCTTTAGAGGAGAGTATAAGCTTTAGAATCAAGCTAAGGAAAGTCTGAATTCTGGCTAAACTGCTTTCTTGTTATGTGATTGTAGGTAGCACACTTTAGCCCTCTGGGCCTAATGTGATTTTTTAAAGATTGACTGAGACAACATATGTGAAGTATGGAATGATTTCCCCAGCATATAGTAAGTGTTCAATAAATTTAAGCCATCTGTTACTATGAAATTTATGTGTTCTGGAAGAATCCTCTTTCAATACCCTGCTGATCCCTCAATACATATTTATTGTTTATTCTTTATATGAGCAAACTGATTGAAATTGGTTATTTTTGAAAAATTTAATTTAATTGCTATGTTCTAATATAACCCATGACCTGTTAGGTAGGTGTCACTATTTGGAAACCGATGGCATCAGGTTTTGGGTTTGAGTTGCGACTTTCTTCTTCTAGGATTGCCAACAATTTCTAAGTTACACCCACCCATTCACAGCATCATGGACCCATTTGTAGGGAAGTAGCATAATTCTCTTGTAAGAAGTTAAGTTTTGCAGTTTTTGAAATCCCCCAGTAAGAACTGCTGACAGCTTGAGTGGGCAAAGGAAAACCCAATGTGAAAAGGCGGCTGTTTGATTGGACCGTGGCACCTTCCCTTCTGGAAGTGTCACGACAGACAAACGATGGGATATCTGCTCTCAGGTTTTGTTGTATCCTGTCTTACAACTGACATAAAATGACGTCTCTAATCCGTGTGCACTGTGGGTTACAGCCCTGTATGTCAAAATAAAAGCCAGCAGGGGAGGCTAGGAAGCCTTACTAAGCAGCCTCTCTCTCTGATCCACCCTCCCTGCCGACTGGCCGGTCCGCACCTGTGGCAGCTCCATTCTGAGAGGTGAGAACAGCTGGCTCCCAGCACGTGTAAGCCCAGCTTGGGCTGGTACGGATCCTTAATGAGCTGTCAAGTGTCACAAGAGCATTTCAGGAAAAAAGAAATATATGTGAATGTCATATGTTTTGTGAATCTTAATACTATAATAACACATTGAAATGTTTGTGATTTTCACAGGCAAGTCGGGGAAAAAAAGTTTTCTTTCGTCCTTTTTGTTATCCGTATGATCAAAGGGAGCAGCATGGAGATAATTCCAAAGAGTGCATAATGCCAATGTTATTTTCATTTGGCTTTGGAATGCTGTTTGTGGTTTTCTTAGGGCTGTAGATTTTTTTTTTTCAGGTGAGGTTTTTTTTTTTTTTTAATTGTATCCATTTTCCAAGCTTGGTAACTGCCCCGGGTTGGACCATAATGGCAGACCAATCTGCTCAAAAAACTTTTGAAGGCAAACCTGCGTGGAAATCACTAGTAACGATAATGACGACGGTGTTGACGCCTGCTGCCAAGGTCTGTTGATCCCTTACCACGTGCCTAGACTTTTTGATAAGTCTTGTTTTCTCACCTGTCAAAGGAGGAAGACAATAGTGTCTACCTCGAGGGTTTGCTGTGGAAATCGAGTACACACAGAGCACGCTGGACATAGGAAAGCACATTAGCTCTTCTTATTGTGTGTGAGCTCATGTAATCCTCATGGCAATTATGTAGGGTCGGTAACATCACCGACACTGTCTCTCAGATGAGGAAACTGAAGGGCGGATGAAGTAATTTCCCCAAAGTCACAATATAAGTGGCAGAGCCAGGAGTAGAACCCAGGTGGTCTGACCCTTGACTAAACCTGCTCATATTGTTTGAGTTTCTCTATTTTTTTTATGATCAAGAATGAATTTATTATAAAATTATAAAAGAAAAACAGATATATTTGTTCAAAGCTTTGAAACTTTCATATGGCAAAAGATATCATGAACAAACTCAATCAAAAAACTATAAATTCAGGGAAAATATTAAATAAAGAGGGTAAGTACACTTTATGTTATAAAGAATTCTTTTTTGTTTAAGATGGTAAAAAAATATTTTTTGGCTGTGCCGCATGGCATGTGAGATCTTAGTTCCCTGACCAGGGATCAAACCCATGCCCCCTGCAGTGGAAGCATGGAGTCATAACCACTGGACCTCCAGGAAAGTCCCATAAAGAATTCTTAAAAGTTGGTAAGGCAGATATGCACAACCCAATAGAAAAATGGGCAATTAAGTGGCTATTTACATAAGAGAAAATTCAAATTTGGGGGGAAAAAACATTAAGCAGAAGCTAAAACTAAGAGATTTGTAAATTAAAGTAACAATGAACAATCATTTCACACCTATCAAGACTGGCACACACTTAAGAGACAGATTCAGCTATTATTAATGTAGACGAACCAAAAAGTGTATTCTCATGCATTGTTAGGGTAGGTAAATGGTTAAAAAAAAAGACATTTAAAACAAAAACTGGCATTCCTGTTAAACATATATGTTAAACGTTAAAAATATATTTATTGATAATTACCCGTGAATACTACCACTGAATATCTTAGAGTTTCTCTATTTTCCTAGGCAAGCATCATAATTCCAGAAATTAAGGACTTAGACTTATTTGTATGGCATCTGATTAAAGCTCATGGGGATCTCTGATTAACTGACTGTGTGGGTTTGGTCAAGTCACTAGAAGCCCTGGCATTTTCATTCCGATGAGGGAGATGAACTATGATTTCGAAGGATCTTCCTGACACTGTGAACATTCTAGAAGCCTGAGAAGTTTACACTCTCTCAAATAATTCACCTGGTTTCACGGACCTCCAAACAAGGGGAAATTGGTTTAAATTGTACCAGAAGGATTTTTTTTTTTGTAAGAATGTTCTCTTGGTAATAAGGTAGTGAACACTGAAAAGAGGAGCTTTTCAAGCTCCTCACTGAAAGCTCTGTGAGTAGAAGGTGGGCCCCATCACTTGGAGCTGCCAGTGGCTCCTAATGCGTAGAGGCTGAGCACTGACTAGGTTATGGGTTTCTTGCAGCGAAATGGTTCTATTTTTCAACGGTGTTAGCGCCACAGTAGCTGTTAGGATGGACGGTCCTAGTCAAATAACTAGCCTCGGAATCAAGCTGTGAGATTAGTACTGGCTGAGGGAGGCAGGCAGAGGCCGTCCTCAGCATCCCATGCGCCAGAGAGGCAGGTGTGTGGGTGCAGGGCACTCTGGGGGCCGTGGGAAGGAAGGAAAGATGCCAGTGGAATCGGCTTGGGTCCAAGGCTACATTGTGAACCAGGCTGGGTTTTCTCGGGTGTCTCCAGCCACACTGGATGCTACCCAACTCTCCTCAAGGAACTCATGGCGCTCAGGAGCGAGGAGTCCCCTACAGCATGGAATTTTGACCTTTCCTTCCTTCCTTCCATCCCACATCCATGTCCTCAGGTCCAACGCTGTGTTGAGAAAGGGCCCAGGGAGGTTTAACGTGTAACATTTCCAGGTAACATCACTGCTTTCTCGATCCTTTGAATACATAGCTCAGAATTTAACCCTGGGGCAGAGCTTTAGACAAAGAAGCAAGACCTTCCTATGCGGAATGTTTTCTCATTATAGAGGGAAGAGATGGCCCTCACCCCAATACGGCTGAGGGCAGCCTGGCCTGGAATGGGGAGAGTCAGAACTCCATGGGGAAGATCGACTGAAAAATGTGGGATGTGAGTCAACATATTAGATAGACATTTTGAATATATATGGTTGTTATAAATTTTTAAAGAAATTTTGAAGACATGATGTTCAGGTTATGTGCCATGATTTCTACAAGTTATTTAAGTTAATCACAGTCGTGGCAGTAGTAGAATAAGACAAATGGGAGTTAACGTAATCGAGAATAATACAATTTTAGTGGTAGTGATTAAAACCGAGAGAGAATCCCTTATACCAGGCACACACATTAACATCCTAACTAGTGAGATAATGAAACATATTCATTTAAAATTTTTAAAAAATTATCCAAATATTTGCATTTCCATTTTTTTTAGAAAAATAAGTCCACACACATGTATTATTTCTTCTCCTTATTTCAGTTTGTTCTTATTAATAAACATGAAAAGATGGTACCATGAATCTGTATTATTCCAAACAGAGCTGAATTTTCCCTTCTACTTAAAAGATCCTTTGTTTCAGTTCAGGGCAGCTTGCAATTAATTTCTGAGAACTTATGATCCTCTTAGACTTCTGTAATATATTTTGAGTAAAATCACAGGAGAAGTCTTTTTTGACATATAAATATAACTTTCTCCCCCAATTTTATGGTATGCATTTCCCGTTATGTGACGAGCTGGTGGGCTTTCTTGCTTATCCACTATTTCTTAGGCATTGTGTCACACATTATTCTATTTAATCTTCACAAAAGCACTGCAAGTTAAGTATCACTGTATCTGCTTTTCAGATGAGGAAATTATAACTCAATAAATAGAGTTACTCATGATGCCACAGAATGTACACGATGGGAAAGGATTCAAGGCAGGAGAAAACGCTCATGTCATTTTGGTCTCTGAGAAAAATGCGCTTAAGAATCTCTCTTATTTCTGTGCTAGTTCTTTCTGAGGCTAGCAGGACCAACTCTTTGGCTTGTACATCAACACTACTCGCCAGGAAGTCTCCAACTACATCCAATAAACGAAATATTTTCTCCTTTGGATGGATAAAAAAAGAAGACACATTTGTTTAAATCTGTTTTCTAGGACTCATAACTACCATGTAAAGGGTTATAAAAGATCTCAGACATGACACTTAGCTGGATGTCTACAGTTAAGATTCATCAGGGGTGGAGCAGTCTGGGTGAATTATATTTTACTAACTGAAACTTATGCTTTATTTCCAACATAATCTTCAGCTTTTGCTTTTTATTGCTGTCTGTATCTGTCCTGACATTGCCATCATCTCTCAGCAGAATCAGCATTTATTGAGTTCCTAATACTCTATAGGTTTTCTGAGATCCCCTTGGCTTCTGGCATGGATTACTGAATAATCTGAATATTTTGAATCTACTCAATTCTGGAATCAAGTCCCTGAATGTCTGTATCAGAGCAAATGTAACTTTTAGAGGTGACCTAGGATTGCTCTTAGGAGACCTTCATAATAGCTGGTTTCTTTTGAATCTTTTGCTATCGTTAGGATGTGTTACTTAATCCCCTTCATATCTTCTTCTACCCTGGTCCCCAAATACCAGCTTGTCTCCCATGAGCTGAGCCCAAACCGAGTGACTACTTAATATAGACCATGGTTTTATTGGCTTTTTGCATTTCTAGATTGGTTGTGATGAAGACTTCCAGTTAATTTGTGTCTTCATTTTTTTGCCTCCAAAATACCATCAATCCCAACATTACAAATCTTATTAGGTGATGTTGAGTTGAAAAATCTAGATAATTTGTGTAGTGTCTGAAAATATTCTGTTATTAAGGGTCGGATGTATGTAATCATTTAATCCTGAAGACTTTATGACATTATGTGCTGATAGTTTAATGATACCATATTTGTTTATGATTATTTCACTAAAATCACAACATTCTCACTTACTGATTCTGAAATGGTTTGTTTAGATAGTTGTAAGAGTAGAATGGGTGATTAATCATATGGTTGCTGCTGTCTTAATTGTGTCTGTGTCATTAACATTTTATCAACATATATTACTCTTTCCCCAGAAAACCCAGTAAATTTCCACACTTATCTCTCCAAAGATATCCTGAAGTGTATGGTAAGGATCCCAGGAGAGACAAGTGTTGGGTAGGACATCCACAGTAATAAAACAAACAAAGATTTTATCCAGGAAGTTGGGTTTATTCAGTTGAGGCAGCTCGTGTGTCCTAAAGAAGCCCATCTAAGTGACCTGTAGCAAACCCAGGATCGTACCTCCACCCCAAACCACTGGGCTTTGCATTTTAGACAGAAGAGCCAGTCTTCAGCCCCCTGCTTCCATGGGATGGCTGGGAAGACTCCATGATGTGCAGTCACAATGGCTTTGTCCACGTCACGCAGGGGCCGCTACGGGTGGTCTGTAGAGCTTGCTTCCATAGGCAGTGCATAATATTTAGGGGTTTAAGAACATACTCTTGTTTTTCTCTCTGTATTTTTGTATCTTCATTTTAATTAACTTCTTGATCCATTTTCCAAGTCTTTCTAATCCCAAATTCATAACTGATATGTATGAGCCCACAGACTATTGCTCTGGGAGGTAAATGAGTACCGAGACATATCAGCTTTTCCATGGAAATTACGTGGCTTGGAATCCAAGCTTTATTACATTTAATTCAGTTCACAGTGAGGCTAAAAGTAGAGTTTTATGTCACCTAGGAACACTTAGAAAACACATAAGACACACTATAGAAATATACTTGTTGAAACAAACCAGGCAATAAGCTTCCATTTAGTTTGTAGAAAGCTGGTGCTGTCATTCTGGCCTGGCAACCTTGTATCACACTTGTTACTGTCATAAACAGGAACTTTCTAGAAGCAGTAGACAGTGCATATACACACAAGCCTCTGTTAGTTTCTTACCTATTTAAGGGAGTTGATATCTGGTTAAAGTAAGGCATATTTATAAATCTTTGTAAAATCTGAATAATAGCATTTGAAATTTTGTCCTTTCTCCCTCTGTCTCCTTTCCTTGTTCCCCATGCCCTCTGTGTGGTTAGTCAGAGGCATTTATTTCCCTCAGCAGCACTATAAATATGCCTTGTCTTCGTGAACTGTTCAGGAAACTGGAAATATGTAAGAATCATGAAAAATAATTTTTTTTTCTTGAAGGAACCGGAGGATAAAAGTACCAAAAAAGAAAAAAAAAAAAAAACCCCAAATCTAATCATTATTATGGCCCCATTTTGTGGTTTTTAATGATCGCAGCTTGTTGCCCCAAGTCCTTTTGCAAAAGGCCAAGACCACTGAGATCGCCCAGGCAACCAACCTTCAGCAAAGAGATACTCAAGAGAGCAATTTGCTAATGCAGCAGAAACTGGTGATGGTTAACTGAGGAAAAACAGAAAGTGAGTCCTAGCCCCTGATTCACTGGCTGGAGAAGTGAAAATGGAGAAGAGAACATTAATTAGCAGTAAATCAAGCAGGAGATGGAGCTGGGTCCTGGACTAATTAGCCTTTTGCTCTAAATCCACTCTTCCTGCCTCACGTTGGCTATGCTGCGCTGCCCGGCTAATGAATTCTGCTGACCTCCTGCCAGATTCCTGTTTCATTCCCAACAGACTAAGGAACACCCTTGCTATATTTGCAGCGTTCCCAAGCCTATTGAGTTTCCTGGAGCTGCCGTGACTTTGACCGACCTGGGTAAAGAGACAGGAGGGCTGAGGTGCAGATCTTAGTGTTACAGCTGACCCTTTACTGGAATCCTCCAGAGAGGACTGCCCCCCCCCCCCACTCTGAGGGCACAGGTGGAGGTGACCAGCACCAGGAGAAAAATCACAAAAGATGTGTGGTCATATTTCCTACCCATCTTGAAACTGTCATAATTTATGCTTGTTTGAAAATTATTTTTAGTGCCCTCAGAGTACTGATGATAGAATTCAACAAAATCTAGGATTTTCTTTCTGTGATTTGATTTGAGATGAATAGATACTATCTGAGGTGTCCATAGGAAAAGGGCATTCTATCTGCATGGGAGAAAAGAAGAAGAAGAAAAAAAAAAACCTCCTGGATTCTAAGATCAATCAATCATTTTTGGAACCGATTTGTTCATATTTGTTGGGTACATGATGTACTTGGAATAGTTTACATTCTGTGGATAGAGGTGCCCTTCTGAGTGGCAAACGTGGTCTCACACACACAGCACTAGATTTAAGGGGACATTACTTCATCCAGTCCATGAGGCAGTTGGTGAGCTCTGTCCTGCCCTGTTAGGTCCCCGGGTTAGTAACAGCTGGCTGCTAACAACTCACTCCTGTCACCCCGGTTTAACGTGCTGTGTCTACAGCGGGGCCCTCAAACCGGAAGGCCTGAGTCCAACGACCTCCCGGTTACGCCTGGATCACATCACTTCATCTCCTGTGTCCAGTTTCCTTTTGTTAAGGAAAAAATAACGTTGCCTCCTCAGAGGGTGAGTGTAAAAAACCCAGCACAGTATCTGGAATATTCCAAGTGTGAAATGTTACCATTGCTATCCTCTAAATGGCATGTCAGAAGCAAGTCAGGGTCTTTGCAAAGTAATAAAATCATTCAATTTTTTGAAAAGAGAATTGTTCCCATTTCTAGAGGGATTATCATGAATGCATCAAAATAGTCTTAGGGAAATGACTGGAATACACCACTTCTGATAGTAGGACATTTCTTGCTCTCATTTTTCGGTGCTTAGGAAATAGAAGAGTTTGTGCGTGTAGTTGGGGTCTTTGCATGCTCTCTTAGCTTCAGCAACTCCTGCCCTATTTTCCTCAAATTCACAGAGGTTGATTCCCTGACAGAAGCAGGTTTAGCAGGTCAAGCGTTGCCGCAGAAGCGTGGCTGAGTTTACCCTGTTGTTGGACCTACATGTTCTTACCTGTGTGGTCTCTCTGAAGATGTACAGGACCACACATTTAACCATGGCTTTGGGTAATATGAATAAATAGAAGAGCAGCTCAGTCAAAGTTAAGGGAACAGCCATCGCCATACACACAGGAGCCAAGTTGTTTTGGGTTTTTTTTCAAACGTTTTATCTTTTTGGTATAACATATAACATTTTTATTGTGGAAACAGACAGGCAAGTGTTAAAAGGGCTAAAGCCTGGCACCTGGAGAGAATGAGAGTCTTGGGCCTACATGCTTTAGGTTTTAAGCATCACTCAGAGACCAGCCTCCCCAGAGTTTTATTTCCCCAAAGAACAGTTTTGATCTGCAAATGTGAATTCTGCAGGAAGCATCAAACCTCAAGGCTGCAGTATAACTTTAAACTGACCCACAATTTAAATATACAGTGATGAAGTGCCCAGCTGGGAAAATGAATAGTAGAACGAAAAACCAATTTTGAGGATCAATTTTGAAGGAAACACCAAAAAAAATGTTTTTAAAGGCATACTTCATGCAGCTTTTGTCTTTCCTTTTACATTACAGTGAATTTCTTTTCTCACAGTGGGATTTTAAAGTAATTTATAATTATACACACTTGCAGGGGATGAGAGAGAAATGACCTAATTACAGACCAAATGGGTACCCTCTGGCCATCCTGCAATTAGAGCGACTGGGGCAGTGATGGGCTTTATCCTCTTGAGTGGATTTGGTGGTTAACCTGGCAGGGAGTGTGGAAAGGGGTCCACGTGGTCCACGGCATCATGTCAAAATCTGTGCAAATTATTTGGAAAAAAAAAAAAAAACAGATAAAGCTAAACTTGAAAAGTGATTGTAGAACTGAAACTTCCCCTGCCTAGGAAAGGCAGAAGCACAAAGTGTGACCAGCAAAGGAGAAAAAAACAGCAGAGCATTTTAATGCTGTCTCTGTATCTAACTAGATTCTAATTAGTTACAATTAGGCTGCCAGGGAATAACAGCTACAGTGACACTGAAGAAGAAAATGCCCAGTTTTAACATAATTCCCACCATTTCATTAGATTTCTCTTTTTTGCGGAGATTTTGTTAGGAACATTAGTGGAAGCAAAAGGTCTTAACAGGTGTCTAACGGGGTCACTGAAGCAGCAAATTCCTTTTTAGTAACTCTCTGGCCTTCCTGCTTTTCTCTCTGTACACTCTACAGCACAGGGGGATAATTGCTTGGATAACGTGGTCTCAATTCTGTTCTCTTCTTCCAGCCAAGAGGCCATTTCCCCGCCCATTCTCTCTGTAGAAACCAGGATACCTAACCTGTCATGTGAAAAGAGCCGTGTCCTTTGTCTAGTTAAGAAAACTAGTCTGGCTAATATGGAGCTCCTAAAATTCACATGAACACTTAGAAAATGATATAAATGACATGTCATCAAATGGGAGGAGAGAAAGAGCCAATAATGTACGTTTTTTGCATTGGGAGAAAATCAACAGATTCCCTCAATAGTCAGTATTGTCCTCATGTGTACAGTGGCTGCACCAAGTGTATCAGTGAGGTGAGGAGGTGGTGACTTAGGACATGTGTCCTGACTGAGATGGACCGTGATGACGTGGGACTGCCGAAGGCAATTAATTATTGTTAATTCAAGTAATTGGTGATTGGGTGCCCTTTCTATGATTTCTTCACATACAATGAGATTATCTAGAGTTGTGGAATAGCCAGTATTAAAGGGGTAAGTATTTTTATACCATCATTGATACATGTACATGGTATTGTTAAACAAAACTATGGAACATTCTTTCCATGAAATTGTACATATTTTAGTGAAAGCTAAAAAAAATTGGTTAAAAAAATAATTTGTCTCTCTATATTCTTTTTTCAGATTCTTTTCCATTATAGGTTATTACAAGATATTGAGTATAGTTCCCTGTGCTATACAGTAGGTCCTTGTTGTTTACCTATTTTATATACAGTAGTGTGTATATGATAATCCCGAACTCCTAATTTATCCTTCCTCCTCTTCCCCTTTGGTAACCATGTTTGTTTTTTATATCTGTGAGTCTGTTTCTGTTTTGTAAATAAGTTCATTTGTATCATTTTTTTTAGATTCCACATATAAGTGATGTCATATGCTATTTTTCTCTCTATATATAGATATATAACTGAGTCACTTTGCTATACACCTGAGACTAACACAGCATTGTAAATTAACTATACTTCAATTATAAAAAACTAGAAAAATTTGTCTAGATCTTCTGGCTATAATTCATGCAGTATTATTTGTTTTTGAATGACAAAAAAATATTTTTAAATATTTACCAAAATCTCATGACTTGAAATCATGAGATATTCTGTTCTCAGATCCCTATATAAGGGGTATACAGTATTCTAAAGAGAGGGACCTTTCAAGCAAAGCAGAAACATAGTTACTTACTACAGGGAATGGGAAAGATATTGAGATTCAAATGGTAATTTTAACTCTAGCAAAAGGGAGTAACCTGAAAATATGAAACAGTAATAGGAAATGAAAACACATTCAAGGAACTTAGCAACTCAATAGTACTAATGAAGAACAAGTTGGATATCTCAGAAAACCAGAGAGTAAATCTGATGACTGTCCACCTACACAATATTCACAATTATTTGTTATGTGTCAGTGTATGGGGGAAAAGACAGAGCATGGAGCTTAGAGTCTACAGGGTGAGCTGACCCTAGACTCTCCCAACACTCACAGGTATAAAGACAGTGATGGAAATTAGAAGAGAATAAACACAGATTCTGGTTCCATTTTCATGTTGCGAAATGTAAGTGCAAATAGGTTTAAAGATGTGGAATAAAGTAGAGAATGAACTTCCAAATCAGAGACCCCTGGAATCAGACCCATTCAGTCCCGTTTCCTGTCTCCATCATTGTGAACTATTCACCTTGGGTGGGCTCTGAATTTTTTTGTGCATCCGTTTTCTCCTCTCTAAAATTGGTACAATAATGATACCAACTTATCTGTCATAAGTATTAAATGTGTCAATATATGTAAAATGTTTGGGACCATACCTCCCTTACCCTTTTAATAAATGTTGGATATTACTGTTATATTTATCATTAGAAGAAGGACAAATTGACTGGGCAAGAATAATGGCACTTGGCATACAGGTGCTTAATAAATATTTTGAATGATTTAATGCATGAATATGGAGGAATGAATATACAAGAAAGTAAACATGACATTTTAATAAAGAAAAATGTGAAGAGACTGAAAAGAAAAACACACTAAAATAGCTATAAGTAGAATATATTACCTTATTGAAAGACAAGGACTTTTATATTAATAGAAAAAAGTTCAGATGTATTCTGTTTCCAAGACATGGCTCTTCAGACAAAATTGGAAAAGCAGTGTTGTAAATATAGGATAGGTCTGCTATCCCATGCCATGAATATCAACAGAAAAGAGAAAACATTAACTGGGAGAAAAGAATGTTACCTTAAGACAGAAGTTTTGATTTGCAATAAAGATGAGCAGATACATAACACTGTGAACCTAAAGTTTTATACTATATTTATTAAAGGAATAACTCTTATAAATGCAAGGAGAAACTATGAGATCTCACAGTAAGAAGATATAACACACTTGTCTTATATTTTACCAATCAAGTAGCCCCAAATGATTATTAAGTGGCAATTCTTATGTTTTTAAAAATCAGTTCTCCCTTTGGTAAACATAATCTCACACCCTCCTGAAGTCTTATTAAAAATTTCAAAATAAATTGGATCATTATTAAAACAAATCAAATTGATGCTAAATATACTTTTTTCAAATTATAGACACTGTACAGTCTTATATACCAAGCAGGGGTTGGTAGTCACAGGTGAAAAAATCACTGTTATAGAGTATCTGAATAATATAGTCAATTAATTTAATAAACATACAGATAATCTACTTCACTAAGAGAACACATGTTATTTTAAAATATTTACGAGACATTTACAAAAATTGGCAAGAAGGATAACTGAATACGTTCCCCAGTGTATAGTTTGAAACATACAAAACTGCTGTTTTCACAAGTCACAAAGCAACTTCACAGACAGACCTAATCAGAAGAGCCCAGACTGCTCTCTAGCCATTGCAACAGAGTTGTAAATTCACAACTTTCCCTTAGAAAATCAATTTTAAACACCCTTTAAAAGTATGTTGGTTCAATGAGAAAACAAAAACTACTAACATTTCAATCCATTTACATATTCATAGCAATGTGTGCAGTGCGTAACACAGTCTTTGGCATTTGTTTTCCATCTGTGCTGTCTAGATCTGCTCCGTTCTGTTTTTTACAGCACATCCCTACCTTTTTTCTATTGTATTAAAGTTTTTGATAACATTCTGCTTGAATAAAAATTCCACTACTAAGAATCAACTCCAGAACCTAGAGAGAACAAATTGTTAATTTAAAAAGGAATGAAACAGTAAATATAGGGAAAAAAATTAATTAAAAAGGAGAACTGAGTAGAATTTACAACTAAAATCCAGAGCTAGAACATCTAACAAGAAAGCCAAGTGAAAATTCATATTCCAACAACATTAGGAATTAGCTTATATAGAGATTATTAATAAAAAGCAAAGATTAAGTTTTGGGCTAATATGTTTGCAAGTGTGTGTGTTGTGTATATGAAACATGCATCACTAAAAGTGAAGCAATAAGAGTTAAAGAGAACACCCTCAAACGAAACAAACCATAACAAAAGAAAGCACTCCTGAATAGAAAAAAAAAACTACAAAAAATGAGAAAATTCATGAAAGAACTACCCCAAACCTTTGGTTTTAAAAGTGAGTCCTGTCAAGCCCTCAAGAAACAGATAAATCCTATGATTTTAGAATAATATTGAAGCTTTTCAATTTCCTGAGGCTTGATACTTCTAAACATCACTAAGATAGCATAGAGAAGAAAACTATAAACTATCCCCCCTTAAGAATATAGATGAAAGATTTCAAAAAATCTTTAGTATGTTCAGCCAGAGAGTGTGTTTGAAGAATAGTACATAATGCAGGTCATGGTAGTGGTTGGTTTGGTGGAACATAGACAGGGGACTGCCATATGTAGGATGACATAAGACACGGGAAATGCCCTTCTTCCTGGGTGGAGATTTAAGAGTTCTTTTTAAAGTTATGTTCTATAACTTACAGATAAATTACTTATGTTCTTTTGTATGTATCAAATATTACCTTAATATATTTGATATATTATATAATCAAGTATATATTAATATATTTCTTAATATTTCTTCTTATGAAAGAAGAAAGGAAAGAAGGTCATACATAAGAGTTTACTTGGTCCAAGAATGTCAGGCTCAGAAAACAGTGGCAAATACAGTCCATTGTGACAAACTAAAAACAAACCGACCAACGTTAGGTGTAATTCAGCATCCATTCTTATACACTTTTTTTTTAAAAAAAACAAATCCATGGCAAGCTAGGGACAGCTCTGTGATAAGATATTTTATCTGAGCCAGTAGCAGGAATCACGCTGAATGGAGATGGGCTTGAGGACCTCCTGTTGATGAGAGAACAGATTATCAAGGCCTCAGCCACATTCACTGGTCAGCAGGGTTCTGAAAGCCCCAGCGAGTGTGAAAAGAAAGCAAAAAGAAATAAGAGGTATTCAGTTTGGCATAGACTTATCATTAGTTATTGACTATTTCTTGAACTTGTAGAAAACATAAGATCATCAATTGCAAGATCATTTGAACTAATAAAAATATAAATAAGTGACTATTTGTTTAGTAAACATACAAAAACTCAGTAGCTTTCCTATATACTAGTTAGAAAATACAATAGAAAACCAACATTATATTCACAATAGCAAATAATCTATAGATTATTCAGGAATAAACTTAGTGAAAGACATAAGCAATACATAATTCTGAAACTATATGGAATGTCATAGAATAAGAGCTACATAAAAGAAGTGACACACTATTTTTCTGGATAATAAGAATAAAGAACTTAAATGAATAAATCTCTAAAAATGAGTCTATAAATATACCGGAATTCTAATAATAAATCCCAGTGTTGTTTAATTTTTTTGACAAAATTATTCCTGAGTTAATCTTGAAGAATATTTTGAGAGAATAGTTAGGAAAATTTTGAAGAAGACATAACAATTTGTCCTACCACATATTAAAACATATTATGAAGTTACAATAAATCAACAGCATGTTCCTAGAAGTAGGTTAGACTGGTTAAAGAACAAGACCATAACACTAAAATAAATCAAGATGAGTCTTCATAAAACTATAGTTTATGCCATCAAACAGTAAGTATTATGCTGTTAAATGTAGTATTGTGACCCATAATGTTATGGCTCATCAAACCATTAAGTACAAGGTAGACTTTTTTTAATGGTATTACAAAACATAAAATATGTTTTGTGAAGATATTTAAAGGTATTTTATGGAAAATATTAGATTGTTATGTCATAACTAGATCAAAAACTAGCAAAGAATCCAAAGAACACTAGATGCAAGTTGGTGAATATGTAAACAATTTTCTTGTGGGGCAGGCCTTTCTATGCCTGGCCACCTGCAAAACCATAGGGAGAATGTTTGTAGATCAGCAACAATCATAACAAACCCTTACTTAAAAACAAAAGGAGATCGCACAAAAATTTCAGAATGGCAGAAAACTACTATAAACAGTATTAGAAAGCAAACCACAAATCTGAAAAAAAAAAGTTAGTGTCTATGACAGGCAAATGACTAATTCTGATATGTAAACATTTCTTTCAAATCAATAAGTAAAATAGGAACATCTTAATGGAAAATTGAGCAAAAGCTATAGCATTAAAGGAATTCAAAAATGAATAAATTAGAACAAACGATAAACTGCTAAAAAGTTGTTCAGACTCAACAGTAAGCAAAAAAGTACGATTGAAACACAATGAAAAAAAAAGAAACACAATGGAGGTAATATTTTCCATCTATTCAAAGACTGAAATAAATACTAATAGTATAATCAGAATGCTAGAAAGTAGCCAAACTTCTTCTGTAAGTTGGTAAAATCTTTCTAAAGAGCAACTTAAAAATAAGTATCAGGAGACCTTCAAGATGGCAGAGGAATAAGACGTGGAGATCACCTTCCTCCCCACAAATACAACAGAAATACATCTACATGTGGAACAACTACTACAGAACACCTACTGAATGCTGGCAGAACACCTCAGACTTCCCAAAAGGCAAGAAACTCACCACGTACCTGTTAGGGCAAAAGAAAAAAGGAAAAACAGAGACAAAAGAATAGGGACGGAACCTGCACCTCTGGGAGGGAGCTGTGAAGGAGGAAAAGTTTCCACACACTAGGAAGACCCTTCACTGGTGGAGGCGGGGGTGGTGGCGGGAAAGCTTCGGAGCCACAGAGGAGAGCACAGCAACAGGGGTGCAGAGGGCAAAGCGGAGAGATTCCCGCACAGAGGATCAGTGCCGACCAGCGCTCACCAGCCTGAGAGGCTTGGCTGCTCACCCGCTGGGGTGGAGGGGGCTAGGAGCTGAGGCTTGGGCTTCGGAGGTCAGATCCCAGGGAGAGGACTGGGGTTGGCTGCGTGAACACAGCCTGAAGGGGGCTAGTGGGCCACAGCTAGCTGGGAGGGAGAACGGGAAAAAGTCTGGAGCTGCCTAAGAGGCAAGAGACCATTGTTTCGGGATGTGTGAGGAGAGGGGATTCAGAGCACCACCTAAATGAGCTCCAGAGACGAGCATGAGCCACGGCTATCAGCACGGACCCCAGAGACAGGCATGAAATGCTAACACTGCTGCTGCAGCCACCAAGAAGCCTGTGTGCAAGCACAGGTCACTACCCACACCTCCCCTCCCAGACGCCTGTGCAGCCCGCCACTGACAGGGTCCTGTGATCCAGGGACAAATTCCCTGGGGGGAACACACAGCATGCCTCAGGCTGTTGCAGTGTCACGCCACTGCAGGCTGGCCCCGCATTCCATACCCCTCCTTCCCCTGGGCCTGAGTGAGCCAGAGCCCTCTAATCAGCCGCTGCTTTAATCCCATCCTGTCTGGGCAGGAACAGACGCCCTCAGGCGACCTACATGCAGAGGCGGGGCCAAATCCAAAGCTGAACCCCAGGAGCTGTGAGAACAAAGAAGAGAAAGGGAAATCTCTCCCAGCAGCCTCAGGAGCAGTGGATTAAATCTCCACAATCAACTGGATGTACCTGCATCTGTGGAATACCTGAATAGACAACGAATCACCCCAAAAGTGAGATGGTGGATTTTGGGAGCAACTGTAGACTTGGGGTTTGCTTTCTGCATCTAATTTGTTTCTCGTTTTATGTTTACCTTGGTTTAGTATTTAAAGCTTATTATCATTGGTAGATTTGTTTATTGATTTGGTTGCTCTCTTCCTTTTTTTATATGTATATAGATATTTTCTTTTTTCTTTTTTTCTCTTTTTGTGAGTGTGTATGTCTATGCTTCTGAGTGTGATTTTCTCTGTATAGCTTTTCTTTTACCATTTGTCCTAGGGTTGTGCATGTCCTTTTTTTTTTTTTTTTTTTTAGTATAGTTTTTAGCACTTGTTATCATTGGTGGATTTGTTCATTGGTTTGGCTGCTCTCTTCTTTCTTTCTTTCTTTTTTTAAGACTTTTTAATTTTTTTTTATTTTTAATAGTTTTTTTATTTTAATAACTTTATTTTATTTTATTATTTTTTTCTTTGTTTCTTTCTTTTTCCTCCCTTTTCTTCTGAGCCATGTGGCTGACAGGTACACCAGCAGGGTGTCAGGCCTGGGCCTCTGAGGTGGGAGACCGAGTTCAGGACATTGGTCCACCAGAGACCTCCCGGCTCCAAGTAATATCAAATGACAAAAGCTCTCCCAGAGACCTCCATCTCAATGCTAAGACCCAGCTCCACTCAACGACCAGCAAGCTACAGTGCTGGAAACCCTATGCCAAACAAGTAGCAAGACAGGAACATAACCCCACCCATTAGCAGAGAGGCTGCCTAAAATCATAATAAGGTCACAGACACCCCAAAACACACCATCAGACGTGGACCTGCCCACCAGAAAGACAAGATCCAGCCTCATTTACCAGAACACAGGAACCAGTCCCCTCCACCAGGAAGCCTACACAACCCACTGAACCAACCTTAACCACTGGGGACAGACAACAAAAACAACGGGAACTACAAACTTGCAGCCTGCGAAAAGGAGACCCCAAACACAGTAAGTTAAGCAAAATGAGAAAACAGAGAAATACACAGCAGATGAAGGAGCAAGGTAAAAACCCACCAGATCAAATAAAAGAGAAGGAAATAGGCAGTCTACCTGAAAAAAGAATTCAGAGTAATGATAGTAAAGATGATCCAAAATCTTGGAAATAGACTGGAGAAAATACAAGAAATGTTTAACAAGGACCTAGAAGAACTAAAGAGCAAACAAACAATGATGAACAACACAATAAATGAAATTAAAAATTCTCTAGAAGGAATCAATAGCAGAATAACTGAGGTAGAAGAACGGATAAGTGACCTGGAAGATAAAATAGTGGAAATAACTACCACAGAGCAGAATAAAGAAAAAAGAATGAAAAGAATTGAGGACAGTCTCAGAAACCTCTGGGACAACATTAAATGCACCAACATTCGAATTATAGGGGTCCCAGAAGAAGAAGAGAAAAAGAAAGGGACTGAGAAAATATTTGAAGAGATTATAGTTGAAAACTTCTCTAATATGGGAAAGGGAAGAGTCAATCAAGTCCAGGAAGCGCAGAGAGTTCCATACAGAATAAATCCAAGGAGAAACACACCAAGACACATATTAATCAAACTATCAAAAATTAAATACAAAGAAAAAATATTAAAAGCAGCAAGGGAAGAACAACAAATGACATAAAGGGGAACCCCCCATAAGGTAAACAGCTGATCTTTCAGCAGAAACTCTTCAACCCAGAAGGGAGTGGCAGGACTATTTAAAGTGATGAAGGAGAAAAACCTACAACCAAGAATACTCTACCCAGCAATGACCACATTCAGATTTGATGGAGAAATTAAAACCTTTAATTTTACAAGCAAGTAAAAGCTAAGAGAATTCAGCACCACCAAACCAGCTCTACAACAAATGCTAGAGGAACTTCTCTACGTGGGAAACAAAAGAGAAGAAAAGAACCTAAAAAAACAAACCCATAACAATTAAGAAAATGGTAACAGGAACATATATATCGATAATTACCTTAAATGTGAATGGAGTAAATGCTCCAGCCAAAAGACACAGGCTCACTGAATGGATACAAAAACAAGACCCATATATATGCTGTCTACAAGACACCCACTTCAGACCTAGGGACACATACAGACTGAAAGTGAGGGGATGGAAAAAGATATTCCATGCAAATGGAAATCAAAAAGAAAGCTGGAGTAGGAATTCTCATATCAGACAAAATAGACTTTAAAATAAAGACTCTTACAAGAGACAAAGATGGACACACATAATGATCAAGGGATCAACCCAGGAAGAAGATATAACAATTGTAAATATTTATGCACCCAACATAGGAGCACCTCAATACATAAGGCAAATACTAACAGCCATAAAAGGGGATATCGACAGTAACACAATCATAGTAGGGGACATTAACACCCCACTTTCACCAATGGACAGATCATCCAAAATGAAAATAAATAAGGAAACACAAGCTTTCAATGATACATTAAACAAGATTGATTTAATTGATATTTATAGGACACTCCATCCAAAAACAACAAAATACACTTTCTTCTCAAGTCCTCATGGAACATTCTCCAGGATAGATCATATCTTGGGTCACAAATCAAGCCTTGGTAAATTTAAGAATATTGAAATCGTATCAAGTATCTTTTCCGACACAACGCTGAGACTAGTTATCAGTTATAGGAAAAAAATCTGTAAAAAATAAAAACACATGGAGGCTAAACAATACACTGCTAAATAACCAAGATATCACTGAAGAAATCAAAGAGGAAATCAAAAAATACCTAGAAAAAAATGGCAACGAAAACACAATGACCCAAATCCTATGGGATGCGGCAAAAACAGTTCTAAGAAGGACGTTTATAGCAATACCCTCTTACCTCAAGAAACAAGAAAAAGCTCAAATAAACAACCTAACCTTACACCTCAAGCAATTAGAGAAAGAAGAACAAAAATACCCCAAAGTTAGAAGAGGGAAAGTAATCATAAAGATCAGATCAGAAATAAATGAAAAAGAAATGAAGGAAACAATAGCAAAGATCAATAAAACTAAAAGTTGTTTCTTTCAGAAGGTAAACAAAATTGATAAACCATTAGCCAGACTCATCAAGAAAAAAAGGGAGAAGACTCAAATCAATAGAATTGGAAATGAAAAAGGAGAAGTAAAAACTGACACTGCAGAAATACAAAGGATCATGAGAGATTACTACAAGAAACTATATGCCAATAAAATGGACAACCTGGAAGAAATGCACAAATTCTTAGAAAATCACAACCTTCCAAGACTGAACAAAGAAGAAATACAAAATATAAACAGACCAATCACAAGCTCTAAAATTGAGAACGTGATTAAAAATTTTCCAACAAACAAAAGCCCAGGACCAGATGGATTCACAGCCGAATTCTATCAAACATTTAGAGAAGAGCTAACACCTATATATCTCAAATTTTTCCAAAATATACCAGAGGGAGGCACACTCCCAAACTCATTCTACGAGGCCACCATCACCCTGATACCAAAACCAAAGATGTCACAAAGAAAGAAGACTATATGCCAATATCACTGATAAACATAGATGTAAAAATCCTCAACAAAATACTAGCAAACAGAATCCAACAGCACATTAAAAGGATCATACACCACGATCAACTGGGGTTTTATCCCAGGAATGCAAGGATTCTTCAGTATATGCAAATCAATCAATGTGATACATCATATTGACAAGTTGAAGGATAAAAACCATATGATCATCTCAATAGATGCAGAAAAAGCTTTCAAAAAAATTCAACACCCACTTATGATAAAAACCCTCCAGAAAGTAGGCATAGAGGGAACTTACCTCAACATAATAAAGGTCATATGTGACAAAACCACAGCCAACATCATTCTCAATGGTGAAAAACTGAAACCATTTCCTCTAAGATCAGGAACAAGACAAGGTTGTTTGCTCTCACTGCTATAATTCAACATAGTTTTGGAAGTTTTAGCCACAGCAATCAGAGAAGAAAAAGAAATAAAAGGAATCCAAATTGGAAAAGAAGAGGTAAAGCTGTCACCGTTTGCAGATGACATGATACTATACATAGAGAATCCTAAAGATGATAGCAGAAAACTACTAGAGCTAATCAATGAATTTGGTAAAGTAACAGGATACAAAATTAATGTACAGAAATCTCTTGCATTCCTATACACTAATAATGAAAAATTTGAAAGAGAATTTAAGGAAACAATCCCATTTACCATTGCAACCAAAAGAATAAAACACCTAGGAATAAACCTACCTAAGGAGACAAAAGACCTGTATGCAGAAAACTATAAGACACTGATGAATGAAATTAAAGATGATACAAACAGATGGAGAGATATAACATGTTCTTGGATTGGAAGAATCAACGTTATGAAAATGACTATACTACCCAAAGCAATCTACACATTCAATGCAATCCCTATCAAACTACCAATGGCATTTTTCACAGAACTAGAACAAAAAATTTCACAATTTGTGTGGAAACACAAAAGACCCTGAATAGCCAAAACAATCTTGAGAAAGAAAAATGGAGCTGGAGGAATCAGGCTCCCAGACTTCAGACTATACTACAAAGCTACAGTAATCAAGACAGTATGGTACTGGCACAAAAACATAAATATAGATCAATGGATCAGGATAGAAAGCCCACAGATAAACCCATGCACATATGGTCACCTTATCTTTGATAAAGGAGGTAAGAATATATAATGGAGAAAAGACAGCCTCTTCAATAAGTGGTGCTGGGAAAACTGGACAGCTACATGTAAAAGAATGAAATTAGAACACTTCCTAACACCATACACAAAAATAAACTCAAAATGGATTAAAGACCTAAATGTAAGGCCAGACACTATAAAACTCTTAGAGGAAAACATAGGCAGAACAAACAGTGACATACATCACAGCAATATCCTTTTTGACCCACCTCCTAGAGAAATGGAAATAAAAACAAAAATAAAGAAATGGGACCTATTGAAACTTAAACGCTTTTGCACAGCAAAGGAAACCATAAACAAGATGAAAAGACAACCCTCAGAATGGGAGAAAATATTTACAGATGAGGCAACTGACAATGTATTAATCTCCAATATTACAAGTAGCTCATGTAGCTCAATATCAAAAAACAAACAACCCAATCCAAAAATGGGCCAAAGACCTACACAGACATTTCTCCAAAGAAGGTATACAGATTGCCAAGAAACACATGAAGGGATGCTCAACATCACTAATCATTAGAGAAATGCAAATCAAAACTACAATGAGGTATCACCTCACACCAATCAGAATGGCCATCATCAAAAAATCCACAAACAATAAATGCTGGAAAGGGTGTGGAGAAAAGGGAACCCTCTTTCACTGTTGGTGGGAATGTAGGTTGATACAGCCACTATGGAGAACAGTATGGAAGTTCCTTAAAAAACTAAAAACAGAACTAGCATACAACCCAGCAATCCCACTACTGGGCGTATACCCTGAGAAAACCATATTTCAAAAAGAGTCATGTACCACAATGTTCATTGCAGCTCTATTTACAATAGCCAGAACATGGAAGCAACCTAAGTGTCCATTGACAGATGAATGGATAAAGAAGATGTGGCGCATATATACAATGGAATATTACTCAGCCATAAAAAGAAACGAAACTGAGTTATTTGTAGCAAGGTGGATGGACCTAGAGTCTGTCATACAGAGTGAAATAAGTCAGAAAGAGGAAAACAAATACCATATGCTAACACATATATATGGAATCCAAAAAAAAAAAAAAAAGGTTCTGAAGAACCTAAGGGCAGGACAGGAATAAACATGCAGACCTACTAGAGAATGGACTTGAGGACATGAGGAGGGGGAAAGGTAAGCTGGGACGAAGAGAGTGGCATGGACATCTATACACAACCAAATGTAAAATCGATAGCTAGTGGGAAGCAGCCGCATAGCACAGGGAGATCAGCTTGGTGTTTTGTGACCACCTAGATGGGTGGGATAGGGAGGGTGGGAGGGAGACACAAAAGAGGGAGGTGATATGGGTATATATGTATATGTATAGCTGATTCACTTTGTTATAAAAACAGAAACTAACACACCATTGTAAAGTAATTATCCTCCAATAAAGATGTTAAAAAAAAAAAGAAATGTTGAGGGACAGTTAATAAAACAAAAAGGCAGTGGTAGCCCTCTGAAAAAAAAAAAAATAAGTATCATGTGCATACCATTTAATGCAGCGAGTTCCTTTGTAGGGATTTCTCCTAAGGAACAATCTCCCCCCAAATCTCTAAACGTATGAATGTACATAGTAGGATATTTATTATGTAGTTTAGATAGATAGATTTATATATATTAAGTAATCATAAGAAACATGTGTTCAGTAACAGCAGTTTCGTCAATAAATTACCTTAAATTCATACAATGACCTATTACATAGCCATACCAACTGGATTTGATAAAAATATGTCCATGGATATAAATGAACAAGCAGATTATAAAACAGAATGCTTAACAGCATGATCTTATTTTTATATGAAAATAGAAATTTCTCCCTCTGTATGTAAATGTATATGTATGTATTTTGGGCTGAACTGTATCACCTCAAAATTCATATACTTGAGCTCTAACCCCCCAGAACCCCAGAATGTGACTGTATTGGGGTCCTTTAAAGAGGTGATTAAGTTAAATGAGGCCATTGGATTAATCCAATCTGATTCACCTCCTGTAATAAGAGGAGATTTGGATGCACAAACAACCGAAGGGATGTGAGGACACAGTGAGAAGACAGCCATCTACAAGACCAGAAAATCTCAGAAGAAACCAAACCTGCCCACATCTTGGTTTTGGACTTCTAGTCTCCAGATTGAAAAAATAAACGTCTGTTGTTTCAGCCCCACAATTGTGATGACTATGGTAGCCCTAACAAACTAATACTATATGAATATGTGTGTGTATAAAATTTAAATTATATGTATACCTGAAATTATCAGCAAATCACTAAATATATATTTTATATATGTTTATATAGAGACACATATAATGTTTTCCTATATATATTTGAAAGGCTAGAATAATATATTGCACAATGTCAACTGTGGTTATTTCTAGACAGTAATTTTATTTTTTAGTGTATTTTTTCTAGATATTTATAATTAGCATGTGTTTTTATAAGAACAAAAATAAAGTCATTTTAACTTGCAAAAAAAAGAAAAACTCAGTATTCAATTGATTCTTTTTTTTTTTAAATAATTTCTAGTCCATGCCTCATGCATGCAAAAGGCACAATAAAAATGTATTGATTAAAACAATTAAAGGCCGGATTGTGACTTGACAGGTTTTTGTTAAATGACTCTCAAAAACACAGCAGACCTTCATGAGACACACATCCCCAGATTCTAGTCCTACGTACTCCAGCCCCATTTCCATAGTGCTCGCCCCTTAGCCTCTCCAGAAAGCAGATGTGTAGGATCAATATTTCAGTCGTAAGTATGTTTGTTCCTATTTTCCTTTAGAGCAGTTTCAGTTCTTCACTAGTTATAGATTCTATTTTTAGGCTTGATTGTCATCCCTTTATTTTTTTTTTTCTGACCTCTGATTTGTCTTTTTTTCGGGGCTTGCATTTCGGTCGGGCCCTGTGTGGGTTTGTGAAATGGTCCCGACCAGCAGGTTCCTCTTGGGGTGGTCCATCATCTCCCCGTTTACAGCTCTGAAGCTACCAGGGCATATTGACAAGTGGGAATGGATGGAGCCCCAGCATCTGACACAGATAAAGCTATCAAAAACACCCTGCAGGGGTAGGCCCCAGGTCCAAATAGGTCTTGTTAGTTCTGTAGAGACACTTTACAGTCCCTCTCTCTGAACACACATTTAATCATTGTACAGATGCGAGCCATTTTCCCTTTGCCCCTAAACTCTGGATCCTGAGATCACATATCTGTACCTCCTGCAGGCATATATCTTTTATTAATGGAAACATCAAAATTCTGGTGCAGCTTTGGCAACTCAGTTTGCAGAGAATTATTAAGCTCTTTTGAGTGCTCCAGAAAAGTAAGATGCATATCTAGTATGAAAAAATGTCCTGCAGAGGATGGAAATCTAATCAAATATATTTTAGATGAGGAACAAATAGCCTTTGCATTTTATGTAATTAGCGGAAATACTTCATAGAAGCAAATTATGTCTCTGTGTCATAGACAGAGACATTATCAATTCATAGCTCCTGGGTTTTCACTACCTTCTATCTAAAAAAAAAAAAAAAACCAAATGACTTTTATTGAGAAGCTGGGAGACAGGAAATGGAACATTTAATTTGAAGTAAAGAAGGGTTTTCTAAATGGGAACCATATTAATAAAAAGAATTCCTTTAGATATATCCTAGGAAAGATGTGGTTAGGAAATTTAAATTTAATCTAGTTAAGACCATACTTGGAGAAACAGGACTTTTCAGAACACCCGTGCCTGCAAACACAGCTTTGTTAACTGCGAAGTTGTGTAATTCTCTTTTATTATGAAGATGGGAGATAGAAGGCTGCTCAAGGCCATGAGTCATGGAAACACCCTCTGGTCTACTGGAATCTCTTTCAGATCTCAGAGGTCTTTGCCATATAGCTTGTGTCTTATAAAATAATATTTTGGTCAAATATATAAATATTGAATAGATATGAAATGTTCAAAATCTGTTGTTAATGGTGCAGAAATTAGCCAAGGAGAACCATTTAAAAAATTGTTTTAAGATTCCCTCTTGTGAGAGCACTGGAAACACAAATAACTGCTGAACAATCATTGACAGGAAGACACTGGAACTCACCAAAAAAGATACCCCACATCCAAAGACAAAGGAGAAGCCACAAAGAGACGGTATGAGAGGCGCAATCACAATAAAATCAAATCCTATAACTGCTGGGTGGGTGACTCACAAACTGGAGAACACTTATACCACAGAAGTCCACCCACTGGAGTGAAGGTTCTGAGCCCCATGTCAGGCTTCCCAACCTGGGGGTCCAGCAAAGGGAGGAGGAATTCCTAGAGAATCAGACTTTAAAGCCTAGCGGGATTTGATTGCAGGACTTCAACAGGACTGGGGAAACAGAGACTCCACTCTTGGAGGGACACAGAAAGTAGTGTGCTCTTCGGGACCCAGGGGAAACAGAAGTGGTCCCATAGGAGACTGAACCAGACCTACCTGCTAGTGTTGGAGGGTCTCCTGTGGAGGGGGGTGGTGGCTGTGGCTCACCATGAGGACAAGAACACTGGCAGCAGAAATTCTGGTAAGTATTCCTTGGCATGAGCCCTCCCAAGTCCGCCATTAGCCCCACCAAAGAACATGGGTAGGCTCCAGTGTTGGGTCACCTCAGGCCAAACAACCAACAGGGAGGGAACCCAGCCCCACCCATCAGCATACAAGCGGATTAAAGTTTCACTGAGCTCTGCTCAACAGAGCAACACCCAGCTCTACCCACCACCAGTCCCTCCCATCAGGAAACTTGCACAAGCCTCTTAGATAGCCTCATCCACCAGAGGGCAGAGAGCAGAAGCAAGAACTACAATCCTGCAGCCTGTGGAATAAAAACCACATTCACAAAAAGACAGACAAGATGAAAAGGCAGAGGGCTATGTACCAGATGAAGGAACAAGATAAAACCCCAGAAAAACAACTAAATGAAGTGGAGATAGGCAACCTTCCAGAAAAAGAATTCAGAATAATGATAGTGAAGATGATACAGGACCTCGGAAAATGAAGGTAGGCAAAGATCGAGAAGATGCAAGAAATGTTTAACAAAGACCTAGAAGAATTAAAGAACAAACAAACAGAGATGAACAATACAGTAACTGAAATGAAAAATACACTAGAAGGAATGAATAGCAAAATAACTGAGGCAGAAGAACGGATAAGTGACCTGGAAGACAGAATGGTGGAATTCACTGCTGCAGAACAGAATAAAGAAAAAGAATGAAAAGAAATGAAGACAGCCTAAGAGACCTCTGGGACAACATTAAATGCAACAACATTCGCATTATAGAGGTCCCAGAAGGAGAAGAGAGAGAGAAAGGACCAGAGAAAATATCTGAAGAGATTATAGTCGAAAACTTCCCTAACATGGGAAAGGAAATAGCCACCCAAGTCCAGGAAGCGCAGCGAGTCCCATACAGGATAAACCCAAGGAGAAACACGCTGAGACACATGGTCATCAGATTGACAAAAATTAAAGACAAAGAAAAATTATTGAAAGCAACAAGGGAAAAATGACAAATAACATACAAGGGAATCCCCATAAGGTTAACAGCTGATTTCTCAGCAGAAATTCTAGAAGCCACAAGGGAATGGCATGATATATTTGAAGTGATGAAAGAGAAGAACCTACAACCAAGATTACTCTACCCAGCAAGGGTCTCATTCAGATTCAACGGAGAAATCAAAAGCTTTACAGACAAGCAAAAGCTAAGAGAATTCAGCACCACCAAACCAGCTCTACAATAAATGCTAGAGGAACTTCTCTAAGTGGGAAACACAAGAGAAGAAAAGGACCTACAAAAGCAAACCCATAACAATTAAGAAAATGGTAACAGGAACATATATATCGATAATTACCTTAAATGTGAATGGAGTAAATGCTCCAGCCAAAAGACACAGGCTCACTGAATGGATACAAAAACAAGACCCATATATATGCTGTGTACAAGAGACCCACTTCAGACCTAGGGACACATACAAACTGAAAGTGAGGGGATGGAAAAAGATATTCCATGCAAGTGGAAATCAAAAGAAAGCTGGAGTAGCTGTACTCATATCAGATAAAATCGTCTTTAAAATAAAGAATGTTACAAGAGACAAGGAAGGACACTACATAATGATCAAGGGATCAATCCAAGAAGAAGATATAACAATTATAAATATATATGCACCCAACATAGGAGCACCTCAATACATAAGGCAACTGCTAACAGCTATAAAAGAGGAAATCGACCTTAACACAGTAATAATGGGGGACTTTAACACCTCACTTACACCAATGGACAGATCATCCAAACAGAAAATTTATAAGGAAACACAAGCTTTAAATGACACAATAAACCAGATAGATTTAATTGATATTTATAGGACATTCCATCCAAAAACAGCAGATAACACTTTCTTCTCAAGTGCACGTGGAACATTCTCCAAGATATATCACATCATGGGTCACAAATCAAACTTCAGTAAATTTAAGAAAATTCAAATCATATCAAGCATCTTTTCTGACCACAACGCTATGAGATTAGAAATCAATTACAGGGAAAAAAACCGTAAAAAACACAAACACAGGGAGGCTAAACAATACGTTACTAAATAACCAAGAGATCACTGAAGAAATCAAAGAGGAAATCAAAAAATACCTAGAGACAAATGACAACAAAAACACAACGATCCAAAACCTATGGGATGCAGCAAAAGCAGTTCTAAGAGGGAAGTTAATAGCAATAAAAGCCTACCTCAAGAAACAAGAAAAATCTCAAATAAACAATCTAACCTTACACCTAAGGAACTAGACAAAGAAGAACAAACAAAACCCAAAGTTAGCAGAAGGAAAGAAATCATAAAGAGCAGAGCAGAAATAAATGAAATAGAAACAAAAAAAACAATAGCAAAGATCGATAAAACTAAAAGCTGGTTCTTTGAGAAGTAAACAAAATTCATAATCCATTAGCCAGACTGGTCAAGAAAAAGAGGGAGAGGACTCAAATCAATAAAATTAGAAATGAAAAAGGAGAAGTTACAACAGACACCTCAGAAATACAAAGCATCCTAAGAGACTACTACAAGCAACACTATGCCAATAAAATGGACAACCTGGAAGAAATGGACAAATTCTTAGAAAAGCACAACCTTCCAAAGCTGAACCAGGAAGAAACAGAAAACATGAACAGACCAATCACAAGTAATGAAATTGAAACTGTGATTTAAAATCTTCCAACAAACAAAAGTCCAGGACCAGGTGGCTTCACAGGTGAATTCTATCAAATATTTAGAGAACTGCTAACACCCATCCTTCTCAAACTCTTCCAAAAAATTGCAGAGGAAGGAACACTCCCAAACTCATTCTATGAGGCCACCATCACCCTGATACCAAAACCAGACAAAGATACTACAAAAAAAGAAAATTACAGAGCAATATCACTGATGAATATAGATGCAAAAGTCCTCAACAAAATACTAGCAAATAGAATCCAACAACGCATTAAAGGGATCATACACCATGATCAAGTGGGATTTATCCCAGGGATTCTTCAATAAATTCAAATCAGTCAATGTGATACACCATATTAAGAAATTGAAGAATAAAAACCATATGATCATCTTAATAGATGCAGAAAAAGCTTTTGACAAAATTCAACAGCCATTTATGATAAAAACTCTCCAGAAAGTGGGCATAGAGGGAACCTACCTCAACATAATAAAGGCCATATACGACAAACCCACAGCAAACATCATTCTCAATGGTGAAAAGCTGAAAGCATTTCGTCTAAGATCAGGAACAAGACAAGAATGCCCACTCTCACCACTTTTATTCAACATAGTTTTGGAAGTCCTAGCCACAGCAATCAGAGAAGGAAAAGAAATAAAAGGAATACAAATTGGAAAAGAAGAAGTAAAACTGTCACTGTTTGCAGATGACATGATACTATACATAGAGAATCCTAAAGATGCCAGCAGAAAACTACTAGAGCTAATCAATGAGTTTGGTAAAGTTGCAGGATACAAAATTAATGCACAGAAATCTCTTGCATTCCTATACATTAATGATGAAAAATCTGAAAGAGAAATTAAGGAAACACTCCCATTTACCATTGCAACAAAAAGAATAAAATACCTAGGAATAAACCTACCTAGGGAGACAAAAGACCTGTATGCAGAAAACTATAAGACACTGATGAAAGAAATTAAAGATGACACAAATAGATGGAGAGATATACCATGTTCTTGGATTGGAAGAATCAATACTGTGAAATTGACTATACTACCCATAGCAATCTGCAGATTCAATGCAATCCGTATCAAATTACCAATGGCATTTTTCACAGAACTAGAACAAAAAGTCTTAAAATTTGTATGGAGACAAAAAAGACTCCAAATAGCCAAAGCAGTCTTGAGGGGAAAAAATGCAGCTGGAGGAATCAGACTCCCTGACTTCAGACTATACTACAAAGCTACAGTAATCAAGACAATATGGTACTGGCACAAAAACAGAAATATAGATCAATGGAACAGGATAGAAAGCCCCACGGTAAACCCATGCACCTATAGTCAACTAATCTATGACAAAGGAGGCAGGGATATACAATGGAGAAAAGACAATCCTTTCAATAAGTGGTGCTGGGAAAACTCAACAGCTACGTGTAAAAGAATGAAATTAGAACACTCCCTAACACCATACACAAAAATAAACTCAAAATGGATTAGAGACCTAAATGTAAGACTGGACGCTATAAAACTCTTAGAGGAAAACATAGGAAGAACACTCTTTGACATAAATCACAGCAAGATCTTTTTTGATCCACCTCCTAGAGTAATGGAAATAAAACCAAAGATAAACAAATGGAACCTAATGAAATTTAAAAGCTTTTGCAAATCAAAGGAAACTACAAATAAGATGAAAAGACAGCCCTCAGAATGGGAGAAAATATTTGCAAATGAATCAATGGACAAAGGATTAATCTCCAAAATTTATAAACAGCTCATGCAGCTCAATATTAAAAAAACAAGCAACCCAATCAAAAAATGGGCAGAAGACCTAAATAGACATTTCTCCAAAGAAGACATACACATGGCCAAAAGCACACAGAAACCTGCTCAACATCACTAATTATTAGAGAAATGCAAATCAAAACTACAATGAGGTATCACCTCACACCAGTTAGAATGGGCATCATCAGAAAATCTACAAACAACAAATGCTGGAGAGGGTGTGGAGAAAAATCAACCCTCTTGCATTGTTGGTGGGAATGTAAACTGATACAGCCACTATGGAGAACAGTGTGGAGGTTCCTTTAAAAACTAAAAATAGAATTACCATACGAACCAGCAATCCCACTCCTGGGCATATACCCAGAGAATACCAAAATTCAAAAAGAGTCATGTACCCCAATGTTCATTGCAGCACTATTTACAATAGCCAGGTCATGGAAGCAACCTAAATGCCCATCGACAGATGAATGGATAAAGATGTGGTACATATATACAATGGAGTAATACTCAGCCATAAAAAGGAATGAAATTGGGTATTTGTCGAGACATGGATGGATCTAGAGACTGTCATACAGAGTAAAGTAAGTCAGAAAGAGAAAAACTAGTATCGTATATTAATGCATATATGTGGAACCTAGAAAAATGGTACAGATGAACTGGTTTGCAGGGCAGAAATAGAGACACAGATGTAGAGAACAAACATATGGACACCAAGGGGGGAAAGCAGCAGGTGGGTGGGGTGGTGGTGTGATGAATTGAGAGATTGGGATTGACATACATACACTAATATGTATAAAATGGATGACTAATAAGAACCTGCTGTATAAAAAAATAAATAAAATTCAAAAAAAAAGAAAAAAAATTCTTTTAATAGGTAACTACATTTATACCTTCCTTCTTTCCTTTGTCCTTCCTTCTTTCCCTCCTTCCTTTTTTACTTTTCTTATATTTGACATTTATTCCCTTGCTATACAAAATTTAATTGTCTATTTTACCACTGTCTCTAACTTCCTTTTTAAAAAATTCTTACATTTTATTTTTTAAGGTGGTATTAGTTATACGAAAAATAAACTGAGCAAAAAGCACAGAGAGTTTCCATAAAACCTCCCCTCTCCATCCCCAATTTCTTCTGTATTTGACATCTTGCATTAGTGTTGGTACTTCTGTTACAATCCATGAGCCAATATTGATCCTCTGTTATTAACTAAAATCCATAATCTCCCTTCCCCTTGAGTGTGGACTGGACACAGTGATTCACTTCTAAGGAGTAGAGTGTGGAAGTAATGGTGTGTGTTCCAAGACTGGTTTAGAAAAGGAGTTGTGGCTTCTTGGATCACTTGCCCTGGGGGGAGCCAACTGCCATGTCACAAGGACACCATGTCAAGCAGCTCTATGAAGAGACTCACATGGCGAGGAACCTAGGCCTCTTGCCAACAGCCATGTGAGTGCACCATCTTGGAAGCAGATTCTCCAGCCCTAGTTAAGCCTTCTGATGACTGCAGCCCTGGCCAACATTTTGATAGCAACCTTATGAGAAAAGCCAAGCCAGACCATTTACCTAAGCTGCTCCCAAATTCATGAGTCACAGACATGATAGAAGATAATAAATGTCCATTGTTATGTAAGCTTTTGGTTTCAGGAAAAATTTTTCACTGTCATAGATAACTAATACCCAAGGAGAGGTGATTTGTCAGCAAAGTCCCCTCCAACTCTTCAAACATCATAAAAAAGGGAGAAGATGGGAAGAAAACAAAGAAGTAAGGTCTGCAATTTATGGAAGCATGGGAAGAGATAGAGCAACAGACACAGGAGCTCTGGGCTCAGATTTAAATCATGTCACAAGATCTTGAGAAAAAGTAACATTGATATTCTAGGCAAAATACTGTTATTTTAAAGTTGTAATAATTTAAAGTTTTAAGAATCTTTTTTTTGGCAAACTCTGTTGGTGTTTAGGTTTATCTAGTGAATACATCCATCTACTCAACTTCCAAGCTGGAAACCTGGGAGTTAGGTAGACTCTGTCCTATAACTTTCTCTTTTGCCAGCTGGACATGAGCTGCTGTTGATTTCACAGCTGAATTATTTCCAAATCTGTCCCCTCTCTCCTTACCTCTGCCAGCTGCTTTAGTTCCAGCACTTACTGCTTACAGCTCAGAATTCTGCAACAGCCTCACAACCACCTTTATGTGTTCTTTACAGTGATATCAGAGAGCCTTTCTAGAACACAAATCTAACCTTGTCATCCTTCTCTCAGGGTGAAGTTCGAACTCAGCAACTCCACATGGAGGCTTCATGATTTGGCTTCAAACTGTCTTTGGATTTCATTTCCTGATCTTCTCATATTCTCTCTTGTGCCACCAGACCTAAAAAGCTGACAGTTCTCTTAATACAATTAAGAGATTGTTTCATATCTCTTCCCTATCAGTGCAAACGCTACCTCTGTTACTTACATGTGCCCTTGCCTTCTCGAAGTCTCCGCAGCCTCATCTAGAAAATAAGGGCAATCAGAGGATACTGCTCTATGATCAACAGAGTTGTCTGGATGAGTAATGATATAATACATACATAGTAAATGCTTTATAAATGCCTATTATCTGCATAAGGTCTTCCCTCTGCCTCCCCCTCACCCCTTCATTGTATGACCAACTCCTACTCTTTTTAGGATGTTAATACCTTGGGAAGCCTTCATTCAACCTCTAGGCTGATTTTTTTTTTTTTTTTTTTTTTTTGGCTGTGTTGGGTCTTCGTTTCTGTGCAAGGGCTTTCTCCAGTTGCAGCGAGCGGGGGCCACTCTTCATCGCGGTGCGCGGGCCTCTCACTGTCGCGGCCTCTCTTGTTGCGGGGCACAGGCTCCAGACGCGCAGGCTCAGTAGTTGTGGCTCACGGGCCTAGTTGCTCCGTGGCACGTGGGATCTTCCCAGACCAGGGCTCGAACCCGTGTCCCCTGCATTGGCAGGCAGATTCTCAACCACTGTGCCACCAGGGAAGCCCCTCTAGGCTGATTTTGATGCTTCCTTTTTGTGTTTCTATAACCCACTGCCACAGTATCGATCTAACTAATTTTCTTCATTATTGCTTTTTTTTTTTTTTTTTTGATCAAGCTCGATCTCTTTAAGTTTAGTCCTTACTGTATATTCACTGCTTAGCATCTGGCCAGAGTGTATTTAAAGAAAAGGTTTACTAAATAAATGAATGCACTCAGGATGACCAAATAAAACTGGAAATTGTCTACACCTGTAGCTTAATTTAATTGTACTTTTATACTTTTGTGTTCTTAAAGTAGACGAAAATCAGTGAATACTCACCAAATTATCCATAACTTGGTTTTGAAAACGTATCTAACTTCAGTTACAAGACTTTGTAGTAACTATGCTTAATCCATCCTGTAGGAGATATTTGACTTAACGAATCCATTAAACAAACAAACAGACAAACTGGATACCAGGAATCCAAACTTGAAGGAAACTAACTAATAGCCAAACAAGTGTAAAGGTATTTCTGTTATATATACACCATAATATTAGACAATGTAGTGCATTAATGTATCTATAATAGGAATGACATTATCAGTGTTTTATAATGTGTATCAAAACTATTAGATAAAAACTTAAAGTTTGATTTTTATATAGTATGGTTTCACTCATTATGTTTTTTGACGAAACATTTTTTGACTTGTTATATTTAAAATTGGCAAAATCAAATAATCTACAAGCAATCTATTAAGTATAAATCCCTCTTACATGTGTTTATATGCAATTCAAATCCACTTACTCCAAAATTACTTGTACCTGTAGTGTCCAAACATATGGCAGTGGATGTGGTGATGTGCCACCCAGGTCCCCCTCAGAACTAAAACATTAATTCCCTTTGCTGTCAGGCCTCTCTAGAAATCGCCCTTGACAGAGGAAAGCCACCTTTCCCAAGGTCATGCCCCACCCCCAGGGAGCGATCTGCATTCAGTAACTGGTGCAGTCAGGGGTCAAACATCTCAGCAAACTCCGTTCAACTCGGGTCCATTTTGAAGGACCACACAACCTCAGAGCAACCAGAGAGCTCTGTTGAGGACTTTGTTGTGTCTGTAACACACCCAGACTGTTGTGGCATCCTTCTCTCTTCCAAATCCTTCCTAATAAACTTTCTGCGTGCTAATCCCTGTCTGGGCATTATCTTCATGGGCAGCCTTTTCTAGAGCATGTGTTAAATCCTCAATCATTAGCTAGATTGAATTTCCGTAACAACATATTTGACTTTTTATACCATACATGTACTTCTTAGAGCACACATTCCAGTCACTCATTCACTAATTCATCTAATGTATCAGTTCACTAATTCATCTCTTTTTTTGGTGATACTACCTTTTGTGACATTTTTAAAAGTATTTAGAAAACAATGTAATAGTCATACTACTTGGTTAAAATCAGAATTACCCTATTTCATTCATTCTGAGATGAATTCTTTGCTTTCCCCACATTGTACCATCTCTACAGTGAGGATGTTTCATGTAGCTGATGGCACCTCACCACCTCTGTTGGCCAGACAAATTCATATGGTAATTGTCATTGCCTGTGAAAGTACAAACTTGCTTGTTATTCTTGATGACAGACTGGACAATTGAAACCTTCTAATAACTTGGTTGATAATACCATTTAGAGACAATTGGAAATAATGTGAATCCTAACTGTTGACCTTTGTTGATATTTTTTGGTAAGATTTAGAAAGCTCCTGTATCAAAACTTGCAGAATGGTTTCTAACTTCTAATGTAATAATTGATTTAAACAGAGGATAGTAATGAGTAATAAAACCATTATGTAATAGATTGTTGAGTAAATGAGATATTGACAAGGTCTTAGAGTATCTCTCAATAGAGAGTTATGAATTTTAAGGGCAATATTACCTTTATAATGAGGACATAGTACCCATTTGATTAACCAAGTAATTAAGCTCAGCAATACCAACAGTGGAACAAACTGGCACTATTTGCCTCCTGATGGGATGCAATTAGACATATACAACATCATCTATGCAGCATTTTACCAAAAATGTTTACCCTGATTATAATCATGAGGAAACCTTTAGGCAAATCTGCAATGTGAGACATTCTATAAGAAGACAGGCTTGGTCTTTTCAACAAAGTGAATGACACACACACACATAGAACGTGGGGAACTATCCCAGATTAGAAGAGACTCACAGATATAATTATCAACTTGATTGGACCTTGGATCAGGGGACCAGAAAGCTACAAAAGACCATTTGGGGACAGTTAGGGAAGCTTAAGTACGGATTCCATGTATTACTGATTTAACATAAATTTTCTTAGATTGGATAATGGTACTGTGGTTATGTTGGACACTGTTCTTATCATAGGAGATGCACACTAAAATACTTAGGGGTGACATGTCCTGATGTACGACTCCAATTCAAATGGTCCATCAAAATCCAGGTGGAGAAAGACAAAGCAAATGTGCAATGTATGCAGTATATCAGGATTTTCAGGGATTCATTGTATAATTCTTTTTAACTTTCTTGTAGGCCTTATCATTTTCAACTTAAAAAGCTGGAGAGAGATAAAACCATATATGTAGAACATACACACAGATAATTGCACGCAAACTTGAAGAATGATGTCAGCAGCTTGGAAGAAAATCCTGAAGACAATCACAGAGCAATCCCAAGAAATACTGTCTCATCACGGCTCTTCATGGGGTGGAATTTGAGATTGTGTGTAAAATCATACACGGACGACACCTAATCAAACAAGGAGGTAAAAAATTTCTAGGAATACTTTCACGAATTTTTTGGTCATATTTTCATTTTTATGTGTGCTCAAGAGTGCTACATGATAAACACAATGTCTAAATAATCCTAAAAGAATTTTTAATAAAATACAATGTAAGTAAAGTCAAATAAAGTACTGTATAAGGGAATAAGAGGATTTTCAATAGTTTAATTGGCAGAGTTCTTCTTTCTTAGTGATCCATAAAATAATGGTGTACTTTGTAGTTAGTTGATGGCATCTTAGACTGGATAAAGTATGGTCAAATAACTGCAGTATACACTTCTTCTCAAATGATTTTGGTGTATGGAGCAGTGACCCCCATGAATGTCATAATAACAGAATATTTTGTAGAATGAATTCTTGGCGTTAGTCTAAATATCAACATCAACAGCTTTGACTGCCAAATTGTGCTTAAATTATATACCAAGGATTATCCATATGCAATGGAAATTGTGGTATTTCCTATTTTGAATTAAGAAAAACACTTAGCAAAAGCAAAACATAAAAAAACAAAAAGCAACATAGTAACAACATAGTCTGCCATTTCTTACATTTAACAATTTTTTTTTTTTTTGGTGAACATTTTAAAACATACACATTTGTAGAAAGAACAGAACAATTAGGGAACTTCCCTGGTGGCGCAGTGGTTAAGAATCCGCCTGCCAATGCAGAGGACACAGGTTCAGGCCCTGGTCCGGGAAGATCCCACATGCCACGGAACAACTAAGCCGGTGCACCACAACTACTGAGCCTGTGCTCTAGAGCCCGTGAGCCACAACTACTAAGCCCACATGCCACAACTACTGAAGGCTGTGCGCCTAGAGCCCGGGCTCCACAACAAAAGAAGCCACCGCGATGAGAAGCCCGCACACCACAACGAAGAGTAGCCCCCGCTCGCCGCAACTAGAGAAAGCCTGCACGCAGCAACGAAGACCCAATGCGGCCAAAAATAAATTAACTAATTAATTAATTTTAAAAAAAAGAATGGAACAATTAAACTGCAAGTACATCATGCAGCTTTGACATTCACTAACTGTACATCATCTCTTTCGAAATGATTCGAGAAAGTGACTTATTTAAAGAAAATGGTAGGGTCCAGTCCAACAACAGATGAATGGATAAGGAGGATGTGGTACACATATACAATGGAATATTACTCAACCATAAAAAGGAATGAAATAATGGCATTTGTAGCAACATGGATAGACCTACAGATTATCATACTAAGTGAAGTAAGTCAGATAGAGAAAGAATATGTCAAATATATCATATCAAATATCATATGATATCACTTACATGTGGAATCTAAAAAATGATACAAATGAACTTATTTACAGAACAGAAACAGACTCACAGACATAAAAAACAAATTTATGGTTACCAAAGGGGAAAGAGGGTGGGGAGGTGGGAGGGAGGAATATATTAGGAGTTTGGGATTAGTAGGTACAAACTGCTATACATAAAATGGATAAACAACAAGGTCCTACTGTATAACACAGGGAACTATATTCAATATCTTGTAATAAAGTATAATGCAAAAGAATCCTAAAAAGATTCTTAAAAGATATATATATATCCTAAAAGACATATATATAAAACTGAATCACTTTGCTGTACACCAGAAACTAATACAACATTGTAAATCAACTATACTTAATTTAAAAAAATTAAAATTAAATACGAAGAGAAAATGGTAGGGTCCAAAGGTTTCCTGTAATTTCTTCTGGATCTTTGAGTTTTAAATTTGTTTCCTTAGTAAACCTTGGATGAATATGTATTTGAAATATATGTATAAATATGTCTATATACATATGTGCCTGTATAGATACATAGATATAAAACGTACATACCTATGCATATATATGTATGTTTGCATTTATATTCTGTAGGTCCTATTTCATTGTGAGGAGCTAAAGAATGGGGATGATTTGTTCTAGGGAATTAAGGCATCGAAACCAAATTTAAGATTATAACCATTTTAAGCTTTTATCTTTGAATTTCCTGAAATCAAAGGCAATGAAGATAATTCAAAGAAAATCTTACAGTAAATAAGAAAATGATTAAAGTAAACATATATGAAACATGGAAACTTCTGTCAGGATATAGTTTGGAAATCTGAAATAAACATTTGTTATTATTCCGTGCTTAAAAACGTAAAACTCCTGGTGATTAAATTCATCATGCAGTTGAGTACATTTTACTCTGAACTGATTTAACAGGTTTCACTTGTCACCTCTACTCCTAATACTCAGGGTATTTTCTTCTGATTCCAATTACAAAGATTCTGTAAATTCAATTCTGGTTATCTGGATCTTTATTCTTTATATGTATATGTATGTATATATTCTTTATATGTGTATATATATATATACACACACACACACATATATATTCACCTCTGCCTTGCAAACCATGCTCTATCTGGTTAATATGCATTCTTCTGTCTCTAAGGATTTATTGATTTGGATGTAGCTGGACCTCTCCAATATAAGTCAGTTTGAAAATGCTATTTTTATCCAGATTAAAGAATTTGGAATTCGGCAAGTCAATAGCATATGGAGCATGTCAGGCTGATTCACTCCCTGAGTGGTCTTTTCACATACCCTGGGGTGTGGGATAAACTATGTATAGATTATTCAGGTCTGACTGCACAACATTCTATTTTAATTCCGTTTTACGTTAATAGCTATGCAGAATGTCTAAGAGCGGCAAATCAATTGAAGTACAAGAGATGTATTGAATCATCGATTTTGCACACAGCAAGATATAAAATATTGATTAAAACAAACTAAAGCAATTTTTCCACTATCTTCATTTAAAGTTATCTAACATTTTGATTTCACTAGTTAGTTTTTGCGTACTAGTTAGGTACGCAAAAATAACGAGAAATATTTGAGACTATTTGAGACTCTTTCGAGGCCCATCAGTAAGAACCTATGAGACTTTTATTAATGTTTCAAAAAATGACTTTTCCTAAATGGTCAGCTTTTTATTGATGAGTTGTGCAGAAATAATTTCCCAGTTGATGCTTATTTGGCTCTGAGTTTTGGCAGAGTGAGGTTCTGTCCAGATTATATTAAAAACAATCTCAAAAAGTGTCACATAGAATCATTTGTAAAGGACAATTTTCTTGACAGTTTCACAACGTAATGAAAGAGACGGATCATTAACCAGCTTTACATATTAATGGAGATGCACGTCTCTAAAATGCACGGTTTTCGAATTAAATTGAAATCTTGAAACTAAGCAGACACTCTCAAAATAATTCCAAGTGTTTTACAGGAGTTGAACAAAGGTTAAGGCCCCCGAATTATTTCAGAAATGACAGTTTCCTCTTGGTCCAATTAGGAAACCTGAATGTGGTTATGCTATTGTGGTTCTCAGGACCCTAATTGTACATAAAATCTCTTTCCAAATCATAACACATGTGCTATTTCTAAGTCTCTCTCCATCCTACTAAACAAAAGACAAATTATTAAAATGTGGTGAGATTTCATGCAGAATTGGCAGTCAGCTTAGAGGGCAATAATTTAACACTTGCACCATGAAGTTAAAATTTACCTCCACTCAGTGTAATTCCACTGACCAGGAGCAGGCAGTTGTATTTTTATTTTACTTTACTTTTATGGGAGCAGAGAGATTTAATTACTTCAGTTTAAACAGAATGGCCCACCACTGACCGTTGACAGGGCCTCTGGTGCGCGAATTATGGCAGATAACGTTACTGTTCCCGCGAGCTTCCTGAGGGGCGCCCCGTCTCTGCCCTGTGCTGAGCTGCACAGAGGGCCCCCAAAGTGCCAAACACTCACCTTCTTGCTAAAAAGAAAGATGCTTTGAAGATCAGACTGCTACTCAAATCTGCTGCCTCTGTAATTTGCTTTTCCCTTTGGTAAATTCTTGCTTTGGATGGAAGACAAGGTTTTGCCCCTTTTCTTTGTTTGTACAGAGTAATAATAAGAGTAAAGTGTAATTTCCTCTTCAACGAGGAGTATGGACAGCTAAATATACATTTTTGTTGTTGTTGTTATAAGAAATAAATCAGAGCTTAGCTTTATTTAGAGTAGGAATGGTCAAACTCCCTCCCCCCAAACAAACAATCAAGCAGATTTATAGCAGTGTATCTTAAATATTCCTTTTCCCCCAGCGGCTGTTTCTGGAGCCGTGAACACTGTCTTGATTCCCAGTTAAATAATAAGTTCAGATTTTATTGCTGTTGAATTGAAGTACTCTTCAGATTACTGCGTCTGAGCAGAAAAATATGGAAAGAATTAAACTGTAAGCGTTTGCTATACAACCACATGTTTTAAAAAATAGCTTAAAATGTATAGAATGCATATCATTAAGTATTTACGTTTTAAGAAATTTTTTTTAGTTTTTATTAATTCATTTATTTTTGGCTGCGTTGGGTCTAAGTTGCTGCGCGCAGGCCTTCTCTAGCTGCTCTTTGTTGTGGTGCGTGGGCTTCTCATTGCGGTGGCTTCTCTTGTTGCGGAGCACAGGCTCTAGGCACGGGGGCTTCAGTAGTTGTGGCACGCAGGCTCAGTAGTTGTGTCTCGCAGGCTCTAGAGAGCAGACTCAGTAGTTGTGGCGCAAAGGCTTAGTTGCTCCACGGCATGTGGGATCTTTCCGGACCAGGGCTCGAACCCGTGTCCCCTGTATTGGCAGGCGGATTCTTAACCACTGCGTCACCAGGGAAGTCCCAGTATTTACATTTTAAGTGCATGATACTGTTAGAGCAAAATACGGATGACGGACATTGTTTCCCTCTATCTATCAGAGGCAATGCCATCTCATTGCAAGGGTACCCCTAGGGCCAGCTGCACGGTTTGTGACCTTTGCAGTCACACGGGGCCCTACTTGTAGAGGCCCTCACACTTGGTTTAATGCTCTGCTGTCCCTGTCTGGAAATTCTTAACCATTTTTGAACAGGGAGCACTTCATTTTCATTTGCACTGGGACCTGCGAATCCTGGACTGGTCCTGGGTCCCCCTAACTGTACCCTGTTGCTGGAGTTCACTGGCTTACTTTTTCCTTCTTCCTCCAAGTGTGTTACATGGTTCTTGTCCGGGTTATGGGGTTTAGCTTGTTTTTACCTTTCTGCACTGCTTTTTCTGTTCCATGTTCACGGTGTTTAGATTATAGCAGACGCGAACTTCCTGTGTCTCAGCGCCAGCCATGAATCAGGCTGGGAGCTGGGACCCCAGGGCTGTCAGGGGAGCTGCCTGGTTCCAGCTTTAAAATAACAAGTGCTTGACAGCTGAGTATACACAACTGCAAAATTGTGGCTCTATTCTACGATGCAGTTACGTGTGACATAATAACTAGGGACTTAATTTATTTAGACTTTCTTCCTTGCAATATAATTTCCAATAAATAAATCTCCCAGGGGCAGGAAGATATGACATTTCACAATGCTCACATTTTCCTCCCTCAGTTTGGACCTGTGCTCCTTTCTTGGTAGTGAACAAAATGAACACCACACCTCATAATTTTGCTTTTACCCTCCTTGAAACAGCTAATGCACAGGTCTTGTGAGAATGTAGGGAGTGCTCACGGACTGTGCTAGAACAAGTTACATTTCATTTTTAATGGTTTTTTTTTTCTGTTTTTTTTTTCCAATATATTTTTCTAAGTATCCAAAGCAGCATGGCCGATGATCTGCCAGAGTGTAATAGAAAGCAGAATTTGTCCTTAAGCCACTAGAGCAATGTGCAGAAAATTAGATGTCATTTGTACATGTATGTTTTTCAATTACTTTTAAAATTAAAGTTGAAATGTGTAAATGAAAAGAGAGGAAGGTGAAAGCAAATAGCGAAAAACATCCCTTTCCCTCCGGAGGAAAGAACAGTCATTGTCTTGTTATTATTTAATATTTATATAAGGACAGAGACATCTCGGGCCAAGCACAATGGATGAAATTGTGCCAAAGAGGAGCACAATCCCAGCCTTGAGGAGCTGTCTGCCCAGGGCTAGGTCAAGAGTGCATTCAAGGGAAGGAAGTGAGATGAGGAATCTAGAATTCCACTGTGTGGTGAGTGCCAAGCCACCTGCGGGCTTTGAACAATAGCTTTGGATGGGAAACATTGGAGAAATTCTTCTGAAACGTAGAAAAGTGTACGGTGAGACATGAAGATTAACAATTGTTATGAGTGTGAGTGCCTGTGAACGAGTGGACAAGGATGAAATTGCCATTAGTGTTGGACGAGTGCTGATTATTTAGGTAGGAAGTGCTCAGGCCACGGAGAGAAGGATGTTGTGGATAACCAAATACGATCTTGAGCAGAAACCTAGCCAGACTACAGTTCCCAGTCTGAGTGGCCAATCAGAGAGGACATCGATGAATATATTGAGTCAGAATTTCTCTATCAAAGGGAACGCTGAAGGATTCAGTCTTCTTCTCAGATGATAGCCTTGAGGATTCTATGTGAAATGAACTGTGGTAGACTGAATAAAATTGTCCTTTCTTGTCTCCACATTTATAACTGTTTAAGTGATATAGTAGATGAAAATACTGGTGTTGGGGAGAGAAATAAAGGCATACAAGGATGGTTTAAATTTTGTGTAGCTCCTTCCATGTGTATTTTATTTTCATTGGAGATGCTCATGATCAGTCAGGACAAGATGCCTCATGATGCGGAACAATGTAGGAAGCGAATGGCAGAAAACAGTAAGGGAATAATGTTTGGATGTGTAATTGTCCTTGAAAAAATTTTTAAAGTACTCTAGGAAGAGTAATGAATTCAGCTCTTCAATACAAATGTTGGATACTTGGCAGCTCTCTATAGATTCTTATAGAGTCATTCATGTTGACAGTCTCTTCTCTACTGTTTCCACTCCATGAAATATAACTGATTCTATTCTAGTTATTCTCCTGGGCAAAAAGTAACAGACACCCTCTGCTCACTACTTCACTAGCTCTGCATCTTTTTAAGGTTCTAATTCTTCTCTATTTGATTGTCTCCTTTCCATAATGCATAGTATTAGTATATGTAGTTTCTTGGCACACATAAAACAGTAAAAAATGATACAGATAGAATAGCTGTCTTCCACAGTGCGTAGTACCAGTATATGTAGTTCTTGGGCACATAGAAAATAGTAAAAAAAATGATATAGATAGACTAGAGAGTCCAGAAATAAACTCTCGTATGTATGGTCAAATGATTTGCAATGAGGCTGCCGAGACCTACCATTCAATGAAGAAAGAACAGTCTTTTCAGCAAATGGTACTGGGAAAACTGGGTATCTACATACAAAAGAATAAAATTGAATCTTTACCTTACATTATATACAACAATTAGTTCAAAATAGACCAAAGATTCAAATATAAGAACCAAACTCTGTAAAACTCTTAGAAGAAATCATAGGGGACAATCTCTATGACATTGGATTTGGCAATAATTTCTTGCATATGATGACAAAAGCATAGACAACAAAAGAAAAACTGGGTAAGTGGGACTTCATCAAAATTACACATTTAGGACATCAAAGAGCACTGCCAGGAGGGTGAAAAGACATCCCACAGAATGGGAGAGAATATTTGCAAATCACGTATCTGATGTGGTGTTAATATCCAGGATATATAAAGAACTCCTGCAGCTCAACAACAGCAAAAAACCGAACAACCCAATTAAAAAAAAGCCAAAGATCTGAACAGGCATTTCTCCAAAGAAGATATACAAATGATCAACAAGTACATGAAAAGATACTCAACATCACTAGCCAGAAGGGAAATGCAAATCAAAAACACAATGAGATACCACTTCACATCCATAAGAATGGCAATTATAAGTAAAAAATGAGGAATATACAGTGCTGGGGAAGATGTGGAGAAATTGGAACACTTGTGCTTTGATGGTAGGAGTGTTAAGTGATGTAGCCACTGTAGAAAACAGTATGGTACATTGTCAAAAAGTTAAACATAGAATTCCTGTGGAACCCAGCAATTCCACTCCTAGGTATATACCCCCAATAATTGAAAGCAGGGATTCAAACATACACTTCCACAGCCATGTTCAATGTTCAGCAGCATTATTCACAAAAGCCAAAAGGTGAAAACAACCTGCATGTCTATCCACAGAAGAATGGATAAACAAATGTAGTCTATGTATACAATGGAATATTTTTCAGCTTTAAAGAGGAATGGAATTTTGACACATGCTACAACCATGGATAAACCTTGAAGACATATGTTAATGGCAATAAGCCAGACACAAAGGACAAATATTATATGATTCTAGATAATTATATGAAGTATCTAGAATAGGAAAATTTATAGAGACAAAGTAGAATGGTGGTTGCCAGGGGCTGGAGGGAGGAAGGGATGGAAAGTTATTGTTTAATGAGTTTCAGTTTGGGACAATGAAAAAGTTCTGGAGAAGGATAATGGTAATGATCGCACAACATTGTGAATGTACTTAATGCCACCAGATTGTACACTTAAAAATGGTTAAAATTGTATAAAATGGTAAAAACATAAAAAAAGTATAGATGGGAAATTTTCTTGGAGACATATTCTTTTTTCTAGCTTTGGCAGGTCATGCTGATCTATCCACTTTTTATTGTTGTGAGCAGGAAACAGGAGTTGTGTATTGCCCACGAGACTTGCTACCTGCTGTAACCACATTGACTTTATTGACTAACTTACCAATCAATAACCTGCTTTAAAGATAAAGTGAACCCAGTTAAATAATTAATTTGTACATTTAGATATAGCCTGCAGATCTTGACAGCAGTTTTAGAACCAATTAAATCTATCTCCTAAAACTTAGCAGTATGTTATTATCTCCTTATCAAAACTGGATTGAAACAGTAAGATCCTAGGCAATGCTCTGGGTAGACACGAAGAAAGTCAAGTGAGGGCTTCCCTGGTGGCGCAGTGGTTGAGATTCTGCCTGCTAATGCAGGGGACACGGGTTCGAGCCCTGATCTTGGAGGATCCCACATGCCGCGGAGCAACTGGGCCCCTGAGCCACAACTGCTGAGCCTGCGTGTCTGGAGCCTGTGCTCCGCAACAAAAGAGGCCACGATTGTGACAGGCCCGTGCACCGCGAAGAGGAGTGGCCCCCGCTTGCCGCAACTAGAGAAAGCCCTCGCACAGAAACGAAGACCCAACACGGGCAAAAATAAATAAATAAAAATTTTTAAAAAAAAAAAAAGAAAGTCAAGTGAGACGTATGTACGAAGCTATATGATTTTATGCACACGCATATCCTATCTCCCCAACCAGATTGTGCGTTCCTGAGTGTATGGAAACACTTGGGATCCCTCACAAAGCTTAGCACAAAGCTTTGGATTATTAACGATTCCTCACTCGTTCATCTCCCCATGATTTACCAAATAATGTTCTGCTTGAGGTGTTGGATGAGAGTTAGGGAAACAAAAACGAAAAACAGAAAACGAAACAAACAACCACCAAAATCTCTTGCTTTACTAGCAGAGACAAACAATTACAGTCCTACTGGTACATTGATGGGGTGAGCAGGGGTGTTAGGGGAAAACCCTGCTCGATCAAGAATATTTGGATAAGTGTTTTGAGGGAATGTAATACCCAGAATGTTCCACAGGATCAGCAAGAGCAGCCAGACAAGTGATTTCATGAAATGGAGCCACAGAAGAGTCAAGGTTACCCAGGTCCCCGGGAGAAGCCAGCCCCAAACGCTGGAGGTACACCTGCTGCCCCACATTTCTGCTGTCTACTCATCTCATGAGTCATCCAAAGTGTATTTTGAATCACAGAGATGAAACATGACTTCTGCACACATATTACGCATAAAAGGTGTTACAAACTTACTTTCAGAAGTCCTTAGTTAAATTTGCCCTTTACCTTTCCTCCCCCTGACCTAATTATTTCTTTGAAAATGTTTTCTAGGCTCCACTGTGCCGCCTGGTTACACGTGACAATCAGAGTGGGGGAAGGGAAGGGAAGTAAAGGCAGATGATTATGGATGAACTGACAAGACAGAAGAGTTGTACATGATTTGTAATTATAACGTTTTTCTTCCCCAGAACTTTAATAACTTAGGCTGTATTTCTTCTTTACTAATTTTGTTACCAATAAATATTTACTAAATTACCAAGGTGTCTTCATCTTCAGAGAGGAAAGACCAGGTCTAACTGTAAATAAATCAGTTTTTGCCTGAACATGAATGAACAGCTTCATTTAACAACACACGAATACATTCAAACATTGTTCCCTCAAGGCCTTCAATTGTAAATATTGAGTATTACGGCATAAGTTTTTTAGATAAGTAGCTTAAAGCAATTTAAAGTATGAGTGGGCTCTGATGAAATTTTTAGATAGGCTGTGATGTATTTATACAGGCAAAATGGAGGTGGAATTGACATGTCATTAATTTGAAAAAGGTATTCATTTTGAATATAAATAGAAATGAACTGATTAAGGTGATATGCCATATGAACAGAATAAGGACACCAAATATTGACTTTGAGCTCCTGGTATAAAACATAATTTTTTATGCTTTTATTTTTAACCATTTATTCAATATACATTAACTGAATAATATGTTATTGCTGAGGTCACAAATGTGAATGAGATACACCCTGGATTCTGGGGGAGATACTAATATGATGCATATAGTAGAGTATGGGATGAGTGAAATAAACAGAGTACTTAAGACAGGACAAAGATAAGTTGGTAGGTAACCCAAAGGAGTTTTATCCAAGAATGTGACATTTGAGGCAGCTCATGATGTATCTCTAAGAAAGAAGAGAGGGAAAAACCTTGCAGTCAGGGAGAAAGTGGATCTTAGACTCGCCATTAAAAATTTATAGCAGTTTACAATAAACGGCCTAAATGGTGACGATGTTACTATTCATGATTACGGATAATTTCCTACGTGGCCGACACAGCTCAAAGCATTTTATATGTATTATCTTTTTTTAGTCCTTACAATATGTCTGTGAAATAGATTCTTGAATCAGTTTTCTATTGTGTTCCACCCCCAAACTTGCTGGCTTAAAACAATCACCATTTGTTTAGCTCATGACTCTCTGTGGGTTTGCAATTCAAGCTGGAAGCATTGGGTGATCCTTCTGGTCGCTCAGTCTTCCTCATGAGCCTCTGGTCAGCTGCTGGGTCATCTGGGGTCTGGCTGGTCTGGAATGGCCTCAGCTGTGTTGTCTCGGCTCCGTGTGGTGTCTGGTTTTCAGCGGGGCAGGTTTCTAAGAGAAAGAGTGGATAAACAAAAGATTCTTGAAGTCTACGTTCAGAGAGGGCACACACGATCATCTCTTCTGTTTGTCTATGGCCTAAAGCAAGTCACAAGGCCAGCCCGACTCAAGGGGAGGGAAATTGACTCCACCTCGTGATGGGAAAAGTTGTAAAATCACATATCAATGGGGCACAGGTTCAGGAGGAGTATCATGACCAAGGTTACAAACAATCTTCCCTAGCACTCTTATGGTTTCCACTTCACAGATGACGAAATGGAGACATAGCCTAAGAGACTATAAATAGGTGAGCCATGACTTATGCATTGAGCTGTCTGATGCCAGAACCTGGACTATGAAATTCATTAAAAAAATAATATGGGCTGGTGGATGGCCAGAGAGATGGGTAAATGGATAGAGGTGTGATAAACCAAATAGTGTATAAAGTGAATTGCAGAACCTAGGTGGCTAGGATCCCCTCTAAAATTCTTTCAACCATTCTATATGTTAGAAATTTTTCATAGTAAAATCTTGGAGAACAAAAACTTAGATTCTGAGGTTTTGAAACTAGGATGTGAAATAAGGCTCTGGGTTTGAATCTAGGCTCTGCTGCTTGCTCGTTGTGTGATCTTGAGAAACTTCCAGAAAGTTCTCAAGTCTCAGTTCCCCAATCTGTAAACTGGGGGAGAGATTGACATCTAATCCTAAAAGTGCGGATTAAATAAGCATTAGCATTCAAATAACATGAATATGTAAAGAGCTTTTCACATTGTGTGCAGGCACAGCGCTAAGCATTTCACATGAAAACATATCAATATATAATAACTTTCAGGTAAGAACATAAAACACGCTTGGAATCCTTTCAGTTGTTAAAGTTTTCTCTCAGAATATCTACAATAAGTCTTACCTGTTATATTCCAACCCGATTGAACAGTCATGTATATTTTTACTGAACGCTTAGTTATTTGCCGATTGACTTCAGAATGAGAAGCTCTCTTACTTGACTTACACACTATAATTTTTATAGAAAGAATTAGCAAGGTACAGAAAAATTTAGAATGTTAAAAATTTTAAAACAGTGTATTTTTTGAAGAACCACTGTATCCCAAGATGAAAAGATGCTCATCAGAATTTTATTTCAAGCCATTTAATAGAAGCTTAAATAAGTCAAATGTAGATATTGAGAAAGTCTTTCACTCAGCCCTTCTAAGGAATGAAGTACCAACACATGCCACATCATGGATGACCCTTGAAAACACTATGCTAAGTGAAAGAAGCCAGGCAGGCATAAAAGACCACATATTACCTGATTCTACTGAGATGAAATGTCCAGGATAGGCAACTCTACAGGGACAGAATGTAGATTAGTGGTTGCCTAGGATCAGGAGTGGAAGGAAGGACAGGAGATGAGGTGCATAACTAAAGGCATGGTATTTCTTTTTAAGGTATTGAAAATATTCTAAATTTGGCTCTGACGATGGCTCACATAGCTGTGTATATGTGCACATATAATAAACACCTCTGAATTGCACAGTTTAATTGTGTGATATGTGACATATTTCAATAAAGCTGTTACAAAAGAAAGTCTTTGACCAAATATATATAGTAGTGAACACTGTAATGTGTAAATGCTCAGTATTTTTTTAGTTCACATGTTTTTCCTCCAAAATATATTCTTACTAATACAGTATTTCTCTGTGAGGCACACATTTAAAAGTACTATTTTAAAGGAGACCGCCTTTTTTCTCTATTTCACTAACATATTTTTCTGAAGATCAATATATTATTCTAACAGCTTATCCATTTAAATTAATCTATAAGATTATTATAAAATTCTTAAAGGTTTCTTGTGAAATACGACATGAATCTGTGCCATTAAAATGGAACTATGAGAGAAAAAAACCCATCCAGTTAAAAGGGTGATTCAAAATGACTTCCTTTTCAAATTAAAATAGGCCCCCCCAAACATAATAATTTTAAATATAAAAAGTAATTCACAGTATTTTCATGTATAAACCTATCAGTGATGTTAGCTGACAATATATTCTTACAATTGAAAGTAAAATAAACCTAAAATTTAGTTTCTTTGCTTTTCCATATCATAATACAAAAGTATTTATTTTGACAAAGATAAACAAGGAAACTGAGAAGGGAGAAAATCTGGAGCAAAGATAAAACAAAATAGGATTAAATTATTCCTCAATAAAGAGACCAGAAATGTAGGCATCAAGGAGAGAATGAAGATTTCTGCAAAATTCATCAGCATTAACTGGGTCTACAAATATCACAGGATCAGTACCCCAGACGGTCCGCTTGGCCTCCACTCTTCCCCCTGGTAAAACTTTTCCAAGTTTGCTGAGTGATGTCAATGCAAAGTTTTCCCAAACTTCCTGGAAGTTTTACAAGCAATTCACTGGAGATACAAAAAATATCTGGGGCTTTAGCCAACAGCATTCCTCTGTGAATACTGGCTCTCAATTTGCTTTTTATTTTTCTTAATTAGGGTTATGCAATCTTAAAGATTTACAGTTAAGGAGACAAGCAAAATATAAAATTTAAAGAAGAAGTAACAAATATGAAAATCATCATTCCTTTTAACCCTACCATGGACAGGATTTTTTTATTCTATGTAGAAACAGGCTGTTTTTTTCTACATGAGCATCCTTTCAATTAGCTCTCAGATTAAATCTTAGTGGAGCTTATTAAATGAATGCTTTAATTTATTGGGTTAGTGGGGGAAAGTGTAATTAATGACATTTAAGCAAAAGGGCATAGGTCCTGAACTGGGAGTGAAAAAGGCAAAAGAAAAAATCATGTCTTATTTCTCTCCAAAATTCAATTTTTTTATCATCAGTGTTTTATTCATTGGTTTTCCTTTTTCGTCTTCGAATTCCATTGTCTGGACATGTCTCAGTGTGAATACTAAATATGAGATCAACTACGCATTTGCTGCACCTCAGACAAAATCTTATTCTGGGTTATTAGTGTCTGATGGTACCAACTTTTCTCACGGGTTTAGCAAGCACAGTCTCTGGGAGAGGCTTTTTTGGGGGAAAGATTGGCCAGGAAAAATGCGTGTCCTTCTTGACAGCCCTTCCAGGTTGGATGTCCCTGAACGTATATGGGGTGGTGTCCCTTTAAGCACAAGGAAAGGGCAGGTCCCGCTGTTATCCTTGACCCTCTGACAAAATAGTCAGGCGCTGTTTGTAAAAGAGCCAAGTAATTAAAAGTATCCCAGGGTTATGGTGAAATAGGGCAAGTAAAACACACTCCTGGATACCAGCTCTCTTTCAGGACCAGCTCTTTTGTATTTTCTCTCTATTTTGTTTTCTTCTTTATTTCAATTTTTCATGGCACAGTTTCCCCTCTCTGACATTGTTCTTCTCTGTCAGTTGGCAAAATGATAAGCTCCATTATTACTGCTTCTCTAGCTGGAGGCCTGGAGCTATTTGCTTCCAATCCTCAAGTCACCCCAAATTCCTGAGCTGTATTTTTTTCCCTCTCGATTTCAGAAGAAATTATTAAATAGAATAGGAAAGGGTATAGGGATAGAGTGATTCAGTTACACAGGGAACTGATGAGACATTTCTCACCATTTCATGTGTTTTCCTTTATGATGATATTTCTAGCAGAAAGGGAGGCTTGAGGTGCTCTCCTTGGCTTCCTCCAGGTTGACCATAGATCCCCTTAACCCAAAACCACCTGGGTATATGCATGTTGTGATGGCCTAATGATTAATCATTTGTCTCTCCACTCTCAAAAGTGTCCTGAATTAGATGATAGTGGTCGCCCGAGTTCTCTCTCCTGTTGAACTGTTGGGTAACTTCCCCATAAATAGAGAAATTAGTTCTAATTTAGTTTAGAGAGTTCACAAGCCATTCTCTAGTTAGTCACCCTTGCTTCTGTTAGGAAATAACTATTTGTACCATTAGACTTTGAGATCGAAACAATTTGTTCCTGTTCAGATACTCCCCACATCTCTAAATGGTGGTATTTGGGAGCAGTAGAATACATGGGCTTTGTGTCATGTAGTGTGGGTTTGAATCTCTTATGCCACTCAATAACCTTGGGCAACTCATCTAACTTCTCTGAGCCTAAATTTCCTTTTGTGTCATATGTACCTAATAATGATTTCCACTCTGGATTATCATGAAGATTAAATAATAGATGGTTATAGTTGTACGATTATTGTAATCCATATATCCATCCATCCATCCATCATCCATCCATCCATCCATCCATCCACCCATCCAGATGTTTTATCCTTCTATAGATTATTTAAGCAGCATGCCTAACACTACAATTCAAAGTGATTTAAAATAATAAGAATGTATTATGTTGCTTAGACAAAGCTCTAAATTTAAATAATGCATGGTTAATTTATTTCTTAAGTTGATTTCATCCTAAGGCAGGTTCCTCAGGATTGCAACCTGGCTGTAGCAGTTCCAGGCATCACATTCACTCTCAACAACATCCAGAGACAGAAGAAAGTGCTGCCTCTATCTTGTGTCTCCATCCTATGTCCTTGTGAGGAAACTTTACCAGAGGCTCCACCTCACATTTCCTCTCCCTCCTTCTTGGCCCGAATTATATTGCATGCCAATGTACTTGTCTATTACTGGTAAGGAAAACGGTAACCTCAAGATAAGTTGGCCAAGGGACTTCCCTGATGGTCCAGTGGTTAAGACTTTGTCTTCCAATGCAGGGGGTGCGGGTTTGATCCCTGGTTGGGGAGCTAAGATCCCACATACCTCACGGCCAAAAAACCAAAACATAAAACAGAAGCAATATTGTAACAAATTCAATAAAGACTTTAAAATTGATCCACATCAAAAAAAAAAAAAAAACTTAAAAAAAAAAAAAGATGAGTTGGCCAAGACGCCCCTTCCTGGTTGGAGAGAATTGGGAGTCGGATTAAATCAGGGACCTGTGTGCCTGCAGGAGGAAGTGCATGTGCCCGGGATGAATATAGCCTGGGCATCTGGATATCTGAATTCCAGCCAAGGATGTGACATCAGATTTCTTCATGAACTTGAGAAAGTCATTTTCCCACCCAGTCTTCCATTTATCTGTGTAAAGTGTGCTGTTGACTTCCTAATAGTAGAAGGTCTCTTCAGCCATTAACATTGTGCTTGGGCTACTCAAAAACCACAGTCCTAAATTCACATGGACACCCTTCCTATTTTATAATCTATTTCAGTTTCCCACACAATTTTTAGATACTGATGAACTGATAAGGGTACTAGAATAAGTTAGAAGACCTGGTTTCAAGCCCAGATTCACTGAATAATGCTGTGACTGCAATTCATTAATGAAAACCCTCTTGGTAAGCTGTAAAGAGCTGTACAAATCCAAATGATGGCTAGAGTGCATTTGACAAACTGGTATGATTAAAAAACACACTTTCTTTTTCCACAATTCTGGGTCCCTTTTGGAATTAGTTTGCATAACTAGCTTGGGGATGGTACAACACTCAGGACTGTACCTTGAACTTGTTTCCACATCTGCTTTTTGCTCCTCCTTGAATGCGGGTGTTAGAGAAACAGAAAAGGCGTGCTTTTGCTTAATTAATCCACTCTTCCCAACATGTTCACTGTTTACAAATGATTTTCATATACCAAGTTGAACCTTAGAACACGAAGATGTTTGCATGACTCATATAAAGTTATGAGATCAACAGTAGTAGTGACATAACCTGCTGTTGCCCAGTACCATGCTTTTTTTTCATTGAAATATAGTTGATTTACAATGTTGTGTTGATTACTGCTGTACAGCAAAGTGATTCAGTTATACATGTATATACATTCCTTTTTTTAATATTCTTTTCCATTATGGTTTATCATAGGATATTGAATCTAGTTCTCTGTGCTATACAGTAGGACCTTGCTGTTTATCCATCCTACATATATAATAGTTTACATCTACTAACCCCAACCTCCCATTCCATCCCTCCCCACACCCCCTCCCCCTTGGCAACCCGGTCTGCTCTCCATGTCCATACCACGCTCTTTCTATCACTCTTTGTCCTTTAACGTCCAGGTTGAGACGTGGCCTTTAGGAAGTGACCACCCAGACTCCACTTTTCCCTGGAAGACGTCCTGTGGCAAGTGTGAGGGTGTGCTTGCTTCTTTCCAGCAACATAAGCGAGAAGGGGGAGGGGCAAGGATTGTAATGCTGTGTAGCGCCACGCACCTCCCTAGTGGGATTCTGTTGAGTGAGGAGGCCGCATCTCCAGGGCATGCACACTGTGGGGTGGACACCGAGGGGCCAGCGCACTGACTGAGTCGAAGTGCTCTGTGTCTCGGAAGCTCAGCTTCCTCGTGCAAAAAAAGTGTGTGTGTGCATGCGTGTGTGTGTGTGTGTGCATGTTAGGGGTTGATAGGGCTTGGGGTGGAATGTGAAAAATAAGTAGATCTCTAGCCTCTTCCCAGAGCTAGCGTTCTAACATTCCAGGTTCTTAAAGAGCCACCCTGCAAAGGGCGAGCAGATTCAGGGAGAATTGCATTGTGAAGAATTACAGTTTCAGGATGTTGTGGACCAAATGACAATTAGAGTGAAGGACGGGTGCTCAGAGAGCTGATAACGGCGACCAGTGGGGCAGCACGTGGCAGTGCTACGGGTGATGGGGCAGCTGCCGAGAGCGGCGCCAGCGGCAGGGAGGCTCCAAGGGGTCCACATGCCCAGCGAGGATGCTCCGGATGTCACTGACAGGAGCCACCTTCGGGGCTGTACCTGGGACTGTCACAGAGGACAGCAGGTTGAGTTCATGCCAGGGAACGGACTCGGCATGAACCTTCCCTATCTGTTGTCTTTCTGAAAAGTGCCCAGACTTTTCTTTATGCTTCGTCTTCTTTTCTTCTGATTTTGAATGTCTGAAACCATCTTAATAAAGGATCACATTTTACCTTTTTTTTCTTCTATCCAGGTGGGTGAGGGTCTTGAAAAATAAATCTTGTTAAAAAATTAAACCATATGTATTTATTCAGGAAGCTCCCTGAGAAGGTCAACAAGTGGCACTGAGTTCTCAGCTGTCACCGTCTCTGTTATCAGCCTAGTCATTTGTTTTTTTATCCTCTTTCCTGTCTTCTGGTCATTTTTCTGCTCATTAGCTACTTGAGCTTAGGGTGAACAAGAAATGAGATGGAATTTTAAACCTGTCAAATTGAAGTCTGGTGAACAGCCTTGTGGAGGTATAATGGGCAGAGAGGAAGGAATAAATTCTATTATCTGGTAGGAATAGTAGTTGCAATAGAAAAATTAGTCTTAACTTACTTTTCCTTCCCTGATGTCGGTAACTGATCGTGGCACAGTCTCCAGTATCACCTAGGGGTGAATCCGACTCTTCAAAATATAGGTTCAAAGAATTATAGATACCAGAGCTCCAGAAGGGCATACCTATCAACCACACCTCTCAATTTATAGATAAGGAAACTATGATCTGAAGATATAAAGAGACTTACTTTTAGGTTTAGAACCGTTGCCATTTATGGAAGGCTAGTGAGGACTGAGGTCACAGTCCAAAACCCCAGCGTGACAGCCCTTCCACCATGCTATCTTGAATTGCCAAGGGTCAAAGTGCTTGTGACAAAAAAGGCCCAACTGGAGCACATTTATTAAAGACCACTGAAAGCAAATTTGTTGTTAAGCTTTTTGTAAGTTATCATTCCCCTCAGGGTACCAAGGATATCTTTAATCTCTGTATTTCCAAGGCCAACCATAGCTCTGATATAGAGTAGGTTCTCATTAACTATTTGGTTAATGAAATGAGTATTTTATGTTGTCTTTAGTTAAAGATTTTAAAACTAGGTATCAAGTTTTCATAAATAAGTACCCATAGAATTAGAAATATTCACATTTTTAGTATCCAAAAGAGTCAAGTTGTTGATTTGATTGTCCTTTTTCATGATGCGATTTTCTTGTCCTGTATGAGGCTGTGTCCTTGGTCCTTCCAAGTTATCACGGAAGCAGCAAGACTGCTCAATACATGACAAACATCGTTAATAGAGTTTCCTTTTCATTCTTTTATTTTTATATCTAATACTGAGAAGGTAATTATTGAGCCAATAACAGCCCATGACCCTCCCAACAAGTTTTTCTTTGGATTATGTCACCATTGTGATTTTAGTATTTAACTGACATTACAACTCAGTGAAACAGTAACCTGGATTTTTTGACATCATTCTGTACGTTACCGTAAGAGCATCTTGGTGAGCTATAAACTGCACAGATTTTAAATCAAAACATAACTGGCTTCAAATGTTTGCTCTGTCACACACTGACTGTGTGGCCTGAAACAGCCTTAGTTTCCTCACCTGGAACAATGGAGCTTAGAACCATCCTTGCCCGAGTCAAGAACAGAGGGTTCTTTTGAGGATTAAATTTAAAAATCACATGAAGTCTTAGAAACATCCCATGAGGCACGCTGCCTGGCACAGAGCAAATGCCTAATCAATGTCTGATGGATAAATAAGTGGTGCTCAATAAATGCTATTTCTCTCTTCCTAAAGTTCTTAAAGTGGGAGCCATTTGGCTGTAAGCAGAACGTGCCAGATAAAGTACCATCTTCCCCTTTTTTCTCTCTGCCTCTGCCGAGATGGAGGAGGGATCTCCCCCCGGTCAGAGAGGTTAGGGGAGAAGACAAATGGGAAAGACATTCTCCGTTTAGCCCTCAGCCTCTTCGCGCTGGGCTGGGTGAAAATGCAGCGCGGCTTCTGGGGGGTTTGCTCTTTTGTTGGACCCTGGAGGGAAGAGATGAGTTTTACATCTGTCGCTGGCTGTGGAACATTCAGCTAAAGAGGTGCCTCTCCGCTGGAAGACGCTCGGGCATCCTGGCTGTCGGTCAAACTGCTCTTCCTCTGGATGCTCGGGTTCGCCCCGGAGACTCCCATCTGAGATGTTGGCTATTGCAGCTGTGAGAGTGAAAGCAGCTGACAGAAGAAGCAGAATGCAGAAACTAAAGCCCTCACATCCCCAACGCACCCTAATTGCACGATAAAATATGGAAGGCGGGGCTTAGGAGACGTAGCATGTCACTCCTCGGGGTCTGGCGGGGTCCCTCACCAGCCGGGCAGCACCAGGCCCAGAAGGGCCCAGCCACTGGTCTAGGCTTCAGGGAAAAAACAGGCAACAACAACGCCCTGGTCACTCCCCCGAAGCCTCTGAGGGTTTTTTAATAGGGATCTCTTGGGCTTTGAGTCGAATGTAGTCACAGTGGTTGACCGTCTAATCTGCCTTTCAGAAAAAGTACCCTGCACATCATACAGGGAAGACAATGGAAGCCCCCTGAATCCAAATCAAAAGGCTCACATGACAGGGTTTTCAGTGGGTTCCCAGATTTGAGGCATGAGGCTGCCGGGGGGGCGGGGGGGGGGCGGCAGAGAGGTAAGTCGAGGAAGCGGCTCGGCTGCAGCTGACAGCGCCTCCTGTTGTATAAATCCCAGCCCCTGCAGAAGGGATCCTGCTACAGGGAGAAACGGCGATGTGGATTGTTCAGCTGGCAGTCGGGTACTTGGCCTTCTGTGGAACTGCTCCGCTGATGCTGACAGCTCCAGCGTTCCCAGTGTGCAGCAGTGGGATTAGAAATCCTCCTCCCAGCCAAGATTGCTTCCAACAGCTGGACTCAGAGCCCTCCCCGCCTCCCACCTCTGTTCCATTTCTTGCTGGAGACCATCTGAGAGGGGAGTTTAAAATGACTAAATGTCTTTTGGGTAAAGAGCTTTGACTTTTCCAGACTGAACTGCCAAAGACCTTCAGGAAATTAAAGAAAGAAAGAAAAAGTGAGATGCTCTGTCTGGTGAATGGCATTTCTCGAATTTGGTGGCTGTAGGGTGATTAGGCTAGAGCTGCTGGGAATTCTGAAGTGTTACTTATTTGCCTTGGCACAGAGTTAGAATGCTGAGCAGCAGAGTGAAAATGGGGTGACAGGATAAGGGCAATGAGAGGAAGCAAATCCATTGTGAGATAGCTGGGTTCTGAAAATCGGAGAGTTCGTTTCCCCAGAGGAGGGAAACAGGAATATTACCTCATTGCAAAACAGTCACTAAAATATAATTGAGTGCTCCACAGATGACAGAAGCTCACAGCTAGCAATGTCTAACTTCATTTTCAGTGAAAGTTAAAAGCAAAATCAATACCCTGATGAAAAGCAATAATACAAATGAGGGAGGGAGGGAGGGAGGGAGGGAGGGAGGGAGGGAGGGAGGAAGGAAGGAAGGAAGGAAAGAAGAAGGAAGGAAGGAAGGAAGGAAGGAAGAGGGAATCCTTACCATGCTCTTCAGATCCTGTTCTTGGAAAAATGCAACTGGACGGGGACTTGTTAAACAGAGCGTCTTCTTGGAGACACAGCAGAGGATGTGGGATGTTCGTGAGCCGGAAACTTCTGGCCCTCCCTCCCTTCTTTCCAAAGATCCACATGCCTGTCAATCTGTATGAAACTAGAACAATGCGGAAACAGCATTAGTCCATCTCATCCACACATGCACACCAGCATTTCACACCTTTTCCAATGTATGTCAAAAAAAAAAAGGTTAAAAATATTTTTAAGTAAATACATATTAAGCACATATGAAGTTCAGAGGTAACTTCCCTGGATTTTGTTGTAGGATGTGAGTGGATTGACAAAGTAATTATTCTAGTAATAATTCTCTATAATTATAGAGGATCAGCTAATTTGAGGCTATTGTATACATCATTTTCCATGATCCTGCTCTATATTTTTTGACTCAATAGATCGTCATTTAAATTCACTGAATGATGAAATACCATTTTACTTATAGGTTTATCAAATTCTGCAATGTGGCCAGCTCAGGGCTGGAGGAAAGGCAGTCCTTATCTTACAGGTGGCTGGAGAAGGAATTATCGTACGTGCAATATGTAATGAATGTAGCTTGTGGGAGAAGGTACTAGGGCACTAACTTGGCAGTGGGAAGGGCACCCCATAGGAAGCAGCCTTTGTGCTGTACCTTGGAGGCTGAGGCAGAGTAAGAGTGGAAGGACACAGCTCCAGCAGAGGGACAGAGCTTACAGACAGACACATCAGATCCAAACATCACTGCAGGTGATGGGCAGACATCACTGGGTTTTGTGGAGAATAGCTGTGATCAGACTTAACCATCATTTAGCAACCTGCACCTTGAACTTTAACTTAACTTGACAGGGTCTTGTTAAAATGCAGATTGTGATTCATCAGGTCTTGGGTAGGGCCTGCAATTCTGCATTTCTAAGGAGCACCCAAGAGATTTTGCTCATCTGAGGAGGACACTTAGAGTACAGATAACCCAAAACAGCTCCTGCTAAAATACTTAGAAAATCTGCATAAACTATTAAATTAAAATTAAAAAATTCTTTTAAATGTGTGGCTGAGCCCCCAAGAAAATAAACAAAATCCTCATGGGCCTGAGACAGCGAGCCTGGAAAGTATAAAATAGAGAATAACAAGCCAAGGCAAAAGCAACCACTTTGGCGAGATTTGCTAGTCATTGGGACCTAGGAGACATCCAGAGCAGGAGACAGGGCCTTGGACCCCCTGGGCTGAATTCATATCCTCGCACAAAGCCAGGACCTCTGAAGGGTTAAACATGTGTCAAACTGTGCACTGGAAAAATTCTCCCAGGGACACAAGGGAAAAAGGAAGAAGCTCATCCTATTCTATGTAGTAAGTGGAGTTAAAAAAAAAAACTTCTGGGACTTCCCTGGTGGCGCAGTGGTTAAGAATCCACCTGCCAATGCAGGGGACACGGGTTCAAGCCCTGGTCCGGGAAGATCCCACATGCTGCTGAGCAACTAAGCCCATGCGCCACAACTACTGAGCCTGTGCTCTAGAGCCCGTGAGTCACAACTACTGAGCCCATGTGCCACAACTACGGAAGCCCGTGCGCCTAGAGCTCGTGCTCCGCAACAAGAGAAGCCACTGCAATGAGAAGCCCGCGCACCGCAATGAAGAGTAGCCCCGCTCGCCACAACTAGAGAAAGCCTGCGTGCAGCAATGAAGACCCAACGCAGCCAAAAATAAATAAATAAATGAATAAATTATTTTTTAAAAAAGCTTTCGCTGAGAGTTTGGGGTTATTGCCTTTGCCTCCTATGGCTGTGGTTTCCAATTTATACACCCCTCACTCTCTTGGAGGCCCAAAGCTGAGAGATAATCAAACATGGTCCTAGGTCAGGGATTGATCTCAGGTGCCCTCAGCCTGCAGCGGCTTGAAGCAGGATTTCGGTTCTGGACCAGAGACTGAGGTCAGGCCACGGCAGTGAGAGCGTTGAATCCTAGCCTCAGACCACCAGGGCCAGTGGCCAGTGACAAGACCCTGGCCCGTCAGCTGTGTAGAAATGAATTTCCACGTAGAAGCAGAAAGTAGGGAAGCGAGTAAAGTGCTTATTAGGAGGAAAAAGAGTACATGTGGATAGGTACACAGGTGGGCTCAGAGACAGAGTCGTGCCCGCGTGGTAGTTTGAATCACTTATGTGGGGCATTTCTTCCGGGTTTCCTTTGGCCAATCATCTTGCTTTGCCTGGTTCTGAGTCCGCATTTGGTATATCTCAGGGTCCTCCCACGTGTGCGCGCGCATCTCTTAGCCAAGATGGATCCTAGCAAAGAGACCTCTGGGTAGGTTGATAGTACTTACTATGGGGTGATGCCCCCTCTCTTTTGACCTCTGAGGAGCCTTTCTGCGCATGTGTAGTCAGGAAGGTCTCCTTGACCTTGAGAATGAGATATGTGATCTCTATCTTTTATCTGGGTAGGGCTCACCTCTTCTCTCGCTCCTGCTATTTTGGAGTATCTGTCCACAGAGGACAACTCCAGCTGTTCCGCCTGGGGCCCATTTGTCTCCTGCCTCATGATAACCCCTGAAGCCAAGAGTAAGCCTTACTTCCTCAGGTTGGTTTGAATGAGAATTCCACAGACAAAATGCCACTGAAGAGGAACTTACAATGGGAAGGGTATGAAAACTACGAATGGGTGATATACCATGAGCAAGAGCCAGAAAACACAGTACACAGCAGGATTGTCTTCCAAGAACTTCAAACAATAAAGCTCTTTGAAGCTACAAAATAAACATGTTTCAAATGATTAAAGATATCAAAGAAAGGATAGGCATATAAGATCAATCGTAAGGATATTTGAAGTGTCTTATCTGCTCTTCCTATAAAGTAAGGCCCAAAAAAGCAGATAAGGAAAGTCATTGCCCCTGGGCAGCCCTGAACATCTCTTGGTACAGAGATGTACCTTATCCCAATTTGTTCTGCCAGCACTTAAGATTTGAGTCCTGGTTGCAGAGTGAAAACAACCTGATGTTTTCCCCCATTGAAGTGAGTTTCACTTAAGTTTCCAGAAAGATGTATTAGATAGGCAATTATTTTTGATTTTTAAAAAGCTAAAAATATTAGAAACATTTTGCTTATTGTTGTTTCCTAGGGAATCAAAATAGTTCAGGAAGATTACAACTTCTGGTAAAAAGGTGTTTATCATCTTCATAAAAAAAAAAGAAAAAATCGTGGATACATGAATGTTGGCAAAATAAAACTCAGCAGGTGTGATTTGCACGTATATATTTAACCACTCCATGCCATCTTCAATATTTTTTCAGTCCTTCCTTTAGTCGTCTTTGTATCTTTGTTGCCTTTTTTGTTTCTAACGTGGTAGAATTTTATGCATACCTCTATGAGGGCATTGACATCTATTGGCAAACTTAGGCCTACAAGCCAAATCCGGGCCACCTCATGTTTTGTATGGCCTATGAGCTAAAGACGTTTTTTGCATTTTTTAATGGTCAAAACAAATCAAAAGCATTCTATTTCAAGGAACATGAAAATTATACGAAATTCAAATTTCAGCATCCATAAATAAAATTTTATTGGAATACGGCTCATTCATTTCCAGCAGAATTGAGCAGTTTGAACAGAGACTCTGAGCCTGAAATATTTACTAGCTGGCTCTTCACAGGAAAAGTTTGCTGACCTTTGATTGTTTGTTGCCTTTCATCTTCTTTTCTCTCCTACAAGTGGTTAAAAACAAAAACCTTAGCACTGATTTGCAAAATAATTTGCTTTCTTTACTGTACACAAAAACTGGTATGCAGAATGTGGTGTACTGGCATGCTGGCAGCAGAGCTTGAAAAGGGCAAGATAGTAATGCTGGTTAATATTTAGCATATTAAAGAGAGATGGTGTCTAAGCCTACGGGACCCTCATGTTATGCTATTTTACAAAACATTCTATCCATCTCCCTTAAAAATATGAAGTTGGTGCTATTTGGTTACCTGATTTAAAATACAGCATGTAATTGAAAGAACTAATACTATATATTTTTGAAAATATTCCTTAATTCACATTTCCTATTCATTCAAACTGGGCATTCCTCCTAACAATGAGTATGAATTAATTATGCTTTGCTATATTGGTTTTACATGGTTTTCTGCCTTCTTCTCTAAATATAGGCAAATCATTTTTATTCATTAGTGTTCTGAAGAAAGAAATTTTAAAAATTAATTACACCAAAAGTTACTATGAGGTTTCAATTTATATAATCCGTAATTAACTATGTATGGATTATTCCCTGTGTGCTGGAGGAAAAAAAAAAAAAACACTGAGAAGACAGAAGACAGGGTTTCAGTCCTTGAGAATTAAAACCTTTGTTAATGACAGGAAAAAATTACATTAAAGACACAAAGGTGAAACAAACTATCAGAGAAAACACAAAAAGGATGCCAGTTGTCTGAGTTGACCAGAGCAGTAGAAAATTCCAAGTCTGTAGACCCTCCTCCTTGTTTATACAATATGGTCACCATGGAAAAGATTTTACAAGTTGCTTGACTTAGATAAAAATTTAAATTAGCGTCAGCTTTAGAAATATTGATTAGGTATCTCACAGAAATGTAATTTAATTATGGTGGGCTTCATAGCCAAGCATGTGCTGTCAAAAGACATGACTGACTCACCTCATTTGTGTCAAGAGAAGCGTTGTTTCCATAGGTGAGCATTCCATGTTTCAACACAGGTTTGGTTGGACTATGTTAGGAGTATCAACATTTTTGAGTAATTCTCAATCGGAAAGAAGCTTTCTAAATTCTCATACTTCTCAGGGAGCTACTCAGTTATTAATAAACACTCACTCCAAGGTTTGCATCAAGCACAGAAACAACCATACTTTTTTATAAATAACTTTATCTAAATATTAGAACAACACAATCTGTTTTCTGATATTTTAAAAGTTACTCATGCTTTCAGTTCATTTAAGCTAGAAAACCTAGAGGTATAAATCTTTTATCTCTAATCCCCCAAGATACTCAACCCCAATAAAATAATAACTTTGGACTTCTGTTTCCTGAGGCTTTTTACAGATTTGCACTGGCAGTCACCTCTGTTGAGTTCATTCCTTGGGCACTATTTTATTTTATGGAACACAATCATAGCCCTGTTTGTTCTGTACCAGAGATTTGACAGTCTGTGGACTATGTCTGCTATTTATTTGTAACACAGTAAGATATATTGTAAGCCTCTGGGTGAAAGTTATTAGGTTAGTGCCAGAGCTTATGTGTTTGCCTGTGCTGGGAATAAGATAGGAAAAAAACTCGGCTTTGAATGCTTTTGCTTAGTATTTCTGTTTTGTCTACGAATGAATCAGATTTGTATTATGCAATGTTTCAAGGGGAGAACCCTTTATTTTCCCACAGAGTTTAGAGTGCTAATCTTGCCACTCAAACGTGCTTTCACTCTTGAGGGAGCATCTATTGGATTGAGTCTACAAGTCAGGATGGGCAAAAGATTCTATTGATTTTGAATGACCACCCAAGTGGAGTAATTTACATCTCTGGTTATTTGCTGTGTGGTGGAATGAAGAAACCTCTTGACAAGACAGTGGCATAAATTCTGGTGAGGAATTAGCCATCTCGATGGAAGGCGCTTGTTCCACATAATGTAATTATATAGTCTAGAAGGGGTTCTGCCTCAATAAGACTTGTAAGGCTACCCTGCATTTTTATGTGAATTATCATGTCATACCATCTTGATTTCTTTTTGTCTTTCCTTTCCTTTTTAAGTCTATAACTTCAATATTCATTTTATCTTTTTATTTTCATTTTTCTTATCCCCTTTTTTCCTACATTTATATTTTCCTCTTGCCTTTGTTTGGATTTATCCTTTTTTTTGTTTTTTTAATTTTTAAATTTTTTAAAAAAATTTTGGCTGTGCTGCAAGGCTTGTGGGATCTTAGTTCCCCGACCAGGGATTGAACCTGCACCCTCAGCAGTGAAAGTGTGGAGTCCTAACCACTGGACCACCAGGGAATTCCCTAACATTTTTTTCTGATTCTATTTTTCCACTATTATTTGTAAGATATCATTTCTTTTAAATTCTTTTGATCATTGCCATTGAAACTGTAAGATGCATACTTTAAAATGTGTAAAATCAATCAGAATCTTTACTCTCCCTTGAACAATAAAAGGACCTTAAGATATGTTACTTCCAGCCACCATCCCCTTTCTACTTTAATCCAATAATGTTATTCAGACTTAAACTCTATGGAGATCTTTTTTTAAACCTAACCAACTAAATATTATTATAATTGAGTTGTATAGTCAGCATTTGTTTATTCTTACCCACATTTTAAATAATTTAATTTATTCACAATTCCTTCTAGAATCCAAGGGTTTCCTTTTGGGGTCATTTTTCTTCTTCGTGATTGTCCCTTACATATTCTCTTAGTGAGGGGATGTAGGTGATTTTTGGAGTTTTCAAAGGGTCCCCAGTAAGTTGCACACTTTTCCCCTGCTGTGTTCTGACAGTTGAGAAAGAAATATTGGGTAAATATAAAGAACACAATATTTCCTTGGCTGAAAGAGATGCTGTATAATGGTGGGCAAAGGTGATATTCTTGGTGGAGTTGAACAGAAGATAGCCTTCTGTGGGCAACCTGCCCCCAAGTAGTAAGAGGTATTAACTCCGTAAAGCTGTTTCTTTTGAATTTCCCTGAATTTTCTTTATTAAAGGGACAGAAGGAGGTCTAGAGTTACACTAATTTAGATCCCTTTGGAGGGCGCTATCATGAGTGAGTGATGTATCACAAGTGAGCAAATAGTGTTTCCCATTAAAAATAATAAACTCTCAGTTTTAGTTTGCTTTAATCTCCTTTTAGTTTTGAATGATTGTGTTTTGAGAATGCAGCTCTAGATTGATAGTTATTTTTTCTTAGTATGTGGAAGATATTTTCCACTCTCTTTCATCTTTTATTACTGCTGTCGAAAGTAGGTTATTAATTTTTTTTTAGTTCATTGTAAGTAAACTGTGTTTTTCCTCTGGATCCTTTTATATTTTTCCTTTTGTCTTTCATGGTTTGTAGTTAGGCTAAAATATTCTGAATGTGTACTTCCTATTTATCCTGCTTTTAATATTTTGAACATTTTAATGGAGAACACCTGTCTTTCTTAAATTCTGGATAGGTTTCAGCCATTATCCATTCAAATATTGTTTATTCCTCATTCATCACCACACAAAGCTCCATTTTTCTTTAATGTTCCTTCATGTTTTCTACCCCCTTTTCCATTTTATGTTACATTTGATGCAGTTTTTCTGGTTTTTAACTTCTTATTCATGAAGCCTCTCTTCCACTGTATCTAATCAGCTAATTAATGATTTTATTGGGTTTTAAATTTCACTGTGTGTGTATGTATATATATATATATGTAATGCATATATATGTGATGGATATATGTATATACACATATACATATATATAATTTCTAGGCATTCTATTTGTTTTGATGTTTCTAGTATTTTTGATATTTTGATAGCCTTTTTTCATGAATCTTCAGTTTGAGCAGGACCCAGTGGGGATATCTCGTCTCTCTTCCACCTAACGTCGGCTAGATGAACTCAACTAAGGCAGTAGTATCTACTTTTTTTCTGGCTGTAGATTTTTCTTCACATAGATGTCTCCATAGAGCCACTTGACTTCCTCAGATCATTATGTCTGAGTTCCAAGAAAGAGTATGCCAAGATATAGAAAAGTGGAAGCTCCCAGTTGCCTCAAGCCTGGCCCAGAAACTGGCACACCATCACCTCCACTGGTACTGCATTGGTCAAGCAAATCTGAGCCCAACTTCTAGGAGAGGACTATGTCCCCACTTCTCAATGAGAGGAAAGTCAAAGAACTTTGGGACACGTTTCACATTTCCACAGGTGCGCTGACATCACATGATGTATTAGTATCACATGACATGATATTATTCATTTTAGACTTTGAAAAATCAGAGAAATACAGAATAAAGAAATATCTTTTTAGAATTTTAAAATGGACAATTAGAATTGCTAAAAAGAGCACTGTTTGTCTGGCATAATGGCCCTGGAGGTTCACTTTGGGCTACGTATATAAAGATTGATGTACATAATTCTACGTAGCTTCATCTTTGCCAGAGTGCCCCTCCCCCTTTTGTCTTCATGTGATACAGTCCACTGTTCTTAAACATAACAAGTGTTTATACATTGCTCATAAAAATATACTACTTTCATTTTATCAAGAACATGACAGCATCCCTAGGAACTCAGTGAATGTTTCTGATTCATTGGAGAAACAGCACAGACAGTACAATATGACCTTTCAAGAAGGAGATCCATTGTTGAATGAATGGAAAATAGCAATAAATCCAATTTGACAGGAGAGCTCATTTTTTTGTCATGAAATACTTAAAATTTTTTCTGGAGACTTGCCACTAGAACTGTTTGATATTTAAGAGTACTATTAAAAATTTTAGAGCTACAATTTCTCCCAGGCATCCATTTTAAGGCCTTACGAATGAATGGTTTTATGTCCAGATAATATTTTCTAATTCCATTCTAGCCTGTCTTCTTTTACAATAGAGTCTCTTGAGTTGGGAGTTTGAGTGCTAAATTTCATCTTGGGCTTCATGTTTTTACTAGATTTAAAGATGGCTTTGCAGTTGTCCTGCTGATAGGGCTTCAGAGACACAATTATAAAAAGGCAGTCAGTTAGTTGGTTACACGATCAGGGAAAGCAAAACAGGGCTTTGGTGCAATTTAAAGCTGAGCATTCTGAAAAGAGCTTTCTAGAAATGACTCATAAATAATCTCCAACAGGGCTCCAGTCAAATGATGACAAAAATCTTTTAAGTCCCAAATATGTGCAAATGAATCCTAATTTGGCGTTGAATTATGTTTTTCCTTTTATTTGATTCATTTTGAAAGTCAGCATAGTGTCATCATTGTTTCTTTCAGAAGTAGCAAATACATCTAAACTTGGACATATGGAATTATTGTGCTTCTGGTGGACGAATTAATCCCCCCAAAGCTTGAAAACTTAAAAGCCAAACTTCTGGCATATTTTCAGCTAGACTCTGAGGCATCAGGCTAAGTGGATCTTAATTCCAGTGCATGGATATAAATCTAATAGAGAGGCTATTTATGCATATTATAAATTATTGGTGAACAGTGTATGAAATGCAGTCTGAATTATCCATTGAAAATCCACATCCAGGTATTCAGGATGAAGTACTATGAGTTGTTATGTATTCACTGCCTAAGCGTTCTTCTTCCATGGGAAAAGAAACACATTTTCCATATGTGGATCTAACCAGGTAGAAAATTATTTTGCAGACACACTGACAGATGAGGAAGGTTCCCCCACGCACAATGACGCCTCTGTTCAAGCATTGCTGTGAGTTGTATTTAGCCTTTTTCACTCTAGTCCTCTTCCCTAATTCTTTGTTAATCTAATATGTCAAACTGATCATATTCAAGATAAGACTAGTCTCCCCCATTTTTCAACCTCTCACTCAGGTTAGAACTCTCAGAGATGGGCTTTAAGTCCTCTTCCTTTCTCTCCTCTCACCTATGCAGCCCCATTCTCTTGACTTTGCCTCCTAAGTGTTTTAAAGTCGGTCATTCAGTATCGATTTCTTCTGTGACTGACGGAGTACAGCCTCATCTTGCGCTTGGACCAATGCAATAGGCTTCTTGTATGTCTCCTGGCTTCCAGATTCTCCTTAGTTTTTTAGTATATCCTTGCCACTGGGGTTAGGCTGTTAGCTTTTAAAAATACAAATCTAATTGTGTCACATGTTCATTTATAAAGGTTCTGGAATTTCCTATTGCATACTACAGAATTAAATCCAAGCTGCATGGGCCAGCTCTGCATTCCCATCGTATTTCCTGCCACCTTCATCCACACACATCCCAGGCAGATTCTCTGCAGTTGTGGTTTGGTTCATGTTTTCCTCTGCTTGCATTCTACCTCAGTTCTTCCCTGACATTGTCCTATTCATCTTTCAAACTCAAACTTCAATATCACCTCTTTTCAAAGTCTCTTTTGAGGCAAAACAAAGCCATTCCTTTATCTTTTTTTTTTCTTTTAATACCCTCAGTATTATATTTTCATATGTGATGAATATTTACCTAGCAGTACTGAGCACTTCTCACTTAACGACCACAGTGTCTTAGTCTGTTTGGGCTGCTGTAACAAAATACCGTTGAACTCAGCGGCTTAAATAACAGCAATTTATTTCTTACAGTTCTGGAGACTGAGAAGTCCGGAGTGAAGATGGGTTTATTCTGAGAAGTTTTCTCTTGGCTTGTCGGTGGCCACGACTGCATAGTGTGCTTAAATGACCTCTCCTCTGTGTTCTCAGAGAGCGCGCAAGATTTCTCATGTCTCTTCTTATAAGGGCACTAATCCCACTAGGAGGGCTCCACCTTCATGACTTAATTACCCCAGTTACCTCCCAAATGCTCCATCACCAAATACCATCACATGGGGGATTAAGGCATCAACATACAAACGTGGAGGGGACACAGATATTCAGTCCCTGACACACAGCAACCTTATTCTACAGATGAGGGAACTGAGGCTCAAGGAGTTTATGCGTGTCACACATGCAGCAAGTTGCAATTCAGAATCTGGAACCTACTGTCTAACTATTTTGATAAGTTAGCTCTGTAACTCCCTTGGTTCACCTTGTCTTCTTCTGCTCATCTTCATATCCTGATGCCTAGCACATAGGTGATAATTGCCTTAGGCCAGGTCCCTGGGTAAAAAGAGTCTTAGAGACATGTGTGCAGAGGTTTATTGGGGAGGGCATCTGTGATCAATACATATAAGGGAAAGAAGGAGGCAGGGCTGGACAAAGCGAGGAATTGAATTGTGATGCATTTGCAGCACAAGCCTCAGCTCATCTCCCAGGGAGCTCTGGAGCTAAGATGGCTCTTAAGATTCATCTCATCTGGAAGGTAAGTGAGCTGGACATTTATATCCCTGCTTTGACCAGTTTTTGGGTGTGAGCTGTCACCAGGGTGTAAACTTGTGCAAGGTTATTTCCCTTCGAGAGTGGGCCATCCACAGCCAACACTTTCAGCACGTGAGGGGGAGAATTCCTCAGTCCTGCAAGGGCCCTGGTGTTCCCTGCAGCATCCACAATAGTTATTTTTGCTATGTGTCTCCTTTTATACTCTCCAGTGGATCGATCAAGTTCTCTTTCCTATTTTATTTCCCCCTACTTGTTGGGATGTTTTACATTCAATATTTTTAGTAGATACGCTTACATTTTTTTAAAATGCATGCTTGACTTATTTGCGTTTGAAGTTAATCACTATCTCTTTCCAACTCCCAACTGACACCCGGGGCCTCAGAACACTTGAGTCCAATCACCTCCTATTGTCTTATGTGATATTGTCCAGCACTTTCCTTCCACTGTGGTTCTCTACATTCGCTACATGGCCATCGTGTTGCTGTTGTATTGGGCAGATTCCCTAAGATGTTTACCATTCATGAGTTCTTGTATCTCACTCCCTTTTCTGGGTTCAGTTTTCATCTTCTCGATACATCTCCTTTAGCTGTTCTTTCAGTGAGGATCCATTAAACATACCTTGTCTCAGTCTTCACTAGTCTGAACTTCTTTGGTTTGCCCCACTCTTGTTGATGAGTCATCATTTGGCAGATTGTAGAATTCTAGGATGGTAGTTATTTACTTTCAGCCCCAGGAACATATCATTCCAACTCTCCTGCCTTTGACATCTTCAGCGGAGATCAATTTCTCAAGAGGGATTCAGTGAGAGCTATCAGCCCCAACATCCAAGTAGCTGGTGGGGAATGAATGCCCTGGTTCTCTGGGGGTGGCTCCTGGTGGCATACCATACCATCCACTAGAGTAAGTCATCTATTACAGGGGAAAAAAGTAGGGAAGGAAGAAGATATGGAGGAAACTCCCATTTAATTGTTTCATATTAAAGTTAGAGCTTGAGTGATTCTGCAAAGTCCCTTCTGCCAGGAGTCTTAAAGTCAGTGGCCAATATACTAATTTTTAAAACTCTTTCATTTTCTGGAAAGTGTAATAGCATCTTCCCCCTTATCTCAAATGCTTCAGCCAGCCCATGAAGCAACATAAGAGCTAGTTATTTTTCCTCTGATTTAGCAGAGGGTAAATTTTATTTTCATATGAACTCAAAGGGAAGGGCTTGTGATAACATTTGTAACCCCATTCAACTGAAATAGGGTTAGACTTTAAGAAAACAAGTTCCTCCTTATTAAAGCCTGGATAACCTCAGCAAATTCAGCATATTTAATTATTCCATTCAGTCCAGGAAATTTCCTTGGAAGAAACTCTGAGACTGGTATCTCATTATTTTGGTGAAACAGAATGGGAGGAAATGCTTCCTTCAGTAGACAGTGTGGTGATGGCCGCAATGAAGGAACATGACCAAAGTTTGTCATATTTTCTCTTATTCAGGTTTTGTGGGTGCTGTCCACATATTCTGTGATCACTAACCATGAATATTTATTGAGTGTTACAGTATGTAGAGTCTATCTTATAACTTATACCCTACTGCTTCCAGAAAGGCTTTGAGACAATTTATATAAACACAAGATTTTTAAAAATTTGAATGACGCTGAGTCAATTAGTGTGAAAGTTAATATACACATATACCCACATCACGGCTTGACAGAGTTAATAAAGTTGGACGCCATCATTGCTCTAGGCTTCCTGACGACTGATGAGAAGAGAAAGTCAAACAGGTACCATATTACTTTTGTGCTTTAGATAATGACATGAAGCTATTTTTCTAGTAGAGAAGTTTGTACAAAAATCTTCTGTGGATCTCCATTTCCCAAATATCATCTCAAAATTAAAAAAAAAAAAAGAAGTTTAATGCTGTACATTATCTAAGGTGCTATGCTAGAAATAGAAATCTATATAATATTTTTGCCCATAAAATAGGAACTTAAAATTTGATTTGGCAGGGAGGTAAAAAAAAAAAAATAAGAAAAGGATAGATGGGAAGTTTCACATCAAAATGGCAAATTGATAACAACAATTAATTTCCTTTCTCATGACTTTCCTTTAAAAACCTCATGAAGGTGTTAAAATGCAAAATTACAAAAGCACTGCAAACTTTGAGTAAATATTGAGTAAATATGTATCTTCACTGACAATTCTTCTAGTTCTATAACCCAAGATAGAGCAGAAGGTGAAAAGGGAAAGTCTTTTTAATCCATTGTAACTATATACATCTCACTTTATAAATGTGTTGCCTACATCAAGAAAACCTGATTGCTACTCATGTTTTTTCTTTGGTCTTTCTCAAAGCTATCCATTCTTCTTTAACCACACTCACTTGTCCTTCAGTTATGTATTGATCTCACTTCACTTTGGTGGTCTTTGGAAAGATGCCCTTATTACTTCTTCTACCACATCTTTCAGACAGCTGCAGAATGACCGTTTCAGAAGTCTCAGGTCAACCTTCAGATGAAGTTGAAACTCAGCATGGCAACCAAAACTCTGTATATTATGTGCCTGCTTTTCTAATCTCATCACCTAGGATTACTCTTTTGTAACTTACACGATAATATAAATTTTCATGAAAACGTGCATGTTTCTGGGTCATTGCATATGCTGCTTTCTCTACTTGGATGTCCTTCTCTCTTGTCTACATGACTATCTTCTACTTGCTCTTCAAAGTGCATTAAAATGTCCCTCCCATGAAGCCTTTGTGACACCCCCTCCCCCATCTAAATCAGTGCTCTGGGCACTGCATGACAATAACTCTCTACACAGACCTCTAACAGTTGCCATTCTCGTGGTTCACAAGTATGCCCATCAGACCACCACCTTCTAGTGTTTTGAAACTGTTCTCTACTCCATAAGAATTTGCTAAATCCATGGAGAAAAATAAAAGAGTAAATTCATACTAGTATTTTGGCTCTAATGAATGAGTGCTGGAAGAAGGGGTCAAATTGGCCCAAACAAAATTTAGGATTGGTTCTAGATTTGATTATTCCAAGCATTCCACAATTACCTTCATTATAAGTAGCTGAGAATAAATCTATTCTCTAACGAATAACCTTTCCATCATTTCATGGATCTCCTTTAGGTTCTCTTCTTAGATATATTAACTGTTGTATCAACTTCAGCAAGTCAGTAAAATTTCCTCCTTGTTCGTCATGATATGAAAGGGCCATGTGAGAGATTTCTTCTGTAGGTCTTTTTTCCCTCCAGCTCAGTCAGTTTCTGTAACATTACCATATCAGGTTGTGCTCTTTCATAAAAGAATTTCAAGAGACTGCTTTTTAAATTTCCCCCTCACCCTGAGCGTGCCTTAGCATAGGTTTAGTTTGATGAAACCTCGTATATCTATGAGGATTTGTTCACCTACATTCCAGGAAGGCATTATTCAGGCTCTGGAGGAATCCAGGCTGCTTTCACAATGCCTTCCTTGTTGCCGTGAGGTGCGGCTGGCAGCAAACACATGGCAGCGTGGTTCATATCTACAGGGGCTAAGTCTCTTCTTAGTGCTTTGGAATAACTTAAGGCTAAATAATATTTGGTTTTCAATGGTTGCCATAGAAACACACTGAGATTAGGTGATTTACATCATGATTTCTGACAGCTGACCCAAAGCAGACTAAATAATTAAAAATCCATTTTTTTATCAGTGAAAATATCTTAGAGTAGAAAGGTAATAATTCAAGTATAGCAAGAGTTAATGCAGAGGGGATGGGTCATACTTTCCCTAACACACTTCTGACTTCTGTTCTGGCCTATATCATGCTGGCCTCCCAAGACGAGAGGGTTTTTCTTTCTTTCATTCTCCCCACCCCCCTTTTTTTTAACTTCTGTTCTCTGTCATGTGAGCTTGGTGAGGACATTTTTATTTTGAATTAACCAGGCTCTTAGGATGTGAGATGAAATATTATTCTCTCATCAGGCTGCCGCCATCATACAACTTTGTGTTTTTACCTAAAGAAATAACCTCAGTAAGACTATTTTTAAAAGTGCCTGTGTCTAAATATATACTCCAGTTAATCTAGAAGATTCTTTAAGAGAAAAAATTCAAATACAGATTTATTTTATTGCGTCATCTCAAAGCAATCTAGAAAATAAAACAATAAATTGCGCATATGGCTATTGAAAAATCTAGGTTTGCAAATTAAATACACAGAATAGCATTGCAGATTGGATGTTGAGTCATCACAGGTCGTGCTTTTTCTACTTTGGAATAAGTGTTTTCTGAAAAAAAAAAATTGGAGCAGTGATGAGACATGTGGGGAAGGAAAAGGGAATGGGCATTTGTTGTGCATCTGTTACTTGCCAACCGCTGCTATAAGCTCAAATTTAATGTTCATAAGACCTATATAACAGGTCATTTTTAGGCACATAATATAACAGAGGCACCAAATAAAAAGTGGAAGTCTACTTCTCTGACCTTCTAATATTTTTCACTAAATATTATCACAGTTAACAATTTTGTGTGTATCATTAGGGAAAAGAATATGTTTTGTATAAACCTGTGTACCTAATGTACTTTTTATATTCTCAAATAAAATCACATTATTCACCTCACAGTGCACCTTGATTTTTCAACTATTAAATCATCAATCTTAGGGATTATTTAATATCAGCATACATATCTCATTCTTTTTAACACAATGTAGAATTTTATTTTATAATATATTTTATTCAGCAATTTCCATCCTGATGTACACTTAGGTTATTCCATATTTTTCCTACTCTAAATTACACTATAATAAACATTCTTGTTCATATATCTTGAAATTTTCCAAGTATATATAGAACCAAATCCTCAAAATGCAATCGATGGGTCAAAAGATATCTGTGTTCAAAATTGTGTTGGATTCTGTCAACTTGCTTTTCAAAGTTGGTATAACAATTTTATGCCACCCAATACCATTCCACATATGTTAACTCTAATTCTATACCCATTTTATTGATGCAACTCCAGAAGATTTTTGAAGATCAAGGATCTAAACAACCTGATAAGAACCCTGCTCAGCATGACTGAAAACCTCTGGACATATCAAAAAGATACCTCAATAGAGTTTAGATCAATAAGATTTAAAAAAAAAAGGGGGAGGGCATAATTAGACAATAGTTTCAATATGCTGGATAAACTAATGAAATCATGTTAGTTTGTAAATTCCATATTAGATTTTAAAAATTTCTTGAGAAGAATAAAACTTTAAAGCCAGTTGAGTGCTAATGGAGACATTTTCCTCCCAGGAGAATAGAGAAGAAATTGCATGGAGAAATCATGAAGAATAATAGACCCCAAAAGTGTATTGTTTTACTTGCATTTGATTTAAACCAGGGCATTATGACTAGGAACCTAGAAATTACAAGAAACTAGAAGAGGATTGTAATTCTCCAGAAGTTTATAGTTAAACATTCAAGAGTCAAGAAATAGTTTCAGAAAACACTGGAAGAGACCCTCCTAATCAGTGTGACCGTCAAATAAATAGCACCATAAATGAATGGCTGGCAGTTTAGATATGAGAGTTGCCTTAGACAAGGGAAAGCTTTACAGAGAAGATAAGATTGAATGGGGGCCTGAAGAGACTCTAGGCTCTGAAGAGGCCAGGCCGGCAGGGACAGTACTCCTGGGATAAAGCAAATCCAGTGACTTAATCTGACTATTTCACAACAGCATTATTTAATAGGATAGATCCTTCAAACTGAGTTGCTTCGAGAAACTCATGTTTCTGTTCTTAGTTTTTTTTGATTCTGCCTGAGGCCAAATGCAGAGGGGGTTGGTTTGTTTAGTCTCTTTTTTTTTGGTGCAAATACAATTTTGTGGACCAGCTTTATAGATGAAAACCGGCAGAATTTAATAAAAACTTCAACTGTCTTTTTATCACAATATATTGCATTGTATTATGCTATGTTATGGCGTACATTTTATGTTCCATGACTTCTTTTTTGTCACAGGACCTTGTGACTTTTATCAGCAATGTTAGAAAAACAATGCCATATGTACTTGGCTGATGAGAGCATAAGGTCAGCCTGAAATAAAGATAGAAATCAAAAACTCTTAAAAGGTCTTCATTTATCCAAGTTACCCTTCATAGTACACCAAATTTTTGTCACTAGACTCTCTTTTGTATTAGAGTAAGGTCTAATTATGGCCCATTGCCTGTTTTTATAAAGCCTACAATTTAAGAATGTTATTCAAATGGTTGGAGAGAAATTAAAAGACTAATATTTTGTGACACACGAACATTGTATAAAATACAAACTTCAATGTCGATAAAGTTTTTGAAACTTACTTGTCACAACAGCAGAGTTGAAGAGCTGTAATAGGATTTGTATGACCCACAAAATATAAAATATTTGCTATCTGGCAATGTACAGAAAAAGTTTGCTGACCTCCAGGTCGGAGGATGGATTTTGGGAACTCACAGTAAAAGTGCTGCCCGAATGGGTAGCAAGACAGGGGAACAAGGACCACATGAGACCCACGTGAGCAGCTTCCTGAATTTATACAGGAGAAGAGGTGCCTGTGATAAGCATCAGGGGGTCTCCCCCTGCCTCCCATCAGCCCTGCTATCTTCAGCACAGCTCATCAAGTAGGTTCAAAGTCAAAGGTATTGGAAACAATTTCCAATCAGCTCAAAATTCCCACGCTCTCATCTGCTGTTTTGGGGCCCTGTTCAAAACCTCATCTGGTCAAAATCTTCCAACTTTCTAGATTCCTTCTGGGAACTTCCTTGACTGCTGTCCCTACTTGGAAAAGTTCCTCTCCTCCAAGTTTCTTTGCCCTGAATATGCTGAGAAAAGTTAAAACATGAAAACCCTAGACCAGAGGTTCTCACAGCCTGGTCCAGTGGGCCCTTGGGCGTCTCTGCAAACCTTTCAAGAGGTTCATAAGATCGTGATATTTGCATGAAAATACAAAGATGTTATGTGCTTTCCCACTGTGCATCTTTTGATACAAAAGCAAAGGTGGGCAGAACTGCAGGTGCCTGACTCAGCACAGCAGCACCAGACTGTATTAGCAGTCTCTATTCCTTACCACTGTGCACTCTCAGTAGGAAAAAAAATTCAGTTTCTCTTAACAATTTCCTGGGTGAAGTAGTAGAAAGTATTGCTTTTATTAAATCTCAATCCTTGAGTCCATGTCTCACTCTTCTGTGTGATGAAATGGGAGGTCCACACAAGGCACTTCTGGTGCATGTCAAAGTGCAGTGGTATCTCCAAGAAAGCACTTGTGTGATAGTAGGAAATGGGCAATGGTGGGCCCTTTTGCATGTGAAACACCTTTTTACTTGAAAGAATACCGGACAGACTAAATATGGTTATTGATACACGAATATTTGGCAGACATTTTCTCAAAAATGAACAAGATGACACTGTCACTTCAAGGAAAACAATTGATAATGTTGGTTGCCTGTGATAAAATTTGAGCTTTTCAAGAGAAAGTTAGAATTTTGAAAAACGTTTGTCTACTGTCATGATCTTGACAGCTTTCCAATACTTCAAGACTTTTCTAATAAGATCCATGATGATATTAATGAATGTGGTTTTTTAATATTACATTATGAAATGTGTTAAACTTCAGAAGAGACGTATAACTTAGTGAACGGATGGATGTCATTATCATCAGTACTACAAACCATGCATGGGTCAACTATTCTTTCAAAATTCAAGACCAATGGATTTCAATGCAACAGATGTGAAAAATTCATCAATATGCTTTCCTATTACCTATTGCAGCTAAACTTAAAGAAACGATTTGTTGAGATTTGCTGTGTTGCCACAATTATCTGAAAATGATTAAAACTATTACTCATTTCCCAACTACATATCTGTGTGAGACCAGGTTTTAATATACTTCAACCAAAACTACCTATCACAACAGATTGAAAGCAGAAGCAGATATGAAAATTCAGCTGTTTCCTATTAAGCCAGACATTAAAGAGAGTTGTAAAAATGTAAAACAATGCCGCTCTTTTCTCTTTTTTGTTTTAGAAAAGGTAGCTATTTTTAGAATGTTACTTATACCAATATGTTTATTACTGGGACTTTATGATGGTTATTTCTAAATAAAGTAATAAATAAATAATAAAAACATTTTCTGTTTTAATTTCCAAGATGATAAATACCAACAGATACAACCCACATCTACAAAAGCTCTTTGGGATCCTCAGTCATATTTAGGATTGTAGAGAGGTCTTGAGACCACAGAGTTTGAGAATCACTGTCTCAGGGGCCAGAGAGAGGAACTGAAGCAAGAGGAAATGAGAATCACCTTGATTAGAGCCAAAGTGGGGACAACTCAGCTGTGGTCGAGGGGGTGGATTAGGAGTGGGCTTAACTTGCAGGATATGGAGACTCTGGGGATGTAAGCGGAAGGAGAATTCAGGGAGCCTGCCAGAGGATTGTGGACCAGGTTTCGGCAGGGTAGGCCCTGTGTCCTTGTACTGCTGCTTAGAAAAATCTGGTTGTAGATTATTTTTTTATTGAGATATAATTGACACATAACATTCTTTTGCATATGGCTGTCCAGTTTTCCGAAAACCATTTATCGAAGAAGCTGCCTTTTCCACATTGCATATTCTTGCTTCCTTTATCAGTAGATTAATTGAACATATATGCATGGGTATATTTCTGGGCTCTCTGTTCTATTCCATTAATCTCTGTGTCTGTTTTTTGTGCCACTACCATACTATTTTGATTACTCTAGCTTTGTAGTATAGTTTGAAGTCAGAACATGTGATACCTCCAGCTTTGTTCTTCTTTCCCAAGATTGCCTTTGGCTATTCGAGTTCTTTGTGTTTCCATACAAATTTTAGGATTATTTGTTCTTGTTCTATGGAAAATGTCTTTGGAATTTTTATAGGGGTTGCACTGAATCTGTACATTGCCTTGGGGAGGACGGGTGTTTTAACAATATTAATTCTTCCGATCCATGAGCAGTATATATCTTTCCATTTATCTGTGTCTTCTTCAATTTCTTTCATCAATGTTTTCTAGTTTTCATTGTACAGGTCTTTCACCTCCTTGGTGAAATTTATTCCTAGGTATTTTATTCTTGATGTAACTGTAAATGGGATTATTTTCTTAATTTCTAGTTCTGATAGCTTGTTATTAGCATATAGCAATGAGATAGATTTTTGTATGTTGATTTTGTATTCAGCAACTTTACTGAATTTGTTTATTAGTTCTAACACTTTTTAGTTCTGGTTTTCCATATATAATATCATGTCATCTGCAAACAGTGATAGTTTTACTTCTGTCTTTCTGATTTGGATGTCATTTATTTCTTTTTCTTGCTTGCATTATTTTTCATAGTACCTCTTAGGTAGGAGGCCTTGGAAAACAGCATTTGTGGTCTTTCTCCATCCCTCGGATTTAGGAGAACAGGTTTGTGGAAAATGAGAGCCTTTCTCCCCCCATTTCCCAGCCACGGTAACGGAAAGTATATGTGTCTTCAACGCGACTCTAAGCTGTGAAAACTTCAGGGAGATCTTGCTTGCCCTTATATTTAATCCTACAACGTTGTTCATGTCTAAAATACAAATAACAACAAATTGTAATTAGAGATAAAAAGCTTAAATCCCATATATGATCAGGACCCCTCGATTTCCATGTTCTCTTCTTTTAATCCCCTCTCTTTCTGTTACTTCTTTTCTCCTCATCTGTTCTGGGGTACATAACTCTGTATGTTGCCTCAGTTTCTTTCATGGGACGAGGTAGTTTACAAATAATGATAAAGCCAGCAATGCAAGAAATAATATTTTGTACATCAATTTAATCTAAACTGTAATCAATGATATTCAACTCTCTCTCCTATTTCCACCAAATATTTTGCCTTTTATTCCCTTAATGTTGAAAATACTATGGTTTGATATTTTTATTCCAGTAGTAAATATATATATATATATATATATATATACGGTGGTGACAATATTAAAAAGGAAAAAAATACAGGACCTTTCATATGAAAGTAATGGATTTTGGTAAACAGAACAGCAATCTATTAATAAGTACTAAGTGTTTATTCATTGGCCTTTAGGATGTGAATTTCTCTTAATAAAACCATTTGGTGATATATTTAAATTGTGCTGAATGTGATGGTTGGCAATGGAAAAATGGTAAAATACAAGCTTATCAGGCCACCAGAGGAGTAAGCTTGGGCAGTAACAAAAAAAAAAAAAGTGGGTGTGGGGCTTCCCTGGTGGCGCAGTGGTTGAGAATCTGCCTGCTAATGCAGGGGACACGGGTTCGAGCCCTGGTCTGGGAAGATCCCACATGCCGCGGAGCGGCTGAGCCTGCGCGTCTGGAGCCTGTGCTCCGCAACAGGAGAGGCCACGATGGTGAGAGGCCTGCGCACCGCGATGAAGAGTGGCCCCCTCTTGCCGCAACTAGAGAAAGCCCTCGCACAGAAACGAAGACCCAACACAGCCATAAATAAATAAAATAAATAAATAAATAAAATTTAAAAAAAAAAGTGGGTGTGTACTGTTCTCACTTTCTTCATATTTCTCTCTTCCCCCATTGAGGGGATGACAGAGAAGATGCTGCTCTGACAAGTCCTGTGTATGAAAGTTATAAGAAGTAGAAAAGGGTATGAGCTGTTGAGAGTGATTTTGTCTCACTTTTAGGAAAAGGGTCAGAAGATCATAATTAGACCAGAAAAGATTATTCCATTTGTAGATATAATTGCTAATTTTTTAGCAAAACTGATTAAACTTCAAATTTTTTGTGAAAAGTGCATTCTTTTCAAACCAATTTCTCACATTTTCAGGCCCATTTGTAATTATTCTTTGCTTTTTGAAGCTGAAGCACTGGGAAATGAATCAGAGCCTGTGTGTTGGGTAGTATTTTGCACAATCCAGTAATCCACCTGGAGCCAGCCTTTCAGGGAGCTTGGGGCGCTATGAAACTAGATGAGTTTTTTCTTTTACATTTAAAAAAAGTTTGTAGCACTAGGTAAGTCATATACCTGTCACATACACATGGCCTGTGTCTACATGATGCCAACACAACCATTAAGAAAGTGAAAAATTGGATCAAACCACTGACTTATTAGTTGTTTTACTGAACTCAATTTTTCTCCTTCACATTTTCATTTACTTTTGCTCTTTCCCTTACTCGGTGAAATAGGTTCAAATACCCAGTTTGTGTTTTTGTAATAGGACTTTTTATTTTCAGATCACTGACGACATGTTTCCCACTTAAAAAATGTTAAGTGAGTGAGTCAGTTGACTTTATTTTGGTACTTTATATGTTTTAAAATATTTTTAATGGATGTACGTTATGAGTCCAAAGACTGATTGATTTATCCTCCTGAGGGTTTCTAAACTGACTGAATTTCTTATTTATACGATCTCTGAATGTGCAACAAACACTAGGTGTGTCACCTTTGCGTTCCTGCGAGCCTCCTGTTTATGAACGGGGTCTTGTCCCATGTATGCAGGTGGGAGGTGAGAAGTTCACACTCCATCACTACTGAATGCCAGGCAATGCCTTGGGAGGCAACACATACAGAGATTGAAAACCTGCTTTTAAAAAAAATACAATTTCAAATCCATTATCATTTTTGTATACTTTCATAGATCTAAACTGTAGAAAAATGGACATAACTGAATCTGAAATCTCCTCCATCTATTCCAATTAAACTGTGTTTTCTTTCACTTATTCCAGTGGCATTATGCCATTCTCAATGTTTGGTTGCCTTTTATGCTACGAAGGTATTTGAAACCAACTTTTATGGAAAAATACAAGTATCTGGTTTATGTCATTAAAATGCGCTTAAGTCATGCCCAGTGCTGAAGTTGAATAATTGACAATTAAGTCATTTTAAAATGTTATAATTGGCTTACTATCTTAAGCTTTAATATTTTCAATCTAAAAATACTCATAAATGTTGATGTCATTTTGAATACAAAGTAATCTGACTCACTGTAGTTTAAATAAAACTCATAGTTTGTATATGACCAAAGAGTTTGCTGGGACTGTTCACTTCTAAATAGGTTGTTTTCATGTTATCTAGAGGCAAACTAAGACACTTTCAAACTCAGACTCTTTAAATACATAGAAGACTCTACTACAGCCAAATACGAAGGAAGTAGGAAAATTAGTTGACTTGGGTCAATGTGACATAGTTACTTATACATTTTGATTTTTAAAAAATTTTTTTAAAATTCCAACACACGTTCTGAGAGAAATGAATGATTTTTATGAATAGACTTTTACATAAAATAAGAAGGTCTACCTGAGTGATTCTAAAGCCTGAATTTTAAGTTCCTGGAGCTCAGGAATTACTGGAATGCCAATGTCAGGGGCTGCACTTACAGTACCTTGTTTTAAAGAATGGCCTAGTTGCTACATTGGTCAAGTCTTTCCAGGAACCAAAGATCAGGGAGGAGGTAAACCTAAGAACTTAGAATAAAATTAACCAAAATGAATAGATCAAACACGACCTGTAACTGATCTGCGTGTTCCACAATGGGTAAAATCACTTTGATATCTTTAAGTCGTCGAATTAGTAAAGTTATCTTTCTTGTAATGAAGACTTTGAGATTGCCATTTAACTTCAACCTTGAAATATTACCCTCCAGTATAATCAAATATTTAGCCAAAATTAACATTTTTAAAAAAGGAAACCTGGTTTGCATGGTTAAGTACCAATTAAAAATGATAGAAAATTCTTTATAATTTTATAGCTATTAGGAGAAACTGAGTTCCTAGTCGTATGAAAATATTGATGCATACTTAACTTAGTTCATACGTTTTGCTAAAATTAAAGAATTATGTCATGTCATATATCCCAACATAACTTTTTGTTGTTGAATTAATTTTTTCACAAAAAAAAAAAAAGTGATTATGATACCTAGGTCCTAACTACATATTATATATAAGAAAACTAAAAATATATGTACAGTTGATGATGCCCTTAGTAGAGAATATGAATAACAGAGCCTACAGCTTTTGCATCATTAAGATAACTAATCAAGCTGGTCTTAAAGCTTTTTTGCTTTTTTTGAGCTCCTGTAGTTTTTAAATATGCTTTCTGTTTCCAGTCTGGTTTGATTAACATCTCAAACTTCTTTAAAAAAAGAGTTTTTACAGAATAAAATCAATTTGTATTATCCCAAATGGAAGCATCCTATATTTATAATAATTTATTAAAAGCACTTTAATTAAGAATCTGTTAGAATACTTAGACTTTATAGGAAGACATCTAGGAGAAGTTATATTTTATCAATTTATTTAACTTCATTAAAAAGAAAAATTAAACTTTGGCTAGTATTAAGATCAACAGTAACATAAAACTTTAATATGTATTTTGATGCTCAGATGTTATTGTAGCCTGAACCTGACCATGCATTCTTTGATTTGTAATTTGTTTCTACCTCAATCTTTATTCCATAGGTCAAAATAGAAACGTTTTGCAAGAACTATAAAACAGCAGCTACAAATCTGTTGTTAAATTCATGATAATCTGAAACATACGGATAGATCCCCTTAAGTACTGGAGTTCCACAATTCAAGGCAAAAAAGTGAGGATGGATATTTGGAGGCTTATTGCCGAGTTCATCACTTTTCGGAGACTAGACAGGTCTAGTCCAAAATCCAAACATGTCCATTTATCTCACAATAGAATTTTATTGCAGATACCAAACTGTGTTATGTGTTATAAATGTTGTCTTGCAGGATAGTCACCAACTTATATTTTCAATATTAGTTTTCACATTTCTGTTTATTTCCTTTCTTGGTGTGTAATTGTTTAGCAAATTGCTTCAATGATATGTAAGGCTTGAAGGTAGTTATTCCTACCTAGTACTATTTTGAGATTTTAGGAGGCTCAACAAATAAGACCTCTTTCTCCACCCTTAGTTAAAAATTTTGAGAGACGGGAGGGGAGATGGGGGAAGAGAGAGTGAGAGAGAGGCAGCAAAGCTAGGTGGATGGAGTTTAAATCTGCGACGGATGAAAGCCGAGATTCAGGTAAGACTATGTATGGCAACAATGGACTTCCCATCCTCTGAACACCCGAACTGAACCTGCCCATCTAGGATAGGCTGCTGCACCGATGGCCAAAGCCTGTCCTTTCACCACTTCGGACACTAGGAGTACAGCTGACCGCGAGCTCCCCACTGGCTCCACGCAGAGGAGCAGAAGAGTGTCCAGCCCCTTCCCCCAAGCCCACCACTCTGTCGGCAAAAATCTTTCAATAATGTCCCAATCTCTTAGGATAAATTGCTTCTGTATCCTCACATGGCTTCAGTGTGAGATCCAGCGCAACTGAACTTTGTGTTCTGGCTCATTTTCATGGTCCATTGTGTATGCTGTTCTCTCCTGGACCACACTCTTCTCTGACATCAGATTACAGCCAAAGTGTCACCTCCTTGCAGAGATACTCCAAGGTTTCTATAAAATGGGAACTCGCCCATCACAATGACTTCACATTTGATTACAGACACTTGCTTCATGCTTGAGCTCTGTTTCAGAGCGTGTTTCCTAACACCAGGGACTGTTTCTGTCTTGCCCACCAGCATACTCCTAGTGCTTCATTTGCACACGAGAGACCATCGGTAAATGGGTATTTAAATATACGAATGAACAAGCAACTGAGCGCATGCGTTGGTGGGTATAAGAGGGTGAAGCCAACGGTAAGACAGAGGCATTAAGTTGTTTCTCAGAAATGTGGATGCAGTCATGTTGATCTATTGATTTTAGTCTCCCTGGGACTCACTGCATACATTTCCAGGGTGCCAGGTCGATGGTGTGAACGTCCAGTCTGTGGCCTTAAAAGATGACGGGGCAGCCGCTCACCGTGGGTAGAACCCAAGGCCTTATCCTTATCAGCACAGTAGGTAAGGAGACCAGTATGAACATACAGATGTACATTTTTTTAAGCTTTATTGAGGTTACATAATTGACATTTTCAGCTGTACGTTTTTAACCAGTGCAATTTATGTAAAATTTGGTGAGCTGAAGTATGCAGAAAATCATTACCACGTGAGGGGTTAATAAGTAATTTTCGACGATCACTGTTGCTAGAGCAGATTGCCCGCTTTTAATAAACTGCAAAGGAAGGTTCAAGAATCCTTGATATTACCCCAACTATTTTAGTAAGTTAATGTTTTTTCCTCTCTACTCCCTGGCGCCTGCCAGGAGCAGGAGGAAAAAAATCTGGATTACTTGGCATTTATTGGGTAAACAGCATTTCATTTTTACACAAACGTTGACATTAATTAAGTCTTCTAACATCTGGGATGTAGGTAAGTGTTCTGCTAATTTTGCGGAGAAGGAAATGAAATCCCAGTGGCCTGGCAGAGTGCCAAGGTGCAAGTCGGCGTCAGGACTGGGCCTGCTACTCGGGAATTGTCGGCTGTGAATCTTCTGTTCAACTAAGCGAAGCTCATAAGAGAAAAAGCATGTTGGGGGTATATTCCTGTTTTTGTGTTTCCTATCAAACCTGGAAGGCCCGATAATCTCATGAGAATTTCTGTTTCCAATCTCAGTTTTATAAGTAAGTGAACCACAGTAAGCATGACACAGGAATCTCCAATGTCATACATTCATGTGAATCGGAATTTTGAAAAATATTTTTACTTTCCACTCGTTTTTTCTCTATGTCATATTATTTTATTTTATTTTTGTTCCTTAAAAGTGTATTTCAACCCATGAAGCCCAACCCTTTAAAGAAAATCATTGTGATTATAAAATGAAGGCTATCCAAATAAATGTCACACCTTTTTTTTTTATTTCTAAAGCCATTTTGTAGTATGTGCTATTTTGGTCACATGGCACAAATCAAAAATATTTTTTGAAAAAACAACTTATCCATCTTGGAAAGAAAACTTCCATCATAATTGCTTAAAAATGTATAGTGTAAGACCTAAATAAGTCAACTCAAATGTAAAATAGATCCACCCAACCCCTTTTGTTCCCATAGTTCTTCTGATTTATTCAAGTTCATTGGGGACAGAGGGAAATTGCCAAGGACAGTAATGGTGGGGACTGAGGCAGCCTAGACTCTGGTGCACTGCCACATGGGCTCCAATTGTATGTCTGTTGCCAACGTGCTAAGTGACCCTGGGGGAATCTTTTCCCTCTTCGTGCTTCAATGTCCTCACCTGTAAAATGGGTATGCTAAGAGTACCCACCTCATGGGTTGTTGTGACGATTCAATGCATTAGCCCATGTAAGGCATTTTAAAAATCATTTACACTTAATAAAGGTAATGCATTTAGAAAGACGTCTGGCACACAGCTACACCATATAAGTATCGGTTATTAATAGTGTTTGGGATGTAATTGCTATATCTTGTACTTCTAAAATTAGTCCTAGATAAATGCTCTCCATGCTGTAGAACACATTAAGGGCTGAAGAGGAAAAGAAATATTGTTAGAGCAGGAGGGAGAGATGCAGCTTGGCAGAAGGCCAGGTTTCCATTCGTAGCTTATTTCTGTAACATTTCCATAAACTTCCCTTGAGTACAATGAGAAACTGTGTAAAGTGATACTCCTGGCTTTGAATGAACCCACAGCACAAGGGAATTCACACAGTAAAATTGAAGAAGCTGGCTAAGAATGTACAGCTACTTTTCCCTCACAAGAATGAATACAGGAAAATGTGGACATATCATTTTTAGCATATTTTAAAATTGCTCTCAGACAGTAGCCAATTTTGATAAGCATTTGGTAGGGGAATGGCAAGCATGGCTTTACATTGTGTTGGGTTTCACAAAAGCCTGATACTTGGGAACAAGCAGCCTTTATTCTGTCACTTCGAAGACGAAGATAGCTGTTGAAAGGTGCGCCTTGATAAATAAGAACACGTTTGTAGGGTGCATGCTTTAAAACTACAGCTAGATGCCCCAAGGCAGAATTTAAGGAAGAGGAAGCATAATTTTTAAATTTAGTAATCATCTATAGGCTTAATAGTTAAAAATACTGTTCCAAATTTGGGGTTGCTATTTAATTTTAGATAGCATTTGAAAGAAGTGTACTGAAAAAATTTGGAAATCTGAGCGTATTCGATGTGCTTGTATATGTTACAAGTGTAGAGAATCATGTAAAAATACACTGAAAAAATTCTATAGTATATACGTAAAAGTATAGCATTGTACCACTTTAGAGAAAATCTAAACTTGGAGATATCATTCTGTTTTTAATCTCAGGGACAGATAAGCTGGTGTCTCCTTGAGTTTTTACATTCCCCCATAAGAGCTGTGAAAAACACTGATTTTAGTGAGCTAGAACACAGAGTGTTTGTTGTAAAAAAAAAAAAAAAAGGCAGAATTCATCAAACTAAGATGAAATTGGCCTTTGTGACACAGGGCTCTATCTTTATTAGCTGGGTGATTTTGCAGCACCACCAAAACACTGGAAATAAAGGTGCTGTACTCAGCATTCGTTTCAGAATTGTAAAATTTCCAACAAAGTTGTCTCCAGGCATGGACATTCAGATGATGAATTAGAAATATATCGAATCATTCCATGCTATCTTCTCTGGGGTTTTGCTTGACAAACGTCACCTTCCAAATGGAAAACCCTTCTTGTGAAACTTCTGGTAAGTGGATCTGTGCTTTCAAAGAGCAGTTCTGGAAATACAATACTTTTTTTCTAATATGCCAATAGAAAAAAAAAATCCTGTAACAATGGTATGCAATTTTTAGAAAGCAAACACGATTTCAGTGATTTAAGCACCATGCAAATTTTAGTCAGTTTGCAACTGAAGTTGAATAAATGCAATTGTATATGCAGGAAAAACATAAATCTTACCTCTTCATGTGGTCCAAGAGAAGAAGGCTTTCCTGGCCGCCCTTTGTTAATAGTCAGATAATGATTCTATGCAGCCTGAAAATAGAACTCCTTTCAGACTTGCCCACTCATGTAGTCAAGCTTTCTTTCCAATAATTACATTAAATTAGCTAAATATCCAGAGAAAATCCAAACTTTCATTGGAAAACCTGACCCAGTTTAGAGTTTGTTCTCTTATAAACGCTCAGTTGAAACTGGGTCTCTTTGGCGCTATCTTCCCTTAAGTTCACGTAGCAGGTTAGGTGGTCTGTGGTCCAGCACTGGTAACGCCACCTCTTAGAAGCGTGGGATCCTGGGCCACCACCTGATTTTCTGAATCAGAATCTGTTCTCACAAGATCCCCAAGGAAGTCTGAGAAGAGCTACTCTAAGTAACTAGCACCCAGACAGTGGCCAGTTCATAACAGGGGCTCCCTAAAGGTGCTGATCAGTTGGCTACATGAATAAACAATTTCACAGGACACTGGCCATTAAGAGAGCTTGAGGCAAAAAAAAAAAAAAAGAAGAAAAAAATAACAGTAACTTACTTCCATGAAAAATTCTAATCAGTGCGTAAAATTTGGTATTTTAGCCTGAGGCAATCTAAGGAAGTTCAATGTCAATAATTTCCAAGGACAGTATTTAAAGCAATCTCATGCTGAATGAAGCAGGAGTTCTTTCATACCATGTGAGACGGAAAATCATCATTTTCTAGTGACTGGGAGGAGAGAAAGAAGGAAGGATCCCTGGATGGGCTTTCAGAGACACCTTTAAGTGGAACTTTCACCTTTACAGTTGGATGACTGACACCCTGCCACATTTTTAGCATGCTTTTTTCTGCCAGGGGTGGTAATAAATTCTGACTGCAGATAATTTAATCACAATCAGTGCAGTAAATGAAGATGAACATATGGTGTTCGCCTGTAATTTGAAAATGACCTTCCCAGACCTCCTTCAGTAGCGCACAGACTTGGAGCAGCTCTTTCCATGGGGAGAACCCGTCTACCCCACGCAGGTCTCCTCCCCCAGCCACTCTCTTATGATACATAACCGAACTCGGGGTGCGGTCTGGCTGTGGACCAGCACAGAGCCAGCTGGCCATCGGGGGTTGAAGCCAGGGCCCAGGCCTCTTAGGTGTAGGACCCCAAGGAGATTTGCCCTCTGGCTGTTGTGTGGGCCCAAAGAGGATTAACTCTCCAGTGGCAGAGACCAGTGTGTAAACAAAGGATGTGACCCAGTACACACACCTTAACACTCTGTTGTGAGCACCTTTATCCTTTAAGGTTGGTCTGTGTCTGAAGACAGTAGAGTTGATTCCGGCAGTGAAAAGTTGGAAAACGGACCTCGGTTCTTATCTTCTCTGGAGAAAGAATTCAGCAAAGAGAACAAGATTGTGAAAAAGATGAAAGTATTTACTAGAAGCAAAGTATGTGTGGAAGAGCACATGGGCAGACTCGTAGCGACTTACATGCCATAAGGGCAGCTTAGGCTGCTTATATGGGGGCAGTTTTCTGGGCTGTCTCTGGCCAATCGTCTCCATATTTGGTCCTGATGTGCGCGTGCATCTCTCAGCCAAGGTGGATTCCAGCTGGCGTCTTCTCCCTCCTTTCATCCTTCCCCTAGACTGAGGGGCTTCTCTGCACATGTGTCAAGAGGGAAATCCACAAGAATGCACCCAGTCAGGTCACAGTGGTCCTGCTGGTATCCCATCTCGAAGCAGCCCCAGGAGACCAGTTGCTGCTGCTCAGCCTGGGGCCTGTCTATCTCCTACCTCAGGGTTAGTCAGAGGATCTCAAGGAGAAATCACAAACTCACCAAGCTGTGTGTGGCACACAGCCTGATAAAATGCTTGTTGTTAAGAATATTGCTTGATTCTGTGACAACTAAGATAAAGGCTGCTTCTGCATGGTGAAAGCTTTTCCGTAATTTTTCTTTATCATACTAATCTTATTTAACCTTATACTAATTGCCTTGTTTAAAAATATAGGCTGTGGTGAGAATCAGATCAAATAAGGATGTTATTGTGCTGTCTTTTCTGAAACTGGTTAGCCAAGACCCATTCATATACTTACAGAGAAAAAGGTAAAGATTCCTCTTTTTGATATTAAATAAAATAAAACCAAACCAAACACACATATAACAGAGCCCAGATACCCTCCATGTGTAGCTGCTAGGTAAAATGAAGTATTCAACTTTGAATTTGATTTCCCCAAATCAGGAGCTTGGGAATAGCCTCTCCTTAATCAGAGTCCAAGTGCAGCCTGGTCTCACATGCTGTATCTGGTGCACAATGATGCCCCCGTCGCCCCCCTGGCCCCACCACCAAGCTCCCAGAAGGGCCATCAGCATTCCCGTCAGGTGCATCGTGGGCCATACCTCTGCTCAGCTCTGCTCAGGCTTCATTGCAGTTAAAGCTCACAAATCTCCATTTTTATAGAAACAGAAACTAGGATTAGTGAAGAAGGTAACGTGTGCAAAGCTCAGGGCTGCCAAGAGGTAGAGCTGGGACGTCACACCCTCTTCTCGTTACACTTTCCCCAGCGCCTCCACAGGACGAGACCAAAGGCACCTCTGCTCCAGATGCGAGGTGATCTCAAGTTCATTGTGCCCATTCTTGCAATGGTGGGAAAACAAGATGCTGCTGGGTGAACGTTGCACTCCGTCCAGAGCCAACTCCATTGATTATAGAAGAGAATCGTCAATATCATTCGTCCACATAGCACATGTTGGGAACTTGCTGTCCTCCAGGCCTGGGCTCCATACATAAAAAGTTACAAGGACTCAAGTAGCCCCTGACCTTCTGTCAAATGGGGAAATCCACAGGTTAACTGATGTGGTAAGAAATAGTGTGATTTTAAAATACAAAGCACTGGGTTATAAAAACACAGAGGAAGACCCGACTGACTATGCTTGGGTCACCCTGGAATATTTTCTGGGGAAAGTCAAGTTCGAATTGTGTCTTGAAGGATGAAGAGGAATTTCCAGAGCACGTAAATGAAGAGGACAGGCTGAGAGAGTGGCAAGCACCGGATGTGAAGGTCTAAAAAATAAATAAATAAAAAATTATTTTCCATGAAAATTGAGAATCTGAATTGGATATGCTGTAGCGGTAAACTGCAACAAATTTTGAAGACTTACTACCAAAAAACCCTTAAAATAGTTTAGACACGGTATATAATAAAGTGTTATTAAAATTAAAAAATAAATAAACAGATGGTGAATTGGGGGAGTTATAAATAGCTTAATCCCGGAAGGCTGGAGCTTCATTCCAACCTCACAGACCCTTCGTTGATAATCTAGCTGAATCATTTAGGTCTGTATGATTTGGAAAGAAGAAAGGGTACGTTTTGATTTGGGGGTGGTCCTGGTTGGAGAAGAAGAACCTGGGAGTTCCTGAAAGGAGATGGGCTACTGGGAAGAAACTCTTGGCTTGTTCGGCAAATTACTCGTAGTGTTGGTCCGAGCCGGAGCCGATTCCTGAATTGCAACAAGATTAATCTGATCTTGTCGATCTTCTCTTTTTGTTATCCACTTAGGAGTTCCCCTGTTGGTGTCAGTTTCAGAATTCAGCTTCACACCTGTTTCAGTCAATGGCCTCTAAGGAGGAAGGGGTAGAATTTAGGGGATCTGAGACGGGGGATCTTGTTCAATTCATGTCTCCCACATGAATTCATAAATACTCAGTTTATGTAAAAGTGATTAATTATTAAACACCAATATCTGTAGGATGCTGGCAGTATCCGGGCTAAGCCGTCAACTACACCATTGCATTTGGTTCCATCAGTAACCCCATTCCAGAGGTATTAGGTTTATCTCCCATTTTCTAGGAAAGGGACCTGCAGAGAGGTTAAGAAACACGCCCAGATCATGCAGTTTGTCAGGAGCAGAGCTGAGATTTGAGCTCGAGCCTGATGGAGTGTCCAGAGCAGGTAACTTTTGCTGTCCTCCGTGGAGATGACTCTCCCACTCTCTCCAATTACCCGGCAGCCTGGTAACATTTATTCAACACAATTAAATAAACAGCAAACGTCTCTGTTACTGATGACACTTGTTTTACATAGTCATCTCTTTCACAGAGTTTTGCCCACATCACTTGGTTGAGCTAAATAGAATTCAAATATATTCAAAGGAACATTGGCTACAGTGGACGATTTATGACTTTGCCCAGGTTTCTTAGTTTACAAACTGGAGGCGGCCCTGGACTCACTCAGAAACCCTTTCAATGTTTGAAAAGACGTATATATAAAATGCCATTACTTTTATCCCTTTAAGTTGTCTAATCACAAGTGAAAATAACCAGGGTGAGCTTTGATAGAACAGCCCATTTCAGGCCTAGGATAAGACATTTTGGAGCATAAAATTAACCCTGTGGACGCTTAGCGTTCCCAAAGTCTCTTGGGCATTTGCTGGCTGAAACTGTACAATAATAGTGCCAGGTTCTTAAATTTCCATCACTAGGTTTCTGGAAACTAATTTGGATAAAGTAAGAACATTTTCATGTGTTTTCCCAGCCGGTGAAAGTCGGATGTTAGCTACTTAAATGACTTTCACATTTATATTTGTTTTAAAAGTTATTTTCCATTTAAATATTTTTCTTATATATCTCCTGATATTTTCCCACATTTTCCCACAGTTATTTGATCAAAATGTGGCTGAATTTATGATGAAAAATATTTCAAAGCAGAAGGTACAAACATTGGATCAGAGTTTTCAGATTTTTGTTTTTCACTGACCTAGGCTGTTTGATTAAAAAAAAAAAAAAATCTATGACAGTAGTATAAAAGAAAAAATGCCATGTAAGCCTGAACTTTATGAATACCTATGGAAATTTTTCAGAAAAGGCAACTTTCTCCTTTAACTGCAAGAACATAGCTCCTAGATTATATGGAATTTAAGGATCAGCTTGCCTGAAAGACTTGAAGAAAAATTTCCAGTCTCTTGCATTGCAGGGCCACTTGAATTGTAGGGAGCTGGTATCATTTGCAAAACAGCCTCAGAATGTTCTGGCCTGAAAGGAAACTAGCCTTTCAGGACAGCTTGTGTGATATATTTCAACATTAAAACCAAACATTTTTTGTTTATGTGGACTAAAAAAAAATGTCCATTTAAAAATTAAAATTCAGGTTTTATCTTGCCACAAGCTCTAAGACCACGGTCTGGGAGAGTAACTCAATTTTCTCCACTTACTCTGGTTTGTACATAATTTTCAGTTATCTGAACTGATGGCTATTTAGCCCTGAGAAGACAGCCCCATTATTATAGAGATGTATCTTGGATGTTTATTTATCTTTAAATTCACCCTGCACTTTAATTGGATTCTTTTTTGGAAACCTGCTTTAAATATCACCAGCATCAAAATATCTTGTCAGAGGGTGAACACTGCTTTTGTAACAAGAGGATCAGTGGATTTGATTCCTAATTGTGCTTCCTTACAGAAAGATGTTGGCATACTTTAATGCGTGGAAGGTACTTAATATCTGTTTTGATGGGCGGAATAGAACCCTTTATATTCTCACAAAAGGACGTTCAACAGCTCAGTTAATCTAGGGTTTGTTCTATAGTCCTGAATCTACAAACTCTGCCAATTTTGAACATCATAGGTAAATAAAAGACTGAAGACATCCTAACTCTCAAACAGTCTGAAGCCAAGAAAAAGAACAAAGAGAAAAGGAGCCAAATGCAAACATAATTACACACCAGTGTTCTCTGTGTACACAGTTATATACCCTGGGCTCTCTGTGTACATGATGACATACCCAGATATTCTTCATGTACAGAATGACATATCCAGTGTTCTCTGTGTACACAGTTATATACGCAGGGCTCTCTGTATTTGGGGTTTGGAAAGAAACAGCTGCACAATCCACTTGGGGAAGCTTTGCAGTTCCAAGTTCATCTTTGGCACCATTTACTATTTCTATTCTATTTCAGCCTACCATTTTCAGCTTAACTGGGAGAGAGAAGTGAGTTTCCAAACAACTTAATTTTAGGCTATATTTCTCATCTACCAATCAGGAACTGACAGCCATGACAAGCATGTCTTCACCTCTCTACATTTTTATTCATGTCCTTTAGGAATAACTCTTCCACGTTTAAAAAATCTCAGCAGCAGTGAGATACACAGCATACACACCTCTCTCTCTCTCCCTCTCTCTCCATTCAACCTCTAGATAATCGAGATAACAACATTTGAAATCAGAAATGGATGAAAAGAGAGCACATATTTTATACTCTGAATTTACATAAATAAAACATTTTATGCTCAACATTCATGAAGATAGATATTCAATTTACACACGTCTCTTCTTTAAGGTTCATCTTTATTACCCGCGACACTAATATCCATGAACGCTGCATTCTCTTGAGAGGTTGACTATATTAACACCATAATATTGCTAGACTCTAAACCAGGTCAAATTTAAACAGAGTCCTGGTTAAACGTGGGGTATTGACATGTGCCAATCTTGTCTTCCTACCAAAGCGTAAATAAAATGACAGCAAAGGAATTTTTCCAAAAATCTATTCACCCATAAAGACAATGGGAAGATTTCAGCAAGCAACACCTTTACACTAATTTTGGACAGAGTTGGAGGAGAGATGCATGATTTAGCAAAGCAGTAGAAATTATACACTAATTTCTCAAACATTATAATTTGAGTCAATTTGCTCCACAGAACCTCTGAAAGAGTCATAATTTCAAGAGGCATTAGTAAGAGTTACTCCCTTTCCTCTCCCAGACTTAAAACCTCTCCCCCATAGAAACCTGGAAAACCCCACCCTGGAGAAACTGTGTCGTTAAGCAAACAAACAAATGAACTCTCAATGTAGATATTTGGGGTTCCCCTCAGGGAAAAGGCCGATGTCCTGCTGGGCTCCCCTACAGTAGCTCTCATCCAACCATTTCCAGTTCCAGGCTCAGGGCTTCTGACCAGCTCTTACTGCCTCACTCTTAAATATGAAATGCCAGCCCAAAGCACCAGACATTTAAGGCAAGCCTTAAACTGGAAGGAGTAAAACCTAAACAAATTAAGAAAAAGAGGAAAGCAGCAAGGAAGGGGAGGGGGAGGGAGGAAGGAAGGAAGGAAGGAAGGAGAGAGAGAATAAGGAAAAGAGAAAGAAAAGAAGAGAAATAAAGGAAGCCCTTGTGACTGGTCCAGGAGTTTGGACAGTCATGAAGCAATGACTAGAAATTGGATTAGGTATTGGGGCTCAGAAGCTGTGTCTTTCTTTCTTCCTATAATATCTAATAAAATGCTTCAAGATGTTCTAATGTTCATTGGAACTGAATTTTAGAAAGATTCATTTATAAGAGCTGTGTACATGGATCCAGGGAGACAACTTTTAGAGACTACTGTATCCTCTATATACTACTTGCACTTTCTTAAAATATTTCTAGGCCAGATTTGTATTTCAGTTCAGAGAACAGCAAATTGTTCAGGAAGTGGTTTGTTCTCAGAAGATGGGGCCCAAGCTGGTATATGCTTTTTGTTCATATTCTTTTCCCCCTAGGTTTCAATCATTATTCCTCATCTTGTAAGCTCTAGTTTTTCTTTATTTTTATTTTTTATTCTTTTTAGTTTTTTCTTATTTTTTTATTTTTTCTTAAATCAGTCTTTATACTGTTATTCAGTTACAAGATATTTTTCCTACAAAGAGTCACTGGAGCCCTGTTACTACTGCCAGACCTGTGATGCCAGCATGTGATTCTGAGGGTCTGCTGTCACTTCTGGTACCCACCTCCCTAAACCTGAATCACATCACATCCTGAGTGAGGCCAATGATGTCTGGAAAACTCAAAAAACAAAAACAAAAAACAGAATTTTTTCATTTTTTGTATTTCCAACAAGACCCTGGGCTGATTTGTTCCTGAGTATCTATGTTTCTCTCGCCCTTTGCCTTTCCTGGCTGGAGTTGAGGGACAGTCTTTCAGAGTTCCTGACTCTCCCATGAGTTCAGTTGTTCCAAATTGACCTAAGGTGTCTTGTGCCTTAGGCTTAAATCTAGGAATCACTGTTGTTCCTACTTTCTGGTCATTATGGCTTAGACAAATGCAGCAAAATATCTTTATAAAGATGATTTATGTTTTTCAGGTTATGTTTTCCAATTACATGATATTTTGAATTCAAAATATCAATCAGTATTATCATTTGAGTTTACTGGAAATTTTGACTATATACTTTGTTCAAGTAATTATATTATTTTTATGATAATTACAACGAGAGTTTGTCTTCTTCCAAATGTATTTGAAATAAATGAAATTAAATATAAAGAAAAAATGGGACAATTAGGAACAAAAATATATTGATGCTGTTTGAAGGAAGCAGAGAGGAAACATACGACTAGATGCTCAAGATGGTCCCATTAATACAGTTCACTACTGAAGCCAGCTTTCAGTTTCCTGGCTGCTAAGTGAAAGGGAAAACATGTCATATTGGATAGATTCTACTTCCTGACAGATGAAAGCATGCACATTTGTCTGCAGAAGCAACATTTTTCCTTAACTTAAACACAAATAGAAATTTTCTGTCTAGCCTTATAGAAAGATTTTTGAGTGAGATAATAAATGACGTTTTCCACTAAAATTTAATAAAATTTTATGAATAATCCTCTCTTTAGTAACAGTTCAAATAGTTTGCATTACCTATTTTTTCCACACTTTTATCTGGATAATAAAAATAGCTCAGAGGAATAATGTAGGGCGTGATATCTTTCACCTTGACCTACACTTTTTGATTTCCTGCTCAGGGGTCCAAATGAGGAGAATCAGAATCAAATCTGTTAAGTGATACAAATGAGATGAGCTGCCAAAGATTGGGATTTCCAACCCCTACAGTGTGGGTTCAGCTACAGTCATAGACAGTAGAGTGGAAGAGAAACTGAGGATGGGCAAAGCCGGTCCTCTCATTCACAAGTGGAAAAACTGAGGCGGGGGGAAGATGTGAACCTGGTGGTCCAGGGGGCTGGATGTGCCGCTCCAGCATCTTGACAACTTCACTCCTGTCTCACAGCAGAGGATCACGTGCTCTCCACTCTCCATCCTCACCACCAAGCCTTATCTTTCAACCCCTGAGAAGAGATGACACATCAAATTCAGGAATTGTAATGAAGCTCAATATAGTCAGTAAAATCCAAACTTTGTAATTTTGCTTGAAGTTAATGTGACATGTGTCTCTTATAATCCTCTCATATTCAAAGTTCGTGAACTTTGGGAACAGTCTCAATGTAGTATCTTTTCAATAAAGCTGATTTATATAGCATAAAACTAAAGGTGATTTACTTTTACACAAGGTTGTAACACATCCCACAAATCAGAAAAAAAATGATTTATCAAACCATATGCCTAATTCAAATTTAGTGGTTATCCTCATGACACATATTAAATATTAGGTTTAGTGATATTTTCTTCCAATTAGTAAGAATCTGTTTACATCGGTATGCTGTTTCTTCTACTTCACCCAGCTTCAATTTGTCAAAGAAGTGATCTAGAAATTTCAGAATGAGGTTTGAAGGATTCCTTGCTTGTATTTTCTCCTTTTCCTTCTTCTCATCGTCACCTCCCACCCCACTCCCGTGCAAATTTCCTACAAAGCCTGTTCTCTGTAGAAGCCTGTAAAAATATCTCATTACCTCGCTGCATCTATTAAACAATGGGAAATTAGCAAGCTCTGACATTGAGATTCATTCCCACTTTTTAGTGCATTCTGTCTGCTTGGAGTATAGCAATCCTTGTTGCTCACAAGAAAGCATGGGAAGGTTACTTGTTTAGTTAAAAACATGACACTGAGCAGCTGTCCCTCGAAAGCCCCCAAAATAGAGACAGCTCTGTTTGCTGATATTTCTTTCTTCTTCTCTGCCTTGCTCCTTGGCTCACCAAGGCACAGATGCAGGGGTTGGTTATTTAGGCCACTATCCAGAGGGATTATTAAAATTCTCTTGAGCAAAATTTTCCAAAAAACAAATGCATTTCATAAATGTATATTAATCTGTTTAGCTTCAGATAATGAAAACACAGAACTCTGGTAGGAATCAAGTGGCTGGTGAAGCCCAAGCCCCGCCCCCAGGAATGTAACCGAAGGCGCTGAGGTGTTGGAATGTGGCCTTGGTGCTTCAGGGGAGGTATTTTGAATGCAAAAGAACAGATCCAAATCAGGGATCTTTCAATTTGGGAATGGCAGCTAAGTTCTGGTCTCTGTGTATCCTAAAGGACAGGAGAGGACACCCTGGGTCATGCCTGAACTTTCAGACCCAGCCTTCCCTGGGACAGAATTTTTGGTAAATGCCTCAGCCGGTGGTTGCTAGTGAGGCTGTGAGGCGTAGTGTCCCTGGTCCCCCCTTGTTTAGCGGCTTGCTGGGTCCTGCTGACCGCCACATGCACCAGGACAGGGCTGGCCCTTGGTTCCTGAGCACAGACTTAGAGCCTATTCACTGCGTTCTCTGCAGAGGCTGCCCAGGCTCTGCCTCTGAAAGTAAAGTCAGGCTGGGTCTATGTCAATTGTTCACTTACTGATGTCCAACGTGTATGTGTTTCTGTGTTTGAAGAGGAGAGGTTTGCACTGCTCTCACAGAGATGGGGCCATTAGATGTCTCTTTTGGATTGCTGCCACATTGGAGTATCAAATCCAAAGGTGTGGTAAATAACTACCCTACCCTCAGTGCATATTAACACTCCGTTTCCAGAACTTACTTTGGGTTGTCTAGAGTGTCTGGGAAGGCAAAGGGTAGAGTGAAAAGTCTGCTGAGTGGGGAGTCCTAACAGCTGTGTTTAGACCCTACCAGCCCAGGTTGTTGGTGATCTTTAGCAACTGACTCCATCTCCAAGAGCCTATTTCTTCTTCTGCAAACAGAGAAAATAACAACCTGTCCTACAAATTTCAAAGGACTCTCCTTTCAAAGTAAATAGATAACCAGATAGAAATGAATTTGCAAATATTAAAGCTACAGGAATTTAAAAAATAGATTATATACTAAACATAGTGGAATCATCCTGAATATTTTAAAAATACAAAAAACAGAATATTTTATAGATTAAACTGATTTATAATGAGATGGATATAAATGGAAATATATTATGTTAGGTCTATGATTTAGACCCATAAGAATATTTTAAAATAGGTTTATTTTTGCTGACTTGGAGCACAAATGATGTACTTTTCAGTAAAATACTATAATACTTAAATATTTTCCACAATGTGACCACGTATAATTGCTCACAGGTCTTACAAACTCGTTTACACTGGAATTTCTGTTTTGTTACATCCTCGTTTTCACCTTTGGTTTATATACAACATCTGCATTCCATGTACCCTGGGGCAGCAGGACCACTGGCTGATAAGATAGATCAATTTGAGGCTGGATATAAATCAGACTGATCTTTACCTAGGATAACCTCTAACAGAGAAGCAACCTTTAACCTTCTGCATGATGACTAGATCCAGTTCCCTCCATTTCCCCAGAAATTAATCCAAACTGATCTGTGTGCATTCATCTCAGTGACTTTCCACCGAGGCTGTTTCTCGGTTGCTCCTGCTGGAATGAAACCAAACCTCTTTCTTCGGGAATGTTCCATTGGTAAGGTTCAGAGAGGAGAGCTTCAGTTTGCAGACCTCACACCAAGTGATTATGCAAGTTAGACACGGGCATCCATCCCTCCCACCCAGACATCTAAGAAGGCTGTTCGATTCTGTCACTTTGCTAAGTGTTGATTTCAGAGCCCATCTGCAAACTGAAACATGCCAAGTGTATCTTTGCTGATCCTTTCTGAGCTGCTGCTACAGCTTTTAAATATTTAGGGTCAAATGTGTTTTTTCAAGTGTAACCTGTATGACCTGTGTCACTTTGTTACTATGATCAGTAGTGGAAGTGACAGTCTCGGCGGTAAGGACAGAAGGAGAAGGAAGAGTGGCAGCCACTACCTACCAAATGCCAGACTCTGTGCCGGGAGCTAAACGTGAATTACTAATAATCTCAGCAAAGTGCCACAGATTTATTTTTACCATCCTCATCTTGTCCATGAGAAAACCATCAGCTGATTTGAGCCTGCATTTCAATCGGATCCAAATCCCAGAGTCCTTCCAACTCTTAAAACAGCTAATACAGCTCCATAATGACAAAGGAGTCATAAAAATATATCTGGCTTGCCTGGATGGAGGCAGATAATTCTAGAAGCTTGCAGAAACTAGGAAGGATCCTGCTCTCATGGGCCTCTGCATCCTTCCTTGCCCTTCTGCATGATCCGAGGCTCTTTCAGACGGTGTTTGTGTGTGGCGTTGAATAAGACATTGTTCTAGTGGCTGGTGATTTGGTTGCGTCTGACGTTCCAACCAGAACTGTTATAATGTGACTAGCAAAGAGGTGCATGATGAACGTGGCTTCCTCTTCCTGGGGGGGGGGGCAGTCAGCAGCCCCGCCTCTGTGGGCCTTTTCTCTGGGTCGTGTGTATCTTCCCCAATGCTGTTCTGTAGCAGAAATCTACCATGCTCCACAAGTGTCCCCCATGGCGGGAGGCCCTAGGCACTGATGGATTTGAGATTAAAAAGATACTAAGGAAAAAATGGGAGGAAGACAGCTCTGCCTACAGCACTGGGACCTTTACTGCCCTTCACAACCCCAAACCTGATTTGCCTACCGGCCCACTGACTACACCTGGATGGAATGGGAAGCTGGTGTGGGTTGGTGTGTGCTTTAAGACACCCAGAGTTTCTTAGGGCTTTGTTGGATAGCTGCCACACAGCTGTAGCTTTCTGTAGGCCATGGCCAGGATATATTCAGGACAGAATGCCATGAATAAACTCCAAGTCAATTTTATTTGGGAGAGGAAGCCAGGAGAAGAAAACGGAAGCCTTCCTGAAAACAATATGTTAAAAGAGAAAAGATAATCTAGCTCTACTTACTGCATGAAGAATTGAGGACATTTTGTTTGATTCACATCCTATTTATCTTCCATTCCACTCTTTAGGAAATAACTCTAAGAATAAAAAATGTGGGAAAATCTGAATTAGCCTTCCTGAGGGAAGCTGGAGGAGAAACTTATTCAAATACCAGCATCTTTGGAGGCTTTCTCCTATGCATGGTCTTGATGGAACATTAAAGTATGGACGGCCAACTTGAAAGTCACCTGCCAGAGGACTGGCATAGCTCCTCAGCAAGAGGTGGGACAGATCTTACACTCACAGCCTTTCTTACGTTAGTGGTAAAGGTTGAATGTGATTTTGATGATTAATGTCACTGGGAAAGTTCTATTTGAATCCTTAGTCAGTGTGGGTTATGGTGACCATAGAACTCAGGACTATAGGTTGTTGAAATTTGCTAAAAAACAAACAAAAAAACCCAATTCCTTGATTCAAAGGCAAAAGCAAAGTAATTAAATTCTTACTTAAAGGGGAGAAGACATGGTTTCCATTAGAAAAGAAGTAAATATGGAAGTAAACTTAGCTGTATTAGAAAGTGAGAAAGCAAAGCCAAAGTGAGAAAGGAGCTGGCAGTGATAAAGAATATTCTGAACTAGAACGGATGTGAACACAATTGTCAAAGGCATTATAAGGAGTAAAATTGCAAAGTCAAACCATGATAAGGAGTAAAATTGCAAAGTCAAACCATGCAGAAAATAAGTCAACAATAAAGATATCTTTATTTACAGAAACAGTAATGGGCCAGATTTGGCCCACAGGCTTGGTTTGTGCATCCTTTGAGCTATATCGTGCTATGTGGCTGTTGTTTAAATATGGTGGTTACTTCATGCACTTCTTTAGGTACTTCCTTCCCTGTAGCTTAATAACAATAATAAACATTCATTGACTTTCCGTGATCCAGAAAAGGGGTTAAGTGTTTTAGATAAACAATTTAATAGCGCTTGTAACAACCCTGTGAACTGAGAATTGTCCAAAGTAACCAACAGTGGGTGTCAAGGCAAAGATACCATTCCGCGCCCAGGTGACTCCCAAGTGTGAGGGCTTAACCACGGAACCCTCATCTCCTCTTGGGATGTGGCATTTTAATCTATCACAAATATAAAACAGAGGTAAATTTGTCTCATGGTGGGATACAGAAATTCAAGTAGATTTTTCTGAAACAGAAAGTCGGAATTTTCTTAAAAAGAAAGCCAGAAATTAAAACAAAGTGGACATGGACAAAACAAGAAAAGGCATCAAAATGGACATGCATACTAATGAAAAATTGTAAGCAACTGAAAGCTGTCATTGCTTTGATTCACTCCTCATTCGGTACTTCCACAGGAGGATGAAATAGTCCACCTACAGTTAAACAATCCAGTGAGAACTTTTACTCACATCCTATTTTGTCTGAGGGTCAGAGCTGTGTACAAGTGGCCTGAGCCCAGGTGAAAAGTCCTTGGAATCTGAATTCCTACCTGTAGGAACTTATTTCTTTTAGGGAAACATTGTCTTTTCTTTGCAGTCCTCTTTTAAATGACAATCTGTGCAACAGAGAACTTTGTTTTCCTAATAGAGCCTTAGGAAAAATAAATTTAGCATTTCACTTTTTTTCCCCACTTCTTTTTCTTTCCCTCACTTTCTAAATTACTGTGAGTGCTTCATCTTGGTTTCAGTTTTGTGTCAATTTCCAAAATCAATTTTTAACTATTTAAATCTCAAATCTCTCAAAGTGAATTATAAATGCCTAAAATAATTTTGTAATCATCACTCCAGGAACATTTGGAAAGGCTTACAAAATGTAAATAGAAGTTCATTTGATGATGAATAGTAAAAATGATGCAATACTCATTTATGCTCAGGTATTTTCCAGTCATATCACATCATAAAAAGAAATAAATAATTAAGAAAAAATAAAATATTAAAACAATCTGACTAGAAACAGAAAGTACTTTTATTTAATGAGGACTTCCTCCCTCCCTTGTTTTTAGTAAGAAACTTAAATTGTTGGTTTAATCTTTTTCTTTAGTATCTAAATATGTTGGGTTGGGAAAAACCCAAATTTATTTTCCAAGCACCATTAATTCTTAAATGTAAACACCTGTTTTCAGGGAAAGTGGAAACATAGGATATTTAATGAGGTTGTTCTTAAGTCATCAAAGCATTGCTTGCTAGGACTATTTGATATTAAAAAAAAATCAGTATCTTTTCTTATTAGCTCTTTTTTCTTTCTCACTTTTTGCTTTTCTCAGTCTATGTAAGACTTGCCATGAGAAGGATGAATCTTAGATCTAATCTATTTTAGTGTGGTTTACACACACCAGAGACCCATCCAGGCACTTCTGTCCACACATGTATAATTTGGGTCCCTACTGCTCTTTCTAGCCTCTCACTGCCCATCTTTTGAGTTTTGTCCCCCTTTTCTTCATCTATCAGATTTTGAACACTGGGAAGATAAAATGTCAAATCAATTTTTTTACTTTTTAAAAATATTTTGGCTTAAAAATTGATAAAAGATTTAAGATATGAATTGCCAAGAGCCAAAGGACAAGTGTCATTAATTATATCCAATGAGCTCTTAATTATTTGCATCAATACCTTGCCTTCATGGATATTTGAGAGATAGTAAAAAAAGTCATTCAAGTTTTGACATTACCCTGTGAGACCAGGTATGGTTCTAAATAACATGATAAATGAGTTAAGGGAACGCCAGAGAAGGCGTAGAAAGCTAAAGTATTTGCCTCCACACTTGTTTCCTTTTTGCAAAAGCAGCCACTGATTGTTTGCTGAAGTGCATTCAATTCGCACTAGAAATAATTTTCACTTGTATTTTATACATACGTTCACCAGCAGCAGATTTGAAAAAGTGCTAGCTCAAGACCAGTCTCATTACTCAGCCATAAAAAGGAACGAAATTGGGTCATTTATAGAGATGTGGATGGACCTAGAGTTTGTCATACAGAGTGAAATAAGTCAGAAAGAGAAAAACAAATATCGTTAGTTAACGCATATATGTGGAATCTAGAAAAATGGTACAGATGAACCTATTTGCAGGGCAGGAATAGAGATGCACACATAGAGAATGGACATGTGGACACGTGGGAAAGGGGAGGGTGGGAGGAATTGGGAGATTAGGATTGACATATACACACTACCATGCATAAAATAGCTAGTAGGAACCTGTTGTACAGCACAGGGAGCTCAGCTTGGTGCTCTGTGATGACCTAGATGGGTGGGATGGGGGATGTGGGAGGGAGGTCCAAGAGGGAGGGGATATATGTATACATATAGGTGATTCACTTCGTTGTACAGCAGAAACTAACACAACATTGTAAAGCAACTATACTCCAATTAAAAAACAAAAATACACCAAAAAGAGACCAGTCTCAAAATTTGTATAATATTTACTTAATTTAAACTCAACTCAAAATAAATTTTAAAATGTCCAGGCAAATGCAGAAGGTAGAATGCACATATATAATATTTTCCCATTTTCAGTGTTCTTTATTGGGTCATCACACCAATGCTGATTATTAATTTTATTTCTGGATGTCCCATTTTCTCAGCTGCTTTTTTTCACTTTTTCCTCCCCCATTGTCACAGGTATAAAAACATCCCAAACTCATTTCTGAACTGAGCTGCCAAAGAAAGATCTTGGAGTGGAGGCTCCCGGCCTTTCTCCCATCCCTGGATGCATCTACTTCTCACAAGGAGACGGATATCAACGTTCCGCTTCTCTGCTCTAGGTCTAATTTTTCTTTTCTGTTCAGTTATTGTTCATGGTTTTTGCAGAAAACAAACTCGCAGAAAACAAACTCACAGTAAACCTGAGGAAGGCTTATTATGAGGCTTTAATATTGATGGAGACGGACTCAACCACAATATACTAGACAATTAGCCTAAAAATCCTTATTTCTGAGCTTAAACGTAACTAGACTTAGTATAGTCACTTGTCTTCAGTTTGCTCTTTCCAAAGCGAAGGAGTGAAAATCATACCTTTATTAAATCTATATCCATAGATTTTCTTAGCAGTCTAATACATACTACCATAAGTTTTCTTTGAATTAAAATGTCCTTCCATAAAGAATTTAAACATCTACAGACATTGTAAAGTTAACTTTAATCAATCACCAGTGAGAGGGGATCCTAATTTTCCTACTTTGCAAACCATGATCAGTACTATTCTACTGCAAACAAAATTAATTTTCTATTAGCTTAACCCAATTCTATTTGAAAACTTAAAGAACTAAAAACTGTTGTAGTCAGAAATTCCCTTGACTCACAAATCCACGGTGCTTTACTTACACAGGCTTCCCCTGAGGGGTGTGCAATTATGTTGGAGACATGTCTGCCTGCCATCCTAGGATTGGTGTCATGTATGACCATGTCATTTTAGGTCAGATAAACCTTACAGATGGCACCATATTTAAAGGTTTTTAAATACCATATTAGCATGACCAAAGTACTGGAAAACAGAATTCTATTGCTAAGCAATGCTGAGAATCTATAAAAATTGGATGTTTAAAAGCTACTCATCCATTTTAGATGGATAATTTTGGATTTTACTGAACTTATTTTAAATAAAAACCTAAAGATGATACTATCTCTGTGGAATTCCATCTGCTATAGCACAATCTACCTTATGGCTACCTTTACATGATGAAACATGTTTCATACAGTGGTAAACTCTATAAATTATGAAACAAAGGTACATGTGATGAGTATGCAATTATGACAAAAAACTGGACATCATACAAGAGTTAAGTAACTAACATGCGATGATTTTATAGTTCCTATATCCTAGGGGTATCTCAGAGAGCATTACTTGAAAATCTCATAGTTCAGATGGCTATCGATAAAATACAATTTGAACTATGAAAATTAGTGCCAAAATTTTGAGATTCTTTGCTGTCAGCAATTAGTTATTTAGACAACCTTTTGTACTTAGATTATGTGGACTGTAGAATTTCTAGGAATTGAAAAAGGCAATTTCATAAGTAACTTTGGAAACCAGCATAGCATATCTGGGGATAAGAATATTACATATAAACTTATATATCGAAATGAAAACATGACAGATTTTTGTGGAGTCAGTCTCACTGCTTTAATCAGATTCCAAAATGTAAAACTCTTTCAACCAAATGAAACTAAGTCACACTGGTTTTTAAATGTGTGGTTAGTCTGAAGAATTCTTTGAAAGGAGGGGTCCAAGTAATATATTCAGTATCTTTCCTTTGCCAATTCATCACTACCTAATGTCCCCTCTTGCATTGACATGGATTTCTTTATCGGCAGGTTACGTTTGCATGATTTTGGCCCATACAAAATTATCACTGTTTCCTTTAGGGAGAAAAATGAAAAGTAAAAAGATTGCTTTACTGTCTTGCTGAGACTCGTTTAATGGATATTGGTAAAATAATCACATAACTACATTACTTATAAAACCACTCATAATTTGAGGCAAGGCAACGGCTTAGTTGGCTGCCAAAGGTTAGAAACTACAAAATCCATAGAAAATGTCCTGATTTTGTTGGTGATAAATTAATAAAAATCTCCCAAACTATTAGTACGTTACTCGGTTCACTGAATACAAATCCATGATAGGGTAAAAAGTAAAATATCTCTACTGAATTCCAATTATGTCAACTAAATCAGCCTTTTCTTCTAAGTTAAAAGATTTTAATGGCTAAGACCCACCCACCACTCCTTCACATTATTCACAACGTACTCTGTGTCATATCTGGTGGTCTCTTTGTATACACAAGTAAGTAAGACTGAGTCTTTGCTCTCAAGATGCTCTAAATCTTTGGGGATCATGGGGAGTCTTCTTTTCCAGAACAGTTACCCCTTAATAATGATAACATTTAACAGCAAGAGCAATAGAAACAGCAGCAGTAACAATAATACTTTTATTTCAGTTCAGCTTTCATTTCTCAGTTATAAAGATATTTTTGTAATGTGTGTGTGCATGTGTGTGCACACAGGCGTGTGTGTGTGTGTAATCCAAAGAACTGGACTTGAAATGTAATTCTCAAGGTCTGGAACAATACACAGCAAATTCTGGGGGATCCTGAGCCAGTTACTTGAGTTCCATGTCTCTGTTTTTTACTTAATGAGGATTTCTTATATAATAATTCCCAAAGGTCTGTCCTCTAAGTCTGTTTGCCAGCAATATTCTGTTGGTGTATTTTTTTTTTTCTCCCATGCTTTTAACATGTTTATTTTTAAGTAGTCTGTTGATGTCTTCAGGGTCAGTCTCTAACAGATCTATATTGCAAGGATTCAAAGAAAGAGAAGACCTTTGTGGACTAAGTTGGGAAACTACCCCAAGGACAGCAGATCAGTTTCAACACTTTGTTTCTGTCTAAAACAGATTGTGTTTTCTCCACACCCCCAACAGAAAATAGTATTACTTAGCAATTCTAGGCACGTCTTTCTTTCAAGAAATTCCTTGAAACTCCCAGAATAATTGTAAATGAAATTCATAAAGAGGGAAAAACACTGTTATGAGGCGGGTGTACATCAGCATGTGGGCAGGATTTAGCTGAGCCCCTTTTTCCTATTGAAGAACTGATCAGACGACTTGACAGCTGGAGTTTACATGATTGTTGTACAATAAAACAGCACTACTGCTACCTTTTGCTGTGCTCCAAATGCCAAGTGCAATTTTGAATACTTTTTCTCCTTGATAAAAATACGCTCTCTTCATAAAAAGAGAAGATAGACACATCTTAGAAATGAGTGTGCTCCTACAGAATGCAACATGCATAAAAAATTAAAGCGAAATTGAACTTGTGACATATAATTAAAAAAGAAAGGAAAAACCTATTGAAGTTTAATGGCTGGATTGTAAGAGAAGCCTTACACAACATAGTGGGCCCTATGAGGTCTGAGGTAAATGGATTGCAGGATGTATAGTTGGAGCTCAGCTGTGAACACTGTGATATTTTGAGAAAAAAGGATTGAATGCACATGGCTTTGTTGAACCTCTCTCAGAAATCCTAACAAATCTGACCATTTCAGTTGCCAAAGATGGCATTAAGAAGTGCAGAATACAAAATAGATATAATATCCAAAATATATAATATAATTAAATTACAGCCCTTGCTTAGGTGTTTATTATAGTCTCGTATGTTAAACTCTTATTTTTGGGGTGAATGAAAAGAGAAACCCAAATAAATTTTCCCTTTTTGTATAGGGCTGTGATGGCCTGATTTGGAACTTTCGTGAAATTGTGAGTAGATTAAATAGATACTTTTAGTTCAAAACCAACTAGAGCTTAAATTTGAGTTTGTGTTTTTCCTGGGCTCTTAACTGCTCCAACATATATTAGAACCTGTTTACAGCTAAGGCATATTGAATTCAAGAATATAGCAATAAGTAACCTAATTTTGTCAGTCCCTTTAATAACATTAGTAGTTTCAAATTCATTCGTTTATTAAATCAACATTTTTGTAGCACCTATTGTATACGAAACACTGCTTTAGGTGTTAGGGATACTGTAGTAAATAAAACATGTGAATGTCTTGATTACATTCTTTAAAGGGGATAGAAGGTTTTAAAAGGGGGATGGTAAGTAATTAATAAATAATGTTAAAGGGGAAAATAAAGCAGGGGGAGGGCATGAAATGTTAAGAGTGGGAGTTAGAATTCTGGATTTGATAGCTAGTCACTGAGAAGATAACTTTTGAGTAAAGATCTGGAGGCACTGGAGCTAGCCACATGGATATTTGTTGGTAGGGCATTCCAGGCAGTAGGACAGCATGTGCCAAGGGCCTGAGGTAGAAGTGTGCCTGCAGTTTGAAGAACAACAAGAACACCTGTGTGGTCAGGTGTGGTCAGAGTCAATCAGAGGACAATAAGGGATACTGGCAGAAACATGACATAAACCAGGTTTCAGAGGGCTAGTGGTGAATAGAAAAGTCTTTGGCTTTGACTTAGGAAGAAATGGGAAGTCTACATCATTCTTCAAGTATTGCAAACCTCTTCCGTGAAGAGCTAGATATTTCGGGGGACAGACAGTCTTTGTCACAACTCCCAACTCTGCATTTGTAATACCAAAAAACAGCCAGAGATAATACAAAAATGAACGAATATGGTTATATTACAATAAAAATTTATTTACAAAAATAAGTAGAAGATGGGATGACATCAGCAAGATGGCAGAATGTGAAGCTACAGGACCTCAATTAATGACAATATATAAGCTAGAATACCTCTGTGAGAACTCTAGAGACAAGTTGAGAAGCTACAGCACCCAGGCCATTATAAAATCAAGAGGGGATTCCAGTGAAAGGGGTAGGAAAATTTGCATCATTTGTTATATGTCTGTTCCCCTCCCCCTAGCAGCCTAATGCAGGGCAACTTAGAGGAAACCCCTTGTAGGGGGCTCCTTCCTTGGGATGGAGACAAAATAATGGACCTTGTATCCAACATTATGCTTGTCTGGGGGCTGCCTGAGGGACTGGTTTCTGTCTCACCTGACTCAGAACACTGATGGAACCAGTGCCAGAGTTTGGGAGCTGCTGAAAGCAGAGGTAAGCATGCAGCACATGAGAATTGCTGTTCCTCAAGCAGATACCGGGGGGGAGCAAGATGTGAGAAAAGGCTTGAGAGGTCCTAGAGCCTCCAGCTGGGTTGATAAGTGAAAAATTATTTTTCCCTGCACAAAGAATTTTTTTTAAATTCCCAAATCCCAACAAAAGATCACAAGGCATAGAAAGAAATAGGTTAGCCTGGCCTAATGGAAGGAACAAAATAAAACTCCAGAAACTGACTCTAAAAAATCAGATCCATGACATACCTGACAAAGAATTTAAAGTAAAGATGTTCATAAAGATGTTCAATGAGCTAAAAGAGAGCAACAGACAGACAACGAAACAAAATCAGGAAACAATGAATGAATAAAATGAGAGTATCAACAAAGAGATGGAAACTGTATAAAAGAACTAAACAGAAATTTTGTGGTAATCAGTACAATAACTGAATGAAAAACTCATTAGAGGTTCAACCACAAACTTGGTAGGAAGAAGAAAGAATCAGTGGACTTGAAGATAGGTCATTTGAAATCATCCAGAGAGAGGAGCAAAAAGAAAATAAATAAAAGTAAAAAGACCTATGAGACTTATGTGACATTATCAAGTGGGCCTAACATACATTATGAGGATTCCAGAAGAAGAGGAAGAGAAAGGGGCAAAGAGCTTATTTGAAGAAATAATGGCCTCAAACTTCCCAAATCTGGGGAATGAAATGGACATAGAGATTCAATAAGCTCAAAGAAATAGACAAGGAAAAATCCAAAGAGGATCACACTGAGACAGTATAATCAAACTGTGTAAAGTCAAAGTCAAAGAAAGAATCTTGAAAGCAGCAAGAGAAAAGTGATTCACCACATACAAGGGAGCCCCCATAAGACTATCAGTGGATTTATCAGCAGAAACCTTGCAGGCCAGAAGGGAATGGAATAATATATTCAAAGTGCTGAAAGAAAAAAAAATGCTGTCAACTAAGAAAACTGTATCTGGCAAAATTGTCCTTAAAACTAAAGGAGAAGTTAAGACTTTCCAAGATAAACAAAAGCTGAGAGAGTCCATTATCACTAGACCTGTTCTACAAGAAAAACTAAAGAGAATCCTTCAAGTTGAAATGCAGTTGTGGTAAACAGCAACACAGAGCCGTATGGAAATGTAAGATTCTCTGGTAGAGTGTGTGTCACTTTGGACTAGCCACATTTCAATTGTTCAATAGCCACAAGTGACTAGTGACTACCATATACCATGCTGTACTGCATAACTCTAGAGGTTAGAATGTCTAATTTATTCCTTCCTTCCTTTTTTTTTCTCCCTTCCTTCTTCTCTCCCTCCTTCCTTTCTTTTCTTTCTTTCTTTCTTTTTCTTTCTCTCTCTCTCTCTCTCTTTCTTTCTTTCTTTCCTTATTTCTCTTTCGATTGTCCAGCATGGGTTTATGCACTTATGTTTGTAAACTACATTGTACTGACAATCATGAGAGCTCACAATAAATCCAGATTAAATCAGTGCCTCTGAGACTAGATTTTAAAAAGTAGTAGAGGAGGTTTGGCCCATGGGCAATAGTTTGCCAACACTTCTATTGGTTACATTTGTGATTTCATTTGACAGATGAAATAACTAAGTCCCAGAACAGTGAAGAAACATTCCTTAAATAACCTAACTAGTTAGAAATGCTGCTAGGACTCAAATTCGGGTCATTATGATTCCAAATTCTTTCAACTACATTATGTTTCCTTCATAAAGACCTTTTTGTTTTTGTAGACCAGTGGTTCTTAGAGTGTGGTCTGTGGAACTCTTTCAGTGGTTTCATGAGGTCAAAACTATCCTCATAATAATACAACATCTTTGTCTTTTTCACTGTGTTGACATTTGCAATGATGATGCAAAAGCAATGCAGGGGAAGGGAGTTATGACCCTGCTGGCACCGAAGCACAAATCAGGGCAGCAGCACCAAACTGTACTAGTATTCATTGCATTTCCACCAGCACATACTCACAGGGATGTAAAAAGCCATTTTCATCTAAGAATGCCCTTGATGAAGTAGTGAAAACTATACATTTTATTAAATCTCAACCTTTAAGTACATGTATTTGCAATATTCCATATGACCAAATGGAAAGTACTCATAAAGCACATATGCTGCCTAACACAGAATGACTTCTTCTTCCAGGAAAAGCACTTGAGTGATTGAGTTGGGAGCTGAACTAGCAATTTTTTTCATGAAACACCATCTTACTTGAAAGAATGACTGACAAACTATGGTTATTTTTTTTTTGAGATAGAATTTTTTTCTGCTTTATTGAAGTATAACTGACAAACAAAATTGTAAGATATTTAAAGTGTAAAATGTGATGATTTGATATATGTATGCATTGTGAAAGGTTTCCCCCATCAAGCTGATTAACACATCAATTACCTCACATTTAATTTGGATATTTGGCTGACATTTTGGGGGGGGAGAAAAAAGAAGTGAGGCTGTTACTTCAAGAAAACAGCTGACAGGATTTGCGGCCAATGAAAAAAGCTTCCAAGTGAAAATTAGAATTTTGAAAAATGTGTGTCTGCCACTGTGAGCTTGACAGCTTCCCAATATTTAAAGACTATTCTGATGAGATCAGTGGCAAATTTAGCCACTGTAATTTCAAAATATTAAATAGTGAACTCTGTCAACATTTGGAAGATCTGCATAACTTAGCAATCAAATATTTTCCAAATTACCAGTGCTTGATGTTGCAAAATCATGTGTGAGTTTAAAGGTTCCTTCAAAGAGTGAGACAGAACATTGGATTTTAATGTAAGTGAGGGCAGTAGATCTGGGTTTCAGATCTACTTGGCAATTAACATTTAAGAAACTACCATTTGTCAAGTTTTAATGCAATATCTAAGAAAAATTTCCATAAAGATTTTTAGTAGGTCATTAAACGTGCCTCCTTTTTGAAATTACATATATATAGGTGAAACCGGATTTTTCATATGCTTTAAACAAAACAACATATGACAACAGATTGAATGAAGAAGTAGGTATGAAAACTATGATGTCTTCTATTAAGCCAGACATTGCAAAAATATAAAACACTGTAGTTCTTCTCCCTAATTCTTTTTTGTTTTGAAAGATAATTATTTTTCATAAAAAGTATGTTCATGCATTTATCATCTTATTTTAAATGCATTAATATAATTTTTTAAATTTCTCAGATTTAATTTCTAATATTGTAAATATTGTTTGGTATAACCCTCTTAAACTCAAGCTGACCATGGTCCTTAAGAATCCTTAAGGGTGGTAAGGGGATCTGAGATAAAAAAGCTTGAGGATTACTATTGTAGACAGGTGTAGAGGGTATGTGTGTTGCACAGTAAACTCTCAGTTAACTAGAGGAAGGCGTGAAGATTGTCTATTAACTGGCCTGTGTTTCCTTAGATCAAATTTAAGAGGAAAATGGAAATAATAAACCAATGTTGAATGTCTTCTCATTATAAAGTCAGCATAAATTGCTATGTATATGATTATATGTGATCAACTCTGATCCAATATAGGAAAGCAAAACTTTCCTTCCTACTTACAGGGGTTGTTATAAGAATAAACGATGACATAGAAAAAATGAAATATTAGACATACAATCTTTTGTTGCACATGAAAATGCAAATTTAAGTCAATATGATGTATGTTGAGACATTTCACAAATGTTGATCATCAGAAAAATTTCATTACGTAACTGATAAGCTCCTATTATTTGCCAGTACTGTATTAAACTCCACATATACACAGATGATGAAGACATATATTCATTATATTGTTCTTATTTATGAAAGATTTTCAACGATGGTTTAAGCAAAATAAAGGTCTATATTCAGCCCTTAGTTACTTAGGCAATATTATTTCTAAGTCTTTGGGTAAACACTTTCCTGCATCATAAATTGATGAGTCCTCAGAGTCTCACTGAACATCTTTACATTCCTAACCATCTGAAATTGTATATTTTGTGTCATAAAACAAATTATATCCCCTCTGAAATCCCGGATTCTTTTGACATATTTCTTGGAGAGAAATAAATAGCTCCTACACAGGAAACTAACCAATGAAATAAACAGTACTAAGTGACCAACAACAGTAAAGCTATAAAACTTCTTTGTTTGCACCTAGTCAATTTTGGCCCTGGACAGAGGGGTGCCTTTTGCTGTAGATTCATTCACAATGGTTCCGTGGCCCTAAAACACAGGGCCACGCTCTCATTCTACCTCTGTTCTGCCAGGGAAGATTTTGCTTTGAATTGTGGAACTGAAATCTCATATTTAGCCCAAAGGAGAAGATATTCTTTGGCAGACTCTTGTTCTGTCTTTCCCCCTTTAGAGCTTAAAAGTCAGGTTTGGGGTGACTTTGCTTTATTTTGTTTTTAGAAGGACACAAGGTAGCATTTTTTTTTCTTTTCATTTTTTAACATACACAAAGCAGAGGTCTGGCAAATGCAAACGTGAGAAAGTGGAACTCCTGGGAGTGATAGGAGAGTTATAAAAGAGCTCTAATTGTGGAAATATAGTTTTAACATCTTAAGTTTCAGGGGGTTTCAGAACATTCAGAGAATTGTTTGAATATTTGGACGATTGTCTATCAGTTCAACCCATGGCCCCCAAAGCAATCAAATGAGTCTGAAAATTGCAACTTCATTCACTGTAAGAAATCTGTGTCAGAAAGTATCAGAGTATAACTCTTACTAGCTGTCTTTACTTTTATGAACACCTTCCAAAGAATTGAAACCTAATCTGCATTTATTAATTTCTTTTAATTATGGGGCTTGATTGCAAATAAATACTTTGCAGACAGGAGAGAACTCTTACTAAGGACCTGCAAAGAATCAATAGAGAAATGATTACAGCCTGGAAAACAAAAGCCATAGGGTTCCTGATGAGTGTGTGAGTCTTGAACAGTTTATTTTCTTTTTTTTTTTTTGAATTTTATTTATTTTTTATATACAGCAGAGTTTATTTTCTTTCTGTGCCGATAGCTCATTAGACAGATGAATTTTTCCCGTGATTACAACACCCACCAAAGGGCCAAAGCAGACAGAAAATCCACCTTTGGTTGCTTTCAAATTAATCTGCAACACTTTGGGCCTCAGTAGGTGCCCAAGGCACAGTCTCACCCATGTTATTTTTAGTTGAAGGCTATTCTTCTGTCACAGGCAGCAAGATTGAAAACTGTCATGACTCTGAGCAAACCTGGTTATTTCAGAATACAGGCTCTCACAGCATTTCCCTCTAATGGCCCAGATTAGAAAAGAAAGGTTGTTTATACGTTTAAAAGGCCAAGGTCTCCTGAACCATCAAAGCAGTGGCTTGTGGTTTTAGAGCAACACAACTTCCTGCTGAGTGTAATGGGTGAGCATCTCCAGGCTGTGCTGGAGCTGGGCTGCCACTGGGCACTGATGCTAATTGGCCATCTGCGAGGGCCACTCAAGCAGTGCATGGGCCTGAGCACTTTGTTTCGTTTGGAGTGAAACATACCCTAAGTAACAAAGGACCCGTACACCTTCAATGCCTCCTACCTGGACATTTTTCTTTTCAGTGGATGGACTTACAGATCAAATGCCATCTTGTCACCTCCCATTTCTGTAGTGGCAACTCTTTATAATAGTTAAGGAATAATAATAATAATAATTCTTTGTAATTTGAATTTCACTCCCTGGACGGATTTGTAGGAGAGAGAATATGTCAAATGTGTTTTATTAATCAAATTTTTGCTTACAGAAAGAATGCACGCAGGCATGAACACCCCCTCCCTGAGCCTGGTGACCTTTCTGACATTATGGGCAACTTGGGACTCACTTATGGTAGCTCCCAACCCACTCACCCCCTGTTTGTTTCTTCTACGCTTTGTGCACTAACAGGGAAGGTTACTTACCTGTGTGTTTGGTTATTGTTCCATAATGCATGCTCCGTTTATTTCCTTGAAATAAGCACCCGTCCTTAACGAGCTCATAATTATTGGGTAAAATAAGAGTACGCTTCTCAGTGCATCTGTGTGCACAGCATCCCATGGCATCCGTGAGAGACTTTTGTCTGAAGAAAGGAGGTAAAATCACAACAAAAAAAGGCACTGTCATTTATGTGAGTCTTAATCAACTTGTAAATTTAAGGGGCTCTTTCTATATGAGGCAAGAATAGAACTGAAAAAGCTATGACTGGAGACTAGAGCTGGGCTATAAATACAACCTCATTTGTGAGATAATTAACCAATAATGAGACTGTAATATTAAAACTACTTGTAGTTGTTTACAGCACACTTAGCACTAACAACTGATTTTTTTTTCTAAGAAGTATGACTAAGTCATTTATTCTTTCTAGGCCTCCATGTCTTTGTATGGAAGGGACAGAATGGTTTCTAAAGCACCTTTCTATTAAAATTTCTGTGATGGTTCTATGATGTATGCGGGGTCCAAAATATTCCTATAATGTTGGAGTTTTATTAAAGTCAAGATTTAATCATAAATGTGGGGACAATGCAACAAAATAATTTGAGTCAGTTTCTATTCTCAAATGTTAAGATAAACCCAGGCAATTCTTTCCTTAGTACCAAATACAATTATCCTGTTTAAAAAGCTGTCTCCCTCTCATCTATGCTTCCACATGTTTCAAGAGGTGAGATGCTCAAGCTAAAATTACCTTAAATTCATGCATTTAAAAAAAATTTTTTTTTTTTTGGCCACACCTTGAGGCTGGCAGGATCTTAGTTCCCCGACCAGGGATTGAACCCAGGCCCATGGCAGGGTAAGTGCCGAGTCCCACCTTAAATTCATGTATTTTTAAAGTTAGTCATATAGTATGTTTTAGGAAAAGGAAGAAGTGTGTTATAAAATTTAGGAATTTTTGTTGGCGGGATTAAATCTATACTGTTTACCAAAATGTTAGCATGATTATTATAAAAGGATATAATTTTCCATCATGTTCCATCCCAGCTTTCTATTTAGGAGTTTAAAAACCCGATGCATGCAATTCCCTCCAGGTGTGAGTAAGGCTGGGGGGTCTCCAGCACTGATGGCTGCCTTTGTCCTGTAAGAGCTGCATTTTCAGCAAGCTTCCTTTCTGTTCTTTCTCTACCTTCTACCAATGAACAATCAATTTTAAAGAAATGTACATTTACTATGGAAAAACATGGGGGCATATGTTAATAAGCTTTACATTTTTTAATTGGATTATATAAATATAATGTGTGTGTGTTGATTGGTTGAGGCTAGGTAATAAATAAACAGAAGTAAGTAGAGGTCAAGTAACTTCACTTGTGGTACATGCATACTTAGCAGTAGAGCATGGATTCAAACTCCAGGCTGGGTATTGGCCTATAACTTATTTAAGATCCTCTTGGACCCAATTTTTATTCAGATATCAAAAGAAAAGCAAGTATTTTGTTATCATAACATATGCATCACCTTGTAGCCTCACGTGTCTGTGCACAGTGTATCTCTAGGTAAGCCCACCAAAAATTATGAGATGGGACCTTGGTGAGGGAGGCATTTGGGAACACACTTAACTCAATGGAGGTGATGTGTGTGCTTAGAAAAAAAAATGGTGGGTTGCGTACTACGCATGGTCCCAAGTAGCCCCACCATCTTTAATGTTTGTGTATCATCCTCTTCAATCACTGAATGTCACGATAAAAATCCCAGCTCTGTAGGATGCTTGCCCAGTAAATACGAGATGCCCTGCCACTTCCCACGTGTGCACGTTGCTCCAGTATTGGCCAACTCTCCCTGTGTAACCTTAGCTCTCTGATGCCCTGAATGTTTTTTAAATAGTTCTCTGCATCAATGTTTTCATTTCCATGCATTTGCACTGACACCAACCCCTGCTGTCTGACTTTAACCCCTACCTCCGCTGAATGTGCTCACAATACGATCAGAAGAGCTCACATTGCCTTCTTCGGCTAGATGGCTTTCAGCCTCTTGCACTCTTGACTTCTCTCCCCAGGCTCTCTCATGCGGACTTTGGTGACACAATTCTCCTTTGTTCAGCATTTACCCTTCTGGGTCCTCCTTCTTATTCTCCTCAATGCCTTCATATCTCAGTGCCGAAGAGAACAAAGGTTGATTTCTCAGTGAGGCTGTGTAGTCGTTGTGTTGTCTCATTCTCTTCTGGTAGCTGGGCAGCTGGGCCAGCCTCTCTGAAGTGTGCAGGTCGCAGTGGCAGAGGGAAAAGTGAGCCCAGAAAAGAACAGACCAGCCACTAGAACTTCTGCCACTTCATTGCTGTCACATTTCATTGGCCAAAGTGAGTCACATGACTGAGCATGACTCCCACGGGGCCGGGAAATACAATTCCCTTCCTGAGAATGGAGGGAAAACAGATAGTGGTGATGGATCCTACCACCTCCTTGCTCTCTTTTTGTCCCCTGGCTTATTGTTGCTGTTTCCTGCTGTGGATCTCCTCATTTCTTAAGTGTAATGATCCTTATGGTAGAGTTTATCCTCAGCCAGGGATTGAAATCCTCCTGGAAGCCGATGAGTCCAAAATTTCTACCTCTAATTTTCATCTCTCTTCTGAATTTCACTTTGTCCAAGTGCACATCCATCCAAGTTTTAGCGATCCAAGATGTAACTCTTAGAGCTGCATGGAAGAGTGAGAAAGTGAGATAAGGCTGAGCTAGGGGTGGGCAGTAGTGGGGTGGGACGATTCCAAGGTCATACTGATAAAGCATTCACATGTTTGGCAGGTTTACTTCTTAACTGGAAGTTTTATGGTAATACTTTTGTTTATCTGTAAAATGGTAATGAGATAATTCCTACTTCATAGGAAGGTTCTGAGGACAGAGTTCATGTGTGGAATATGTAAAATGCTAAGTACGATGGCTGGCTTATATAATCATTTTCTTACCCTGGAGTTTTAGCACTGAGAGGGAGTCTGACCCTGTATTTCCACCGATGAGAAAAACGAGGTCACGAAAAATGCAAAGATTTGCACAAAGTTGACAGCTAGCTGGTGGTTGGACCAGCTGGCACTCAGCTTTCCCAATGCTCCACTCATCCGCATTTCTGGGATACCGTATTGCCATTTTTTCTATGAACTATAAAAATTCAAGGGCAGAGATGCAGACCACTGTCATCGAGTCATAGCATAGGTTTTCTTCTGATGGTACTCCAGTGGTAGAATGTGACATGTTTCATTATAAGTGCTACCCCACAGAGGAGTCATGTGTTGGAGAGTTTGCAGTCCATCGAGGGAAGCCAAGATCTTGTGGCAGGATTTGGTCTTTTGGTTTAATTTGGAAAGTTGCACAAAACTTTCTGGTCTCCCACAAATTAAAGTAGAGTTACTATAATTTAGTTCCTAAGTGTACTATGTAAAATCAAATTATATTACATTACTCTTGCTGTAGCTATCCTTAAAAACATTCTTATTTTTTTAAAACCAATGTCACTATATGGAAGAACTCAGAACTAGTCAAATGCAGCCAAAGTTTCTGTTTGTCATAAACAGAGAAGAATGTCTTGAATGTAATAAGTTGCTGGGGAAGTCTGTTTTTGTTTGCTGTGGCCAACTGTCCATTATACCCGTGTCTGTTATGGACGGCATATAATTTAAGGGCAGTGGTTTGTGAAGAATGAAGCAAATGCCAACACTGGGAGAGAAACCGAGGTATTCTGTTAACCAAATACATCTTAAAATACTTTTAATTTTTCAAGAACCTACTAATCTCTGCATACTTGGCTTTGCAAAGTTACAAAATCAAAATACTTTATTCAACTGAAATATATACTTCATGGGGGAAAAAAGAAGACTTTTTTTCCCCATTGGAATACTTAGTTTAGGAATTCTGTGTTGAGAAGATTCCAGAGAAATGTATTGGGGTTTAAGATGGAGAATACAGATCTAGTAAGTTATTTAAATGCAGACTAATTGAAACTATGAGAATGTGGAAGGAAAATATATTGAAATGTTAATATTTACTTTCTTTTCATCCCCATAGAATTAAGAATAAAAGCTCTCTGTTTTTTGTTTTTTTTTTTCCCTTGGCGGTGCCACACGGCATGCGGGATCTTAGTTCCCCGACCAGGGATCGAACCCGTCCCCCCTGCAGTGGAAGCACAGAGTCTTAACCACTGGACCGCCAGGGAAGTCCCCTTTGTTTTTCTATATTTTGATTTTTCCATTCCAAGAAATCTTTCAAGCCCTTTTCTTTGCCTCTTGTAGAACATAAAAAGGGATTTTTGGAGACAATCGCTCATCTTTCTGTGAAAGCATAGAAAGATGATGTAGAGTGTGTGGGCGTGGAAAAGAGGTATGGGAGGTGAAAACAGGAGCAGGAAGTGACATTTCTCAAGACAAGGATGAGGGCAGATGTCTGCAGGTCCCTATGATGTTGGAGACTGTTCCCCATGCTATTCCACATTCACATTCAGGTCCTCAGAGGGACGGCTGGGAGAAGCATCTCAGAAGGGTGAGCCCAAGGCACAAGGACTCAGCCTCAGCAAAAATTCCAGGGGCCATTATCACCCAGGAGCAGCAGAAGTGCTGGCCCTGCGGGCTTGGGCAAGGGACACAGTAGGCGTGATCAGTATGGCCCAGAGATCAGAGGGTCCCTTTTATATGTTTTGCGCTACTTTGCGCACCTGGATTAAAGAAAAAAAAAAAAGAACAACTGTGAAGGATTTTTAAAAAAACTGTGAAGGTAGACAGGGAACCCCAAAATGACAGGTTGAAATTCCTGCTAATCTAAGGGGGCCTGGAATGAAATTCCCAGAGGAAAATCTGATTTAAAGAGAGATCATCTAGGGACTTCCCTGGTGGCCCAGTGGTTAAGACTCCGCACTTCCAATGCAGGGGACCCGGGTTCGAACCCTGGTCAGGGAACTAGATCCCGCATGCACAACTAAAAGAGCCTGCATCCCACATGCCGCAATGCAACGCAGATGCTACACGCGGCAATTAAGATCCCGCGTGCCGCAACTAAGACCGAGTACAGCCAAATACATTTTTAAAAAAAAGAGATCATCTATAGAAGCAGACAGATAACTGCAAAAATGGATGACTCCAAAAATACGCATACATAAAACATATGTTTTACCCAATTTAATTTATCTTCCAGTTTTGTTGAGTTTGAATAGTCACTGGTTTCCAGAAAAATTAAGCAAAAAAGTATAAAGTGTGTTAAAAGTTAATTCAGAATGTTGAAAATTTAAGTATGTCTAGCTTTATTTTTGTTAATTTTTTATCATATTTATTAAAGTATAAACTGAATATCATGAAATTCACCTTTTTAAGTGTAGAGTTTAAGTTTTCATGAAGAATACAGCTACACCGCCACCACGGTCAAGGTCTATAACATTGTCATCAGCCCCAGATGCCTTCCTGCCCTTTTCGTAGACAATCCCTCTGCCTAGTCCTAGCCCTAGGCAACCACTGATCTGCTCCCCATTACTACGGTTTTCCCTTTTGTAAAAGTTGCCGTAGACAGTCATTTATGTGGCTTCTCTTACTTAGCATAATGCTTTCGAGATTCATCTATCAGCAGGTCTATAAAGAACCGTGAAGGGTTTGAATGTCCACACTGCTTGCATGCTCACAGGTGAGACACAGTGGCATAGATTCTGACAGAAGACACTAGACACTAGGGTCATGGATGAAGGACTTCCTCGGGACACAGCAGGAAGCACAAGCTTCGTCATGCTCTCCTTTCCCTCCCAGTGCACTGGGTGTGTGTCACAGGGGACGAACCCCGAGCTTATGACTCTGCCACTGACCCTGCTAGCAAACCTGCCTAGCTTCACCCTGGAGGAAGACATGATGCTCATCACGGTAGTCAGGAAACAGAGCGCTACAGTGCAGACTCTGTCCTCCATCTCTGTCTTCCCAGGCTGTCCTTCATACAGCAGCCTTTAAATGGCAGTCACAAGAACTACAGAAACCCCATGGAGAGTTGTCTTCTAATAAGGCCATTCCTTTTATGGCTACATAGTATTCCACTGTATGGACATACCACAGTATATGTCTCATAACTTCTGGCAATGTCAGCTTCACTGAACTGTGTCTGTCTCCTCAACTCAGCAAGACATCCCAGCTCTGTTTGGGTTCTCCTCTCTGCCTGGCAGCCTGAAAGCTGCTCCAGGAAGTAAGCTTGTTCCCAGGAAAGGAAAGCTTGTTCCTTTCCTCCTGTGCTGCATGATACTTCATGTCTGACCAGAGCTTTTTCATATACAGCTGAACTTCCTTATTCACCAAGTCCCTCCTGCTAAGTCAACTACTTGTAAAACTCATCTGTAGCCACAACATCGGTACGAGCAGTGCTTTCCCATCGTTTGCAGCCACGCTTTCCCAGCTGAGGCCCAGCGAGTGGACACTCTGTCTTCTTTCAATCCTCATACCATAAACAAGTGTTCTTTCGCCAGTCTATTTAGTGTCCTGTTTTTTGCCTTTTGTGGACTTTTTTTTTGGTTGGTTGGCAGTGATTTCACTGTTTAGAATGGCTCTCAAGCACAGTGCTGAAACCTTATCCAATAGTCCTAAAAACAGGAAGGCTGTGATGTGTGTTAAGGAGAAAATATGTGTATTAGATAAGCTTCATTCAGGCATGGGTTGTACTGCTTTGGTCATGAGTTCAAGGTTAATGAATCAACAATATATGTGAAATAAAGTACCTTGAAAAAGAAAAACACATAAAACAAGGTTCCCTGTTGATGGGCTGATGAAAATGTTGTTACCAGAGTCTCTGGTTTTTTTCCTCCTTCATTATCTGACATACGACAATATTCTCCATGACCTAAAAGAATACACATAAATACATATGCGTTAGGAAAATTTATCTCTAAAGAACAAATGTGCATTTAAAATTCCTAGCCAAAAATAAAATAAAATAAAATTCCTAGCCAGGACTTCCCTGGCGGTCCAGTGGTTAGGACTCCACGCTTCCACTGCAGAGGGCATGGGCTCGATCCCTGGTCAGGGAACTAAGATCCCACATGCCACACAGCATGGCCAAAAAAAAAAAAAGAAAGAAAAGAAAAAAATTTCTAGCCAGACCTCTCCTTCCCTTCCCCTACAAAAACACTAACCTTAAGTAACTTGTTTAAATATGTGCCATCTCTGCTTCTCCTTTCCAAATGTATTGCTATACTAGACACGTTGTTATATTTCTAATTTCTTGACACATCAGTAATTAGGCTCTAAGCTAGACACTTCCCATATCTGCCATCAAACGCAAAAATGGTCACAGTCTCCAGACATCCCTACACTAATGATTGTCTCTATTTAGGTCTGTCTGTGTAACTAGATGTTTATCTACTTTGTATTCTTGAAAACTGGGTCTTGTCTTTACCAAACATTAGCTTTCCCCTAACATGTAGCAACAAGTCCACTGTTCTAAAGAGCGGTATCTGTATGCCACAGCTCGCTCACACACACGCGCAGTGCCACAATCCTGGAAGGCCTGTAAGACTGGTGTGTGTGTGTGTGTGTGTGTGTGTGTGTGTGCGTGTGTGTGTGTGTAAATCAGGGATGACCTTATATGCATATAAATTACAGGTACAAAAGTGACTATCTGGATCTTGGGAGAAGATTCCCTTCCAGACAGTCTGAAATCCTGCTATTAAATCGTTAATTCCTTCGAGTTAATAAGTCTGCTATTTTTACTTTATTTTTAATTTTTTTTGGCCGTGCCACGGGGCTTGTGGGATCTTAGTTTCCCAATCAGGGATCGAGCCCTGGGCCCTTGGCAGTGAAAGCCTGGAGTCCTAACCACTGGACCGCCAGGAAATTCCCAATAAGTCTGCTATTTTTAAAGATTGAGTAACTGTTTATTATGTCCAAACCTTGCAACTTAGCTGTATATTAAAGTGCTGTGGGAATCACATATTCTGATTTTCAAGGAGAGCTCTGTGTTCAACTAGTCTGTCTTTTTCATAAACTCTCCACTAGATGTTTTATTTCAGTGTTCGTTTCAGAGAATAAGGTGCCCTAAAACCCGTGCAAAGACCCCAGCGAGTTTCCACAGCCATTTGCCTCCAAGTAGAAAATGCAACTAGACAGCTGAGGAGACAGAAGTGGGAAAGTCAAGATGAGCAGCAGGGGTGGGTTGCGGTGAGGAGGAGGAGCCACATGAGGACAGATTAGAAACGAAGTGGACACGGGGCGAGGCGGGGCGGAAGGTAAACTGACAATTTTGAATGGCACGTAGAAAGTCCACGCTTACATTGCTAGAGCCCAGCCAGTAGAGAACTGTCAAAACACACCCACACATGTCTGCCTCTCACACATGTGATAATGGAAATTCATTCTACAATGCGATGCTTCTGATCAATTTCCAGGGGTTCCTGAAATCTGTTGTTACAAACTTGCTTAGCATTTTGTTGGCCTTATACCACGTGGGGTGAAGCATATGAGCCACAGGCTTGCGTATCCTTGACCACAAGTTTGCAGAGATGATGTGATTCCTCTGGTCCCGCCTCCTCTCCCCGTGGTACACGGATGACTGCAGAAGGCAGCCAGCGTCCTCTGTGCAGCTTTCTTCAGGCACCTGAGCACAAAAGACATGACAATAATTCAGGTACCAAAGACTACATACTATATGCCGTTATATGAAGTTCTAGAAAAGGAAAACCTAAAGTGATGATAGCAGATCAGCCGTTGCTAGGGGTTCGGGGATTGGGGATGGGGATTGACTACAATGTTCTAAATCATATTTTTGGTAGCAGTTGCACTACTAAAGACATATGTCAAAATTCATCATGTGGTCTTAAAATTGGTGAATTTTACTGTAAATAAATTATACTTCTACTGGCCAAAAAAAAAAAAAAAAAAAAGACATGACCATAATTATGTGGCACCCTTTAAATATCCTGAATTTAAATGTCCTGAACAAGCATCTCTGGTTCCTGGTTGAGGGGCTTCCTGGAACCAGGCCTCTCACTCATTTGTCCTCACACTCTCTGGACCCTGAGAGCTGAGCTGCGTAACTGGGGACGGCAGTGACAGCTGCAAGAGTTGACCTGTTGGGCCTATAGGCAATATATTGGAAAGAGAATCAGATTTCTATTTAGAAAAAAACTGCATGGGGGCCCAATGTTGTGCCTGATGAAAGACATGGAATTGGAGAAGTCCATGTCTATTCCCGACCAATGGTTAGTACCTTTCAAATGAGTCCACCTCTTCCCATTCTCACTGTTCCCACTTCCCAGCCATAGTAACCTTTCCCCCAGACTAACATGGCAGCCTCTTCATAACTTCCTGATTCTCCAGGCAGAGGTCCGAACGGCTTCCCCAGCATTTGTTCAGGGTGGTCTCCTTCCCTCTCTGATCAAGTCCAGCCAATCATGATCTGATTCCTGCCTTATATCTAGACTCTGCCTCCTCATCATTATGCCCCAGTTAAACTGATCTTTTGGTTCCAGGTCGGAATGGTCCTGAAATCTAGGACTATATTTTAAAATACCCACTGGATATTTCCCCCTGGAATTCTCACAGGCATCTTTTTGTTGTTGTTTTAAATTGTGGTTAATATGTTTAGCATGTGCTCCCCTCTCTCAAAGTCTTAAATACCTTAGGCATCTAAAATTTACATAGTCCGAAGCCGAGGTCTTTATTTTCCCACCAGAGCCGCTCTATTTCTATCTGCATTATTCATTCATGCTGCGAGTCTCTAAAGCTGGAAACTTCAACTTTAGTTTTGATAAACTCATCTTCACCCAAACAACCATCAAATTCCCTCAATTCTACCCATAAGAGTCTTGAATCCATTTTTTCTTCACATGCTTTTAAATTTTCTTATTTTGCATGTGTCTCCCTGGTCACCTGTAAGCTCTTTGAAGGCAGGACCATCGGGCGCTCAGATCCACCCCTCACACTGGAGTAAACTCCATCAACAGTCGTTGGGAGGCTCCACACAAACATCAAGGGAGGACCTGGCAGCACTCACTCTTTCTAGGTGATTCATCAGTTACAAATTTTTCTCTTTTATGGGACATGAACCATACAACGGGACTCCTTCTGACTGGACCTTGTTCCTACCACAAAGTAGACAGTCTAACAGTGTTTTGTATGATAAAGGAATTTGGAATCTCCTAATCATAGATTATGAGGTTTACTCTTTATTAAAACACATAAGAATTTTTTCTTATTTATGAAACAATAAGCTCTGAGATTCCATCATCAATAAGAGCCAAAATCAAATTTTAAAACCAATACTGGGGATTTCCCTGGCAGTCCAGTGGTTAAGACTCTGCACTTCCACTACAGGGGGCATGGGTTTGATCCCTGGTGGGGGAACTAAGATCCTGCATGTCGCACGGAATGGCCAAAAAATTAAAAAAAACAAAACAAAACCCAATACTACCATTACTATAAAGAAACATCTATGATATTGTCAACTAAAAACCTTTACAAAATAACATCCACATTATAATCATATCTTGTAAAATTGAAGGCATATTCCTGGGTATATATAGAGAGCTATTTGGGTGACTGATCTTGAAGTATTGGCAGTGATTATCTCTTTGTTGTATAATTTTATTTTATAGCTTTTGGGAGGGGATACTTCTTTTTTAATACAGCAGGTTTTTATTAGTTATCTATTTTATACATATTAGTGTATACATGTCAATCCCAATCTCCCAATTTATCCCACCACCACCACCACGCCCGTTTTCCCCCTTTGGTGTCCATACGTTTGTTCTCTACATCTGTGTCTCTATTTCTGCCTTGCAAACCGGTTCATCTGTACCATTTTTCTAGATTCCACATGTATGTGTAAATATACGATATTTGCTTTTCTCTTTCTGACTTACTTCACTCTGTATGACAGACTCTAGGTCCATCCACATCCCTACAAATAACCCAATTCCTTTTTATGGCTGAGTACTATTCCATAGTATATATGTACCACATCTTCTTTATCCAATCATTTGTTGATGGGCATTTAGGTTGCTTCCATGATCTGGCTATTGTAAATAGTGCTGCAGTGAACATTGGGGTGCATGTATTTTTTGGAATTATGGTTTTCTCTGGGTATATGCCCAGGGAGGGGATACATTTCTTTATTTAAAAAATTTCTTATAACAAGTACATATTGTCTTTCTGCAACCAATAATGTTTTAAAAATACGTATTGTATCCCTTTAATCAGTAACGTACTTACCAAACTCCTGAAAGATCTCTTCTTTTGCCCATTACTCTTTGTAATGTAAAAGAGGCAAAGTTGATGATGGTCCAATATTTTAAGCAGTGTCCTTTCATTAGGAGTGTGAATGGATGGTCATTTAACAGTTAGCAGAGTAAAGGATGAAGCTGGAAATTGAGTGTTCCATGTGAGGGGCAGGGAAGATAGGTGTGTCTGTGTTTGCGTTCCGGTGGGATGGGTGCATTTGTAATGCATAAAAGAGTGAGAATGAAAGAAAGTAAAAGTGTTGACAAGTGTTTTTCCTTTTCTGAAATTCCAATGATACTAACACCCTTGTCTGAGCAAATAACACTTGTATTAAAAACAGAAAAGAGGGCTTCCCTGGTGGCTCAGTGCTTAAGGATCCGCCTGCCAATGCAGGGGACACAGGTTCAAGCCCTGGTCTGGGAAGATCCCACATGCCGCGGAGCAACTAAGCCCATGCACCATAACTACTGAAGCCCGCATGTCTATAGCCCGTGCTCCACAACAAGAGAAGCCACCGCAATGAGAAGCCTGCGCACCACAACGAAGAGTAGCCCCTGCTCTTCACAACTAGAGAAAGCCCGTGTGCAGCAACGAAGACCCAACGCAGCTAAAAATTAAAATTAATTAATTAATTAATTAAAAAACAAAAACAGAAAAGAGAATTGAAGAATAGACCAAATTTGTTTGGCTAAGATAAATCAGCTTATAGGATCGGGTGGAGATCTGTCATTATCATGGGGTTTCGTTTTCCTTCTCTCTCTACACTTTTAGAAAAATTAGTTTAATGAAAAGGACATAAAATATTGCACTACAGGGCCAGGTAAATCTGAAAACACACACACACACACACACACACACACACACATGCACTGTTATAATGAAGATTCTTTTTTAACACAGACTACTATCTCTGGTAAGAATAAAGTTTGTGCTTTAAAAATTATGTCCTGTATATCAATATAAATATATTCAGAGCAAGTTGTAAACTGCTTTGAGTTTTCTGACGATAACAGAGGATACTGTTCACCAGAAATAATACCCATCAAGTTGATAACCAAGGGTCAACCAATTGGTTAAGAAATGGGCCCCAGCTGTGAGAGATGATGGTCTTATAGCAGTAATACTTTATATCTTCTCCTCTTCCCTGGTTATTCCTCTCTACATACAGATTATTTAATTTCTCATGGTTATTAGACTTCATGCTTAATTGTCTTGAATGAATAGTGTGATGTAAAAAAATAATAATTTGTGCTCTTTCATGAAAAAAATATCTTGCCTAGTTAACTTTATAACTTGTGGTACCATGGTGATTTAAAAGTGTGATGTTAAAATCCCCCTACTCATAGATTACTGTTTTTGTTGAATTTGGTGGGAGACCAGGACATTGGAGAGGATTTCCCATGACCTCATATAGTCCTTTTTTGTGTGAGAACCCCAAGCAAGAAATACTTATGCTTAGTAACAAGAATAGTTACAAATTTTGCTTACAAATTAGATAAAAATTCTCCTATTGACTTTGAACTGTGTAACAAACAGCATTCCCCTTTTCTTTGGTTCTCTCAAGCTTACAGCCAGATATTCAGCCCATCCAAGGTGCTGGTAAATGTTTCACAACTGGATTTCTGGGGAAAAGTTCTGATTTGTGGTATTTGCCAATTTTTCAGGTGTAAATTCTTCCACCAAAACTGATTTCGAGCTACCACGATATTGTCATAACAGGTGGAGCTGGGAAGGAAAGTGCACAGTTGGATTTGTATAAAGGGATATGAACCAGCTTCAGTGCATTGCTAAACCCACCCACCAGAGTGATGCCCTAATCATATGTGTTTCTTGTATTTTCCTGGCCTCACTCTTTCTACCCTTCTTTTTTTATTTGTTTGATTTTTGTTCACCATATTTTTATCACATGTTACTTTGGATGGTTTATATATGTTTAAGCCACCTGAAATTCTTTCTCAAATATAATACAATAAAACAAACACCAAAAGACATTAACTAATTAGCAGGAAGATTCAGTAATACACAACTTTTGTGATACTGGTCCAATTCTAACTTTCACTTTGGTTTCGTTAGCAATAACCACTGGAAGCAATAGCAATAACTATTAATTCCCATGAAGGATTCTCTAGTCCTTTTCTTCAGCTCTTTCTTCAAAAAAGAATATGAACCTGGTTCATAGCCTACTATGTACATTAACTTATTTCTCTTCCCACAGAAGTCCTATAAGTCAGAAAGAGAAGATATTACTGTCTTCATTTTGTGGATGAACATACTTCAAAAATCTAAAGACTTTACCTAGAATCATAGAACTTTTAAGTAGCAGAAGCTTCAACCCTGCTTTTGGGTCATCAAGACCCCAAAGAACAAATCACAATTCCTAGCACTTTCTCCTGGGAGATCAGGGTGCCTAGATGCTTTTTTGGGTTGGTTATTTTTCACAGGAAGTGAAAACTTTTACTGCTGTTAAGTTTTAAGCATTGCTAGGATCATGAGTCCTGAGATAATAACGATGTTTTTCAATTACAATCTATATTGTTGCTTTTAAATGATAAAATAATCGGAGGAGAATCATAGAGCTAAGCGTCCTATTGCAGGATGATTTTTCAAGGAAATGACTGCCAACATATTTGATAACTGCCTAGTGAGAAAGTGGAGCTGATTAGTATCTTCCAAAGGGCTGATCAATTCTGCATACCTCATGTAAGCTGTGGAATCTGTAGATGAAATGAGTGAATGAGGGTAGACGAGCATTCAGATATAACATCTTGAGTTAGTCACATCTTAACAGAAACCAAATCTTAGTGTTCTCTATGGGGGGCTGCGAAGCATTATGTGCAGGTAGTGAGTGGTCTACTCACCTTTTTCCAGGCCACTACAGCTTAATGGCCCCAAAACTACTCTGACGTGGGTTGCTGAACTGCATTTTCAAGTGTGCTTACAGCTCCAGTATTGATTGCTCGATTCCATCCAACTACCCCTTGCAATAAACAGTCCTGGCACTGTTGGAAAGCAGTGATACATTATTTAACAGTAGCTAATCAATATAAAACAAGCCTCCCTTTTGTTACAGCCACGCTATTGATAGACTGCTTCTGTTTTAATTTTTTATTATTTTGCATTGATTTCTGAAACTCCATTCGGTAGCTTACTTTTTTTCCATCAGGAACTGTGAGCTGAGTCCTACCTGACTAGAAATCTAACATCCTTTTTGAATCACAAATTACCCAACTTAATGAAGAAACAATTAGCTGAGAGTTTTTAAAAATCATTCAACTTTGCTCTAATCAATTTTAATGAGTGTGACACATTAAATGCAGGATTTGGGGGAGGATACATATGGAAAAATCTGAAAAGACAGATTTTTGCTGCTGTGTGTGTTCCGGGGAAAAGGGTCTCCAATTTTCCCATTTAGCCTGGGTGAACGTGTGGGAAACTCAGGCGTGGAAGTACCATTCATACCAGTGCGAATCTGACCTCTAAGTCGTGTTCTGTCAATGGAAGAATAGGGTTCTTAGGGTTTTTTCTTTTCTTTCTTACTTCATTCCTTTTTTTTTTTTTCTTTTTAAATCTTAGCTGAGTTGTCTAGAATAAAACATTCATGGCAGCTCCATTGGGCACTGCTGCACCTGAGCACTAGCTGTAATCAGCCAAATGTAAACTAAGATCGTCTATCTACATAAACAGAGTGAGTGAGGCCGTGAGGTGCAAGAGAGCACAGGTACGTGTGGACTGGGTAGCTGGGTGAAGTGGGCTGAAAGCAAACGGAGAGATGCTGGCTGGTCCACTCACTAACTCCGGGGTTTTCAGTTATCCTTTCTGGCCTATTATAAAATAATAACAACAAAATATGACACAAATGAACCTACCTACAAAACAGAAACAGACTCATAGATATAGAGAACAGACTTGTGGTTGCCAAGGGCTGGGGAGGGGAGGGAGAGGGATGGACTGAGATTTTGGGGTTGGTAGATGCAAACTAGTACATTTAGAATGGATAAACAACAAGGTCCTACTGTATAGCACAGGGAAATATATCCAGTCTCTTGGGATAAACCATAATGGAAAAGAATATAAAAAAAGGATGTATATATGTATATAACTGAGTCACTTTGCTGTACACTAGAAATTAACACAACATTGTAAATCAACTCTACTTCAATAAAAAATTTTTTAATAAAATAAAAAAATAAAGTTGGGCTCCTAGACAATTCATAAAAGTTGAAGATTTATTTGCTAAAGATATTTCTTTTTGGTTAGCTATACCCATCAATAGGTATTTGTTCTTTAAAACATGTTTTCTGATTACCAAAGAAATTCAAATTCTTTGCAAAAATTTTTGAAAACATATGAATAGAAAGAAAATACTAATTGCCCCTACTCCTACTTAACAGATAACGACGAAGTTGTTAAAATTTTATTATGCATAGGCTGCCATTCATTCACTCTGTCTCTTTTGTCTCCCCATATAGGATTAATCCATGTGACTTGGATTGAAAATGATGCTGAATATGGTGTCCAATCCCTACAGAATGTTGTGTAAGGTAACAGAGACCAGGTTATGAATTATTTTAGTGGTGTTTTCTTTTTGTCGCCATTTTTTTAAGAGACACTGTAGTGTGTCGTAAGACACTGATATTCAATTGTATGTTTGCTGTGTTCAATCACAGTTCATTTGCTAAGGGACTGAGTGTTGTCGATATTTATTCACCAGTATAGGGTCATGAATTCCAAGGCCAAGTTATTAAATACAAAGAATAAAAATAAGCCAGAAATGGAAGTGTGAGCTCTGGATAATTGCAAGCAGGAAGCCAGGAGATCAGAAGCAGGTGGGCTTAGGAACCAGGACAGTTGAAACTCACAAATCAAAATAAGCTATGAAAAGAGAAATCAAAGGTCCCTCAGAAAGGAAAAAGAGTCTAGGTGTAGGTTTCCAGTTGGCCCTATGTTTTCTCCATCCCAATCTTCTTTCAGCAATAGTCACCACGCACTGAGCACTAACCATACGCCCAGCATCAGAATTGGCTTCTAGAAAATGAGGCCACATTTATGTGCAGACCCTAGAAAGTACACACTGCTTTAGGATTTGACTTTTAAATCTCATGTTGACTCAATTGTGTGCATTCACCCTTGTTTTTTTTTTGTTGTTGTTTGTTTTTGTTTCTTTTAATTTTTTATTTTATACTGGCATATAGTTGATTAACAATGTCCTATTAGTTTCAGGTGTACAGCAAAGTGATTCAGTTATACATATACATGTATCTATTCTTTCTCAAAATCTTTTCCCAATTAGGTTGTTACATAATACTGAGAAGAGTCATGGACATAAAAAATAAATAAGTAAACAAATGGGACCTAATTAAACTCAAAAGCTTTTGCACAGCAAAGGAAACCATAAACAAAATGAAAAGACAACCACAGAATGGGAGAAAATATCTGCTAATGATGTGACTGACAAGGGATTAGTCTCCAAAATTTACAAACAGCTCATGCGGTTTAATATCATCAAAGCATTCACTCTTGTTTTTAATTCTTAGTTTTCTTTAAGAAATGAACAACGTCCTCTATAGCTATGTTTGTGACTATCTCAATGTAAGGTGTCTTACATTCTATCGGAATGAGGCTCAATAAAGAATACGCAAGGTAGATCTGCTCTAGAAACTGAGGAGATGCTTTCGATTCACAAAGCAATGAAAGTCTCATGGGAGAAAACCTCTAGTAAGTGCTACATGATGCCGGTGAAGTGATGGAGTTATAAACCTCACAATGTGTCCTGTGGGCCTAGCCTTGTTGGGTCACCCAAAGATGCCTAATCGTAATCATAGCCACCTAGCCGTCTGTGGGCAGAATTTGGTCATTTGTTTTTCATTTATGGCAGGGGCTTTAACAAATTTACTTACTTACTTAAAGAATTTCAACAGTATTTGTAATTTTTAACTGGGAGAATTAACACAAAAATTGGAAATGTAAGCAATTAGAAAGGCAGTGCTTCTATTTAGAGAACCATCAAATTAATCATCAGGGCTTAATACCAGGTGTGAATTACCTGAGCAGAATCCTTTAACTTAAAACTTTAAAAAGAGGAAATAAATTAGTTTAGATGAACCCAAACTCTTGTAGATGAAACTATTTCTCTTAGATACAAGTGTAATTCATTATTACAAGTATGAGATAAATGTGGTTTTGTTTAATATCTTCTCACTAGGCAATGGGAAAACTTCTTAACCGCATGTGTCTAGAAGTAAATTTCAACACAGCTCAGTTCTCTTGTGAGTTGTCCTTTCCTTGAGATTCTTATATTTTCCTGCTGATTGGCAGCAGTAACTTCTTGATTAAAATTATTTTCCTTTTTGTTTGTTTGTTTGTTTAAATTATGTAAGGCATAACATACCTAAGGTAAAGTACACAAATTTAAAATGTACATCTCAATATATTTTTACCCCTGTGGAACACCTGTAAACACCCTTGTAATTGCCATCCAGATCAATATATAAACATCCCCAGTATCCCAGAAGGCTTCCTTTGTACTGAGTCCTAGCCCCATGAAATAGTTTTGCTTCTTGTTAAAATTTATATCAATAGACTCATAAAATAGGTACTTCTAATTTGTCTGAATTCTTTCACTCATATGATTTCTGTGAGATCCATCCTTGGGTGTAACTGTCATTCATTCTTTCTTGTTCCTGTATAGTAATTCTATACATGAATATACTGTATATTGTTCATCCATTCTGCTATAGATAAATAATTTGAGTGGTATCAAGTTTTCAGCTATTATGAATGTCTTGTCAGGTTTAATTTTGTTTTATTTTCACTCATTCTGTTGGGTGTGCAGTGTATCTCACTTTGGTATTGTATTTTAATTTTTTAATTAATTAATTAATTTTTTATCTACCTAATTAATTTTTATTGAAGTAGAGTCAATTTGCAATGTCATGTTAGCTTCAGGTGTACAGCACAGTGATTCAATTATACATATATATATTCTTTTTCAGATTCTTTTCCCTTATAGGTTATTACAAAATATTGAGTAGAGTTCCCTGTGCTATACAGTAGGTCCTTGTTGGTTATGTATTTTATATATAGTAGTGTGTATATGTTATTCCCAAACTCCTAAATTACCCCTCCCCCACCCTTCCCCTTTGGTAACCATAAGTTTGTTTTCTATGTCTGTGGGTCTATTTCTGTTTTGTAAGTAACTTCTATTTTTCTGATGACTAGTGGTGTTGAGAATCTATCCATGTGCCTGCTGGCCATTTGCATTTCCTCTTCCATGAAGTGCCTGCTTAACTCCTTTTCCCATTTTCCCACTGGGTCTTCTGTCTCCATGATTTGTATAAGCTCAGTATTCAACTGTTGCAGAGCTAGAATTTGATGTTTCATCCTACATTTTCTCTCCTCTTGGCACTGCTATTTCTGCTGCTGTTGCATTTTTTCCTCAGGTCTGTGTTCCTCTTGCTCTTTCCCATATTTCCCTCCTGCTGTGATTTGTCACTACTCTCTGGGTCATGTGACTTTTGTGGCCACTTGCCAAACTTTCCAGTCTTCCAAGGAACTCCACTACAAGACTGCAGAGCCCAGGGCTGGTGAGTCCTCTCAAGTTCCAACGGTTAGCTTCTCATCTGGGGTTCCCTTAGTAACATCAATGGTTTCCCTGCTGATCACATATTTTTTTAATTGGCTGATCCCATTGGTTACAATGGTCCCCATCACCAACTGGCTGATGGATGAACATGCCCCTTAGATTTTCCCAGAATTCCGGGTCTCAGTGTTCTGTGCCTCTGCCCTCTATTGACTAAGCAGTAGAATTGTGGACAGTAAGAAATAGCTTCTAGAAGAGTCCAACAGAAAGGCTAGCCACAGATAAACACCTAGCTTTTTATTAACTTCTTTTTCATCTCTCTTCCTTCAAGCCACCTCTTTGTTATAAGTCACTCACAGATTTTCTATGATAGATATCAGAGCTTCTTCCAATAGGAGGGATTGATGACTTTTAAACTCCTTCATATTCCCACTTTCCCTCACTCAGCAGAATTCACAAAAAATATAAAACAAATGGAAGCCATGGTTTCCAACAAGGATAAATTCTATTTGTGATGCTAAACTTAGAACAAAATGATTCCTCTTCAGCAGAGAAGGCTATAAACGCAGATAAGCAGGTAAACCGATGCAAGAATGCAGGACCCACGGTGGCTTAGACATTGCGACAGGCCCCAGGAAGGACAAAAATATCCATCAAATGCCAGTCCTGACAGCAAGTTGCTGATTACCTGAGCTGCCATCAGGGATTGCCTGTCAATATGCAAAGAAAAATCATTATCTTCATCAAAACATACTTGTATTGAAAACTCAAAAAATAAAACCCAAACAACATACTTTTATGAATGAAGATACTGAGATCTCAGTGAGATTAAATTGCTCAAAGTCAGTTAGAAATTGGTGGGGCAGGAATTTGATGCAGGTGTGAGCGTCTCCGGAAGGATGCTCTTTCTACACCTCGGGAAGCAAGCTACTCTCTACTGCTCCTTACTTTTGTTCTTACATCTCTCATAGCATTTCAAGCACTTACTGTGATCGACTTTTCATATGTTTGCGGCCTCAGATTGTGAGCACACACCAGAGATGGGTCTTATGGTTCCTTTTTTCAGAGACAAGATTCTTAAGAAAGTTTGTTGACTGAAAAAATTATTATGACATGTATAAACCCCGAAGGACATGCCTTGGGTTCTAATAAATTTCTCCACCCCTACAAAGGTGGAAAAGTTTCTTCTGAACAGGCAGAATCAGACAAGATAGCTAAAGAGCTTCTAGTCTTGTTCATACACTAGGCCCTCCAGTAAGGCTTATCTGCGTGAAATCCTAACAAAACACTTAGGAGTAAGTACTATTATTTTTCTCATTTCAAAGATGTAGATGTGAAAGAGATCCAGATATGTCTGACTCCAGAAAAAGCACCAACCCTTAACCATCATGGCTGCACTGACGAGGTTTTACGGCAAGATTTGAATAGAAATATAGTCCTAACGGGTCATGAGAGTCTGCATAAACTGAATTGGGGAAAGCGGATTCTGGTACAGCTAAAGGCAAAGTAGGAAAGCAGGTGCACCAGAAACATGGGTTTAATTCATCTTGGAAGGACAGAGGATGCCTGTTGAGACAGGCGGGAGAACATGACTGTAACGCACATGCTCTATCGTCTGACCGCGGATTTGCCTCTCTGCTCTGCCAATTGCTGTTTAACTCTCTGCAAGTGACTTGACCTCTCTGTGTTCTGTTTGTCAACCTCATGGGTTTTTTATGCGGATTAATATGTATGTATATAGAAGGACTGTATCTGGTATATGGTTAGCACTCCTTCAGCCTGGTCATTTTATTATTATTAGCATTAGTATTACTTTAAAAATGGTACTCATTCAAATTGATAGGTTTTGATGTATTCATCAACAAACTTGTCTCATTTTTATATCTGTACTTCTTTTGCCCTGAGTTTCTACGGCTTAGAGTCAATCCATTCTAGATTTGAAAATCTCTTAAGATCATCTATTTTAAGGTTCTCCTTTCAGTACAAGAACATCAGGCAAACTGGTGAGTAACTTGGCTACAGACACATAGCCTGGGCTCAGGCTCAGTGTGAGATGATGGGAAAGAGAGAAGTAGTAAATGTACATCACACAGAGAGCAAACCAAAACTCTAGCAGTGACAGATGCTTCATTTTCTTGAAAAGATCTGATTTCAAATATCTGTTCAGTTGGAAGACTGGCTGTCATGCTCTATGTCTGAATTTCCAGGCAATTGCCAGCATCTTTAAAATTAATTTTAAAAGTTGCTAGTTTTGCCTGCCCTGCTGCCATCATTTACACCCTACAGTATAGCTGTTTTGATGAGGGTCCTTGTCGATAGCGTTCATTCGATTAAAATGACTTGACCCAGGCAATTAAGGTTTGAATAGGTTTGCGTGTAGAGCTGGGAGTTCATTTCCAGTGATGTCATTGCCACAGTTTCCTTCCCTGGAAGGAAACCTTCCCAGTGTTTCTGGACTTAACCTTGTAAAGTGCCTGGTCAACAACTTTGCTTAATGAGCTATCACCTGGATTTCTGTAATGTGCCCTTCTCCCAAGTTTTCATCCTGAAAGGACATCCCTTTTTATGCATATGTATGTATATGCACATCTCTACACATATGTGTATATACATATAAATACATCCTTGTATAGTCTGTTTCCAAGGGGCTCAACTTTTCTTCTTCATGGGTCATAAAAATTAAATCATATTTATCAACAGCCATTACATTTTTTGTGGCCTCAGTGTTTTCCACCTTTTTTTTTTTTTTTTTTTTTTTTTTTTAAAGTTTGGTAATTTTTTTTTAATTAATTAATTTATTTATTAATGGCTGTGTTGGGTCTTCGTTTCTGTGCGAGGGCTTTCTCTAGTTGCGGCAAGTGGGGACCACTCCTCATCGCGGTGCGCGGGCCCCTCACCATCGCGGCCTCTCTTGTTGCGGAGCACAGGCTCCAGACGCGCAGGCTCAGTAATCGTGGCTCACGGGCCCAGCTGCTCTGCAGCATGTGGGATCCTCCCAGACCAGGGCTCGAACCCGTGTCCCCTGCATTGGCAGGCAGACTCGCAACCACTGCGCCACCAGGGAAGCCCATTTTCCACCTTTTATACATCGTAACTTAACTCATGGGATGCATGTTTGGTAACCTATTTTTTAAAATATCTGGGGTCTGTGTCATGCGTGTTGACTCTTATTTTCATGATATAGGCTGAAGAGTAATTTTGAAAAATGTCCTGCCTGATTAAAATGTCCTTTGCCTAGCCTAAATATACAATCCTCAAGTAATAATAACAGAAAAGAGGAAAAGACAAATGAACTAGAAAATATGAAATCACTCTGATGAAAAATCCCCACTTAATGGAGCCTGTATTACTTTATAATTCGTGATAAGAGAGCGAACATGTGAAATACTCTTTTTGATGCTACTTTTTGATGTGATAAGAATATATTATCACACCTTTTCCTAATTTTAACAAAAGTATACTTCAGTATCTCCACTTTGTAGCCTAGGAAATGAGGAGGCTTAGAAAGATTACTCAGGTTGTAAGTTTTACTTAATATGTGAACTATGTGTCAGTTTATCAGAATTTTAATATGAACCATGAGATTATAATAGAAGTATATCAAATATTTTATAGGCCAGAAGTCAAGTATATGTTTAAGAGGGTTTCCTCCATAATCCTCCAGCCCATTTTGCATTAGTTGTCTTACTTGCCTTTGAGGTTTTGTATTGTTTCCAATTTTAATACTTTCTATTAAAATAAGATTACGCAGTTATACAGATAGGACTTTTAAAAAATTATCTCCGCCCTTGATTTCCTTTTTTCCTCCAAACCCTTCCTCTAGAAACTATAAAATATTTCTAAAAATTCATGTATTACCAATGAAAGCCATTAATCAATTACCAAACTAGTTGATTTCTTAAGCAAATTCTTAACTAATGTATTCCATTAAGAAGTCTAACCAGATTGACACAGCTAAATGTCCACTAAAATACTCAGCCAGGAAGTGAGATGTATTAGTCAATACACATATTGTGAAGAGACAGGATTTATTGTTTAGTTCCCTCAAACTGCTTCATAGATATACGGCCCGTGAGTATAAAAACACAAGCCAAAAACCAAAAGCCGATTGTCAAGTTTTCTTGAGTCTCTTTTGATAGCCTCCTTTCTTTGGGGACAGTATGACTAAGGCTTCAACACTGGGATGAAACCCCAGGCATCTTCTACACTGGCTGTCACCATCCTCGCTGATATGGTCAGGATGCCTTATTGCACAGGCAAGAGTGAATTTATCGAGGCCAGGGGAACACAGATGGTTAACTCTTTCACTTTCTGTGTACATATACCTTCTCTATTTCCTGCCAAGACTAGAAAAAGGTAATTAACATCCCTTTCCTTTCTGCTAAAACTAAACTTTTAAATGAAAATATCTCTTTTCTCAAAATCATGAGTCACTTTGCTGTGCACCTGAAACTATCACAACATTGTTAACTGGCTATACTCCAACATAAAATAAAAAGTTAAAAAAAAAATCATGTATTTGTTGGCTCTTCTTAGCCAGTGGAAGTCATGTATTTAGGACAGATTTAGGACATCTCTCTAGCTAACTGTTATTGGCAGGTACCATCATAATTAAGCAATTACGGAATATGGTATGAACAGAAAAAAGTTCTCCCAAAAATATAATTCCCTAGCTCTGCTTGTAATCTAAAGCATATACAATCATATTTTGGACGTGACTGGAGTTGATTGTAATGTGATTTTCTCTCTCAGAGTAATACACCCCAACAGAACCTTAGAAAAATGAAATGTCTATGCTATGGAACAAGTCACGATTTACATGCATGGCTAATTGGGTGGTAGTTATGCACAAGGACCAGAGTTAGAGACAAATCTGCTTGCATGTGCCCTTGAATTCATATTAAACTTCCTTTGGGGAGTTTGTGTATTTCACGGGCATTTTAAGTTCTCTTCCCTGATTCTTTTCTCAGAGTGTTTTTACAGAGTCAGCGGGAACACAAAGTCCCGCTGAAACACAAAGGGACAGTGAGACAAATGACTCATCCAGGGTCACCAAGTGAACTGCAGACAAAAGTGAGGGCAGAATCGGATCGCCGAGGTCAGGGCACAAGACTGTTCTGCTTTCTCTTACCCACAAAAAAAAAGTGTTTCAATAGATGTAATAATAAAATTTGACCTAAAAGCAGTAGTCTAATCCTCCATAGCCAGGGAATAGAACATTTAACATCAAATTAGCTTATAACGAGTTAATTATTTCAACTCAATTTCCCTTTCGTTGCTTATATAATGGAGCAAGGGCTAATAAACAGTAAAATTACAAAAGTGGACAAGGGGAAGGAAATAAGAACTCAAGTCCGTGCAAATAACCATCTGAATAATCAGAAAGTTGGCTGTAGTTAGAAGCAAGGACAATGTAGCCTTTACCAAGCAAACATTTAAAGGAAAGACACACTAAATAAAATGTATATTCCAAAGCTATTTCCTTACTTATAGAGGCTGAATTTGAATAAATGAACCTCTTCTAACTTAGATCCTTTTAAGAGCCAGTTGGCATTCCATATCTGCGAGCATCAGAGACCCCTGTGAATTTGAGCACTACGGTTCTACTGCAGGCTTTGTAGGCTGGTGGCTCCAAATAAGATTTTAGTCTTTGCCTCGCTCTGAAAACTTCCTTTTTCCACCAGAGTTACTGCGCTTGCCAAGAGTGACATAACCTTGAAATTATTTGTTACATTTTCCAATGAACAAACCCAGCTTGTTAAGGAAATGGGCAGCCTATATCATTAGCAAAGAGTACAATAGTGGACTCAGAATTCAGCCTTGACTGGTGGGCCCAGAGTATTTGTTGTTTCTGGGAAATCTCTGTGATTTTAGAAACAATTCTGCATTTTATCTGTGCTGGTAGGGGTGGGCTGGCCTCTGGAGGTTGTTAGGGAAGCATGCCACCTCCTGCACCACGTGAGAGCCGAGGTTCACATGGTCCTCAATACATCCCCATCCAAGTATCATTGACTCTCATTTTAATTGCCCTTACCATCTATTAGTGGTCTTTCTTTGAACTGGGTTTGTTGGCAGTGAAATAAAATCTTGACGGCAACTGTTATTGATTTTTTCCGATTATACATTTAATACACCCCTACGGTAGACAACTTAAAAGTCCCCTCAAGAATTAAGTAGAAAACCAAATCACCATCTCACCAGCCAAAGACACAACAATGAACACACACACGCATGTAATTCTCCAACTAGAAGTAATGGTCATACACTCTATGCGGTTTGATTCAGTATCATAGGAATAGTTATAAAATGACACAACCCCTATTGGCTTCACAACGTTCACAGTTTAACCAGAAGAACCAATGCATTCATATTCTCTCTGTATCTATATAGGTGGAGAGTGTGATATATGACAAACAGATTCATCCAGGAAATACCATCATGGAAAGTCTTGATTTGGAGATGGACCAACGTGTGGAATTAACCTACAGAAAGTTGGTGCTTTCTGTTTTTCCTTTAAAATGTATATTCTTCCATGTCCTGGCTATTGTGAATAGAGCTGCAATGAACATTTTGGTACATGACTCTTTTTGAATTATGGTTTTCTCAGGGTATATGCCCAGTAGTGGGATTGCTGGGTCGTATGGTAGTTCTATTTTTAGTTTTTTAGGAACTTCCATACTGTTCTCCATAGTGGCTGTATCAATTTACATTCCGACCAACAGTGCAAGAGGGTTCCCTTTTCTCCACACCCTCTCCAGCATTTATTGTTTGTAGATTTTTTGATGATGGCCATTCTGACCGGTGTGAGATGATATCTCATTGTAGTTTTGATTTGCATTTCTCTAATGATTAATGATGTTGAGCATTCTTTCATGTGATGGACCTAGAGTCTGTCATACAGAGTGAAGTAAGTCAGAAAGAGAAAAACAAATACCATATGCTAACACATATATATGGAATCTAAGGAAAAAAAAAAAAAAAAAGGGCATGAAGAACCTAGGGGCAAGACGGGAATAAAGACACAGACCTACTAGAGAATGGACTTGAGGATACAGGGAGGGAGAAGGGCAAGCTGTGACAAAGTGAGAGAGTGGCATGGACATATATACACTACCAAACGTAAAACAGATAGCTAGTGGGAAGCAACTGCATAGCACAGGGAGATCAGCTCGGTGCTTTGTGACCACCTAGAGGGGTGGGATAGGAGGGTGGGAGGGAGGGAGATGCAAGAGGGAAGAGATATGGGGACATATGTATATGTAAAACTGATTCACTTTGTTATAAAGCAGAAACTAACACACCATTGTAAAGCAATTATACTCCAATAAAGATGTTAAAAAAAAAAAAAAAAACTCTAGAAAAAGCAGACTAATCTGTGTAACAGAGGCAGATGGTTGGTTTCCAGAGGGTGGAGGGGGCATCAGGAGCCTAAGGACACTTTATCCATTATCTTGAGTATGATTATGGTTTCTCAAGTGTATACATGTAGTAGAACTTATTAAAGTGTATACTTTAAGTGTAATTTATCATACGTCAATTATACCTCAATAAAGCTCCTTTTAAAAACACAAAAACAAAAAACAAAAAAACAAACAAAATGCATATTCTACTGTAGCTTTTGATGTGAATTTTATTTCTGAAGAGGCTGTATTTGCATGTTCCCCATAGAGAAAACTACAGGGGAAGGTATATTTTGAAAACCTTTCTTTCCATTTTTATCTCTGCCCATTTCATTACACCTCCTGCCCTAATAAGAAATGACCTTTACTAGTTTTGCATGTACTTTTTCAGTTTTTTCTTTGTATAAATGTAAATACACATGACTGTGTCTACTTATTTTCTACCTGCTTTTCGTTAATAGTAGCCTACTATATTGATTTTAGACACCTTGCAGTTCCTGTAGAAATTTCCATAAAAGTATATAGAGAACTTCAGTGAAATATATGTTCAGATATTCAGAACTTCCATTCCTGTGTGTGGAAGTCCTATAGTTTAAGTGATTTCCTAGAGAAGGACAATTCTTTACAATATTTTGTGATTACAAACCATGCTGCCATGATAATCTTGTGTCAGTGCTATTTCACTTTTGCAGCTATACATTTAGGATAAATTCCCTGAGTAGGATTGCTGGATCATGGAGTAAATTCTTTGGTAATTTTGAGAGATATTATCTTTCACAAGGATTTTAACATTCTGTAATACTACCGGCAATGGAAGCGTATGCTTTCCTTCAGTCATACCAACATTCTTTGTTATCAAACATTTAAGCTTGTGATTTTGATAGGTGAGAAATTATATCTCATTGTAGTTTCAGTTTGCATTAAACTTTTAAAAGAGATTGAACATCTGTTTTACATGTTCACAGATGTTGTGTTGTTTCTCTGGAAAATTATTTGTTCTGATCTCTGCCAATTTTTCTATTAGGTTCTTCCTCTTCTCAATTTTTAGAGCCCATTATTTATTAGAGAAATTAACCCTTTATAATAGGAGTTGCAAATTTTTTAATTTTCTCTTTTTATTTACTTACAGTATTTGTTTTGAAGTGTGGGTTTTTTGGTTTCTTTTGCTTTGTTTTGTGTTTTGTTGTATTTTGTCTATGCACTTGCCTTGAGTTTTTATGTGATCAAATTTATCAGTCTATTTTCCCCAGAGCTTAAATTCAATCTTAACCAAAATTCTGTCCAGTAGACTATATTAAATATTTTAATATTTTCTCTTTCATAAAGTATCCACTTAGAATAAGATACTTTTGATGAAAGATAATGTTATCTCATCCTGAAGAGAAGCATTGCAAATCTCTAATTTATTTAAAATTTAATATCGTATTTCCTCTTAAATGGAAGCGTTAATGCTACAAACCCTTGGGATTTGACTATTTCAGTGTCTAATCCCACATATACAGTTCTAAGTTTTCTATGATCACGAATATTTGATGAATTTATATGTTTTTGCATTATGGAGATATAGATCTCAATATCAATTCCAAATGGTCTAAAATAGCTCCCTTGGAAGATTAATATAACTCAGAATTTCTGATATTGAATTAACTGCAGAAAACCATCCGGGGATATACATGGATAAATGTCTCATGTATTCATAGTAGAAAGGCTAAAATTATAAAAATGATAACCCTACATGCTAGTTTAACACTTGCATCACTTTATGTTCAATATGCAACTGGTGATACCTTGAGTTCTGGAACATCGTGGAACCTTCCGTCTGCTCTGGGCACCTGGTACAGTTGTGTGTGCTGATGTGTGTGAGGACAATCACACAGTTTGCTTATTCAGCATCAGCTGCCTTGGGTTAAAGTCTGAACACATCCTAAGCTCTGCACGTCAGGGGTGTTTAGGACAGCTCCATCATTTATTTAGCCAGTACTGATACTGCTCCCTGGCGGGTGGATTCAGAGCTAAGCTCCAAGGCTCCAGCTCTAATTGGAGAAATCTCTGATAAATTCCCACAGCATTCCATTTGGATACGTATTGCTGTTCTGCTGTGGATGATCTCTGCACCACTCCCACCCATGACAACCCCGCTGGTGTAATCCTGTCCTACAAACTGCTGTGGTGGACAGTATATCTTTGGACTGACTTGATGGAGTCAGATTTTTCTTTCCTAGCCTCAGTGGAGACATTCTGCCAGTTCAGTTTCCTATTTTGCAGGAATAATGGACAAGGCAAAGTGGTGATAAATTCTGACAGTAAGCCAAGTTATATTTTCTTGTTACATGAAAAGAGAATACTCATCCTAAAAGCGTGGTTTTCGTTCTCCCTTTTAAATTACGTGAAGAAAGCGTGTTTACCCAGATGCCACCCCCTGGGTCTCCTTTGTCACCTCAAGCAGCCTTCTCATCCTTTCCCACAAAAAGCCTCTTCATTAACTCCTTGTGATGTGTGAAAGATCTCCACTAACATGAAACTGTCCTACGAATACTTTATTTCTTCACGTTGGTTAGCAAACATAACTTCAACCTTTGCTTATTCTACTTATTTTTTTTTTTACTGCCTTTACTGATCTATTTGCTCATTCATCAGTTTATTCATCAATTAAACCTTTGCTTTGTATGGGCTACAGGCATTGGCCAGGTTCTGTGACTACATGGAAAATAAAACACAGATCCCACCCGGTCAGTGGGGAAAACACCCCACAAAGAAATGTGAACACAACTACAGGGCAGTTCAGAAAGGTGGATGGTCATTCTTCAAAGTCATGTTATATTGTTGGATTGAAGTAATTTGTTCCAGAATAATTTGCTTGATTATTCTGCAATCATTGGAAACCAAGCAAAATACAGCCTCAGCCAGTGGATGGGGATCCGGTATGGATTGCAGCTCCTGGAGATGCTCCTGGGCCTTTCCTGACAGTCGCTTTGGGTGGCTGGGGGAGTGCCCCTTCCCCCTGGCCCACTGGGAGTCCTCCTAATAAGGCAACCTTTACTCACTGCAGGCATGCTTCCTAAAACATAATCATATTTTTATCTCTGCTTTTGCATACTTGACTTTCTCTTCCTGAAACACCTGGGTTGCTTGTTTTCGGTTTTATTCATTTTGTGGTTGTCTTATTTTACAGTCTCGTGTGTTGTTCTTGTCCCTTGGGGGACAGCACTTTGTGATAGAGGGACCAAGGTCTTAGGCGCTCACGAGACAGGCATCGGGTTAATCACACCCTGGTTTCAGTCCTGCTTCTGTCACTAGCCATGTGACTTTGGGTGACATAACACTAAGTAGTCCTTTCTTCCATTATATTGTTATTTATTATATTAAATATTAATAATCATAATTACAGTGTATTTTGTTACTAAGGAGATACTCTATTCAAGGTGATGGGTGTTTTGTCTGTACTCACTCATTCTCGTGATGCCTTTTTTTTTTTTTTTTTTTGGCCATGCCAAGTGGCCTGTGGGATCCTAGTTCCCCGACCAGGGATCGAACCCAGGCCCTCGACAGGGAGAGCGTGGATTCCTAACCATTGGACTGCCAGGGAATTCCCTTGTGACACCATCTTTTGATAAAAATCACACATTAGTTTCTATCACTGAGTGTATAGTATACACTCTGTTAAACATTCCACATACCTTCTTTCATTTAAGACTCACAACAATCTTATGAGACAGACGTTCTAACTGACTTCATTGTATGGATGAAAAATTGGAAGCATAGATCATTTAACTTACTTTCCCTAAGCTGCGTATTTAGCAAGAAAGCCCAGTGAAAACCCAGGTGTATCTTATACCAGACGGAGCCCAATTTGTCACAGTAATATCCGTGTATGTAGAAATATTAGAAAAGTGCAGATGAAGACAAGATGAAAATTAAAAGCCTTCACGCTCAGTTTCCTTCCCCGGAGGTATGCGCTGTCAGCCAGAAACTCTGTAAGCCTGGATGAGTGTTCACCCTCCCCCCACGTCCCCCGACATGGTACATGTCACAGAGGAGCCCGAGCTTTACTATGTTCAGCAACCTGCTCTTCCCCCACCTAATGTATCTCCAAGGGGTGTGTGTGTGTGTGTGTGTGTGTGTGTGTGTGTGTGTATACCTGCTTCGTTCTTTTTAAAACATGCATCACAGTTGTCTACTGACAGAATATTCTAGAATATACTATCAGTTATGGAAGCATTTCTCTACTTCATTTGCTTTAAGTTTTACTGACATTTCAAACAAGCTGCACAGACCACTTGGACGCACACGTCGTTTCATACTTGTGTCTCTCCCTTCCCACTTGTACTCCTAACATCAGTTTATGTGTTACTATTTTCTCGTTAAGTCCTGGCATAATCAAATTTTAAAACTTTACCAAACTGCATGGTGAACAAGGTGTGTGTGTGTGTGTGTGTGGTTTGTGAGCAGCTGTCTTGACCGTGGTCACGAGGAAGGTGAGCAAATCATCTCTGGGTAATAAATTAGTCACTTCAAATCTGTTTTCTGATGAAGCCAATGTGTAACCCAGGAAGGAACCACTAATGAGGTGCTTAACCCATCTGCCCAGGGGATGGCCAAGCCTCTTTTTGAGGCCTTGCGGGATTGAATAGCATTAGAAATAGATGAACAATGGCTTATTCTGAATCCCCTGCAGGCCGAATTGGTCACACAGAGAGCATGCCCTGTCAGTGGGCTGGCGTTTATTGAGCATCTAGAGAACAGAACGCCTGTTGGATGTGCACAGCTTTTCCACAAGCCCACGTACATGCTCAGCCCTGGGCTGCCTTGTTCAGCCTAAGGTGTCTGAGAATGTGGTGTTAGAGTGGGTGTGATCCAGTATGATGATATATAACTGTTTGTTTTGAATATTGTCCAACCTGTGTCAAATTAGTTTATTCCCTGTGGCTTTGTTTTAATGGAACTTTTCTTCAAACTTGAATTCACTGTATGTTGATATTAATGTCTCCTTGACAGTTCTTTGGACAATCCAACATGTCCACACCTCTCCAACTGCCTCTGCCCTCCATTGAGCTGAAATTCCATGTCTTTTCGTATCAGTAAGGAATTAAATCCATCACTTTCAAATGGAAAGAACTGTATCAATTTCAGAAATAACTCTTTCTTTTTTGAACAGGGTATGATTTCAATGTGAGCTGATTTTCTCAATCTCTGGAGCACCAGGAAAGAGTGGTTGGTGTGGGTGAGGCCATCATATTTGAGGGTGTAATCTGAGTGTAATATGCAGTTAAAATCATGGGGGCAGGTAATCACTCTAAATGGAAAAAGCAAGTGGTGTCGTGTATGCAGGATTTAAACTGCAAAGGGCATGACTGAAAAATCCCTCCTAAAATGAAGAAAATGTTTAAAAGAAATATCATCTCTGGCCATGGGTAATTCAGAAAGATAATAACACAAAATTCTACTCTACCTATATTATAGAATCATATAATGGATTCTATAATAGAGTATATAATAGAAGCAAAATGTAATGCATTGATTCTCTAATCTCTTTATTTTAGAGATGAGAAAAAGAAGATGCAGTGCAATAATAGTAGTAGTAATAATAATAATGTAATAGCTACAACTAAAACTTCTTGAGTACTGACTGTGTCACAGACACTGCTATAAGCACATTGCATATATTAGCTTATTTCATTCTCTTGATATGAGGTCAATAACATTATTATTACCCATGGAAAATCTGGAGCAGAGCGTTAGGGAACTTGCCTAAGCCACACAGCCAGGAAGAGACAGGCTCCAGTTTTGAATCCAGGCAGCTGGACTCCAAAGTCCATGTTCTTAACCACCATGACCACCATCACCACACACACACACACACATGCACACACACACGTGTGTGTGTGTACATGTATATATGCATATATGTATGCATATATATTTAATATAACTCCGATGTCTTCAGTCTGTGGCCCTGTCCTCAAGATCTCTGGGGTCACTCTCTCTTTAATATTAAACAAAACCTGGCTTGACACCCCCCCCAATTATATATACCATGGAACAAAGGTTATCTTAGAGTTTCTATTTTTTGAATCAATTATTTCCAGTGCCCCTTCCAGAATTTTTCTGATTCCTAGGAACTTAAATACCCACGGTCACCATAATCCTAAGAACGTTAACATCACTCATGGCAGATCTCCTGTTCCTTTTCCTTCACTCTCTACTGAAATTGACTCCCTTTAAGATTGAAGAGGGATTTGCTGTTGTGAACATAAAGTCATCTTTAGGAAACGCGAGATGACAGATTACGGAAAATCACTGCAGGTTGCTATTTATCTTTTCTTAAGACCTATCTCCCCTCTTTGTCTTTCCTTCCCCCTCTCCTACCCTATCTCTTTGTGGCAGGCTCTTCTTTCTGAACCATGGTGTGTGTGTGTGTGTGTGTGTGTGTGTGTGTGTGTGTGTGTGTGTGTGTGTGATTTTTTTCCTACCCCATGGTTGGAAGATTTGACAAATTGATCTTGTACTATACCGGGGTGGCATGTAGGGGTTATTTGATAACATGGAGTTCCCTCTACTTCTTGCTTCTATCTGCTGGCGCTCTGCTTCATGAAAAGGAACGGATGTTTTCTCCTTCTTGAGTACAGGTGTGATCCTAATATTTGCAAGTATAGATGCTGCCTCCCCACACCTTTTCTTTTTTTCACCTCTGCCTCTCTTCTGCACCCTAACTGCCCATTGGAGTTCCAGTTGCTCCCACCAAACAAATAATTATCCCTTGGTCAACCCTTCGCACCTCCCTACTGGTGGAGAGTCTGCCTTTAAAAAGCTGACCCACAGATGAGGACAGTACCGTTACTGGCAGTGGTCCAGGGACATTTAGGAAAGCACCCTGAAGCAGGAGAGAGTGAAAGAACACAAGTTTATGCGACTATTTGATGAACTTGGGGATGAGAGTGAGAAGTACTGTTTACACCTTTGCAGGGAGCCGTGCGCTGATGTGTTCTACAGTCCCTACCAATACCCTTTCCTCTGTGCACACCGATCCCAACCTGGGAGCCCCACTGTTTCCCACTGAAGCTGATGTGCGGATCATAGGAGAAAGGAGTCTAGGGTTTCTGACCCTTCCTGAGACTTGTAACTTCTGCCTTTTCAGGCCTGAGTCCTATGCTAATATAAAGTTTCTTCCGTTCATATTTTGGTGGCTCTACAATGAAGTCGGAAAAGCCCATCACTGGTTTGTTTTTGTTGTTGGTGGTGGTGTTGTTTTCAATTTTCATTGGAGTGTAGTTGATGTACAATGCTGTTGTTAGTTTCAGGTGTACAGCAAAGTGAATCAGGTATACATACACACATATCCACTCATTTTTTAGATTCTTTTCCCGTACAGGCCAGAGTATTGAGTAGACCGTCACTGGTTTTACTTGTCATCACTTGCTACTCCACTGAACTATTTTTTCTGAAGGAAGCCTCATGTATTCTTCCATGAGGAAAGCATATTCTTTGGTTCACATCACTTGATCCAACACCTTGTTTCATGACAGCCCTAGGATTACTGTGCTACAGGTATTTGCTTCCTTCTGGAGCATGAACGGCCACCTGTGGGCCCAGGGACTTGGGCTAATGGTCTCAAGTTTTTCACTGAATGAAAAGAAGGGGTGTCTCAGATCATCCCACAAGGGATATGCATGTTCTCACACATGATGAACACTCACACCTATACCCACATTCACAATATAGAATATATATTTTCACTATATATTGGTACTCCATTTACATTTCTAATTTTATATTCAGAGGGATGGGAGTTTGCTTGCCTTAAGCAAGAACAACTTATAGGAGATTGGTTCAAAATGGAGGAGTAGAAGGATGTGCTCTCACTCCCTCTTGTGAGAACACCAGAATCACAGCTAACTGCTGAACAATCATTGACAGGAAGACACTGGAACTCACCAAAAAAGATACCCCACATCCAAAGACAAAGGAGAAGCCACAAAGAGATGGTAGGAGGGGCGCAATCACAATAAAATCAAATCCCATAACTGCTGGGTGGGTGACTCACAAACTGGAGAACACTTATACCACAGAAGTCCACCCACTGGGGTGAAGGTTCTAAGCCCCACGTCAGGCTTCCCAATCTGGGGGTCCGGCAATGGGAGGAGGACTTACTATAGAATCAGACTTTGAAGCCTAGTGGGATTTGACTACAGGACTTCGACAGGACTGGGGGAAACAGAGACTCCACTCTTGGAGGGACACAGAAAGTAGTGTGCTCTTCGGGACCCAGGGGAAAGAGAAGTGGTCCCATAGGAGACTGAACCAGACCTACCTGCTAGTGTTGGAGGGTCTCCTGCAGAGGTGGAGGGTGGCTGTGGCTCACTGTGGGGACAAGGACACTGGCAGCAGAAGTTCTGGGAAGTACTCCTTGGCGTCAGCCCTCCCAGAGTCTGCCATTAGCCCCACCAAAGAGCGCGGGTAGGCTCCAGTGTTGGGTCACCTCAGGCCAAACAACCAACAGGGAGGGAACCCAGCCCCACCCATCAGAAGACAAGTGGATTAAAGTTTTACTTAGCTCTGCCCACAAAAGCAACAGCCAGCTCTACCCACCACCAGTCCCTCCCATCAGGAAACTTGCACAAGCCTCTGAGATAGCCTCATCCACCAGAGGGCAGAGAGCAGAAGCAAGAACTACAATCCTGCAGCCTGTGGAATAAAAACCACATTCACAAAAAGATAGACAAGATGAAAAGGCAGAGGGCTATGTACCAGATGAAGGAACAAGATAAAACCCCAGAAAAACAACTAAATGAAGTGGAGATAGGCAACCTTCCAGAAAAAAAATTCAGAATAATGATAGGGAAGATGATCCAGGACCTCGGGAAAAGAATGGAGGCAAAGATCAAGAAGATGCAAGAAATGTTTAACAAAGATCTGGAAGAATTAAAGAACAAACAAACAGAGATGAACAACACAATAACTGAAATGAAAAATACACTAGAAGGAATCAATAGCAGAATAACTGAGGCAGAAGAACGGATAAGTGACCTGGAAGATAGAATGGTGGAATTCACTGCTGCAGAACAGAATAAAGAAAAAGAATGAAAAGAAATGAAGACAGCCTAAGAGACCTCTGGGACAACATTAAATGCAACAACATTCACATTATAGGGCTCCCAGAAGAAGAAGAGAGAGAGAAAGTACCCGAGAAAATATTTGAAGAGATTATAGTCGAAAACTTCCCTAACATGGGAAAGGAAATAGCCACCCAAGTTCAGGAAGTGCAGAGAGTCCCACACAGGATAAACCCAAGGAGAAACACTCCGAGACACATAGTAATCAAATTGGCAAAAATTAAAGACAAAGAAAAATTATTGAAAGCAGCAAGGGAAAAACGACAAATAACATACAAGGGAACTCCCATAAGGTTAACAGCTGATTTCTTGGCAGAAACTCTACAACCCAGAAGGGAGTGGCATGATATACTTAAAGTGATGAAAGGGAAGAACCTACAACCAAGATTACTCTACCCGGCAAGGATCTCATTCAGATTCGATGGAGAAATCAAATGCTTTACAGACAAGCAAAAGCTAAGAGAATTCAGCACCACCAAACCAGCTCAACAACAAATGCTAAAAAACTTCTCTAAGTGGGAAACACAAGAGAAGAAAAGGACCTACAAAAACAAATGCAAAACAATTAAGGAAATGGTAATAGGAACATACATATCGATAATTACCTTAAACGTGAATGGATTAAAAGCTCCAACCAAAAGACACAGGCTTGCTGAATGGACACAAAAACAAGACCCATAAGTATGCTGTCTACAAGAGGCCCACTTCAGACCTAGGGACACATTCAGACTGAAACTGGCGGATGGAAAAAGATATTCCATGCAAATGGAAATCAAAAGAAAGCTGGAGTAGCAATACTCATATCAGATAAAATAGACCTTAAAATAAAGAATGTTATAAGAGACAAGGAAGGACACTACATAATGATCAAGGGATCAATCCAAGAAAAAGATATAACAATTATAAATATATATGCACCCAACATAGGAGCCCCTCAATACATAAGGCAACTGCTAACAGCTATAAAAGAGGAAATCGACAGGAACACAATAGCAATGGGGGACTTTAACACCTCACTTATACCAATGGACAGATCATCCAAATAGAAAATTAGCAAGGAAACACAAGCTTTAAATGACACAGTAGACCAGATAGATTTAATTGATATTTATAGAACATTCCATCCAAAAACAGCAGATTACACTTTCTTCTCAAGTGATCACAAAACATTCTCCAGGATAGATCACATCTTGGGTCACAATTCAAGCCTCAGTAAATTTAAGAAAACTGAAATCATATCAAGCATCTTTTCTGACCACAATGCTATGAGATTAGAAATCAATTACAGGGAAAAAAAAACCGTAAAAACACAAACACATGGAGGCTACAACAATACGTACTAAATAACCAAGAGATCACTGAAGAAATCAAAGAGGGAAATCAAAAACTACCTAGAGACAAATGACAACAAAAACACAATGATCAAAACTTATGGGATGCAGCAAAAGCAGTTCTAAGAGGGAAGTTTATAGCTATACAAGCCCACCTCAAGAAACAAGAAAAATCTCAAATAAACAATCTAACCTTACACCTAAAGGAACTAGAGAAAGAAGAACAAACAAAACCCAAAGTTAGCAGAAGGAAAGAAATCATAAAGATCAGAGCAGAAATAAATGAAAGCGAAACAAAGAAAACAATAGCAAAGATCAATAAAACTAAAAGCTGGTTCTTTGAGAAGATAAACAAAATTGATAAAGCATTAGCTAGACTCATCAAGAAAAAGAGGGAGAGGACTCAAATCAATAAAATTGAAATGAAAAAGGAGAAGTTACAACAGACACCTCAGAAATACAAAGCATCCTAAGAGACTACTACAAGCAACACTATGCCACTAAAATGGACAACCTGGAAGAAATGGACAAATTCTTAGAAAAGCACAACCTTCCAAGACTGAACCAGGAAGAAATAGAAAATATGAACAGACCAATCACAAGTGATTAAATTGAAACTGTGATTAAAAATCTTCCAATAAACAAAAGTCCAGGACCAGATGGCTTCACAGGTGAATTCTATCAAACATTTAGAGAACTGCTAACACCCATCCTTCTCAAACTCTTCCAAAAAATTGCAGAGGAAGGAACACTCCCAAACTCATTCTATGAGGCCACCATCACCCTGATACCAAAACCAGACAGAGATACTACAAAAAAAGAAAATTACAGACCAATATCACTGATGAAGATAGATGCAAAAATCCTCAACAAAATACTAGCAAACAGAATCCAACAACACATTAAAAGGATCATACACCATGATCAAGTGGGATTTATCCCAGGGATTCTTCAATATATGCAAATCAGTCAATGTGATACACCATATTAACAAATTGAAGAATGAAAACCATATGATCATCTCAATAGATGCAGAAAAAGCTTTTGACAAAATTCAACACCCATTGATGATAAAAACTCTCCAGAAAGTGGGCATAGAGGGAATCTACCTCAACATAATAAAGGCCATATATGACAAACCCACAGCAAACATCATTCTCAATGGTGAAAAACTGAAAGCATTTCCTCTAAGATCAGGAGCAAGACAAGGATGTCCATTCGCACCACTATTACTCAACATAGTTTTGGAGGTCCTAGCCACGGCAATCCGAGAAGAAAAAGAAATAAAAGGAATACAAATTGGAAAAGAAGAAGTAAAACTGTCACTGTTTGCAGATGACATGATACTATACATAGAGAATCCTAAAGATGCCACCAGAAAACTACTAGACCTAATCAATGAATTTGGTAAAGTTGCAGGATACAAAATTTATGCACAGAAATCTCTTGCATTATTATACACTAATGATGAAAAATCTGAAAGAGAAATTAAGGAAACACTCCCATTTACCATTGCAACTAAAAGAATAAAATATCTAGGAATAAACCTACCTAGGGAGACAAAAGACCTCTATGCAGAAAACTATAAGACACTGTTGAAAGAAATTAAAGATGATACCAACAGATGGAGAGATATACCATGTTCTTGGATTGGAAGAATCAATATTGTGAAAATGACTATACTACCCAAAGCAATATACAGATTCAATGCAATCCCTATCAAACTACCAATGGCATTTTTTACAGAACTAGAACAAAAAATCTTAAAATTTGTATTGACACAAAAGACCCCGAATAGCCAAAACTGTCTTGAGGGAAAAAGACGGAGCTGGAGGAATCAGACTCCCTGACTTCAGACTATACTACAAAGCTACAGGAATCAAGACAATATGGTACTGGCACAAAAACAGAAATGTAGATCAGTGGAACAGGATAGAAAGCCCAGAGATAAACCCACGCACCTATGGTCAACTAATCTATGACAAAGGAGGCAAGGATATACAATGGAGAAAAGATAGTCTCTGCAGTAAGTGGTGCTGGGAAAACTGGACAGCTACATGTAAAAGAATGAAATTAGAACACTCCCTAACACCATACACAAAAATAAACTCAAAATGGATTAGAGACCTAAATGTAAGATTAGACACTATAAAACTCTTAGAGGAAAACATAGGAAGAACACTCTGACATAAATCACAGCAAGATCTTTTTTGATCAACCTCCTAGAGTAATGGAAATAAAAACAAAAATAAACAAATGGGGCCTAATGAAACTTAAAAGCTTTTGCAAAGCAAAGGAAACTACAAACAAGAAGAAAAGACAACCCTCAGAATGGGAAAAAATATTTGCCAATGAATCAATGGACAAAGGATTAATCTCCAAAATATATAAACAGCTCATGCAGCTCAATATTAAAAAAACAAACAACCCAATCGAAAAATGAGCAGAAGACCTAAATAGACATTTCTCCATAGAGGACATACACATGGCCAAGAAGTACATGAAAAGCTGCTCAACATCACTAATTATTAGAGAAATGCAAATTAAAACCACAATGAGGTATCACCTCACACCAGGTAGAATGGGCATCATGAGAAAATATACAGACAGCAAATGCTGGAGAGGGTGTGGAGAAAAGGGAACCCTCTTGCATTGTTGGTGGGAATGTAAATTGATACAGCCACTATGGAGAACAGTATGGAGGTTCCTTAAAAAACTAAAAATAGAATTACCATATGATCCAGCAATCCCACTACTGGATATATACCCAGAGAAAACTATAATTCAAAAAGACACATGCACCCCAATGTTCATTGCTGTGCTATTTACAATAGCCAAGTCATGGAAGCAACCTAAATGCCCATTGACAGATGAATGGATAAGAAGAAGTCATACATATATACAATGGAATACTACTCAGCCATAAAAAGGAACAAAATTGGGTCATTTGTAGAGATGTGGATTGACCTAGAGACTGTCATACAGAGTGAAGTAAGTCAGAAAGAGAAAACAAATATCGTATATTAACACATATATGTGGAACCTAGAAAAATGGTACAGATGAACCGGTTTGCAGGGCAGAACTAGAGACATAGATATAAAGACCAAATGTATGGACACCAAGGGGGGAAAGCACCGGGGGGTGGGGGTGGGATGAATTGCAAGATTGGGATTGACATGTATACACTGATGTGTATAAAATGGATGACTAATAAGAACCTGCTGTATAAAAAAATAAATTAAACAAAATTCGAAAAAAAAAGCAAGATGCAGAAAAGTGTGAATAATATGACCCTGTTTTTGTAAAACTAACAACAATAAAAATATTTCATGTATATGTTAAAAAAAAAAACAACTTATGGTGATAAATCTGAAACATGTCAGATGGCAAGGGAAGCTCAATCTCATGATAAAAGAATCTCCTAAATGAATTCAGTAAATTGTAGAATTTCCTTCTTTTTTAAGGTTGAAGGTATTTACTTGTATGTATATGTCACATTTTCTTTATCCAATCGTCTATCAACACTTAGTTGTTTCCATACCTCGGCTATTGTGAGTAATGCTGCAGTGAACATGGGAGTAGAGACCTCTTGAGACAGTGATTTCATTTCCATCAAATATATGTCCAAAGTGGAATTGCTGGATCATATGGTAATTCTATTTTTAATTTCTTGAAGAATCTCTATACTGTTTTCCATAGTGGTTGTACTATCTTACTTTCCCATTAACATTGTACAAGGGTTCCCTTTTCCCCATTTATCCTCACCAGCATTTGTTATCTCTTGCTTTTTGATAATAGATAGCCTAATAGGCATGAGGTGATGTCTCATTGTGGTCTTGATTTTCATTTCCCTAATAATTAGTGATGTTGAGCACCCTTTCATGTACATGTTGGCCATCTGTATGTCTTCTTTGGAAAGCTGCCTGTTCAGGTCCCTTGTTTATTTTTAATTGAGTTATTTGTTTATTGTAATTGAGTTGTATGAGTTCCTTGTATATTTTGGATATTGGCCTCTTATCAGGTCTGTGGTTTGTAAATATTTTCTTCCATTTCATAGGTTCCCTTTTCATTTTGTTGATGGTTTCCTTTGCTGTGCAGAAGCTTTTCAGTTTGATATAGACTCACTTGTTTATTTTTAATTGAGTTATTTGTTTATTGTAATTGAGTTGTATGAGTTCCTTGTATATTTTGGATATTGGCCTCTTATCAGGTCTGTGGTTTGTAAATATTTTCTTCCATTTCATAGGTTCCCTTTTCATTTTGTTGATGGTTTCCTTTGCTGTGCAGAAGCTTTTCAGTTTGATATAGACTCACTTGTTTATTTTTTGCAGGATGGGCAGAATAAGCTGGCCCACCATGCAGGCCCAGCCATCTTAGACCAGACTCTGAGCCGATGGCCTTTCCAAATGAAGGCAGGGGTCCCATCATGCTGTCATTGGTCACTGTGTGTATTTCTTTTCTAAGGGAGATTTAATAAAAGAGAATAGAAATGTCATTTTGGAAATGCTAGCCTTTACTTAAAAGAAACATTCATGGTGTATTATTTATGATTTCCCATCTTGTGTTCTAGATATAAAGTATTCTTTAAGAAAAATACACACGATTAGGAGACAATTTTAACTGTCATTTTTGAGCTCTTAGTCAAAATTTGTTATACCTTTTTCTGTCACTAAGACTTTTGGGGTTCAGCTGCACCTTCTGGTCCCTCTCTTTCTCCTCTTTGGCTTCTTTAAGTTCAATTCCCTGGGGACAGTGCTGGCACATCATGTATTTACCAGCAGAGAGGACTCCTTGATGGTTTCCCTGCACAAAATGAGCAGCTCTCCTGTCAGGAGGCTGTTTGATCCTCTCACAGCTTGGCCATCTATTGAATAAATACAGGCTACTGAAAGTTCAAAGTATAAACACATGTGAAAACATGCAGGGCTACTCTGTATGGACCCCTGTGATTCAAATGGCTCTTGAATAATTTTATGCCATTTGGAAACATCTTATGAGGCACGAAGTCTAGCAAACATGGCATCTTAAAGTTTGCTTTTCTGACTATTTTCTCTGAAAAGTAATAGGACTAATTTTCTTGGCAAAATCTCCCACTATTCCCCTTTCATTTTTCCTTATCTTTTCTGTACTCTCTCTCAGTGATGCCTCTTTCCGTACACCTTTCTCTCCTGGGGAGGTGAATTAGAAAGAAGGAAGGAAGGGGGGGAGGAAGAAAGGAAGGAAGTAGGGAGGGAGGGAGGAAGGAGGGAAGGAAGAAACTTTAGGGGTTTGGTCTTCAATACTGGGGAAGCAAGTCATATCTAAAATGGACATGTAGGTCCCATTCCTTGGGTAGAAATGTGAAGCTCTTTTCCCGGTTTCTTGATTTTTTTCCCTCTACTGTTTCAAAGCCACCTTTTCTGTGTGTCTACAATAATGGTCTTTGGGGGAGAAGATAAGCACTGCTTATAAACATGGGATCCCAAGAGACTCAACATTTGGCAAAATCTCATTAACACTTTTGTTTCAGTTCTCTATGTTGGATACACTTAGGGTAAGTTTTATCGGAAAGAGGCATCATTAACTCACCCTCTTGCCCTTTTCCCTGCTGCTTGTCCTTGTCAACAGCAAACGATAAATAAAGTATAAGATGCAAGTCCAAACAGTCACACCAGAGCAGGTCGTCTCGGTGGTGAACATCACCTCCTTTCCCACTTTCTTGCCTTATTTTTTCAAACATCTTTCTTATATGACTTGTGAACCAAGAACAAAGTATTTTAAGTCAAGTAATACAGACCAGTAATTATATCCAGTATCTCTTTTATTTTTCTGAGACTTAGCCTTTGAGCCTTTGAGTTGTTATTTTATCTTTGCGTTCATAGTCCCATGTAAAACATTTTATAGAAGAAAGTCTATTGGCTATTTTAATATCCCTGGCAGTCAGATACAGTGTTTAGTACAATAAAAACACAGAACATTTTGTGACTACTCCTCTTTGCCAGCCACTGTTTTATATCCATTAAATCACTTAACTATCATAATTTATGAGGTGGGCAGTAATATTAAACCAAGGCACAAAAAGATAACTTACCTTAGGTTACACACCTAATAAATGGTAGAGTCAGAATTAGAACATAGGCTATCCGATAGAGATAGGAGGTTTGTTATTTTTCCTCCCCCAAAAACATATTTTAAGGGCTATTGGTAAAGTCCATTGCATCTTTCCACTTCACCATGCTTTCCATCACATTTGCCCTAATGTCACCCTAGACATTTCGGGGATCTAAGGAGAAGTTGAACTGGAGATTTAATTTTAGGTTTAGCGATACGTTTACACGGTTCACAGTTACTGTTGGGTATACTTAAGTGTCTACTAGCTCTCCCGGTTTAGAAACGAGTCCTAGTAATAACCTTACTGTCCACTCTGCCAATTCACTTGTCACTGTTACACAAAGGATGTAGGTCAGCATGCACTAGAACAGGCCCACCAGTGCCCTGTGTACACAGCCCTAAAGTAGGTCACACGAACAAGAAACAGATTTGAAATGTACATAGACAGAAGCTTGTCTTCCAAACCTTGCAGTTCATAAATTAAGTAAACTTAGTAGAGTTTTTCCTCAACTTGACAGCAATCCTAAAAATTCACTTTACATTACCATTAACAAGTTGCAAAGCTGAAATAAATCTTTTCTAAACAGTGAGAAACAAGAAACACGTTTTGATCAACTGTGCCAGGACGAAGACTAATTTATCTTTCTACACTCTGATAGAAAATGCTATGGAAATAACAGAAATCAGCAATCAAAGGGTACACAGCCAAAAGCATATGGGGAAAAATTGTTTCAATGAAAATGTTTCAATTAGAAAATAGAAACATGCTGCTTTTCTAGATTTTATGTTCATAAGCTTTCATAAATTTATAACTTGTGATTTTTCTTTTTACATTTTAAATAAGTATTGACTTTATACCTACTTTTGTAGTCTTAATTCTGTGTTTTTTTAAAAGAGCCCCCAAATCTATAGTAGCTTCAGGTTGGTAGGATTAAAAATACATTTGCTGGGAGGACCAACATGTACTTATGTACATATGTTTTATAGCTCACGACACAGGATAATCATTAACTTTTGGATCTCTTTCTCCTTTTCCTTTCAAAATATTGCTTAGTGACATAATGGAGTTTCTTTAACTGACTAGTCCCAAGGACAATCGAGAAGAAATTCTTTCAATGTGGCTCTTTTTAAGCATACAAAAAATAATTCCCTGGTTACCTAATAAAATACGATAATCCTGTGTCATCATGTTTTTCAGTGAGATTTCTGGGATTTAGGGATATTCCAGAGTGACACCATAGGTGAAGATCAAGAAGGGAATCCAAATATGTGGGGCGAAGGTCTACACAGCAAATACTCAACAGATCCATCTAAGTGTTAAACTGTTTAGAGAAGACTTTATTTAATCTTATTAACTTGTTCTTGGTTTATCTATCTGAATAGGCTCTCTATTGGTCCAGACATTGCAGGAATGGTCTGGAATACTATTTATTCATTTAAATTATTATTATTTGTCTATTATGTATAAACATTGTCCTAGAGGCTGGTGATGCACAAGTGAACAATCAATCACACAAGGTGTCTTCTGCCCTGGAGCTTATATTCCGTGGAAGAGAAGGATCCCTTACTTGGGGATCAGGGACAGGATCCTGGCTCCGTGCACTCAAAGATCCTCAAACACGAGCTACCTAAAACATCCTCAGATGGCCGTCCATGCAAGAAGCACAAAGCCACACTTGAAAAATATTCAAATGAAAATGCACACATTTTGTCATCAGGATCAGTATAGCAAACACAGAATCTTGCCTGGGTCAGTGAAGGATGTCATCCTGTGAATTTTATACCTTTGCTCCACCTGACTCCCTCCTAGGATCCTTTCCACCTTTGAAGTCGCTCGTGGATTCATGGTGCTATGCTGAAGATGTGTCAGATCTTATACAAAATTTCAGTTTTATCCCTATGATTCAAAACTAAATAAGACTCAGACCCCGTATCTCTCTCACCTTATCAGTTTTCTCCGAAAGATCTAGTAGGAAAACTGAGGTAGCAAAGCATCCATTTTAAGACTAAGATCGGCTACTAAGGGAAGATTCCAACATCTGAAATATCAGGATAATATTATCACAAACTGGGACAACACAATCTGTTGTCTTATGCCAGCCTCCATCCTGCTCAAGGGATACTCATTGGTGGTAGACAATGTGCCCTCTGCCATGGCTTCTCTGAGTAAATTCAGAAAGTGTATAAGTCATAAGGAAATTGCTTGACATCATTCATTGTGGAGCAAAGTGAGAGACATAGGATAAATCTAAGTTGTTTCTTTGCGTTGCATGTAGATATCATCCACTCTCTTGTTATGCATTATTCCACTGATGATATTATTAGTAGAAGTGCATGTGTGGCATTGGTGAATCAGTGGGGATGTAGAATGTAATTCTTTCCAAAATTTCAGTTCTTAGTGACAAAGTAATTCTCAAAAGCAATACAAGTGGAAAGAAATAAAGAAAAAAAGAAAAAGGAAGGAAGGAAGGAAGGAAAGAAAACTAGCCTAATAGGCAATTAAGAAAATTCAGTTTAAGCAATAATAACATACCATGTTCTACCTTGCAAACTGCTGAAGAATTTAAGCACACACACAATGTTCTAGGCAGCTATTGCTTATAAAAATCCACCCCAAATTGAGTGGCATAAAGGAACCATCATTTTATTATGTTCATGCATTCTGTGGGTCAGAAATTCAGAAGAAGCAACAACAGACACAACTTGTTTCTGCTCCACAGAGTCTGGGAGCTCAGCTGGGAAGACTCATAGTTCACGGGTTGACCTCAGATTGAACGTCAACCAAATATCTAGAGACGACCTCTTCATGTGTCTAATTTCCTCACAAAAAGGCAGCTAATTTCCAAAAGCAAGTGTCTAAGAGAAGTCAGATGGAAATTCACTTTTTTGATGACCTGGCCTTGGAAATCACATTGCATCACTTTTGCCAGTCAAGATTCCACCCGTATGCAGAGAGGGAACAAAGATTTTACTTCTTGATGGGGACAAGTGTCAAAGTCACATTGTCAGAAGATTATGGGTGATGGGAGAGATTTTGCAAACATTTTTGGAAAATGCAATTGACCACACACACTAGTAACCAATTTTTTTGAGGATTTAGGAAAATGAGAGCATAGTGGTCCCTGAATACCATGGGGGATTGATTCCAGGACACCCCCATACCAAAATCTGGGGATGCTCAAGTCCTTTATATAAAATGGCACAGTATTCTCATGTAACCTACACACATCCTCTTGTATACTTTAAATCATTTCTAGATTTCTTATAATACCTAATACAATGTAAATGCTATGTGAATAGGTACTGGTGAGTGGCAAAGTCAAGTTATGCTTTTTCGAACTTTCTGGAAATTTTTTTTCTGAATATTTTTGATCTGCCACTGGTTGAATCCATAAATGCAGAATCTGGGGATAAGGAGGGCCAACCGTAACTACAGTTTCGTGCTATCAGTCTGGTCACCTGTTGTACTTAACAGAAGACTTAAAATCTATCTATCCCTTGACAAACTAATTCAAGGTTCCCAAGCACTACATACTAAAGAAATAACCATGGCTGTTTCTAGAGTCCATAGGTGCCATGGCTCACCTGTGTGTGCATAGTTTACCCTTTCAAATCATATCTGAATGACTGCAGCACAAACCTCCAAACTGTAAGGGGAATACAGGAAGTTAGGTTCCTTCACATGTCCCTGCCCCGACCCAGGTACCAAAGGTATGTCCCAAGCTGCTGTCAGCATCAGCTCTCCATCCTGTTCCTGATCTTAGATGAATTCAGTGATGCAGAGTTTAAACACTTAGTAATGATGGAGGTGGCGTTACAGGTCATTGTAATTACTTTCAGTGCGATTTTTTAAATGTTCTAAATTTTCCATGGCTAATTCACTTGTTATCAGAAAAAAAAGTTATTAAAAGGAAAGCAAAAATTTTCAGTTCTTATCTTACACTAATCTGGGGCGGCAGAAGATGTTTTGGTCCCATACCCTACAATGATCTTGCCAAAGGAAGTTAGATAGATAGATAGATAGATAGATAGATAGATAGATAGATAGATAGATAGATAGATAAAACAGATAAAAAGGTAAATGATGAATAAACAGATTTATGTATAATCACATATATAGATGTGTTTTACTTGGCCCATAGTATCAATACATTTTAAAAATCTTTTTATTTGTTGCTAATGTTTACAAATTGGGAGATTTTACAATAAAAGATATCTGGGTTTTCAGATTTCCCTCAGATAGGACACAGCATGCCAACATTGTGTTTGCGTTCCCAGTACCTCCTTGGAAGGGCCAGGGATTTATAGATTGCAGCAGGGATGGTCCCTAATCAGCTTGATGATACCTTACCAGCTCACCTCACTAACATACACCACATTCCTAGCCCCTATACACATTGCTGTTTGTGACTCCAGACAAAAACGGTATTTAGCAAAACCTAGGCAATATACGAAATCATTGTACCTCTTCACCTGAATGTTTTGACATCATTTAGAAGAAACATAAACAGCATATCTTCTCTTGGTTAAGAAAGCAGAATTTAAATCAGTTCCTCAATTCTTAGGAACTGTAAAGTTTACAAATTAAACTTAGTGTTTTCTTTAGTCATTCGTCTCTGTACTTCTTATAGCCCTTTAAGCTCTGCCTTCCAATTGAGTAATTTATTATACACTTTCTTGCATTGCTTGCTGTTTTAAGAGTTAGTCTTGATCTTTCTAGCAGACTCAAAAGTCACTGAAGGCAGGAACCACGTCAGGATACTTGTTTTCTTGAATATAAGTATATAGTATATTCTTGTTAGTGATTTGATAAAATCTATCATTCCAGGCACTGGATATTCTGGGAGAATGTTATTCTGGTCATTGACAAGGCCTTCCCTCTTTGGGAAAGGTCAATTTTTATTCCCAAAAAGGAAGAGAGAGTAAAATAAGTCTCATATATGTTATAATCCAAATCTGCCCTCCTGCATTCATTTTTCAACCCAAGAGTTTCTCAAGATAAAAACAGCACCATAGATTCTTTCCTTCCGTGGGGAAAAAACCCAAGAGAAAAGCTCTCAGTTGGTTCCAGCCCTACCTCTTTCTGATGTCACCATGATTTGCATGCCAAAGGGAAGCCTGCGGCAGAGTGGTCCTCTCTGGGGGTGGGTGTAGCCTGGAGCTGGAGACTGACAGCTCTTGGTCACAGCACAGAGAAAAGCTGGCTCCTTAAGCATCCCTGGCACTATCACCGGGGCTCCTCGGAAGAGGCTAGATCCCGAGGGCGAGCCAAGAGATGAAGGTCAGGGAGGTTGCCAGTTGCAAAATGTAACTAAAGGCAGAGCTAGTTTCTGCTTTAGGAAAATTTACTTGTGGAGGTGCTGACAGAATCATTAAGTGCCTCTTCCTTGTGCCTTACTTTCTAACTGAAGTGGGGTATTGTAATTTTAGCATCATTTTCTTCTCTCAGATGAAGATACGTTTAAGAGCTAGGTGACAGGTCTTCCCTGGTGGTGCAGTGGTTGAGAGTCTGCCTGCCAATGCAGGGGACACGGGTTCGAGCCCTGGTCTGGGAAGATCCCACATGCCGCGGAGCAACTAGGCCCGTGAGCCACAACTACTGAGCCTGCGCGTCTGGAGCCTGTGCTCCGCAATAAGAGAGGCCGCGACAGTGAGAGGCCCGCGCACCGCGATGAAGAGTGGCCCCCGCTCGCCGCAACTAGAGAAAGCCCTCGCACAGAAACGAAGACCCGGGGAGGAGAGAAGATGGCGGAAGAGTAAGACGCGGAGATCACCTTCCTCCCCACAGATACAGTAGAAATACATCTACACGTGGAACTGCTCCTACAGAACACCCACTGAACGCTGGCAGAAGACGTCAGACCTCCCAAAAGGCAAGAAACTCCCCCGGTACTTGGGTAGGGCAAAAGAAAAAAGAAATAACAGAGACAAAAGAATAGGGACGGCACCTGCACCAGTGGGAGGGAGCTGTGAAGGAGGAAAGATTTCCACGCACTAGGAGCCCCTTCGCGGGCAGAGACTGCGGGTGGCAGAGGGGGGAAGCTTCGGAGCCACGGAGGAGAGCGCAGCCACAGGGGTGCGGAGGGCAAAGCGGAGAGATTCCCGCACTTCCCGCACGGAGGCTCGGCGCTGACCAGCACTCACCAGCCCGAGAGGCTTGTCTGCTCAGCCGCCGGGGCGGGCGGGGCTGGGAGCTGAGGCTCGGGCTTCGGATCGCAGGGAGAGGACTGGGGTTGGCGGCGTGAACACAGCCTGAAGGGGTTAGTGCACCACAGCTAGCCGGGAGGGAGTTCGGGAAAAAGTCTGCAGCTGCCGAAGAGGCAAGAGACTTTTTCTTCCCTGTTTCCTGGTGCGCGAGGAGAGGGGATTCAGAGCGCCGCCTAAACGAACTTCAGAGACGGGCGCGAGCCGCGGCTAACAGCGCGGATCCCACAGCAACAGGGGCGCAGAGGGAAAAACGGAGAGACTCCCGCACAGAGGCTCGGCGCCGAGCAGCGCTCACCAACCCGAGAGGCTTGTCTGCTCCCCCGCCGGGGCGGGCGGGGCTGGGAGCGGAGGCTCGGGCTTCGGTTGGATCGCAGGGAGAGGACTGGGGTTGGCGGCGTGAACACAGCCTGAAGGGGTTGGCGCACCACAGCTGGCTGGGAGGGAGACCGGGAAAAAGTCTGCAGCTGCCGAAGAGGCAAGAGACTTTTTCTTGCCTCTTTGTTTCGCGGCGGGCAGGGAGAGGGGATTCAGAGCGCCGCCGAAACGAACTCCAGAGACTGGCGCGAGCCGCGGCGGTCAGCGCGGACCCCAGAGACGGGCGTGAGACGCTGGGGCTGCTGCTGCCGCCTCCAGAAAGCCTGTGTGCGAGCACAGGTCACTCTCCACACCGCCCCTCCCGGGAGCCCGTGCAGCCCGCCACGGCCAGCGTCCCGTGATCCCGGGACAACTTCCCCGGGAGAACGCACGGCGCGCCTCAGGCTGCTGCAACGTCACGCCGGCCTTTGACGCCGCAGGCTCGCCCCGCCTCCTCTGTACCCCTCCCTCCCCGCGGCCTGGGTGAGCCAGAGTCCCCGAAGCAGCTGCTCCTTTAACCCCGTCCTGTCTGGGCGGGAACAGACGCCCTCAGGCAACCTACACACAGAGGCGGGGCCAAATCCAAAGCTGATCCCCAGGAGCTGTGCGAACAGAGAAGAGGAGGGGAAATCTCTCCCAGCAGCCTCAGAAGAAGCGGATTAAAACTCCACAAACAACTTGATGTGCCTGCATCTGTTGAATACCTGAATAGACAACGAATCATCCCAAACTCAGGAGGTGGACTTTGGGAGCAGGATATATTAATTTTTCCCCTTTTCCTTTTTTTTTTTTGTGAGTGTATATGCATATGCTTCTGGGGGAGATTTTGTCTGTATAGCTTTGCTTTATAATAGCTTTATTTTACTTCACTATATTATAGCTTCTTTCTTTCTTTCTTTCTTCCTTCCTTCCTTCTTTCCTTTCCTTTCCTTTCCTTTCCTTCCTTCCTTCCTTTCTTTCTTTCTATTTTTTCTCCCTTTTACTCTGAGCCGTGTGGACGAAAGGCTCTTGGTGCTTCAGCCAGGCATCAGGGCCGTACCTCGGAGGTGGGAGAGCCAACTTCAGGACACTGGTCCACAAGAGACCTCCCAGCTCCACGTAATACCAAACGGCAAAAATCTCTCAGAGATCTCCATCTCAACATCAAGACCCAGCATCACTCAATGACCAGCAAGCTACAGTGCTGAACACCCTATGCCAAACAACTAGCAAGACAGGAACACAGCCCCATCCATTAGCAGAGAGGCTGCCTAAAATCATAATAAGGCCACAGACACCCCAAAATACACCACCAGACGTGGACGTGCCCACCAGAAAGACAAGATCCAGCCTCATCCACCAGAGCTCAGGCACTAGTTCCCTCCACCAGGAAGCCTACACAACCCACTGAACCAACCTTAGCCACTGGGGACAGATACCAAAAACAACGGGAACTACAAACCTGCAACCTGTGATAAGGAGAACCCAAACACAGTAAGATAAGCAAAATGAGACGACAGAAAAACACACAGCAGATGAAGGAGTAGGGTCAAAACACACTAGACTTAACAAATGAAGAGGAAATAGGTAGTCTACCTGAAAAAGAATTCAGAATAATGATAGTAAGGATGATCCAAAATCTTGGAAATAGAATAGACAAAATGCAAGAAACATTTAACAAGGACGTAGAAGAACTAAAGAGGAATCAAGCAATGATGAAAAACACAATAAATGAAATGAAAAATACTCTAGATGGGATCAATAGCAGAATAACTGAGGCAGAAGAAAGGATAAGTGACCTGGAAGATAAAATGGTGGAAATAACTACTGCAGAGCAGGATAAAGAAAAAAGAATGAAAAGAACTGAGGACAGTCTCAGAGACCTCTGGGACAACATTAAACGCACCAACATTCGAATTATAGGGGTCCCAGAAGAAGAAGAGAAAAAGAAAGGGACTGAGAAAATATTTGAAGAGATTATAGTTGAAAACTTCCCTAATATGGGAAAGGAAATAGTTAATCAAGTCCTGGAAGCACAGAGAGTCCCATACAGGATAAACCCAAGGAGAAACACGCCAAGACACATATTAATCAAACTGTCAAAAATTAAATATAAGGAAAACATATTAAAGGCAGCAAGGGAAAAAAAACAAATAACACACAAGGGAATCCCCATAAGGTTAACATCTGATCTTTCAGCAGAAACTCTGCAAGCCAGAAGGGAGTGGCAGGATATACTTAAAGTGATGAAGGAGAAGAACCTACAACCAAGATTACTCTACCCAGCAAGGATCTCATTCAAATGTGATGGAGAAATTAAAACCTTTACAGACAAGCAAAAGCTGAGAGAGTTCAGCACTACCAAACCAGCTTTACAACAAATGCTAAAGGAACTTCTCTAGGCAAGAAACACAAGAGAAGGAAAACACCTACAATAACAAACCCAAAACATTTAAGAAAATGGGAATAGGAACATACATATCGATAATTACCTTGAATGTAAATGGATTAAATGCTCCCACCAAAAGACACAGGCTGGCTGAATGGATACAAAAACAAGACCCATATATATGCTGTCTACAAGAGACCCACTTCAGACCTAGAGACACATACAGACTGAAAGTGAGGGGATGGAAAAAGATATTCCATGCAAATGGAAATCAAAAGAAAGCTGGAGTAGCAATTCTCATATCAGACAAAATAGACTTTAAAATAAAGACTATTACAAGAGACAAAGAAGGACACTATATAATGATCAAGGGATCGATCCAAGAGGAAGGTATAACAATTGTAAATATTTATGCACCCAACATAGGAGCACCTCAATACATAAGGCAAGTACTAACAGCCATAAAAGGGGAAATCGACAGCAACACAATCATAGTAGGGGACTTTAACACCCCACTTTCACCAATGGACAGATCATCCAAAATGAAAATAAATAAGGAAACACAAGCTTTAAATGATACATTAAACAAGATGGACTTAATTGATATTTATAGGACATTCCACCCAAAAACAACAGAATACACATTTTTCTCAAGTGCTCATGGAACATTCTCCAAGATAGATCATATCTTGGGTCACAATCAAGCCTTGGTAAATTTAAGAAAATTGAAATCGTATCAAGTATCTTTTCCGACCACAACGCTATGAGACTAGATATCAATTACAGGAAAAGATCTGTAAAAAATACAAACACATGGAGGCTACACAATACATTACTTAATAATGAAGTGATTACTGAAGAAATCAAAGGGGAAATCAAAAAATACCTAGAAATAAATGACAATGGAGATACGACGACCCAAAACCTATGGGACGCAGTAAAAGCAGTGCTAAGAGGGAAGTTTATAGCAATACAAGCCTACCTCAAGAAACAGGAAACATCTCGAATAAACAACCTAACCTTGCACCTAAAGCAATTAGAGAAAGAAGAACAAAAAAACCCCAAAGCCAGCAGAAGGAAAGAAATTATAAAGATCAGGTCAGAAATAAATGAAAAAGAAATGAAGGAAACAATAGCAAAAATCAATGAAACTAAAAGCTGGTTCTTTGAGAAGATAAAAAAAATTGATAAACCATTAGCCAGACTCATCAAGAGAAAAAGGGAGAAGACTCAGATCAATAGAATTAGAAATGAAAAAGGAGAAATAACCACTGACACTGCAGAAATACAAAAGATCATGAGAGATTACTACAAGCAACTCTATGCCAATAAAATGGACAACCTGGAAGAAATGGACAGATTCTTAGAAATGCACAAACTGCCGAGACTGAACCAGGAAGAAATAGAAAATATGAACAGACCAATCACAAGCACTGAAATTGAAACTGTGATTAAAAACCTTCCAACAAACAAAAGCCCAGGACCAGATGGCTTCACAGGTGAATTCTATCAAACATTTAGAGAAGAGCTAACACCTATCCTTCTCAAACTCTTCCAAAATATTGCAGAGGGAGGAACACTCCCAAACTCATTCTACGAGGCCACCATCACCCTGATACCAAAACCAGACAAAGATGTCACAAAGAAAGAAAACTACAGGCCAATATCACTGATGAACATAGATGCAAAAATCCTCAACAAAATACTAGCAAACAGAATCCAACAGCACATTAAAAGGATCATACACCATGATCAAGTGGGGTTTATCCCAGGAATGCAAGGATTCTTCAATATACGCAAATCAATCAATGTGATACACCATATTAACAAATTGAAGGAGAAAAACCATATGATCATCTCAATAGATGCAGAGAAAGCTTTCGACAAAATTCAACACCCATTTATGATAAAAGCCCTGCAGAAAGTAGGCATAGAGGGAACTTTCCTCAACATAATAAAGGCCATATATGACAAACCCACAGCCAACATTGTCCTCAATGGTGAAAAACTGAAACCATTTCCACTAAGATCAGGAACAAGACAAGGTTGCCCACTCTCACCACTATTATTCAACATAGTTTTGGAAGTGTTAGCCACAGCAATCAGAGAAGACAAAGAAATAAAAGGAATCCAAATCGGAAAAGAAGAAGTAAAGCTGTCACTATTTGCAGATGACATGATACTATACATAGAGAATCCTAAAGATGCTACCAGAAAACTCCTAGAGCTAATCAATGAATTTGGTAAAGTAGCAGTATACAAAATTAATGCACAGAAATCGCTTGCATTTCTATACACTAATGACGAAAAATCTGAAAGTGAAATTAAGAAAACACTCCCGTTTACCATTGCAACAAAAAGAATAAGATATCTAGGAATAAACCTACCTAAGGAGACAAAAGACCTGTATGCAGAAAATTATAAGACACTGATGAAAGAAATTAAAGATGATACAAATAGATGGAGAGATATACCATGTTCCTGGATTGGAAGAATCAACATTGTGAAAATGACTCTACTACCCAAAGCAATCTACAGATTCAATGCAATCCCTATCAAACTACCACTGGCATTTTTCACAGAACTAGAACAAAAAATTTCACAATTTGTATGGAAACACAAAAGACCCCGAATAGCCAAAGCAATCTTGAGAACGAAAAATGGAGCTGGGGGAATCAGGCTCCCTGACTTCAGACTATACTACAAAGCTTCAGTAATCAAGACAGTTTGGTACTGGCACAAAAACAGAAATATAGATCAATGGAACAGGATAGAAAGCCCAGAGATAAACCCACACACATATGGTCACCTTATCTTTGATAAAGGAGGCAAGCATATACAGTGGAGAAAAGACAGCCTCTTCAATAAGTGGTGCTGGGAAAATTGGACAGGTACATGTAAAAGTATGAAATTAGAACACTCCCTGACACCATGCACAAAAATAAACTCCAAATGGATTAAAGACCTAAGTGTAAGGCCAGACACTATCAAACTCTTAGAGGAAAACATAGGCAGAACACTCTATGACATACATCACAGCAAGATTCTTTTTGACCCAGCTCCCAGAGAAATGGAAATAAGAACACAAATAAACAAATGGGACCTAATGAAACTTAAAAGCTTTTGCACAGCAAAGGAAACCATAAACAAGACCAAAAGACAACCCTCAGAATGGGAGAAATATTTGCAAATGAAGCAACTGACAAAGGATTAATCTCCAAGATTTACAAGCAGCTCATGCAGCTCAATAACAAAAAAACGAACAACCCAATCCAAAAATGGGCAGAAGACCTAAATAGACATTTCTCCAAAGAAGATATACAGATGGCCTACAGACACATGAAAGAATGCTCAACATCATTAATCATTAGAGAAATGCAAATCAAAACTACAATGAGATATCATCTCACACCGGTCAGAATGGCCATCATCAAAAAATCTAGAAACAATAAATGCTGGAGAGGGTGTGGAGGAAAAGGAACACTCTTGCACTGTTGGTGGGAATGTAAATTGATACAGCCACTATGGAGAACAGTATGGAGGTTCCTTAAAAAACTACAAATAGAACTACCATACGACCCAGCAATCCCACTACTGGGCATATACCCTGACAAAACCATAGGTCAAAAAGTGTCATGTACCACAATGTTCATTGCAGCTCTATTTACAATAGCCAGGACCTGGAAGCAACCTAAATGTCCATCGACAGATGAATGGATAAAGAAGATGTGGCACATATATACAATGGAATATTACTCAGCCATAAAAAGAAATGAAATGGAGGTATTTGTAATGAGGTGGATGGAGTTAGAGTCTGTCATACAGAGTGAAGTAAGTCAGAAAGAGAAAAACAAATACAGTATGCTAACACATATATACGGAATCTAAGGAAAAAAAAAAAAAAAGGCCATGAGGAACCTAGTGGCAAGACGGGAATGAAGACACAGACCTACTAGAGAATGGACTTGAGGATATGGGGAGGGGGTGGGGTGAGATGTGACAGGGTAAGAGAGTGTCATGGACATATATACACTACCAAATGTAAAATAGATAGCTAGTGGGAAGCAGCCGCATAGCACAGGGAGATCAGCTCGGTGCTTTGTGACCACCTAGAGGGGTGGGATGGGGAGGGTGGGAGGGAGGGAGATGCAAGAGGGAAGAGAAATGGGAACATATTGTATATGTATAACTGATTCACTTTGTTATAAAGCAGAAGCTAACACAGCATTGTAAGGCAATTATACTTCAATAAAGATGTTTAAAAAAAAAAAAAAAAAAAAAAACGAAGACCCAACACAGCCAAAATAAATAAATAAATAAATAGCGTTCCCTTTAAAAAAAAAAAAAAGCAGAGCTAGGTGACAGTTTTCAAATGGATGAACCTCTCTATAGACAATACTAGGGGATGCTTTGTAGCTACCATTTATGAAAAATATATTTGTCAAAATTATAGGTAACTAACTTGACACAGAGGCACCTGACCTCAGAAGGGACTGCAGACGACAGTATCTTTCTCACTGGAGCAAGTGTCTTCCTTTTCACATTGGCTTGAATGAACACACTGACCTAGAACAACATATATTTACCAATGAGTGATGCAAAGCTCTGACAAAATTCATAACAAACAAATGAGAAAAACGACAGGGCCATGGCCAGATATTTTAGTGAGCTTTGGTAACGGGCGATAGGATTTATATGATTTCTAGAAGCAATCCAAACATTAAATAATAAACGTTTCCAGTTACTACTCTCTTCATGCAAAAATATATATGATGAAATGCTGAAATAAACTTGATTAAATTTGATCCTTCTAGAATAATCTCTCAAAATAGATACACTCACAAACTGACCGAGAGATATGCATGTGCCCGTCCTCTCTTTTGAACACACACGTGCGTACACCTGGTGGGGCTTTATGAGAGAGACGAGTACATTGACTGGCAGGTGGCAGCAAAGGAAGAGGGAAGAAAGGGCTTAGATCAGGGCTTGTCAGCGTTGGCAATATCGATGTTTCAAGCTGGTTCATTACTTGTTGTGGGGACTGCCCTACGCACTGCAGGATGTTTAGCAAAATTCTTGGCATCTACCTACTAGATACCAGTGGCGTGCCCTCCATGCCAGTTGTGAAATTCAAAAATGTCTTCAGGCATATTGACCAGGGTGACATCACTAAAATGGCAACAAAGGAGACCCCAGCCTCTGTCCTCCTACAAAGATCAACAATCAGACAGCTACCAACGAATGAAAACAGCCTGGGAAAGCTCTCTAGGCCATTTAAAAAACTTTAGCAACACAATGGGAAAATCTTTTTTAAAACCTAAGAATAACCTCACAAGAAGAGGAGAACAGCTTCCTTTTGCCTTCATTGGCCTGTGCCCCAAGCCAGGTCTGCTGAGGCCCAAGAGGGGACTTACTAGCTACAAAGAGCTAGCATAGTTGATTCACAGTGTTGTGTTAGTTTCAGGTGTACAGCAAAGTGACTCAGTTATACATACAATATATAGCTATTTTTTTAAGATTCTTTTCCCTTATAGGTTATCACAAAATATTGAGTATAGTTTCCCATGCTATACAGTAGGTCCTTGTTTTTTAATCTATTTTATATATAGTAGTGTGTAACTGCTAATTCCAAACTCCTAATTTATCCCTCCCCACCCCTTTCCCCTTTGGTAACAAGTTTGTTTTCTGTCTGTGGGTCTATTTCTGTTTTGTATATAAGTTCATTTAGATTCCACATATAAGCGATATCATATGATATTTGTCTTTCTCTGTCTGCCTTACTTCACTTAGTATGGTAATCTCTAGGTCCCAGTGGGTTCTTAATGAGTCGCTAATAACAGGTATTTTCTTTTTCAGTTTTAGCGTCCATGTATTTACTTTGAGTTTTTGAGTTTACAGTGCTGCTCTGGCCACGTTAGCAAAATGGCACAACGGAGGCCTGAAAAAGTGTCTGTCTGTTTCTTCGGGCCCCTCTTGCTCATCTGCCTTTGCCATGAGGAAGATGAGGCTCATGGATCGAAATTATTCCATCAGTAATTTTGACCAAACCGTCGAAATTATTCCAGCCAAATCAGACTACACCTGGCCAACTTCCAGTCAGGAGAGACTCCAAGACCTGCTCATCTGAGGTCAGTCTAACTCACTGACTCTAGAATTGTGGCCCAGGTAAACGTTGTATGGATGTAAAGTTGAACAGCCATTTGTTACATAGCATTATTGTGTCAGTGGAGAACCGATACACTTAATAGACCCAGTGAACTTTAATTGTATGCTAGGCATTGTGTACAAGACATTCTAGAAGCCTCAGATTATCTTATCCTCCACCAGAGGGGGTCAACACTTGACTCTAATAGTCAGAGATTGAAGGTTCATTATCTTAATCCGATCATGAATTTATCTGGCTCAAGGCTGGGTTTAAGTTTTAGTAAAAGTGCATTTACCTCTGGCTTGTCCCTGTCACCAAGAGCATGGATCTGGAGGACTTTTATTTGCCTTTGTCTCTTCAGTACCTAGAAACTGCAGGAGTTTCTGCTTTGCTTCTCGGAGGTTTTCTTCTTAGGTCTCTAAGCTGCTTCCCTGAACAGCTTCAGAATGTAGCAGATCTCTTCAAGGGGAGATTTGCTATGATTTTAAAGCTCCACAAACCTCTAATTTTGTCATTCCAGCTCTGCACAAGCACCAAGGCTCTGCTAATTTTTAACTCCCCCAAACAGTGTCCCTGGCAAACCCCCAGGAAAAAGCAACTGGAGATGTTCGCTTGTGATTCACGCCTTCAGGAAGGGGTCTCATCTCTCACTCACTGTTGGTAGAGGGCTCCCCGAAGGCCTTTGTCTCCTAAGCATGGTGAGACTTACATCCTAGAGCTATTAGGACTTCACTCTTCAGTCACCATTTCTGCTTCAGCCTTCAATGTTTCAAGGCAGAAGTCAAACACGTGTCTGAGACCCCTCAAGTCTCCAACTTTGTCGCCTAGATCCACAGGGTTACCAAAAGCTGTGCTGGTGTGTGTGTCCTCTGGGCCTAAACCCAGAGTCAGCTAACAACCCCGGAGACACCTGGGGGTTTTCGGTCCACCTCTGAAAGCTTCTCGGGTGTGTGGTGGTGGGGTGTCCTAGCCCTGACTGTCCATTCTCCAGACCCTTCAAGTAGAAAATTTACAATCTCTACCTTCCCTACTTGTTCTCAGTGGGAGCACTGGTCTGGTCTGGACACTCTACCATACCTGCAAGTACAAGTCCAGGCCAGGGTATTTAACTGGAGTAAATTGAATGGATTTCTGAAATTTTTATGCACAGAGACAACCTAGCTGGGTAGACGCTCAAGGCATCTTTCTTGTTCTTATTAATACTGACTGAAATTACTCATGGAAATTGAAAAAAATCAGTACAAACTTCCACACAGCTTAAAACCATCTAGATGACTCATAATTTAAGGATAAGAAACCTCTGAAAGCAAGCTTATACTTCTGGGGGAGAACAGTCTATATGTGTCATGTAATGTGATTTAGGGAGGAAGAGCCTTTTTAACTTGGATATTTAGCTGAGAAGGAAATAACAGTGTGAGGGGCAAACTGAAGAAGGAGTGAGTGGAGAGAGAAAATGTTTGGTTTATTCCTTTTTATCAGTATGTTGGGTATGAGAGATAATGCCCTGGCCACCCATTGTTCAGGTCCAATTTCCTTTCCAAGCGTCCTGGAAACTCTCAGTGAAACATTTACAATTGATGGAAGTTAAGAAAGCAAGCAACTTAGTTTTTTGATTTACAAAAAAATCTCATACCGTTTGAACAATATGATTCACTGGATTTCCTCTTTGCATCTTTAGGTCACATCCTGCATGCTGTTACCAGCCGGAGCTGGAGCCGTGTCATGGTTTTGTTGATTGCTGCTTGTGCGGTCTTAGATTCCACCTCTGCAACCAGCCCCTCGCTTAGATAAAATCAGTCTGAATCCCAGGATTTGGGGGTTAAATAACCATCATCTCTTCAATGCCATCATCTTTTTCACGAAGGAACCAAAAATCAATTTCACCCATGAGACATTATCCAAATAATGGCCAATGAACCAATGAAATTTTTTAAAGTTTCAAAATCTCTAAAGAAAAATGTACTGCAACATCTTTAATGGTTTGGTAAGCCTACACTGGCAGGAGGAGAGCTGGGACAGCACTAGGACATAGAGTTTAGAGCCAGAAAATCAGTATCTGAGTCCAGAATGTGTAGGCCTGGACATACTCTATAACCTCTTAAAACTTGTTTTAAGAGGTAAGTTATGAAGTTGTGATGGAAAGATTTAAACATGATAATACAAAATATGCTATAATACATCTGTTTATCTGGAGTAAATATATTGAATATAAATTAAACTACAAAAATATTAATTTAGCCCAGTTCTACGAGGCAAATAACGCACACTTGGTTAAAGACCATACTTTATGTGCATCAGCAGACAACCATGAGCTTGAGTAGTTCAGTGGTTGGATGGGGCCGGGACTTGGAGCGCTTTTTAGGAGCAGGTGGGAAAAATTCACATAGAGTTGTCAGCACAGCATAGCTACAAAGTGTTTCAGAAAACATCCATCACCAAATAGGGGTTTTACTTTGACTACTTCTCAGAAATTTAATTTCTTGATATTCCTTTGGAGGAAGATAGCTTCAAAAATAAAAGAAGGTAAAATGCCTGATCCAGAATTGCAGAGACAGGCAGCCAGGTGGCCTGCTAGCTTACGGATTCTCGTCTTTCAGGAGACACACAGGAGTTATACAAGTTGTATCTAATGCTAACACTTAGAACAAATAGGAACATAAACATTCCTGCAGAATTGCGGACTATGACATATTTTAAAATGCAATTTTCACTTGTGAGTGTGAAACATGAATAAATTAGTTTGGAAACCTGCAGGCAGTGGTGAGTGCTTTAAAATATTAAAGATTATATTTTTACAAAGGAACCATCTATAAAAGTGATTCAGGGTGTATAAATACTTTAAGTATATAATTGTACTTATCATTGCATGTATAATACCCAGTCAACTGAACATTTATTTTCTAGGACTTAGAGAGTTAGGGTGAAATAGACCTTGACCCTGACATATAAGAGTTTATAGTCTCATGTGGCAAGTGAACATAGTGGTAGAAAATTTCAATAAATATGGTGGGGGAATCGGGGTCCTATAAGAGAAGTTAAGTCTTCAGAGAAGTGAAGCGTTTTATGCCATAGAAAGCGTAGAGTAGAAGTGAAGGCGCAACAACAGGCTTCTAGGGTAAAAGGGTGCCTGAGTTTGACAAATGAAGAAGGTTCTGGCCTGGCTAAGGGTTAGGGAGAGAAGTTTTGCATTTGCACATCTGTAGTGTACTGGGGAGAGAAGAATAAAAGATGGGAAGAAACAGGCAGTGACCAAAACATAAAGGTTTATGTCTAAACATAAACTTTTTAGAAACTTGTGCAGGGAAGTTGATAGAGGCTTTATTTCTCATAGCCCCAAACTGGAAACAACCCAAGTGTCCATCAACAAGTGAATGGTGTCTGTGCAATGGGACACTGTCAGCGCCAAAGAGAATTCTCATGTGACAAGTTGAACAGATCTCAGAATAATTATGCTGAGTGAAATGAGCCAAACACAAAGGATGACATCCCATATCATTCCATATACACCAAATTTTAGAAAAACAAATCTACACTTTGAGAAAGAAGATACCTGGTTGTCAGTGGAATACTACTCAGCCATAAAAAAGAATGAAATCTTGCCATTTTTGACACCATGGATGGAACTGGAGGGTTTTATACTTAGTGAAATAAGTCAGACAGAGAAAGATAAATATTGTATGCTTTCACTTATATGTGGTTCTAGAAAATAAAACGAATGAATGTAACAAAACAGAAACAGACTCACAGATACAGGGAACAAACTGGTGGTTACCAGAGGGGAAGGGCAAAACAGGTGAAGGGGATTGAGAGGTATGAAGTACTAGGTATAAAATAAAGAAAGAAAGTTACAAGGATGTTATGTACAGCACCAGGAATGTAGCCAAAATTTTAGAGTAACCTTCTGTCGAGTATAGTTGATAAAAATATGGAATCACTGTTGTATACCTGAAACTAATATAATATTGTAAGTTAACTATACCTCAAAAAGGAATTTTAGAAAACTTTTTTCTTTATGAATGTAGATGCATAACGTTAGAATATAATTTTAAATTTGATTTTTTCCATGGGATTGGAGGGATTTTTAACTTTTTCTTTCTTTCTGTTTGTTTTCCCTCAATATTATGTAGTGCCCTTGCATTCCTTTAAATTGGGAGAGAACCTACTTCCACAGCAGCTGTTGGCATCCCTCTGGGGCTGCAGCTTCCTCTCCCGCCAAGGCCCCGAGGCTGCCCACAGAGGAGCTCCAGCTCAAAGCCTGCTTTCTTTTCATTCTTGCAGAAATAGCTGTAGAGTAAAATCCTCTGGGGTGTTTTTTCTGGAAAAGGAGAACAGAACATACTCTTAGTAGTTGATTGTGGAAAACACTGCTCTAGCTGACTTTAAAAATTCTGAATTGCATGCATGGAGACCCCAGATTAACAAGGGGAGGTTTCATAAGGTTAAACACCTCATTTGAAATGTCATGGGTGTGGTGGAAATATATGTGACTGACTTCTTCCAATTACTTCATCAGATCCTTATTTTACTATTATTAATTAACACTTCATAAGTCACATGACTTCTTCCTCCCTCGTCCCCTCCTACCCTTCCCCCATCCTCTTTCCCCCCCTTCCCCTTCTTCTTCTTCTTCTTCTTCTCATCATCATCATTATTATTATTTAGCTTTAAAATAAGATGCAGCATTTGGTCACTCTTACAGGAAGCTTTCAGTCCGAAGGTTCTGGCTGATGTTACATGCAGGACTAGTCTGGTATTTTATGTCCAAAGTAATTATTGTTTCTGTGTCAGTTGGAGGTGGACATATTGAACTCATTTCTCCGTAACGTGAATTTGAAAATGTGTTCTTGGGGAAAAGAATGCATTCAATTCAATGCTTCACTCTCTGCCTTTCCTAATTTTTGCTGAGACCAAGAGAGTATAAGAAAACCTGACAGATGAATAACACATTTTTTTCAGAACCATGTCCACAATTTATTTGGCTCACCCAGTAACCATATAAAAGGCACAAGAACAGTGTTGATGTCCTTATTCCCAAGGCCTTCAACGAGGCCCAAGGATGCTGAATTAGTTCACTAAAGTCACCAGTTCACCCGGAGAAGAGCCAAGGATTCCCAGCTCAGATTCTTCTACCATTTAGAACTCCACAGCTTTTTCAACTATAAGATATCTGAGCTGACCCCACAAAATGTAATTTCCATGTAAGTGAATTATTTGCAGCATTTGCATCTTGGAGGGTTTCTGGTCACAGAAAGTTTCAAAGGAGCTAATGTTTATTGAACCTTTTAAATGTCAGTGGTTATTTTATGTAATTCTTACCATGACATGTGAGATAATTATGATGATGTCTGTTTTACAGATGAGAAACCATGAGACAAACTGACTTGTCTGAGATCGTGCAGTGTTTGAATGGTAAGGATGGAATTAGACCCACTACATGTCCTGTGTCACTGACCCCACAATCCTTGGAGGCAATGCCAGAGATTTTATTGAGCATGTTGGGATTGTCAGAGTTAGGAAGGATGGGACTGAGTTATTTGCCACACCCTGCTATAAATCTTCAAGTCTCAAGTGCTGCAAACTCAGCTTTGCATAATCTCATACAAGCATTAGTGGAATTCAGGAACCTCAAAGAAACAGCTAGAGAGATGCTCTTGCCAACCCGTCATCCATTCACGGGCTTTCCCAAATTTGAATTACTAACATTCCAAAGTTTCCCTCAAAATGCCTGACTATTAAAATCTTAAGATGTACTTTCCAGAATGTATGCCCCAGATTAGGGGGTCTGGGTCTTCTACATAGCTAGTGCTTAATAAATGTTGATTCCTTAAATGAATGAACTTTATTTTTCTGAAATTAGAAACCATGAAAGCATAAAGAGCACACAGTCAAAAGTATGTTAAGCCTAGATACAGAAGTCAAGAACATTGCCTACTATTATACGAAAAGCCATTGTCAGACGTGAGCGCGAACTTCTGACTTTCGATTCCCTGGCTATAAGCACTAGTCAAGAGAGTTCTGCCATTTCTGTTATTTTGCAAGATAACTCATATGTAATAAATGGTCAATATGCACATAAACATGAATTTAGTAACACGTCAGCTGTAAGCCTCACAGGGTTTTCTTCGGAAAAAGGGAGACCCATATACAAGATCATTCTGGGTCAGATCTCACTAACACTCTGGCCATTCATGCATGTGTCATTGGTCCCACAACCTGTACATTTTCATTGTTGCTTTCAGGCCATAATGAACAGGCTTCTGTCTCACAGATAAGTTCCCAGGAGAAACTGCATATTGTTCATAATGCGATGTTTGTTCCAGTAGATTTTTAAAATCTTTCTCTCTCTCCCCTTTCCTAGCTTCTTAAGCATCTCTATGAATACCGTAAGAATGTTCTCTGTATCAGGTCATCATGTAAATCCTGTCAGCATTTCTTGGATAAGAACCAAGATTTAAGTGCTATGAAAATAGAATATTTCAGTTTATTCATGGATTAGGTAATATAATCTTTAATAGGATACAACTACAGTCTAAAATTGTATTTTAGTCCATGGCTAAAGACACACAAAAGAAGTTATAATACCTATAGATCAATAATTTTTTTTGACTTCACAAATTTATCTTTCAAAGTTTTACCAGGTAATATTGAATATATACATATTGGCTCAATTTGTACTCATTCTTTTTTTTTTTTTTTTTTTTTTAAAAATATTTATTTATTTATTTTTGGCTGTGTTGGGTCTTCGTTTCCGTGCGAGGGCTTTCTCTAGTTGCGGCAAGCGGGGGCCACTCTTCATCGCGGTGCGCGGGCCTCTCACTGTCGCGGCCTCTCTTGTTGCGGAGCACAGGCTCCAGACGCGCAGGCTCAGTAATTGTGGCTCACGGGCCCAGTTGCTCCGCGGCATGTGGGATCTTCCCAGACCAGGGCTCGAACCCGTGTCCCCTGCATTGGCAGGCAGATTCTCAACCACTGCGCCACCAGGGAAGCCCTGTACTCATTCTTTAATTGAACATTTTAATTATTCCACAAAATTTAGCACTTCCAATAACTTATTTTGTTCTACTTTATTATATTATTTTACCAGGCTCACATTTGATTAATTCACTTAGAAATGAATTTATGGTCCATTATGTATAAGACCAAATACTCGACGCATGGACTCAGAGTTGTTGTTGTTTGATTCTAAAGGCAAAAAATGTCTCTCATTATTAAATAAAGAAAAACATTCCTAAGTTTGTTATATTCTGTATTCATACGTATCTGTGTGTGTATTGTGTGGTATGTATATACCTATGAATTTTCTGAAAAGAATTCTTCCGTACAAACAACAACAATAACAAAACACATGAGGAAAAAACATTCTTTTCAACTTTCTTATAGTTTGGGGTAGGAATTTCACTTTGTTACTCTGAAATCTTGGAGAACATTCACACATCAGATTTAAAATAAATTGGTTGGATAGGCACACAACAAACCATCAGATAAATGAGACTATTTGATTACAGAGTTCTTCTCTTTTCAACTTTGTGTCTCTAAGGCTAAAGCATGAGATATATTCTGCATCATTAAAAATGTACTCCTCAAATGAGAGTGACATGGTTAGGTGTGTATTTTAGAAAGACTCCTTATTTCCGAATGTTGAATGGAGATGCCTCAGATTGAAAATAGAGGGCAACATGAAAGGATTCAGGTGGCCATCAATGCAAGGTATGTCGTTGGCTTAGACAATGGGAGTGGCCGTTTGCTTGGAGAGGAGGAGATAAATTTAAAAATTATTTAGAAGTCACGCCATATACAAAAATTAACTCAAAATAGATTAAAGACTTGAATGTAAGAGAGAAGACTATAAAAATCCTAGAAAAAAAATATAGTAAATCTTTGTGACTTTGGGTTAGGCAAAGTTTTCTTAGCTATGCTACCAAGAGTACAGGCAACAAAAGAATAAAACAGATAAATCAAAATTTATCAAAATTAAAAACTTTTGTACTTCAAAGACTACCATCAAGAAAGTGAAGGGCTTCCCTGGTGGCGCAGTGGTTAAGAATCCGCCTGCCAATGCAGTGGACATGGGTTAAAGACCTGGTCCGGGAAGATCCCACATGCTGCGGAACAACTAAGCCCATGCGCCACAACTACTAAGCCTGCACTCTAGAGCTGGCGAGCCACAGCTGCTGAAGCCCGAAGGCCTAGAGCCCATGCTCAGCAACAAGAGAAGCCACCAAAATGAGAAGCCCGCACACCGCAACGAAGAGTAGTCCCTGCTCGCCGCAAATTGAGAAAGCCTGCATGCAGCAACGAAGACCCAATGCAGCCAAAAATAAATAAAATAAATAAATTTTTAAAAAAAGAAAAAAGAAAGTGAAAATTCAACTCAGAATGGGAGACAATATTTGCAAATCATATACATTATAAGAAACTTATAACTAGAATATATAGAGGATGCTTACAAATTAACAATAAACATTCAAATAACTCAGTTTAAAAATGGTCGAAGTATCTGAATACACATTTCTCTAGGGAAGATGTACAAATGACCAATAAGCCCATGAAAACATGCTCAACATCATTAACCATCAGAAAAAGGCAAATCAAAACCACAATGAGCTACCACTTTGCACCTTCTAGGATGGCTATAAGAAAAAAGACAGATAATCACCAGTGTTGGTGAGAATGTAGAGAAAATAAGCCCTCATCCATGACTGGTAGAAGCATATCATGATGAAGCTACTTGGAAAACAGTCTGGCAGTTCCTCAAAAGGTTAAAAATAGAATATTTTATGACCCAGCAATTTCACTCCTAGGTATGTACCCAAGAGAAATTAAAACATATGTTCAAAAACTTATATTGATACAAGCATGTTTATTAGGGCATTATTTATAATAGTCAAAAAGTGGAAACAGTCCAAATGTCCAGCAACTTATGAATGCATAAATATCCACATAACTGAATATTATTTGGCAGTAAGAAGGATGAAGTATTGATGCATGCTACAACATGGATGAACTTGGAAAACATTAGGCTATGTGAAGGAAATCGGTCACCAAAAATGCATATTGTGTTATTCCATTTATATAAAATAGCCAGGACTTCCCTGGTGGTGCAGTGGTTAAGAATCTGCCTGCTAATGCAGGGGACACGGGTTCGAGCCCTGGTCCAGGAAGATCCCACATGCTGCGGAGCGACTAAGCTCGTGCGCCACAACTACTGAGCCTGCGCTCTAGAGCCCGTGAGCCACAACTACTGAGCCCACGTGCCGCAACTACTGAAGGCTGCGCGCCTAGAGCCCATGCTCCTCAACAAGAGAAGCCACCTCAGTGAGAAGCCCGCAAACTACAACTACAGAAAGCCCGCATGCAGCAATGAAGACCAAACGCAGCCAAAAAATAAATAAATTTTTAAAAATAAAATGTCCAGAAAAGGAAAATTTATAGAACCAGCAAGTAGAATAGTGGTTGCCTAGTGCTGGGGAGTTGGGGAGAAATAGGGATTGACTGCTAATGGGTAAGAGGTTTCTGTTTGGATTGATGAAAACATTCTAAAATTGTGGTGATGGTGGCACAATTTTGTGAATATACTAAAAAAATTTGAGCTGCACACTTTAAGTGGATGAATTGTATGGTATGTGAATTGTATATCGATAAAGCTATTATGCGAAAAAGAAGATTTAGAAAGTAAATTAATAAATCTTGATTATTTTTTGCAATGTGAAGTAAGAATAAGGGAGGAGGAGAAAAAAGGCTTTTTGATCAGTCACTGTGGTAGAAGAGAGTGACAAGGAACACGGGAAAAAGGAGAAGGTTCATTAAGGAAGATGGCTAGCTCAGTTTGGGACACAGCAAGTTTGAGAAGGAGATAAATGCCTAGCACTGAAGTCCAAGACCAATGTCTGGCCTGGAGATAGTAAATTTGGGAAACAGGACCATATAGATGGTAACCGAAGTCATTATCGTAGGTGAGACAAGGGCCCAGAGTAGAAAAGCCTTTGGAGCCCCAGGCTTTAGGAGGCACGGCTGAGAAGATGCGTCAACTAAAGAGACTGATGAGTTCTTGAAGTAGTTAATTTCTATTAGCTAATGTGTGACATCTGTCACATGAAAAGTAGTATTTCAAGGAATTTGTGCGTCATTAATATGCTTGGCTAATCTAAGTACTGGTAATGAAAATGGGGGCCTTAAAATAAGGAAAAACACCTCTTTTTTTTTTTTCTTTCTCCAAGTGATTGACAGTTCGTAGTAACTGTGCTATTCTGGAATAAAAACAGCTTTAACACTTAAAATCAACATGATTTCAAAACCTAACTTTCTTAATACCTAAAATTGTCCCTTGACTGAAGTTCTCACCACATATTTAAGTGCTACTAGATTATTTATTCCGTTGCTATGCTATAAACTCTTTGAAAGAAGGATGCTGTGTCATTTTTCCCCCTTAGTATTCTGTATCTTAAAGAGATAGTCTATAGAGGGCTTCCCTTCCCTGGTGGCGCAGTGGTTGAGAATCTGTCTGCCAATGCAGGGGACATGGGTTCGAGCCCTGGTCTGGGAAGATCCCACATGCCGCGGAGCAACTAGGCCCGTGCGCCACAATTACTGAGCCTGCGCGTCTGGAGCCTGTGCTCCGCAACAAGAGAGGCCGCGACAGTGAGAGGCCCGCGCACCGCGATGAAGAGTGGCCCCCACTTGCCACAACTAGAGAAAGCCCTCGCACAGAAACGAAGACCCAACACAGCCATAAATAAAATAAATAAATAAATAAATAAATAAATAAATAAATAAAGAGATAGTCTATAAATATAATTTTTATCTGTTATTAAAGCAATGATTTCTCACAAACAGGTTAATTTTCCAAAGGAGGTTGGTTTCTGTAAGGTCTTCTATTAGTGGATAATTCAGATTGTTTCTATTACAGCTTATTGTTTGGAGTTACTTCATTAGTGTTTATAATATGCTGCCTGGAATGCCCTGTTCCTCAAGATGAACCCACCAGAACTATTGACTTGGCAGCCAGCTGCTTTTTAAAACTAATGTACAAATGAGATAAGAATAATCAACTTAAATATTTACTTGAATACTTTCCAGAATAATTACGGAAAGTCTCAAACCAGAATAACAAAATGTGAAGAGCAATTGTAGATACATTTTGCTCTCACATACTTCTGAAGACAAAGGACAGAAAATGCTAATATAATGGTCTTCATCACTGTCACAATATTGTTTAGAATATTTTAGAATACATGTCTTGTGCATAGATACATATTTCTGTTAACCTGTTTTCCAGAGGAAGTTTTAATTTTGCTTCTGCATTTTTAAAAATAGGCTCAGAGCTCCAAATGGTAAGAGAAGAACTGTTAGAATGAGGCGTGCCAGTGTGATGGTCCCTGATGGATATTTGCTAGGCGATCATCTGTCACGAATATTTCAGAACTTGGTCCATATTAGGGCCAAAGACCAGGAGCTTATTATTTATAAACTGTCATTAAAATATCCATCCCTTTCACCCTAAAGTAACCCAATTGAATGTTTGTGTGTCATTATCTTGCAGCTTATGAGACCCATAGTGTCTCTTATCCTCAAATTCTGATCTGGAATATTGGAATTTCACATTATCTTCTTTTTTAATATCAAGGGAAGCCTTGCAATGCCTCCCTATGGAGGGGAGTCACGAAGAGTCACTGTAGGATGAAAGTGTCTGGAACAACCCTCACTCTCTACTTAGAGAAAGAGAGGACACCCTTTCACTACCTCGCCATTTCTCACCTCCAGGGGAAACCATTGCCAAGATCTGGTGAGTAGGAGTCTCATAGAAAAGTGAAAGGAATACAAATCGTCCTCACCCTTCTCTTCACGGCTTGCAGAGGTGCACCCAGGGCCAGGATGCACTTGGACTGTTATGGGCTCCTTTGACACTGGAGAGAGAAATTGAATCAGAGCAGATTTCAAAGTAAGGAAGTGAACAGCAGGTAGCTTTGATCTGACCTTCAGGAGGGAGAGATTAAAGGAGAATCTGATGTTTTCCTTGTGTTGTGTCACCCTGGTCAGTAAAAGAAAGAGCACCCAGTTCTGGGGCAGAGCCTCAGTGGGGAGGCTGCCTTGGCCGTGGTAGTTGCAGTCTGAGGTCAAGCGAGTATTGCCCCATTTTAATGATAAGGAGTCGGAAGGAGCTCAGCTGAATACCATGGATTTGAGTTTTTATTCTGTTGGATGTGGGAAGTGAAAGAGAGGAAGCCTTCTAGGAACTTTTCTTAAACATGGTAACTCTCTTCCCATGAAGCAGCCTTCTTGATCAGTGATTGAAACATATACCATTTACATTTCCTAAGTTGGAGGTTTGAAGCTTTGAAGGCAGGCATTGACTTCTCCTCTCTAACTATGAAAGACCTAGATGGCAACTTCTTCCAATAATTTGCTGAATCTTCTTCTGAATAATTTGCTGCAGCTTCTACATCAGCACTTGCTGCCATACTTTGTACTTTTAAGTTATGGAGACAGCTCCTTTCCTTAAACCTTGTGAACCAACCTCTGCTAGCTTCAAACTTTTTTTCTGCAGCTTCCTCATCTCTCTCAGCCTTCACAGAACTGAACAGACTTAGGGACTTGCTCTGGATTAGGCTTTGGCTTAAGGAAATGTTTTGCTGGTTTGATCTTCTATCCAGACCACTGAAACTTTCTCCACATCAGCAATAAGGCTGTTTCATTTTCCTATTACTCGTGTGTTCACTGGAATAGCACTTTTGATTTCCTTCGAGAACTTTTCCTTTGCTTTCACAACTTGGCTAACTGTTTGGCCCAAGAAGCCTAGCTTTTAGCTTTTTTTTTTTTTTTGGCCTATCTTTGCTTTTGACATGTCTTCCTCACTAAGCTTAGTCATTTCTAGAATAAGAGACTAACTTTTATTAAAAGTGAGTGGCTACTTTTGCAGACCCAGCAGGTTTAAGGGAATGTGGGTGTTCAAGGTTATGAATTGTGTCTACTCGGATAACTTCAATCTCAAGTCTCAGAATCTCACTGATTCCTTATTTGGACCCTCACACTGGCATATGAAACCTGGCAGGACTGGGAACTTTCTCTGAAGCTTTATTACTTTTAAAATTAAATCCTGAGCCTGGTTCTCTGCTCTATTTGCCCTCTAGCTATAGGACAATCATATCAAGAAGATCCATTGGCTTTCATATTTTGCCTGAATTAGTAATTAACCCCCTTAGGTCTGATATTATCTCTTTGAACAAATCGTTGGTGCTTAGCAACAGCTACCAAGTTCCCCAATTCTTACACTTATCATTTCCCTTACACCGGCTATACTGCATCAGCCAGCAGACCTCCTTTCACTCTTCTTCCCTCTTGGCTTACATTTTGAAAATTTAAAGCGTTAGACTGCTACAGCCCAGCAATAATTATCCATGCACCACGTGCTTCAAGTGACAAGGACCCCATTGCCAGGCAGGCAGGTCCAAAATCACATTTTAGAGTCTGTTTCCTAAGAGCGCTCCTGGCATCAGGGAACAGAACATGAGACGAACAGATCAGCTGTTCTGTGGAGGCGGGGGTGTGCTCCCTGGTCCTCCCTTCAGGACTGAGACGCTCATTCCCTCAGTTGCCGAGATCAGTGCCTGCTGGTGGTTCCAAAGGGAGTCCCTTCCAAGGATGCTCCCTTTCTGGGAAAGGAAAAAAAAGTATGCCTCACCCAAACTTCTGGGCCCTTGTCAGCAGCAGCCTGCATTCAATAATGGCAATTCCATGTGGATCCAGGGACAAAGGCCCAGATCCCTTGCTTCAGTTGAGGTCAACTATGAAAGGCTACCTCTGCTCTGAACTCCCTGTGGGACTGGGTAAATCTTCAGGGGCAGCTGCATCACAGTTCAGCTCTTTCCGTCACTCTTACTCCCTTAAAGATATTGCTGCTCAGGCCTTCCCTGATGGTGCAGTGGTTAAGAACCCACCTGCCAATGCAGGGGACACGGGTTCGAGCCCTGGTCCGGGAAGATCCCACATGCTGCGGAGCAACTAAGCCCGTGTGCCACAACTACTAAGCCTGCACTCTAGAGCCCGAGAGCCACAACTACTGAGCCCGCGTGCCACACCTACTGAAGCACGTGTGCCTAGAGCCCATGCTCCACAACAAGAGAAGACAATGCAATGAGAAGCCCACGCACCGCAATGAAGAGTAGCCCCCGCTCACCGCAACTAGAGAAAGCCTGCGCTCAGCAACGAAGACCCAACACAGCCCAACATAAATAAAATAAATAAATTTATTTTTTTAAAAAAATATATTGCTGCTCAGAACACTTAACCAATATAGCTCCTGTACTCAAATATCTGCATCCCATCGATACAGACCTAAGACATGTGTGTTAACTTTGTGGGGAAATACTCTGAAGAAATAGAGCCATAAGGAGATGAGGAAGGCAGGACTGGACAAAAGAGAAGTTGACCTATAGTGCACGTTCAAAGGTAGCTTCAGGCATGCCTATGGGGAAGCTTGAAAGAGCTGGAATGGCCCTAAATTGTTGTAAAGGAGTGAGGCCGGTCACTGGCCATGGTCTGTCCCCTAGGAGAGGTCACAAACTTGAGTGAGGCCGTTCCTGCATTTGGGAACACCTTCCAATGAGGGACACAGCTGTGGGCCATCAGAGACACATATCTCTAAAAGCTCCTAGAAGCTCGGGGATGAGGCCACTGGCATCAAAGGGGATTTGGGAAGAGTACCACAATATTCACTATGGTGTGTGAATGTGTGCATTTTAATGTTTCTATATTAGCTAACGAAATATTAAAATGTATATAAATTATCAAAGATTATAACTCAGTATCAGTTTCTCTGCCCTTAAGATCTGTAAATATTCACAAGCACCCCATCGTAGTACTTGAGAAAAAATCCAGCGATCTCAACGACATTTCTTGGGAAGGAGTGGAGCGTGTTCGCTTGCTTAGTTATGGCTCTGATCTGACTTCTGAGCCATCTCGCCATGCCATACGTAAGGGTTAATTTTATGTGTCAACTTGTTTAGTCCACGGCACTCAGATAATGGGTTGAACACCAGTCTAGATGCTGCTGTGAAGGTATTTTTTTAGACGAGATTAACATATAAACCAGTAGACTCTGAGTAAAGTAAATCATCCTCCACAGTATGGCTAGGCCTCATCTAATTGGTTGAAGAACTTAAAAGAGAAACATTGAGGTCCTCTGAGGAAGAGGGGATTTTGCCTCCAGATGGCCTTCAGGCTCCAGAGGCAACATTTCTCCTGTCCTAGGTCTCCAGCCTGCTTACCTCCTGCAGACTGTACACTTACCAGCCCTCACAATTCCATGACCCAAAGCCCGTTCCTGAAGACCTCTCCCTCCCCCTCCCCCTCGCACACATGCGTTGTTCCTCCCTGCATCCTGCCATGATGCCGTCAATCACCTTAGCTACTAAGCCGAATACCCAGTAGGATATGATGCCCCTGCTCGGAAATAGCCCACAACCTGTAATTTGAAATTTAGCAGAAAATGCCCTATAATGACCCTACATTTTCAGTTCTATTGAACTGAAATCACTAAAATTTTATCTGAATTTTTTTAAAGTACATATCTACAGTATATATAACATACATATATATTCATCCCTAACACACCACACCAGACCAAACCATGCGTCCCTTTTCAATACTACATCAACTGTAATATACAGAACTGAATCTTTTTCCTTGATTTTCAGACACACACACTCACACCACAAGCACACACATTCATACAAAGCCTTTATATAAGTAGCATACTTTACTGTAAGTTCAAAAACAAATATAATGTATTTTTTGCAACATAAAGTAGATTATTGAAATTTTCTCTAAAATATTTCATATATAATGTTTAACTCAATCAGAGAAAAATGATAATTGATCACATTTTTTAAAAAAGACAGTACAAACAGATCTGCAGAAAATTCAGTTTTTTAAAAAAAATTATCTGTGACTAATAGATCAAGAAATTAATGACAAGAACAAGAATAAGAACTTCATCATAGAACTGTAAATTATGAAAATGAATCCAATAGAAATTTTGGAACAAACATAGTAGAAAAATTATCCAATAAGTGATTAATATCAGATTAGATAACTGAAAAGAGAACTTTTAAGTTTAAATATAGGTCAGAAAAAATTTCTGAGTCCCTAGCCCTGAGCAGCAAATGCATGGAAAAATATGGAGAAAAGCATAAGGAATGTCCAAAACATTGTGAAAGATCCAACATACATGTAATTAGAGTCTGAGGAGAAGAGAGAGAAAGGAGCAGCAGTAATATATGAAGAGAGAATTTTTTTTTAATTCATGGAAGACATTGTCACATACTGAAGAAGCACAGAGAATTTTAAGCAAGATACGTACAGAAAAAGTCATAGCTAGGCAAAGACTGTAAAACTTAAGCAGCAAAGAAAAAGAATTTCTTAAAGTAGCAAGAGGAACAAGATACTTTAACTTCTAAAGGGCAATAATGTCTGGTAGCTGACTGTTTTTTTTTTTTTGAAATGAAAATCATAAATTTTTTTTAATTTATTTTTTTATACAGCAGGTTCTTATTAGTCATCCATTTTATACATATCAGTGTATACATGTCAATCCCAATCGCCCAATTCAGCACACCACCATCCCCACGCCACCGAGGTTTCCCCCCCTTGGTGTCCATATGTCTGTTCTCTACATCTGTGTCTCAACTTCTGCCCTGCAAACCGGTTCATCTGTACCATTTTTCTAGGTTCCACATATATGCGTTAATATACGATATTTGTTTTTCTCTTTCTGACTTACTTCACTCTATATGACAGTCTCTAGAGCCATCCACGTCTCAACAAATGACCCAATTTTGTTCCTTTTTATGGCTGAGTAATATTCCATTGCATATATGTACCACTTCTTCTTTATCCATTTGTCTGTCGATGGGCATTTAGGTTGCTTCCATGACCTGGCTATTGTAAATAGTGCTGCAATGAACATTGGGGTGCATGTGTCTTTTTGAACTATGGTTTTCTCTGGGTATATGCCCAGTAGTGGGATTGCTGGGTCATATGGTAATTCTATTTTTTGTTTTTTAAGGAACCTCCATACTGTTCTCCATAATGGCTGTATCACTTTACATTCCTGCCAACAGTGTAAGAGGGTTGCCTTTTCTCCACGCCCTCTCCAACATTTGTTGTTTGTAGACTTTCTGATGATGCCCATTCTAACTGGTGTGAGGTGATACCTCATTGTAGTTTTGATTTGCATTTCTCTAATAATTAGTGATGTTGAGCAGCTTTTCATGTGCTTCTTGGCCATGTGTATGTCTTCTTTGGAGAAATGTCTACTTAGGTTTTCTGCTCATTTGTGGATTGTGTTGTTTGTTTTTTTAATATTGAGCTGCATGAGCTGTTTATATATTTTGGAGATTAATCCTTTGTCAGTCGATTCATTTGCAAATATTTTTTCCCATTCTGAGGGCTGTCTTTTAGTCTTGATTATGGTTTCCTTTGCTGTGCAAAAGCTTTGAAGTTTCATTAGGTCCCATTTGTTTATTTTTGTTTTTATTTCCATTACTTTAGGAGGTGGATCAAAAAAGATCTTGCTGTGATTTATGTCAAAGAGTGTTCTTCCTATGTTTTCCTCTAAGAGTTTTATAGTGTCCGGTCTTATATTTAAGTCTCTAATCCATTTTGAGTTTATTTTTGTGTATGGTGTTAGGGAGTGTTCTAATTTCATTCTTTTATATGTAGCTGTCCAGTTTTCACAGCACCACTTATTGAAGAGACTGTCTTTTCTCCATTGTATATCCTTGCCTCCTTTGTCATACATTAGTTGACCATAGGTGCGTGCGTTTATCTCTGGGCTTTCTATCTTGTTCCATTGATCTACATTTCTGTTTTTCTGCCAGTACCATATTGTCTTGATTCCTGTAGCTTTGTAGTATAGTCTGAAGTCAGGGAGTCTGATTCCTCCAGCTCCATTTTTTTCCCTCAAGACTGCTTTGGCTATTTGGAGTCTTTTGTGTTTCCATACAAATTTTAAGATTTTTTGTTCTAGTTCTGTAAAAAATGCCATTGGTAATTTGATAGGGATTGCATTGAATCTGTAGATTGCTTTGGGGAGTAGAGTCATTTTCACAATATTGATTCTTCCAATCCAAGAACATGGTATATCTCTCCCTCTGTTGGTATCATCTTTAATTTCTTTCATCAGTGTCTTATAGTTTTCTGCATACAGGTCTTTTGTCTCCCTAGGCAGGTTTATTCCGAGGTATTTTATTCTTTTTGTTGCAATGGTAAATGGGAGTGTTTCCTTAATTTCTCTTTCAGATTTCTCATCATTAGTATATAGGAATGCAAGAGATTTCTGTGCATTAATTTTGTATCCTGCAACTTTACCAAATTCATTGATTAGGTCTAGTAGTTTTCTGCTGGCATCTTTAGGATTCCCTATGTATAGTATCATGTCATCTGCAAACAGTGACAGCTTTACTTCTTCTTTTCCAATTTGTATTCCTTTTATTTCTTTTTCTTCTCAGATTGCCATGGCTAGGACCTCCAAAACTATGTTGAATAATAGTGGTGAGGGTGGGCAACCTTGTCTTGTTCCTGATCTTAAAGGAAATGCTTTCAGCTTTTCACCATTGAGAATGATGTTTGCTGTGGGTTTGTTGTATATGGCCTTTATTATGTTGAGCTAGGTTCCCTCTATGCCCACTTTCTGGAGAGTTTTTATCATAAATGGCTGTTGAATTTTGTCAAAAGCTTTTTCTGCATCTATTAAGATGATCATATGGTTTTTATTCTTCAATTTCTTAATATGGTGTATCACATTGACTGATTTGCATATATTGAAGAACCCCTGGGATAAATCCTACTTGATCATGGTGTATGATCCCTTTAATGTGTTGTTGGATTCTGTTTGCCAGTATTTTGTTGAGGATTTTTGCATCTATATTCATCAGTGATATTGGTCTGTAATTTTCTTTTTTTGTAGTGTCTTTGTCTGGTTTTGGTATCAGGGTGATGGTGGCCTCATAGAATGAGTTTGGGAGTGTTCCTTCCTCTGCAATTTTTTGGAAGAGTTTGAGAAGGATGGGTGTTAGCTCTTCTCTAAATGTTTGATAGAATTCACCTGTGAAGCCATCTGGTCCTGGACTTTTGTTTGTTGGAAGATTTTTAATCACAGTTTCAATTTCATTACTTGTGATTGGTCTGTTCATATTTTCTATTTCTTCCTGGTTCAGTCTCACAAGGTTGTGCTTTTCTAAGAATTTGTCCATTTCTTCCAGGTTGTCCATTTTATTGGCATAGTGTTGCTTGTAGTAGTCTCTTAGGATGCTTTGTATTTCTGCGGTGTCTGTTATAACTTCTCCTTTTTCATTTCTAATTTTATTGAGTTGAGTCCTCTCCCTCTTTTTCTTAATGAGTCTGGCTAATGGTTTATCAATTTTGTTTATCTTCTCAAAGAACCAGCGTTTAGTTTTATTGATCTTTGTTACTGTTTTCTTTGTTTCTATTTCATTTATTTCTGCTCTGATCTTTATGATTTCTTTCTTTCTGCTAACTTTGGGTTTTGTTTGTTCTTCTTCCTCTAGTTCCTTTAGGTGTAACGTTAGATTTTTTCTTAGAGATTTTTCTTGTTTCTTGAGGTAGGCTTGTATAGCTATAAACTTCCCTCTTAGAACTGTTTTTGCTGCATCCCATAGGTTTTGGATCATCGTGTTTTCATTGCCATTTGTCTCTAGGTATTTTTTGATTTCCTCTTTGATTTCTTCAGTGATCTCTTGGTTATTTAGTAATGTATTTTTTAGCCTCCACGTGTTTGTGTTTTTTACATTTTTTTCCCTGTAATTCATTTCTAATCTCATAGCACTGTGGTCAGAAATGATGCTTGATATGATTTCAATTTTCTTAAATTTACTGAAGCTTGATTTGTGACACATAATGTGATGTATCCTGGAGAATGTTCTATGTGCACTTGAGAAGAAAGTGTAATCTGCTGTTTTTGGATGGAATGTCCTATAAATATCAATTAAATCTATCTGGTCTACTGTGTCATTTAAAGCTTGTGTTTCCTTATTAATCATTGGATGATCTGTTCATTGGTATAAGTGAGGTGTTAAAGTCCCCCACTATTATTGTGTTACTGTCCATTTCCTCTTTTATAGGTGTTAGCAGTTGCCTTATGTACTGAGGTGCTCCTATGTTGGGTGCATATATATTTATATTTGTTATATCTTCTTCTTGGATTGATCCCTTGATCATTATGTAGTGTCCTTCCTTGTCTCTTATAACATTCTTTATTTTGAAGTCTACTTTATCTGATATGATTATTGCTACTCCAGCTATCTTTTGATTTCCATTTGCATGGAATATCTTTTTCCATCCCCTCACTTTCAGTCTGTATGTGTCCCTAGGTCTGAAGTGGGTCTCTTGTAGACAGCATATATATGGGTCTTGGTTTTGTATCCATTCAGCGAGCCTGTGTCTTTTGGTTGGAGCATTTATTCCATTCACGTTTAAGGTGATTATCGATATGTAGGTCTTTTCCTTCTCTTGTGTTTCCCACTTAGAGAAGTTCCTTTAGCATTTGTTGTAGAGCTGGTTTGGTGGTGCTGAATTCTCTTAGCTTTTGCTTGTCTGTAAAGCTTTTGATTTCTCTGTTGAATCTGAATGAGATCCTTGCCGGGTAGAGTAATCTTGGTTGTAGGTTCTTCCCTTTCATCACTTTAAGTATATCATGCCAGTCCCTTCTGGCTTGTAGAGTTTCTGCTGAGAAATCGGTAGCTGACTTCTTAACAAAAACAATGGAAGCCAGAAAACGTGTTAAGGGACTGAAAGAACAAGTATTAACCTCCTTGCACATCCCTCAAGTACTAGAAGTGTTATTCAGAAGTGTGCTTCTAGATGGAGACAAGGGATGTGAGAAGGAATCAATTAGGAGAATATATGGGATAATCTAAATGAATATCATTTGTATAAAAATAATTGTTTCATATCATTTAAAATGTAGAGAGAATACAAATAATTGAGAAACAACAGTACAAGAATCCTGAGAGTGCAAATACAGTTAGAGTTAAAAGGGGTTTTTTTCATTGTTTGGGATGCAAAGTATTGATTTATAGTAAGCCTAATAATAATTCAACAATGCAAACTGTAATGCCAAAAAAGTCACTGAAATGATAGAAGAAGGCATAAGTAACAAGCTAGCACAGGAAAAATGTAGATTAATAAAACATATAAATTAATGTAAAAGAAGACAACAATGGAGAGAAAAAGAAACTTGAAAAGGTGGTCAAGTAGAAGACCAATAGTAAAGGGTCGATTTAAGCTCAGATTAGAAAACGAAATGACAGAAAAAGATATGTCATGCAAGAGCCCCTCAAAGAAAGCGGGCATAGCTACACTCATAGCATACAAGGTAGATTTCAAGGAATGCACATTAGTATTGATAAGAAGGATACTTTATAAAGCTAAAGGATCAACTATCAGGAAGATATGTAATTCTACATTTGAATGCTCTTAACAATGTAGCCTCGTGGTATGTAAACCCCAAATTTTCAGAAATAAAAAGACAAACCCACAGTCATAGTTGGGGACTTTAATACACTTCTCTCAGTAACTAATAAAGCAAGTAAACATAAAAACATACATATTCAACCTCATTAGTCACCAGAAATTGAAATTTAAAACCACAACGTAAAAGCCTACACACCCAACAGCTTAATTTAAAAAGACAGACAGTAATACATGTTGGCGAGGATGGAATTCACTTGTGCTGTTGGTTGGAGAGAAAACTGCACCAATCACTTTGAAAAACTCTTTGGTATTATTCATTAAATTTGAATATACACGTACTCCATGGCCCAGAGAGTTTTACTCCCAGGATATAGCCAACAGAAATGCGTATCTTCATCAAGAAATATTATAGCAGCATGAGTTGTAAAAGACAAAGACAGCAGATAACTGAAAATGCCCATCTCTAGCAGAAGCAGGAAATCAATTTTGGTAAATTCAATGAATGATTATCATTAACAAGGGGAATGAATGATTAATACCATGCACAATAACCTAAATAAATCTCACAAACATAATGGCACATGAAAGAAGCCAATAACAATTAATTTAAATCATATCATTCCATGTATACAAAATCCAAATATATAATGCTGTAAGTCAGAAGAGCAGTTATCTTGGGAAGGAAAGAAACAGTAGACAATGGAAGAGAACACAAATGGTGTCCCTGGGGTATAAAAAATAATAAAGTTTTTTTTTTGACCTGAATGGTGGTTTAATGGTGATTCATCTCTGTGCTAAGCTGTTAAGCTGTACACTTAAGGGTTTTGCACTTTATTATATGAATGTTTTAATTTTAAAAATCTATTTACAATATTAACTTAAGTACATAATGTACAAAAAAAATATCTATTTTTCTGATTAATCCTGTTTTCACTAAATCCTTATATCTGAGTTAATTTCTGAGTTCCTCTCCTGCACCCTCGCAGGGTGTTCAGGAATATTCTCCAGTAAAGGAAAGTCAAACTGAAGACTCACTGTCAAAGCATCCTACACATTCTCTGTATGACTTTCTGGACAGTCAGATGGTCAGTTTTGCTTAAACGTGTAAGTTCTATACAGCATGTGTTACAACTTACCGGGTTGTCTGAGTCCATATTTGGCTGTCCGAAAAAGATCTGGTCCTTTTTCAGGATTTCAGCCTTTTGCCTACACCACGTGACTTTAAGTTAGCAAGAGGAATTATTCTTTCCTGCTTTAATACCTGAAATCTATTTGTAAATCCTATAAAAAAATCTTGAGCATTATATTTTAAGTTCCTCCTGCTATTCACTAACAGAGATCTGTTTGTCTCCCATCTTTGATTATTTCTCTCCTATCAGCTTTTCCCTGCTGTCCCGTATTATTAGACTGGCTCTCCTCTTCCCAAATCCAGAATGTTGGGTGCGTGCGAGCAGGTGTGTGGGTGTATGTGTGTGTGTGCACACACACACATCAGGGTATGGGCTTCTGGGCAGTCAGAATCTTTCCTACAGTAGAGATTCTAGCATCCTTGAGTTTCTTTCTGGTTTTTGGCTATCTTATTACTTGAAATTGTTAGTTTCTGCTTTTATGGAAGGAACCACTCCCATTTAAACATACAATTTTTCTATTTATGTTAGTTTTTGTCTGGTTTGTGTTGGATAAAATATTTATTCTGTTTCACACACATATGTATGTATATGTGTATGTGTTTTATTGCTTCACAGACTTTATCCATCCTAGAGGACAAAGACAGGTTTAACAGATGTCTGTTTTAAATTGTCTGCAAAAACTACATTCAACAAAGACTTAAATTGGTGATTCTTCCTAGTGTAGAAATAAAGTCTATGCAATTTCCATAGAATTTGGACTATAGCTTTCAAAGTATTCTTCGAATTTTGCATAGGTGTGAATGTGCAATCCCAAATTAGTTATATTCTAGAGCAAAGGGAAGAGGGAAAGTGTGAGAAGGAGAGCATTCTGGAAATGGCTATATTTTCAACTCCTTCCTGGGGTGGCAAATACGTTTCAAGAAATTGCTTATATAATGTGTTCTTAAAATTTGGTACCGGGCTTCCCTGGTGGCGCAGTGGTTGAGAATCTGCCTGCCAATGCAGGGGACACGGGTTCGAGCCTTGGTCTGGGAAGATCCCACATGCTGCAGAGCAAATGGGCCCGTGAGCCACAATTACTGAGCCTGCGCGTCTGGAGCCTGTGCTCCGCAACAAGAGAGGCCACGATAGTGAGAGGCCCGCGCACCGCGATGAAGAGTGGCCCCCACTTGCCGCAACTAGAGAAAGCCCTCGCACAGAAACGAAGACCCAACACAGCCATAAATAAAATAAATAAATAAAAATAAAAAAATAAACAGGAGCTGTTGTTTAAAAAAAAAAAATAATTTGGTGCCATCCTTCAGCTTTAATATTTCTGTTTGAGAAATGCCTTGCATGCAGGCTTGGGGTAAAAGAAATAAAGGCTTTTAATTAAGTGATAATGATTGACGTGTTCCTATTTAGACATGCAAATCAGCACAGGAAGATTCACTGACACTCCTCCAGCTGGGGAGCTGGGGATATTTTGGAAATAATGTTTGACGCTCCAGAAGAGCAGCCAAAGCTGGCTTGTTCATAGGGAGGATCCCCTTTGTTTTGGACTCCGTTTCTTCTGGTCCTTAAAATCCCTCCCTTGTTGAGGATTCTTTTTCACATGAGTATGTCTCAATACAGACTTAAGGTACTGGAATCCCGCTTTTAAACAACAAACTTCAGCACAGACAGAAAACAAAATGAGGTACAAACAGGCTACCACCCTCAGGTAATTCATGGACATTTTTTCCAGAGTGATCTGATCTACTTTCTTATTTAAGGAGAGAGATTCTGAGAGCTCAGATGAGCCCTGTCTTGTGTGTCTGAATTAAGCACCTGCCCCTGTTCCCAGGGTTTGATTCATAGGACCTGCCTTTTTGCAACAGGTATCAGGTACATTCGGTTGTAATAAGATATGCCCTGGGGTCCTTTCTCTGATCTTTTCCCCCTTTCATTCTCCCCACACTCTCTGACTTTCCCTCCCGAGTCTCATTCAGAACCACAAGAATCGATCTTGTGTGCCAGGCCAGTGTGAGGGTTTGTCTGTGAAGCTGTTTGGTGCCTGCCTTTGGCTTTAATATTTTTAGTATTTCTCAGTAGCCGGGCTTGCAACTGAGCAGGAAAACCGTGTCCCAACTCCCTCGTGTTTGGTAGAAGAGGCCAGTACCTTACACACTAAGCATGGGTCTGGGACCACAGCCTCCGTGAAATGTCACAGCCTCTCCAAGCTCAGCTCTTGGGAAAAACACAACGTGGAGGCCTGTATGCGCCGCCCCTGTCTTGTTTGTAGTTTGCGACCTGCTCCTTCCCGGTCACCCGCCCACCTCCGCTATATATCCCCTTTATCTCTACTCTAAATTAAAAGTGCTTCCCTGTTCCAGAATATTCTCTACATCCCTCCACCCCGATTCCTTCAATATTCATTTATTTGTGTCCCTTCTCTTATGATAAGAAATATGACTGAGTTAATGTAGTTCACAGGGTTGGAAAATAGAGAATCTGGGACTAAAATTCAGGCCTTCTTTTTTGGCTGGTTTTTATTTATTTATTTTTTCTAACATCTTTATTGGAGTATAATTGCTTTACAATGGTGTGTTAGTTTCTGCTTTGTAACAAAGTGAATCAGCTATACATATACATATACCCCCATATCTCCTGCCTCTTGCGTCTCCCTCCCACCCTCCCTATCCCACCCCTCTAGATGGACACAAAGCACGGAGCTGACCTCCCTGTGCTATGCGGCTGCTTCCCACTAGCTAGCTATTTTACATCTGGTAGCGTATATATGTCCATGCCACTCTCTCACTTCATCTCAGCTTACCCTTCCCCCTTCTCCGTGTCCTCAAGTCCATTCTCTACGTCTGCGTCTTTATTCCTGTCCTGCCCCTAGGTTCTTCAGAACCTTCTTTTTTTCAGGCCTTCTTTCTCTTAATCCAGCAGGCTTCTTTTTGATCATTTCCATGTAATTCTGAATAGCTCTTTTTTCATCCTACCATCTACGTGAATATGTAACTGCTCCCAATCGCATTTTTGTTGTATGCCCTGTATTGGACCATAATTTGGCAAAAAGAAAAGTGTGATCTTATTCTATAAATGTTCTACATCATCTTTACAGAGTAAAACACTTTCTGTTCTAGTTGGAGAAAAGTTGTCAGAAGTTTGTCTAACTGGGTCTCATACAATCTAAACAGTTATTACCTTTACCAAAAACATCAACAACAGGAACCGAACTTGGAATTGAGAAATTCATCAGATGTTCAGAAAAGCTGTGGAACTAGATTAACCTGGAAGAATGAGGACACTGCAATTGAAAAAAAAGCTTTTCTTGAATTTTAACTCTAGAATTTGGTCACCCCTAGTCTCATATATCTTACAGTGTCTTGGGGACAGCAGGTTATCATGACCAGACCAGCAGGAGAGTTTGTTGCATGAGCTCATGTATACATAACAGCTCCATGATGCTGGAGACATTTATGAGGCTTATTATGTTTCAGTTCTTGTTTAACGGCAAGCCCCTACTTGGGCAGTGGAATCCTGCTGATTTACTACTTAGGAATAAATTACAGTTTAGAATTTGGATTTTTCATGGTTTTCTTTGTGTCAGCATAAATAAACTTAGCTAATAGGGCTATGTCTCGTTGCCTATTAGACTGGCTGTAAGTAAAAGGCTTCCTGGCTTGTGAAAAATATCAGCAAGATGAGAGGACTGAACTGATTTACCTGAAAGTATTTATCATCTCGAGGGCTTTGGGATGTAGATGTCAAATGCCGCAAATTATCAGCATTTCCTAACTCATACTTTGAGCTTATACCTTTTATTTTTCCATCAGTTCTAATATTATTATTGAAGAAGCCATTATCCCTGGGGACTGGGAAGTCGTTCTTGATCAATTAAGGAGGCAGAGATGTCCGAGAGGCTGCTCAGGACCATCTCCATCTTTGTGTATCGTTCTCTTGATGGAATCTAGAGTGACGCCTTCACAAGCTTTGAGGGAAAGTTCACAATTTTGTAATTACTGAGAGAAAAAGTGGAATGCCATTTCTAGGTCTTCATCCAGAGTGATTTCTTGGCTCCAATTCCCCCATTGCATTTGCAGAAACGGCGTTTTGGTGTTAGTTAACATTCAAGGAATAGTCAAGTTTTACAACTGCAAAAGGGTCATTATTTTTATCAGTGTGCTGGAGGTTATTTTGAGTCTGACTACGGAGGGCCTGATTCAATAAAATCTCAGCCTGAGTCTCCCAGCAGGATGCTCAAACCATGGGAATTCAACGGGAGAGCCCACATGGGCTTCTATGATACTGAACCAGGGCTGAATTTCCATTTAATCATTCTCAAGAAATCAAAAGACACTTTGGGATTAAATGGCAAACCTTTTAACTAGGAATTCCTCAGCCAAAATGGCCAATTAGCATTTAAATTGCAGAACTGCCTTATGTAAGAGGGAATGAGTAACTGAAGAAATAAAATATCTTCCTTATTAGTTAAAAAGGTAAACCCAGAAACATGGAGTTATCGTGAAATAAGCATTTTCTCCTAGGACAGGGAAAGTACCACAGGGCTTTTGTTGCAAAGGAGAATTAAAAAAAGACCTGAATTATTTACTTATGCTCATGCTTTTAGCTTTAATTGGCAAAATTGGCTCAAGTGAATGATATTTGAACCTGCCCTCTAATTATATATATATATATATTTTTTTTCTATGAGCTTGTTTTATTTTAATACATATATATATATTTAGATTCCACATATAAGAGAGATCATATGGTATTTGTCTTTCTGTCTGACTTATTTTACTTAGTATAATGCCCTTTCTATCTCTTTATTGATATTCACTAGTTGTTTATGTATCATTCTTCTGATTGATTTTAGTTCTTTGTCCATGTTTTCCTTTAGTTCTTTGAGCATATTTAAGATAATTTAAGCAGAATAAAGAAAAAACAGAATGAAAAGAATTGAGGACAGTCTCAGAGACCTCTGGGACAACATTAAATGCACCAACATTCGAATTATAGGGGTCCCAGAAGAAGAAGAGAAAAAGAAAGGGTCTGAGAAAATATCTGAAGAGATTTTTATGGTAACTATATATTTTTACATAACGTTTTGCAAGTGACTCAACAACTCAGTTTTTATGTCTTAAAATTGATTTTAAAAATACGTTCTTTTATTACTGGAAAACAAAAATAATACATTATATTTAGAAATGACCTACATTCAGTTTTATGTATTCATAAAATCTTTGGCCCATTGAAGTCTCCTTCCCAATCTTCTAGTATGCACCTCAGGGGCTTGGAGGCCAAAGAGAATGGGAGTTGGCTTAGGGAAAAAAACCCACACATTTCTGGCATGACTGCATATAAGGAAAACTTAAAACCTTTCAGAAATGTAGTTGAAAATATCACTTAAGAAACTGTTTATGATCTTTCCCCGTATATGACCATCTAACTTTTAGGCTCTGCTCTCACCAAACTCATTGAGTATGTAAATTTCAAATGTTGGTTCTCCACCAACATTTACTAATGTTGTTATTGTTATGTATTTGTATACCTCCTTTCAAAAAATTAAAATGGTACAGCAAATTAGACGGTTGTTGTTATACTTGGCAATGTTCTTCTTCTCCCTGTCAGGCCCTCCCCATGGTACCGCAGATTCCATGGGATTCCATGACATGTCACACTTGGTGTAGACCAGCAATTGTGGACTGGAAGGGATCTGCCCAGTTCTTACTCTGGTAGCTGTGTTTTCAAAAGGGGTGATACAGTTAGGAAGTTATAGGTCCATTTGGATTTTCACACAGATGGGGAGACGATGCATTTTGAAGGTAAATATCCTGCAGAGGACCACCAAGGAATTCTTTACACACTCATTCAGACTACAAGAGTGATGGGTTTATATGTGACACTTCTAGGTAGTATTTTTATTTTTAAAGGAAGTAAAATATGAATGCAAAGGAATGAAAATGGTGTCGGAGACATATTTGGCTTTGCGGCTGTGTGCCTTTCTCATAAGGAGACTACAAGAACTCTGCCCAAACATAGAAACTGGTCTTAGTTAAAGCTCTAGACCCTGTTTTCATCTGTTTTAAGCATGATAAAAATTAAACCATTCATATACTTTGAAAAAATATTATTTTAAAAAATGTCTGTTACTGAAGACTAGTTTAGAAATAGATACAAGAAATCCTGTTTCTGTTGACAGCACCGTCCTGGGCAATTATAACTTGAAAACTTAAAGTCATCAATATTCAGCCCTACTTTTCCTTTGCTACTTAGGTCCAAGAGGTACTGAATTTCTCTGATTTACACCCAGAGTTTTTTGGGTTTTCCTTTGTATTCCCATTGCAACAGTTTTCACTTTATTTGGATGGAACTTTTCAGTAGCCTCACAATTTCTTATCTTCCTCTGATCCATGAATGTTGTCACCAATATTATCCTTTTGAAACAATAAATCTATCCTTTCACTCACTTGTGCAAAAGCATTTGTGTCCCTCAATTGCCTCAGAATAAAATGCAGTCTTCTTCCCTGGCATCATTCAAGTTGCGCCACAATTTGGCTACATCTTTCCTTTTAAGGATTTCATTGCTACTCACTAATTAGCCCACTCACTTCTGCTGCTATGTATTTGCTCACTACTATGCATCCGTTTCAATGAACTATCCTGCCCTGCAATCTCTGAGGGCCAAAGTTCCTTATAATTTTCAAGGGCTAGCAGAAATGCCATTTCTCTACGATACCCACCATCCTTCTCCTCGTAGCTATCCTAACACTTTGTTTTTAATTCTTGACCATTGTTCAGCTTTTTAATATACATTTTTTGCTGAGAAATGTTTTTTACATACAGTAAAATGCACAGTTCTTAAGAAGATACTTCAATCTGTTCAAATAAATGCATGCAACTGTGGAATCCACACCCTTAGGTGTAGTTCATTTTCTGTTTTACTGATTTCCACTCTACTGTTTCATTCCTTCTTATTGCTTTAGTGTATATTTTTCTACTTTATCTATATCTACCTTAAGATGTAAACTGAGACAGCTCTTTAAGACTTTTCTTCCTGTCTAAAGTGTGCAGTTGATACGTATCTCGTTATAAATATCACTGATGCCGATTCCCCCACATTTTAATACGTTGTCTTTTTCTTTTCCTTCAGTTTAAATACATATCTAATTTCCCATGTAATCTCATTTTTGTCCCTGGGTTTTTTAAAACTGTGATTTTTAACTTTCACATATTTGAGGCATTCTACAAATATCTTTTTGTTTACGATTCCTACTTTAATTCCATTGTGGTCAGAAAATGAAGTCTGTATCATTTCAATAATATTAACTTAATAAGATTTCTTTTATGTCCCATCATATGGTCCATTTGTTGAATATTGCACGTGCACTTAAAAAGAATGTGTGCTCTGCTGCTTCAATGAAATAATCAGGTCTCAGTTGACTGAGAGTGTCGATCAGATGTGTATCTGTTACTGCTTTTTCTTTTACTTTTGGTTTACTTTTTTTCATTAATAATTGAAACAGAAGAGTTAATATCTCCAAGTATCATTAGAAGACTTGTCTATTTGTCCTTTAATTCTCTCAGTTTTTGCTTTATGTATCTTGATTTTCTTTTACAAGGTGCACACACATGCCTCTCTGTGGAACTGACATTTCTATCATTATGAAATGTCCTTCTTTATTTTGGGTAATACTCCATGCTTGGAAACATGTTTTCTAGCCACTCCAGCTTTCTTATGATTAATGTTTACATGGTACATCTTTATTCATCAACATACTTTTAACCTAGCCATGTCCTTATATTCAAAACACAACTCTTTAAAAGTATATAGTGGGGTCTTGGTTCTGTTTTCTCCAATCTGACAATCTCTACCCTAAATCGGAGTTTTTCATCCATTTACATTTAAAATAATTATTAATGAAGTTGGCTTTACTTCCATTATCTTGTCGTTTTTCCCCTACTTGTCACATCTATCTTTGTTTCCTTTTCCTTTTTTCATTGCTTCTTTTGGATTAATAAATGTCCCTTTTGTTATCTTTTGTTTGGATTCCACTTTATCTTGACTATTGTCTCATTAGCTGTACCCCCTTGCTTTAGTTTTAGGAGTTGCTCTATGGTTTGCAATACGCAATTAACTTACTGAAGTCTACCTTGTACGACTGTATGAATATTACATACCACTTCACATATAAGGTGATACATTCATAGCAACATACTTTTAGGACTCCTCTCACTCTTGTCATTGCTGTTATATATTTTCCTTCTTCACCTGTTATAAACTCCATAATACATTGCTATTATTTTTTTAAAATAGAGCAGTCCCCCCACCTTATCTGCAGGTTCACTTTACGTGTTTTCAGTTACCCAAGGTCAACCATGGGTAACTGGGAAAATTCCAGAAATAATCAATACATAAAATCTAAATTGATATGTAGCTGTTCTGAGTAGCATCATGAAATCTCACGCAGTCCTGCTCTCTCCTGCCTGGCAGAGGAATCATCCCTGTGTCCACACCGGATGTGCTACCAGCCTGTTAATCACTTAGTAGTCCTCTGGGTTATCAGACTGACTGTTGCGCTACTGTGGAGAGCTTGCATTCAGGTGACTTTTATTTTACTTAATATTGGCCTCAAAGCACAAGAAGAGTGATTCTGGCAATTTGGTCAAAGAGAAGCTGTAAAGTGCTTCCTTAAGTGAGAAGATGAAAGTTCTCAACTTATTAAGAAAGAAAAAAAAATCATAGGCTGAGGCTGCTAAGATCTGTGGTCAGGATGAATCTTCTATCCGTGAAATTGTACAGAAGGAAAAAGAAATTTGTGCTAGTTTTGCTTTTGTATCTCAAACTGTTGCTTATGGTGCATGGTAAGTGCTTAGTTGAGATGCAAAAGGCATTAAATTTGTATAATAAGATATGTTGAGAAAGAGCATATTCACATAACTTTTATTACAGTATGTTGTTATAACTGTTCTATTTTATTGTTAGTTATTGTTAATCTCATACTGTGCCTAATTTATAAATTAAGCTTTATCATAGGTATGTATGCATAGGAAAAAACATAGTATACCTAGGGTTCTAGCTGCCATTTCAGGCACCCACTGGGGGGGGGGGGCGGGTCTTGGAACATATCCTCCACAGACAAGGGGGGACTACTGTATTCAGTTTTTTAAAGCAAATTTTTAAAAGGGAAAATGTCTTTTCTGTTTACCCACATATTTCCCACTTCCATTGCTTTCATTTCTATGTGTAATTCAAATTTCCATCTGGCATTATTCTGCTTAAGCCTGAAGAACCTTATTTGACATTTCTTTTAGAGCAGGTCTGTGGTGATGAATTCCTCTAGCTTTTGTTTATTTTAAAATGTCTTTATTTCAACTTCATTTTTGAAGAATGTTCACTGGTTATAGAATTCTAATTTGACATGTTATTTTTTCTTTTAGTGTTTTTAAGATGTCAGTCCAATGTCTTCTGGCTTGCATTGTTTCTGATGAGAAATATAATCCTTTCACTTGTTTTTTCCCTCTATTTTTGATATATTTATTTTTTCTTACTGCTGTTTAAGATTTTCTTTTTATCATTATTTTTCAGCAATATGACCATGATAGTTCTATAAGTGGCTTGTGTGTGTGTGTGTTTAATCTATTATTGAGTTTTTTGGATCTGTGAGTCAATATAATTTGAAGTTATTATTTCTTCAAGTATGTTTTCTACCCCAATTTCTCTCTCTTTTCCTCCTAGGACTCCATGTACATATATCTGAGCACTGCCATTTTCCCACTTGTCAGTGAGACTGTGTTCATTTAATTTTTCAGTATTTTTATTCCATGTGCTTCACTTTCCTACTGCCATATCTTCAGGTTTTCTGATATTCTTTTCTACAGTATCCAGTTTACTACAAAGCACATCAAATGATGATTTAATTTCAGGTGTTTTATTTTTAATAGAATTCCCGTTAACTATTTTCCACAGTTTCCATTTCTCTGCTGTGCTTCTCCTATCTGTTTCCTCATTATGCTCATCATTTCTTTTGTCTTTGTTTGCTAATTACAACACCTCTGTCATCTCTGGATCTATTTTAATGACTTTTTGGAATAAACTGTCTATGATTATGGGTCACATTTTGTTTCTTCTTTGTATGTCTAGTAATTAAAAATAAAATTTTAGTGGATATTGTGGATGCTACTTTTGTTAAATGCCAAGAGTTGTTTTTTTTTTTCACATGAGTATTGGTTTTGTTCTGGCAGAGAGTTAATTTACTAATAGTTCTGCTTCATTTTTCAATGATTTTTAAAGGTAGATGCATATAAAGTAGCTCTTATAGGTCTAGAATAGTCTAACTTCTAAATTGAGGCTCTGAGATCTCAGATAAATGCCTGGATTTTTCAGTGCAATCTCTGTGTGCTGCTTGTTTTTTGTCCAACAACTTAACAGATTCTTATGTAGATTTCTATGGTTTCTTCTCAGCACAGTTCCCTCCTGTGGTTTTCCCTTTCCTACAAATCCCAGCCTCCCCAGCAGCCCTGAAATCTGATTTTTGCCATCTCAGTGAGATTGCTCTTCCCTGCTTGGACATCACATTTTGTTTCCAGAATGTATCTCCAGGTAAAAGGTGGGAGCAACCATGGGGCACACTTCACTTGTTTTCATTCTCTGAAGGATCACAGTACTGCACTGCCTCTGCCTCATTTTTATAGCTTTTTATGGTGGCAGTGTTATTCTGATATGAGTTGCTCAGTCATGGTTAGAAGGAGAGGTTGTTCTTGATCAGATTTTACTTTGCATTGTAGGTATTCTTGTATCAATATATGCCTCAGCTCTCTTGTGAGACTGAGAGCAACCCAAGGGCAGATTCTATTACTCAACTGAGAGCAACCCAAGGGCAGATTGCATTACTCATCTTTGTTTATTCTTCAGAGCATTGTACACAGCTTATATACTATTATGTTAGTTATTTAATTTGATTATATTCAATCAGTAAATATTTTGAATGAGTACTAGAAATGAATGAAATAAAACAATGCAGGAATTTTAGGGATAATTTCAAAGACCTTAAGATGCATTACACACACCGATTTTCTTTGACTCATCAGTCCTTTTATATTCTGCAACAATCATGCGGATACCTGAGTTTCTAACTGTCCCTTCTGCCCCCTCCTGATCAAAATCTTTTTTTTATAATCAGAAAGCATATGAAGAACTAAGAAACTCAGAGAAAACAATCACTGACAACTATTTGGTAGTGTGAGTGTTTATCAGGTGCCAACTGGAACATTTCTTTTCATCTCTGGGTTGCTCCACAGATTGTTATTCTCTACAGCTGCTAAAGTCCAACTGGAATCATTTTTCCCAGTCACACAGGCAAAGTCAACAATACTGAGGACTGTGAGAGCTCAGCAGTCAAGAAAACCCTGACGAAGAAAGGTCAACACAAGAGAACACCCATATTCCATGTGATACACGCCCAATCAAAAATCTGTTGCATGTGAGCATAGAGATTTGCCTTTAAGCTAGAAAACTTACTTCACTTTCTCTTTTTAAGATTCTTGATCTTATCAATAGATAAGAAGCTAAAAGAAAGTATCACAGTTTCATATTACATAACTTCTAGAAAATGATTGAACTGTTATGAAGCAATTGCCCTAGTGATTTTAAATCGCTCCACTCAACTGAATTATTTAGACATTTCTTCTCTTGTCCTGTGATTCTCTCCTTCACCTTCCTGAACACTTGCTACTTGTTAATGCTCATACCTGTGTAACTCCTAAGGCCTCTTTTCTCTTCCCTTTTTCCTAAGAATACAACAAACCCTTGTAGATGGAGCCTACTCATGAGGTGCTGTAGCTTACCCGGGCCCTTACTTCTGCTTCTTCCATCAACTCTTGTCAACTTTCTTGTAAATTCCACACAGCAATTGTCTTTTATGCCTGAACTATCTCCTGAAAGCCGAAGTCACATTTTCTGCTACTTACTTGGTTTCCAAGGAGAAATATTTCTTATATGTGTCAAGTCACAAACCAAAGAGAAACAATGTATTGTTTTTTCTTTTGCCCTTCTTTTCCATTCTATGAACTGAGGTCAGCTTTGTAGGATTGGAACTCCAGAATTATGCTGACCCCTTTTCTTCCTCTCTGCTCTTACATTCTAGTCGCTTTCCAATTCCTCTAGAGTCTCTGCCAAATGTCCTTGGGTATCCATCCTCCCCAGTGATGTTCATTTCCTTCCTGACTTTGGATTAAATCATTGTTCTAGGCTTCTATTGCATCTAAGGGGTTCTGGTGTCTATGTCACTATACCTATATGTGGCTTCCATTTTGTCATAAATTTCTTGACATGAGTACTTAATGATGTTATTTTCTGCTTAAAAAATTAAAAACTTCAGTGTGTTTCCATAGCTAAGTCCAAGACCCTGAATCTGACACTCAATGATTTCCAGGATTCTTCCTTAAAACAGCCTTTTTTCCTTACCCTCCATTGTTTTTTATATATGTCCTGTGTCATAAACAATGTGGACTATAGGCAGGTGCCTAATTTTTCCCCCAACTTTCCCATCACTGTTCCGTGGTTAATGCTGTTTTCTTTACCAGGCATGTCCTCCCCTTCCTTCTTCCTTCATATCAACCTGCTGAGGTCTTACATAACCTCTAAAAATGCCTCATTTTTCTAAGGTCTTTAGTGACAGTACAGATGGGTAGACTGTCACCCTTCTCTGAAATTCATTATTCCATTAAGGGCATGTCTGAAGTGATACTTGCTCATTTGAACACATATTTACTGATGCTCACTTCGTATAAATTTCTGTGCTTTTATTCCTTATATTGTACTTGTATTGCATTTGTGTTGTACTTTTCTCAGCTCTTTGAAGGTTTGTACTAGGTTTTACTCATCTTTTAGTGTTGATATTATAGCCTTTATCATAGTGGATTTTGCACTATAGTTATTGCAGGTCTTGCCTCTCAAGGGTGGTGTTTATCTTGACATCCCTCATGATTGCATGGTGCTTACCTTGACCACTGTGTCCAACAATCATTTTCATCACAATTACTCCAGTCCTTTCTATAAAGCACTTCACTCAAGTCTCACACCACATTCAGAGCCCCGCGATTTGCGTGAATCTGGAATCATGCATTCTGCCGTCTGTATCTTTCCTTTAAAGTCTTGCTGGCTGTAAAGGAGCCGAAACATAATAATGGGTTAATATGTTACTTCTCCACAAGTAAAAACTGTTGGTATTCAACAGTACTTTGGGTAGATAAGGAGTGACTCGCCTCTAGAGAATTTCTGAGTGGCATGCTGATATGGGTGATATTTTTGGGCTGGTACAATTTTCAGTACCCCATAAATCACATCCCACAAGTGGCTGACAAGTTTATCTGTGTCTGGGAGAGGACATGGACTAGTCATGTAAACACGCACCTACAGGCACTCACTCACAAATGTACCATGGCCCTCTGATCATTTGATTGCAAGATTCCAAAGAACAATAGGAATAAGAGCTAAAGGGCTCACCTGCCTTCGGTTCCACAGGGAGCTGATAAGGGCTCAGCAATTGCATGAGTCTTGATTCATACAAGATAATTTTTTTTATTTCAAATCATATCCTCAATTTTGTCTTGTTATGAATGAAAACATTAATGGAAAATACAGAGAGGACTCAGAAAAGTAATCTCTAGCAAACAATTGGGATATTAATATCTTGAGACCCCCTTCATCTCTATCCTTAATTGTAAACTTACCTCTGTCTTCAGATTATACCCTAAGTTTTATAATTAAAAAGGAATTTTTAAAAAAATAATAGGGTCTTTAGCCTTGGGTTTTTAGCCCAATCTTTGGGGGGAAAGATTAGACCCTCAATATTGTATACTATGGAAGATTAAACTTTTTACTGCTTTAAGACCTGGTAGAATTCACTCACCCCCCAATAAAAAATGAAGACATATTGTATATTGTGGTGTAAATATAATTACATTAATATAATGTAAATATAAATTTATATTTCTCTTTCTCCTTCTCTTTTTACAACCCCTCCTCCCCCCACACACACACTTACTGTTGGCAGTTAATACATTATGGAAGATAACCTTGGTGAGAGTAGTCAGCAAGTTAATTCAGAAAATACAGGCAAATTTTCCTTTAGAACTGTTGAAGACCATTTTGTATGAAAATGACACTGCAAGACATTGATTCGGTAGGCAGTTGGTGACAATCATAACTTTATAAAAGGTCAGATAAATCTGATAGGCTCACCTTGTTTTGCTATAGTCCTAAATCTTGGGTCAGTATTACTGAAATTAAAAATGTTGGGTTAGTGAGCCATAGATAGAAATTTATATGCAAATAATCACTTAGGTAAATGATTAAAAAATCTTTGTCTTAAGAATATTTCAAAGAGAGTCCGAAAGAAGAACTAAATGTCTCACTGAGAACAAGTACAAGAAAAAATGCTCCGTGATCAGGAATTAAATGGTATAACTAAATGCCAAGATTAAAAACAAACACACACACACACACACGTACGTGGGTCTATATAGTTTTTATTTTAGTATGACTTTGGAAATATTGAGAAAAGTTTCAGCAGCATTACCAGATGCATCCTTATCAATATAAGACAGTTTGTGTTTTTGTTGAAAACAAAACCAAATAAAACAAACATGAAATTACAAAAGAATACATATACACCCACAAATGAAAGAAAGGATTTCATTAAGACATAATTCCATGACCATCCAGATTTTATAAGATATTTGTATATCTTATGAAAAAAATGTATTCTTCACTACCTCTCCCTCCAAAGAAGAAAATGCATGAACTAAAATGTGAGTAAAATATAAAAAGAAGAAAATGAAACAGAATCAAACAGATTAATTTATTCATTCACTCATTCACTTATTCAATAGATAGTTATTGAATATACGCTATGTACCTGGCACTTGATATTATTAATGTAGCACCTAACATGAATTCTAATAGTAAAGACTTCTTAACTGTTGTTTATTTTTTATTGAAGGAATGGTTTCCTTTGTGCAGTTCATATGTTTACATGATTGTAAATTCCATGAGAAAAGAAAGTATACTTTATATACCTCAAAATGCTGCTATTCTAGGGAATATATAAATATAAGATATGACTTTTTAAAGTAGTGTGAAATCAATTTGGATAGATAAGATTAGCACAAATACAAAAGAAAGAAAGAAAGAGAAAAAGAAAGAGAGAGAAAGAGAGAGAGGGTGGGAGGGATGGAGGAAGGAAGGAAGGAAGGGAGGAAGGAAGGAAGGAAAGAGAGAGAGAGAAGAGAAAGAAAAAGAAGGAAGGAATACAGACAGGAAGAGAAGGAGGAGAGAGGGAGGATTCCAAGAAATGAAACTTAAAGACTAAGATGTATAGTACAGATTCTACATGGGAGGGGGAATTTCAAAAAATAAGTTGGGATGTGAGTGGAGACTTGAAAATGAACTATGAAGTGGAAGGCATTCCAAAGTGGAAGACAATATATGTAACAGATATGGAAGGGGAAAAAAAAAAAACATTTGGGATACACTGAAAAATGATCTTTTTAAGGACTGGAGTGATAAGTTTGGAAAGAAAAAAAATGTGTTAGGACTTGAATGACAGTCTAAAACTTTGGATTTGTTCAAAAGGAGAGACAAATTGAACTTATTTGAGGAGAGAATCTTACCAAAACTTGCAAGCTAGATTTAAAAAGGAAAACCTTCTAGTTTGACATTGCCCTACTGGGAATGTTAGAAAATTAATGCTCAATGGCATTATAATACATTTTGTGAAAAATAAAATAATTTGGGCACACTGGGTTAGAAAAAGTTGGGCAGGTTTCTTTACTGCAGAACTTCACAGAGCCCTTAATCTTCAAGTACACACTATTAAATCTCCAACCAGGGAAAATGTATGTATCATTTTGATACTTAATTGATCATGGGACACGGGAACGCACGCTGTGAAATGCTATTCTAGGTCTTCATTGAAACATTAAGATTCCAAGGATCTCACGATCATCTGGTGTGACCACCTGCTACAGTGTCAGGGCCAGATGGTCCTGCGAAATCCCCCGAGCATTTCAGACAGAAGACTTCATCCTCTCCAATGACAACTGTTCATTTATCTCCCAGGATGGCCCTTTCTGTCTTTACACAGCTCTAATATTAAGACAACCTTCTGTATGTTCTCTTTCTCTAATAATCACTCATAGTTCTAGTTCTACTAATATCTCTTTTTTTAGAAAAATGATTTGGTATCATAACATTAACATTCACATCATTTCATTTAAACTTCAGCTGGATAATTGCTAGCAAAATTGTCCCAAGCAATTAGTTTTGGCCAAATTAATGAGGTGTAGTATACTGGCCTAACAATACAGCATGAATAGTAGTTTTGACTAGGTCTTTGCCATAAATAAGAAGTTGGAACTTCCCGCCTGCAATTTTATCATTATATATTTAAACACAGGCAGAAAGTTTATTTCTAATGACGGCTGAAAATTGAGCAATTCCAATTTCCAGATTGGGTCATGAAAAGTACTCTGATTTAGCAATAATTTTATCCCCAAAATAGACTCTGCTCCATGACATCCAACTGTAGTGTGGACAAAGTAGGTCATGGTGTACCTCCTTGCTGTCTGTGAGGTGGACCGCGGGATGCCAGGTCTCTGGAGGTCTCTGTCTTTGTATGTCACTTCTCTGGCCCGACGGGAGCTTCAGAGATAACCTGATTTCACTTCTTTTTGCTGGGAAAGATAGAATACTTATCCACTCCACGTACTTGAAGTTTCATTTCTGTTTAAGGATATTGCTTTGACACCTAGAGCACAGCGAAACTGTGATGGAACTAGGGACTATCCAAAAGAGTGCCTCAGAAAAATTGGCAAACATTAACCTCTTAAATGGGGTGCTTTTTGATAACACTATTTTGAATTATTTCATAAGTTTTCATAAAATATCACCGTGACTATCTCAAACGTGGATAAGTGTTTTATCATGCGATGATTACAATTTTGTAAAAAAGATTTACTTTGTAACCAAGGGGTTATATCTATGGTTATATCTACAATTCATTTTAAGAATACCAGGATGAAGATAAAACAGAGGCTATCAGCAATTACTTACCTGGAAATATCCATCCGAGTAAAAATATTTTAATACCAATTTTGTTCATAATATTTATTGATTCAGGTTACATGATTTTATATATTGTATGTATAACATATATAATTATAGATAATATCATCTACTATGCAGACAAAGAGAAAATGATGGTTTCACTTCGAGGATGAGGGAAATTTGAAAACCAGAAAATCCAAACTATTTGCGTGACTTCATTAAACACCAGAGGAAATTCCATGGGTAAAATAATAATGTCGGGTCTCAGCAGAGTGCCACATGTGGATGCACTATACCAATCTGTTAATTTGGATCTTAGTGATGTTTGTTTATTATCAAACACTCCTGCTTTTCTGAAAAATGGAAACTTTTTAAGTCATCATGAAAACAGCAAGAAGCCAAATAATTATTGTAATGATGGCGATCGTTGGAAATGCAATGGGTAATTTCTTAAGAAATCAAAGTCAGAGTATTTTTTGGCCTGGTAGGCTAATGCTTTCTGCAACCATAAAATTTGGCTGCAACAGGGCAATACAATACTGGTGAGAAAACACTGGGATTATGACCACTTTTTTAAAGGAGAAACGAAGCAGCCAAAGGAACATAACCAATGCATGTAAAGCAGTGAATGTTTACCCCCATAACAGTTGAAGAATCGAAGTTATTCTGGATAGGAACTGCGGCCTGCAGACGGGAGTATGCCATTTGTGCTAATGTCCTCAGGCGCTGAAAGGCCTCACCTGGCAAGTGTCCGGAGGGCCGGCAGGCAACGCTGCCTGCACTCTTGGCAGTGATCTCCTGGGCTCACATTCACGGTGTGCAGCTCCTTCTCACCCTGCTTTGGAGGGGATGGGACCAGGAGGCATCACGACACATGTCAAGACAAAATAAAACAAACGCCCTGCTTTTCTTCCTGATGTAGCTCCCATATCCACTATTAAATCCTAGAATTTATAATCTTAATAAGGGGTCCCAGGGCCTCGAGTTCTGGAAAAGAACGTTTTCCAGCAACTTTTCCTTTTCCCTTTCCTGGCCTCTCTCTTGGCTGACATAGTAACGGTTTATTTCCATGAGAGACTCTGAAAAGAACTTGACTTTAAAATATTAAGTTTGTTTTTCCTCCCGCTCTCCTTGGATTTCTTTTCTAAGAAAACAGAGAACAAAAAATATATGCTTGGTGCAAAGTCATTGTTTCCTTGAACCTAAAAGTCTTAAAAATCCACATGCTGGTCTGGAAGTTTGGGGAATGAGCAACCAATTTGATTTTTTAAATTTTTTCTTACTTTAAGTTGTATTTTCTCTTCAATAGAATTAATCCTGCCACAGTTTCCCCCTTCATTGACTTGTGAAAAACACGTGCCCCTTTCGAGTTCAAAGTCTCTGTTTCAGGGACAATGTTCTTTCTGTCAGTTGATAAAAATCCATAGGTCACATTAACAATGTGCAGATCCACAGGTTTAATCCCTTTGGAGTGAAATTATTTTGAATTTCATGCTTTTAATTGTGTTTTCAGAAACAACTTGAATTTTGGGGTTGTTTTTGTTTTTTCCTTCAATAAATAAGAGATCTTTGAGGGCAAGAGTGACTTTTGTTTTCACCGAAGATTGAAATCCTATTTGGTCGCTTCTTTTCCAGGAGTCAGATAAAGGTTATCTCCCTCAAAACTTCGAACTGGCGATTTCACCTTGTGTGGTCAATAACTTTGTTCTGATGGCTTAACTTTTGTCTTGGTAAACCGAGCGGCACTTGTGGTCACAGTGTTGTCATCTGCATACGATGCACTCAGAGGAAGTGGGTAATAGCATATTGCTAGCATCTGTGGGGGACTTGAGTTGTTATTTCCCTATGCACACAGTGAGCTTGTTGGGCCATTTAGTTGAAAATGCCTCAGCAGTGTTCAAAATAGAAGTATGTGTATCTAATTATGTGCATATGGATATCAGATATATTGCAACCTCGGGTACTTAGGTGTGATCCTGAATACCTGGCGGGAGCTTTCTCAGTGGGGACCATCTTGGACGTGGGCATGGGGACACCCGCAGGACTGTGATGACACAACCAAGAGAGGACACGGGTCTCCCAGCCCTCTTCAGTCCTCAGGACTCTCTCCAACAAAGGAGGTGTGGGGATTTGGGCAAATGATTTCACTTCTCTGGGCCCCTTGAATACAACAGAAGAATTGTGTTGGACTGCAGTTATGTTTCTTTCTAGCTCCGGGTTTCCCGTCTGGACGCTCCAGGGCAGGGAGATCACCAGAGACTTTGTGTAACAATCTGGGCCTTTCTCAGCTCTTGGTTCAGCAAATGGTAATGCCTTTTTCCCAAGGCAGCCCCTCAGATGTCCTTTCTGGCCTTCTAAATGCACCATCCTGCAAAAGGGTCACGGGAGGTAGGAGGAAAACATTGACAAGGCACACAACTACAGAAAATGGAAGAATTTTTACAGTAGGAAAGGGGCACTGCACACAGCCCCTCAGTGCCAACTGGGATTGGAAAGAAAGGACATGGAAAAAAATACAGACGTTCATTGTACAAAAGTTTAGGAGAAAAGTGCATGTGAGCTGGGAAAGCCGTCTCCCGAGTGAAACCAAAAATAAAATCATCCTCATCCTAAGAATAAGAACAACCTGCTCCTCTGAGAGCACAAATGCTTTTGTATTTGCATTCACATCTCTTTAGCTGCAAAGCATAAGCCCAATTCTATTTCTACTTTCAGTAGCCAACTAACAGTTGTTCCCACGTGCAAGTCCACACAGGACGTCCTTTTAAATACATAGATGTCCCGTTGCACAGCTGTCCCCCAGAGCCCCCCACCCCGCCCCAGTCAAGTGTGTTTAGTGTTAGAATTCCCTGCTCTGTGGGCTAGGCACACTTTTTGGAATGATGCAGATTCCAATCTGTTTTCTGCTCACTGGACAAGGCGCCTCTGAGACAGTGTGGGAGGTGACCAGAATGTCAGGCGGTATGGAAGCTGTTTGCGTCTGGCCTTGTGGCCTCGGCTGAGTGAGCCAAAGGGAGCTGCATGCATCAGTGGGAAGAAATACTCAATTACTTGCAAGAAAAGTATGTGAGAAACTATTGCACAAGACGCAGTGATGAGCAACACAGGGACTCCGACACTATTTTGAAGCAGATGCTTCTAGAGTTCTGGTGCCGGGAGGAGAGGCAGAACATCCTTTAAGTTTCTTTTGAGCCCTTCTGTTTTCAAAACAATGGAAGCAAAAATGTGGTAAAATATCTTGTAACCACAGGATACCACAGAGACATAAGCAACATACCACATTTCCGAGTGCTCTTTCTTGTTTAATAAGTTCTTTTCTGCTGCAAATTATTCACCATTTTGTCCTCCTTTTTTCTAAACTAGCTGTAATATTTTAATCTCTTTTAAACTGAGTCCAGATCCAACTGGTTCAGGAGAATTTCTCCAGCAATTTGCTGCCCTTGATCACAATTTACTGTTTCCTCCTATTTTGTTTATCTAGACCATTTTGACACAAACTTATACAATCTTGCAAAAAAATATCTTTTTTCCTTATCTATCTCTTCCAAATCCTCCAGCATTTTAAATTTCACTTCTCTTACTGCACTTTCATTTTTGGGTACACTAGTGATTTGTGATCTGTGCACATATTTACCTCTTCAACTAGACTGCAATATCCTTGGGGGATATAACATCCTTGCGGCCACATCTGTACCCAAAAGACTCCATGCAGTGCTTTGATGTCATATTACTTCATATTACTTCAACATATGCTGCAGAACAGATGAGGCCTAAATTTGTCCTGGGGGCTGTATTCTATTCCATTTATCTGTGTGGCTATTTTTATGCTGATATAATGCTGACTTGATTAACATAGCTTCGTAGTAAGTGTTGAAATTAGGTAGAGTGAATCCTCTACTTTATTTTAAAAATTTCTTGACTATTTGGCTTTCCGCATACATTTTGGAAACAGTTGGTCAATTTCTACAACATATCCTATTGGAATTTTGACTGGAATTGTGTTCAATTTATAAATCAGCTTAGAAGCAACTGGCATCTCAGCAATTTCGAGTTTTTCCAACTATAAGCATTTTATCTCTCTCTCTTTTGGGGGGAGGGTCTTTATTGATTTCTTTCATCAGTGTTTTATTTTGTCACCATATATGTCTTCAACATAATTTGTTAGAGTTATACCTGAGTTTCATATTTTGGGTACTTTAAAAATTTCAGTTTTCAATTGTTCACTGCTAGTATACATAAATATGATTGAGATTTGCATATTGACCCCGTAACCTGTGAGCTTGTAACCTCAGACATTACTTTTCATAGCTTGCTTATAAATACTTCAGAATGTTCCAAGGAGATAATTATATCATGTGCAAATAGACAAGTTTTCTTTCTTTCTTCCTTCCATATTCATTTTATTATCATTATATTCTTTCTTTATTGTGCTGGCTTGGACCTACAATATGATGTTAATGGGAGTAATAAGAGTAGACAGCTTTGTTTTTTTCCCAGTCTTAAGGGGAAAGAATTCAATCTTTCACCATTAAGTATGATGTTAGCTACAGTTTTTTTGTAGATTCCTTTTCTCCAGTTGAAGAAGTATCCTTCTATTCCTAGTTTGTTGAGAGTTTTTATCATGCTGAACTTGGTCAAAATTTTTTTTTGCATCTCTGAATTTTTCATACTTTTTTTCTTATTCGCTAGGTTGACAAGGTGAATGACATTAAATTTTTAATGTTGAACTGGTCTTTCATTCCTGGATAAGCCCTACTTGGAATTATGTATTATCCTTTTATATGTTGCTGGATCTGATTTGCTAGGGTTTTGTTGAGGATTTTTGCTGATTCTCTAAATCTTATTTCATTTTCCTCTTTCTGGTCAGACAGAAAGAAAGGCATTCTTTCCCAACCTTCCTTGCAGTTATTTTTGGGCCAGGTGATAGTTCTGGCCAATTGGACAGAAGTGATTGATATCATTTTGAATTTGAAACATGGAGTGTCTTTCTCTCTTTTAACCTCTGCCAAGGTGATTGTGCTGCTGTTGTGGACTCTCAAGATGGAAACAGACTGGACCACTGCTTGGAAGGCGGCTACTCCGGAGAGCTCTTTGATCGGCACACATTTTTGTTGAATGGATAAGAAATTTTGTTAATAGGTCACTGAGATTTGGGGGTTACTTTGTTAACATAGTATAAATTAGCCTATTTCATAAAGTAAAAATATAGGATCTCAATGGGTTACTACGTAAGAAGAAATAAAATAAAGATGATTATTATTTTAGGTGAAACAACTCAGTTTAAGATCATGCATCTGTTGCCTTGAATTGTGACCAAACTCAATTTAACATTTAATTTAACTGTTTGGCAAAAAATATATATATATATATATCTCCTAATGAATCACTGCCATCCCAGACTTAGTCAAGAATAAGAAGAGAGTATTTTCCAGCACTTTAAACTTTAAATTTAAAAAGAATATTTTTCTACAAACACAACTCCTAGAGCAGTTGGTCCATTTCCAAAAGATAGAGGAATACAGAATTAAGATTTCCAACATAGTATATAGAGAGAGATATACAGTTAGCTAACTTTGACCCTTGTCAGATCTAAAAGTGACCAGAGAGCACATCTCATGATCAGATAAGGTCAGTTAGGCAAAATGAACTGTCTCCAAACAATTTACATGAGTCAGTTACTGATCACACTTAACAGCTGGAAGGAACAACAGGCAAGTGTACTCTAGTCGATTTATCGTTCTGCCCCAAGTAATTTTTTAACTTAAGTCTATAACATTTGGCCACTAAATGTCATATAAAAGAAGCAGATGGACAAGTGAGCTTAACAAAGTGCCAACAATCCTACATAGTTTATTTTGCATTAAGAAAATGAGAGTTGATGATAACCATCTTTTTATAGTTTACATGCATTAAATTTAAAAAATTAGAGTAAATGTACAGGGAAATTTCTGCCAAATTATCAACTGACTAGTGAGGTATTTTTCTTAATATATGTTTAAAAAAATTGAATATGTGTAATATGGAAATAATTAAAGTCTCAAGAACTAGTATTTCACATAACATACAAATTTTATACTGTTGTACAATATTACCTTTATTAAAGTCTCTTAACTTCCTAGAGAATGGATTCAAGTGTGATCATTCTAAAGATTTTTTCAATAATCACAAAAACATAGATACAAAGGAAAATTTTTGATAATTCTATCCCTTTTATTTAATCTTTTAGTGGGTGAAGCTTCTACATGTAACCAGATTGGCTGTTGGGATAAGTATAGTTCTCAAATGGACTTGGAGGTTCCCACATAAGACAACTTCATGAGCAGTTCCACCGGGCATCAAATATATATATATTCTAAGGAATACCTAGTTTGTAAGGAAATCAGTGTCATAAGCACTGTTCTTACATATACACACCACTTGGGAATACATGAGCAGATGTTGAACTTGTACTGCTTCAAGACTGTAAATCTCAGTAGCAAGAAAGAGTCAAGCCCAGTCAGTTCTCAGAAGGGGTGGGCCTGGGATTACCCAGCATACATTTTCCAGATGTTTCCCCTTGTCTACCATTATCACCTTAATTCTGCCAGGTTATATTTCTCTTTACTTTTTTTCCAGTTTCATATAACTAGAAAAGCCATCCCCCCGAATTTAGATTTTCATAAATTCTCTTCAACCTGTTACTTTCATAAAATGTAAAGTCATAAAAAGTCACCTGGGCTGGTGAGAATTTGATCGGAAAGGAGTATGACTGATCTCCCCTTCCACCCAAAGGGAAATTTCACAAAATCCTGGGTATCTGAGTTTGTTATGCATATCAAAAAAGTTCATTGTAAAACACTTTCCTGGAGGTTCCTAAGATTAAAAGTGAGCTTTTGGTGGTGGTATCAGGGAAATCAGGTCAGACCTTCATTAGCAGTTAATTACCTCCTAGACTTTTCTTTTTGTGCTCTTCCCCTCTCTTCCTACTTCTTTCTCCCCATCAAATCCAAATTTGGAGTCAAAGAAGCTATCGATCTCCTAGACGTTAAGGTGTGATTACAGGCAGGTTAATCCTATGGGATTCTGTATTCTTCAAGAAGAATTTGTTAACCCAAATAAATATTGACCTTTCTAGACACAGGTGTCTTTACGAAATGGACATTCTGATGCTTGCATTCACCACCTCTTCTCACTCTCCACTGTCAGCAGGAGGTAAGATACGTATGTCAGCATCATTCGGTAATAGGAAGAAATATTATCCAGTCAGTATTCCTGTGTAAGGGTAAATACAATTTACAAGATGTTGGAAAACCGAAAGGCAGTCACATTATGTTAAGGAGTTCCCTGGGTGTGGATTGATATGAAGAATGCTCCGAACCACAGTGAAGAAGCAGAAATGCGGACGCTGTTAATACCACAACGCACTACTACTCACATGACTCCTACGACTGCTGCCACCACTAACGTTTTCATCACCACTAATACTATCCGAACATTGTATGGCGCTTTATAATTTATTTCCTTAAATGAGTTATTTTATTTAATATCAAGTTGTTTTTAAGTGACAAGAACTAAAAGCAGGGAAGAAGGGTTGGCATAGTCATAAATTCAAGTGTGCCTTTAATTTTCCAGTAGCAAGAGGAGAGAGTTTTTATGCTGCAAGCCCCTTGCTGGAATCCTAGATCAACCGTTAATATTTGGTCTCCATTCTGGCTTTAATCTCAAAATAGCAAAAGCTCTGAGCAGCTGACACACGTTTTATGCAAACCCTGCAATTAGGTCCATTGACTTGTCTTGGTGGTGAAATGACAAGTTACTTTTTTTTTTTTTTTTTTTTTTTGACAAGTTACTTTTTGATACAAGATGCTTTTGAGGAGAAAGTTGCTTATTAAAGTAAATATATCATGTATCCGGTCTTTGTAACCCTCCTTGAAAGTGTAAGCTCCTAAAAGCCAAAGCATATGTTTTATGGTTCTTCTGTAACTTCCACAATTATAGCATATGTTCAGTAAATATTTAATGAAGTTGTATGAGCTGGAAATATTGGAGGAAAACTGAAAGTTCAAGAATGAAAATGTAAACGGTTTATCAAAATAATTGAAGCGACAGATAAAGGCATAAGACTGGATCTTCAAAAGGAGAGTGTGTCTAGGGAGGACAGAAAAGGATTGAGGCCATAACGTTGGAAGAACAGGCTGTAGAAAATGCAGCTGAGGTGGAAAGAGAAGGCTCAGTCTTCAAGGTGGGAGAGAAGAGGGGAAATAAAGAATCATTGATGCCAAGAGACTTTTGAAAGGGCTGCATATAGAGATTCAAAAAGATCTTTGACATTGATGAATGACAGACGACTATTCATTTTGGCCAAATTAAGTGAGGGCAAGTCACAGTTTTGAGAAGTTCGACCAGCGACAGATCAAGAATTGTCTATGGAAGGTACAGCCGGGTCTTAGACTGCACTGGTTGAACTGCATTAGCTCTAAGCTGGCCTTTCACCACCAAGACAAGTGTGCCTTTAATTTTCCAGTAGCAAGAGGAGAGAGTTTTTATGCTGCAAGCCCCTTGCTGGAATCCTAGATCTACTTACTTGGCTCTTTTCTTTTGTCTGACATGGCCCCACTATGGAGGAAATTATGCCCCTGTAGAGCTGACATGTTGCTTGATTTGCTCGCTAGTCCACAGTTAGATGTTTGAAAAGATTCTGAGGTTGATAAAGCCAAAGCAAAGGTATAGGGGCATGAGAAAACATGTCTGTTTTTGAGCCAAAACAGCATTACGTTTCTATAATAGTCCTAATTCACAGGTTGGTGCCATTCTGTAGTAAAATTCATTTTAAAATTTTATGGATGCATTCATGTAATCTTTCCTGATATTCATTTTTAAGCCAAATTTTAAAACATTACCAATTAAGTAAAATTGAAATGAATATTACTCAGAAATATTATCAGAGGGTATGAGTTTCCCTGATTATTTTTTTCAATTTTGTTTAATGTATTTACTCAGCAAAATTTAGATAAGTAAAAGCCGTTGTCCTTTTTAAAGTTTTGGATGTTTCATCCAGCAATCCCGTGACATTTGGAAATTAACACAATAACTTGATGTAGTTAGTAAAATGTAAAAACTTAGATGTGGTACCTCCATTGCCCACATTTATAAAATGGGGACAATTCCACTCCTGCCAAGATCCTGGTAATGTTTAACTAGTAAATTAAATAATGAACCTAAAAATTGGTTTGAGAAGTGTTAACAGCAGTTAGGTGTAAAATACCATGGATATCAAATTTTTCAAAAAATTACCTTTTTATCACTGTATCTCTTGAGAAAATGCACAAGGAAGGGAAAAGAATATGGATTTTAAAATTCAACACCACTATTCAGTGACCTGAAATATGATTTTCAAGTCATTTCCTATTTCAGATCTTTGTTTCCCCATATTTAAAAGTTTATGATATTTGCTTATGTAGATTTATATGAAGATTAATGAACAATGTAAGTAGCAGAACCAATACATGTCTTCATTCTTTTATTTCAGTTAATATAAAGTATACGAAAGATAAGTTACTCTACTTTAGGGCATTGCCATTTTAGAGACATAGAATGGTAGTTTCTGAAACAGTAATATTCACTGGAGACACAAAGCTAAGAATTTGTCTTACCTATCTTTTTTCCCTAGGGCCTAGAAAAGTGCTTGGTGCATAAGAGACAGGCAATAAATAGTCAGTGATCCAAAGAGCAATTGTTTAAAATGGTCAAAATACGTTTGTGAAAAAAATGACCTTGTATCATCAAGTAAATGCATAACATAAATACAGTATTATAAAATAGATCCTACACAAATTAATTGAAAATATAATTAATTGCGTGTTTTCTTTCACTTTGAATTTATAAGGCCTCTGGGGAAGACTTAAATTTGTCAAAGAAAATTAACACAATATACATTTTTTCTTGATGAGTTTTTAAATGATTCTCTTCACTATGACGGAAAGATGATGGTGTAAAGCAGGATTTCAAACTCTGTCTCCCTCCAAACCTAGTGAATAAACCACCACCACCTGGAGAAAACAAAACCTGTATCAAACAAACAAACTTAAGTACTAAGTGGGCAACTTGGGTAAAATCAAGGATAAACCCTTAAGAGTAAGAAATCCGGGCTTCCCTGGTGGTGCAGTGGTTGAGAATCTGCCTGCCAATGCAGGGGACACGGGTTCGAGCCCTGGTCTGGGAAGATCCCACATGCCGCGGAGCAACTGGGCCCGTGAGCCACAACTACTGAGCCTGTCGTCTGGAGCCTTTGCTCTGCAACAAGAGAGGCCGCAATAGTGAGAGGCCCGCGCACCACGATGAAGAGTGGCCCCCGCTCGCCGCAACTAGAGAAAGCCCTCGCACAGAAACGAAGACCCAACACAGCCAAAAATAAATAATAAATAAATAAATTAAAAAAAAAAAAAAAAAAAAAGAGTAAGAAATCCTGCATGTCACCTGATGACTACAGCATTAGCAGGAAGGCATGTCAGGTCTTGCCATATTCTAGGCATATCAGACATTCAGTGCAACACATCGACTTGGGTATTTTAAGCAGAGAGGGATTTAATACAAGGAATAGAATATTCTTGTAAGGACTAAAATAGTAGGAGTTGGGACTAAGAGTGGATCTATTTTGTTTAGAAATCACTACCATAGCTGCAATCTAAGGATCTGGAAGCCACTACCACTGGTACATCCACTCCCCAAACCAACCCAAAACCTCCTCATGGTGCCGGTGAACAGGAGACAGATCACTGAGGCTGGTCCCCACAGTTCACCTTAATGTTCACATCCCTGGGACCTTGCTTGCCAGCAGAAATAGCAGCAGAATGATAGATTTCACCTCAAAGATGAATTCCAGATGTAGCATGAATACACCCAATTTGCCTACTTAAACCCACTTACAAAGGAATCTGGGAAATGGGTGTTAGTTTTTCAGCTTCTACAATACCATAAGGCACATAAGAAGAGTCAGAGATGGATGTTGACTGCCGATTGACCATATTCAGAGCTCCAGGATATGGTGGTAACTGGAGAACAAGCCAAAGATCACTGGAGCGTGATATTCCCTTGGCAAGGGCAAGTGAAGAGGTCTCCACAGAGACAACTTAGATTCCCTAGCAAGCTCTGCCTTCAACCCAACCACGCTCTTTTTCTTTCTCACTTCCACAAAATCGGATATAAAAAAATAGTCCAATAGCATATGCTCAAGACACAAAGTTAACAAACAGAAGTTACATGAATTCCTAAAAATAAATCTTCAAGGAGGGTAAACAAATTGTCCAGGAGTATTCACTCACAATTTGCTACTGTAAATAGAAAATCTGAACAGATATGTTACCTTAACATAAGCAAGATGAAATGAATGGCATGGTAACCACGCCAATAAGAGTATAGTCTTTCCATCCTCACCTCCTCAAATGAAGAACCCATTCTGGAAGATAAAGATTTGTTTTTTGAAGGAATAGATGCAGATTCTCTAGAAATATTCTATATTATGGGATAATTATTAAGAGTATCTCAAAGACTGGATTATAAGGCAATCCAGAGAGACTGCAGACATAAGAACATAAATTGAGGGTCAAGTGATGCCATCGAAAACCAAATAAATCGGTTAAAAGGTAAAGGAAAAGAATACACCGTGTGCAAAGTGAAAATTCTGGCATGGATGCAAGGCTTGTAAGAGCAGTGATAAATGCTGCCAGGATACAAGGTGGAAGGAATTAGTGAGAAGATGAAAAATACTGAGAATACATGACGAAAATTTAATATAAGGAAAAGCTCCTTGGAATAGAGAGCTCAATATAATGAAGAGAATGTGTTCTAGAAGACAGTACAGCAATATTTTCTGAAATATAAATGTATTAAACTTGTAAGTAGAAGGAAAATAACATATACCAGCAAAAATTGGTAAGAAAATGATATAAATAATACAAAGAAATATTCATAAATCTCTGGGGGAATAAAGTTATATCCAGGAACATCATTGTCTACTAGCTCATTCAAGCATCAAGAAAAATAAGCAGATAATTCCAATTGTGAAAGAAATGATAAAATGTAGTGTCCATCCTAGAAAGAGATAAATCAAAATTCATAATTGAATGGAGAAAACTGTAGCTACAGGATTGGTAGTAAACACTTAATGCATTAAAATCTGCAACAGAGACTAAGTAATTGAGGATATTATGGTGAACAAGCACAATGTAAATTCCACGACATATGACAAGATGAAATTAACATACATAATTCAAATTAAATGGTAAAATGACAGAAGTCCATGGGCTCTGAAAGTATTGGAGGTGAGGCTTCAGGAAGGGAGAGCCCGGGTGGGCCATGGGAGCGTGCACACCAGTGAGAGCGTACACACTGTGCAGTCGCTGGCGTGAGACTGATAAGAGACAGCTGATCAGATAGCTAGCATTTCGTTTCTACATATAATACATTACACAATTTTACTTTCTCTTAAGTGATGTCATTTTCTGATAGAATTCTTATACTGTGTGGTATTAGTGCTCACATGAAGGAGGGGTCAGAAGGATGGCTTCTCGTCTCTCATAGCCAATATTTGTGGGAAGAGGGAGTAGAAACTGAGTAAACTAAGTCTGTATTCTATGAGACAAAATCCCTGAATGAAGATGGAAATGCTTTCATAGATACATTTACATAGATGATACACTTATGTTGTTTCCTTTTAACTTCTCCTTGCATCCCAGTTTCCTTTTGCTTTGGGTAATGGATTAAATACAGGAATTGATATTGACACATGTGATATTCTAAATATCAAAATAATAATGGAACCATGTTTGCTGTTTTGAGGGCAAAGGTAATTTGGTGACAGTCGTGCTTCACGGGGCTCCATGAGGCGTGGCCAGCAGAGAGGTAGGGAGTGGAACTAAGACCCTTTGCAGTAAAACAAGCAATGGAGGATGCAACTTGCTTACGTTAGGGGTGAATTTGGGTGTATGAAACAAATTAACTAAAGGATAAGCCAACTTCTAGTCATGACTTGGGTAAAAAGGAAACATAGAAAACTCAAATAGTAAATGGAACAAAAAAAGCTGATAACTTCCCCGGATGATACTAAAAATATAGAGATCAATTTAAAAGTAGCCAAACTCAGTTCTTTCCTGAAACTTACAAAAAAGCTCTGGTATTCAGGGAGGGACACTAATAAAAGCTCAAGGGTTGCAGAGGAATAAGCAATTTAGTAAAGCAGAAACTTGGAGTAGGAACCAAGACAGAAACAATGTCATATGTACTGTGATCCTGGGGCAGAAGAGAGAAGTCTGGGGAAAAGAGATGGTAAAAAAAAAAAGAGAGAAGATGAAAAACCCACTTTAAATATTTGTAACTGTAAATTATGTATCCACAAATGAAAGCAGCTTTTCAGCTGAAATAATGACAGAATAAATGGAATTCTAATGGACCCAAAGAATTTAAGAGCTGCCTAAGTGCCTAACATCGTACCCAGGAGTAGCTTTGGGAATAAAGATTATATTTAATCTGTAGTTTTAATCTATTTTAATTCAAGAAATCGAGCAACATAAAACTCATTTTTTACCTATTTAAAAAACGTACTTAAAAAGCATTAGTTGACAGATACCTACTTCAATAGCTAAAATATCCTTTTAAAATTATGCCAGAACTCTTTCTTGCCCCCTTAAATCTTCATTATCCTGTAGTGTAGCTCACTATCCTGCTTGCTTTGGGCAAAAATGACTCATATCTCAGGTGCTAAGGAAGCTGTTCATTCTACTGCATATATACATTCCATATTATTGCATCTACTGCATACATATGGAATTACTAATTAAGCCAACTCTGCATGCATGCATTTGGGAACTTAATTAGTAGAGTTCATTTTTAAAATGAATTATTTCTTCAAATCACCTTGTCCATAAAATATTTGTTCCTCTGGGCTGCAATTCTAAGAATTTTAATCATAATCTCTTTTTCAAAGTTAAGACTCTTTCTCAAGCCTCTTTTCATTAAGCAAACTATTTATTTGAACTGCTTGGCAAGCAAGAACAAATCCCATGCTCTACTTAGTAAAAAATAACAACAACAAAACACCTTTAAAGTCAGAGTTCATGCTTTTCAACCCTGTAAATCCACAGTGTGTGTCTGATGCGTGTGTGTGTTTCCAAACACAAAGGCCGGGATTTGGTCCACTTTTCAACTGAGAAACATCGGGCCAGAAAGAAGGTGGAGAAAGTGGGAACCAATGGAAGATGGTGAAATACTTTCAATTCCAAAGCTCCCTTCTCTCCAGTTTCTTTATCATCTACAATGTGTTTGAAAGTGTGTTACCACTGTAGCTCAAAGACAGAGATCCCTCCTGCCATCTTGGCCACTCACTGGATGTGTCCCCTTGGTTACATACCACATTAGGAGTTTGAATAATACAGTCTCTCAATTTCTAGAGCTTGATGAATCTGGGGTGCTCACTTCTCCTGCATTGTGAACATGGGCTTATCTACTGAAATGGCTTTACCTCCAATAAAGACAATTTATAAAGGTTAATAGGGTAATGTCTATGAAGGAACTGAATTGCTCACAGCACATTCTTCACTTCCTGGCTTTGTCTGATGTCTTACAGGTTAAGTATGGTGTAGACATTGCCCACCTATGTGTGGTTATCCTATCCCTCCTGCACACATGGAGACTAGCCCTTCCAGCCCTCTTACACATAGTTTGAGGTGGTAAGAAGCCTATTCTTTCCCTGCACTATAAAAAGCCTGCATTGTGACAATGGAACCATGGATTGGAAAAGCCTGGACCTCTGTATCACTCACTGAAGCACAGCTGCCTTGGACAATCACCAGGCTTACAATGGACAGGTTCTCTATGTAAAAATGCACATCCAGAGATTTATTTAGCTCTTCCCCAGGTCTATGGGGTTGTAAAGATGAAGGAATTAAACATCTGTCATTGGCCGATGTCTTAGTCCATTCAGGCTGTTAGAACACCATAGACTAGGTGGCTTATAAACAACAAACATTTATTTCTCACAGTTCTTGAGGCTGGGGAGTCCAATATCAAAGTGCCAGCAGGTTTAGTTTCTGGTGAGAACCCACCTCCTGGTTCATAGACTGCCACCTTTTTGCTGTGTCCTCACATGGTGGAGGGGCAAGGAAGCTTCCCCAGCCCTCTTTTATAAGGGCACGAATCCCATTTATGGGGGCTCCACCCTCATCACCTAATCATCTACCAAAGGCCCCACCTCCTAATACCATTACCTTGGAGGTTGGGATTTCAACATATGAATTTGGGGGACACACTTATCTATAATGCTCAAAAGGAAAATGTCATTGAGTGACATTAAACAAGTCATGAAGCTACATGAGAAGGATTAACCAAGGAGAAGAATGAAGGGGCCCCAAGCAGAAGTCCCCAAGGCAATAAAGAGACAAAGAAGTGGTGGGAGGTCTAGCTGAGCAACCAGGTTTATGAGCCACACTCTCTCCATCAGTTGCCCTGCATCTCATCTGGCAACTTGGACCATCACTTCCCACAAGTTCATGCATTCTTTTCTTTTATTAATTTGTTTCTTCTACTCAAAACACTTTTAAAATACTATAATTCTTAAGGCCACAGATTATTAAACATACCTTCCTCTGACCTACAATATAGATGAAAAGCGAAAATATTGTCAATAACAAAATTTCTTTGTGTAGAAACCACTGATTTAGAATAAACTATATATTTAATTAATTTATTTTAAATTTTGATTGTATTGGTTTTGGGGTCACCAAGACATTGTGAAGGCATATGTACAGAACTAGAAACTCAGGATTTAAATTTTAGCTTTTATTGTTTTTGAAAATTAATTAATATCATTAATATTATTTTTTGGCTGCTTTGGTGACACTAACCATTTCCTTGGTAATTTTGTTCTGGTTATCTGTTGTTGCCTAACGACCTAAAAACAAGAGGTTAAAAATTACCACCATTTTATTAAACCTCACAATGTTGTGTGTCAGGAATTCAATCAGGTCTTACCTGTTGATTCTTCCCTCTCAGGTGGCACCACCTTGAGTCACTGGGTGGCCAGACTCGTCTGGAGAGCTCAAGAGGTTTTCGTGCACATGCCTGCTTCCAGAAGCATCTGGAAGCATGGATTTGCTGGATCCCTTCATGTATTCTTAAGGCCTTGCCATGGGTCTCTCCAGCAGGGCAGTAAACATTTACAAGGTGGCTCAGGGCTCCAAAATTCCAAGGCAAAAGAGGCCAATCTTCTTAAAGCCCAGAACTGTCACAGTGTTACTTCTGCCATGCTCTAACGGTCAAAGCTGTCCCAGGCCAGCCCTGGGGTGAGGGTGGGGAGAGGCAGAGAAACAGACCCTACCTCTTAATGGGAAAGTGGATGGGAAGGCATGAAAGAATCTGCCTCAGACCAGAGGATCACACAAAGAACCACATGACAAACGTGGAAGCATAATTTCAAGTCACACTTGGAAAGCCTGAAGCTTGATTTAATTCTACAAAATAAACCAACGAAATAAACTAGTCCTGCTCTGCATTCCACTCAACAGCTTTAAGTGTCAGGAACAAATGCAACATTAAAATTTAATGCTTTGTTATTAGAAAAAAACAAATGAATTCCATCTTTGAATCCACTTGTCCTTCAATATTTATCTTACTATTCCTTTCTCAGAAATCATTTACAAGAGTTCTGTGTATGATCATCTATTTCCATAAAAGAAGAAAATACTATTATCCAACATGTCCAAAGCTATGATGCATTCTGATGCCAAAGAAAGGACTAACATACTAAAGCACAATAATGTCAATTATATCAATCTAAAGAAATGAGGGTGAAAATTTATAAGTATCTAACATCAGAGATTCATATTAATTCATGAATTAATAAGAAGCACTTTCATCACACCTTTGTCATGTTTCTCTCTAGTTGCTAACCCTTGTGGCATGTTTTGATGCCATGTTAAAAACAAGAGGGAAATTTTGAATTTAGAAACAAAAACAGGTTCTTTAACAAGATATGTTTTACATTTAACAAAATATACATATACACACACAAACACCACACACACACATATATAATAAATCTGTTCAGTATTATCATCTTTCTATGTTTTGTCATCAATATTACCATATTATTTTTGTCCAGGGAAAGTTAATCTCTCATTTCCATTATATAATATATGATGATGGATCATACAGGGGAAAAGCTATTCTTTAAAACATATTGTTTATATGACACAATAAAAGGAATTCTATGTAAAATACAGGCTATGATTTCTCAGAAACAAAATATAAAGGACATTTGAAACTCATACTATGCGTACTAAATATTATTGCATACTTTAAAAAATGTCTGGTTATTTTTGTTATTATTTCAGCCTTACTGAAGAATCTGGATCATGAATGATTGATTTAAGTATTAAAGAGAATATTTCAGAAATGTAAATTTAAGACCCGCAAATATATATATGTGATATATGTATATATAATTAATAAAAAGGGATTTTATTAAATAAAAACTTTCCACCGAAAAGTATTATAAATGTAAGCATTTATTTATGGAGTCATTAAGTGTTCTCCATTGCAAATCAATGTGTGATGTTTAGTTTGGAGCTATAATATTCATATATATATTTCAGTGAAGTACCACACAAATAACATTTTAAAAATGCATTTGTATTAATTAAATTTTGTAACTAATCAAGTGCTTGCATATATAGCCATTATTTTTGATGTGTTGTTCCTTCCTATGAAGTAGGAATAATTATTATCATTTGCTATTTTATAGAGCACAGAGAGGTTAAGTAACTTGACCAAGGTCACACAGCTAGGAACTGCTGGTGCTGAGATACAATATTAAAAACAGGGTGTAAAGCACTAAATACAGTGCTACAAAATAAGAAAAGGCACAAATCCCTTCTGTAACTCTTTATATAAGGCCTATGATCAAAGATTTGTTCATTTTCTTATTAAATCAGAATGATAAATGCTTCCAGAGCTACTCACTAACTTTATATATAGTAACATTTAATCTGAATCATGCAGGTAGCACAGGACACACTGTAAATTTCTTTACCTTATTAAATTCAAATATCTTTTCATTTTTACAAAGGAGAAACATTATGATATATATGTATAAAACTTACATTCTTTAGGATAATATAAAAATATATTTATTAATAATATAAGAGGTAATCCTTGAAGCTTTTCCAAATAGTACAATGTATGTTAAAAACCACTGATGTTCAGAATGATTTTCCTTGGAAATTGCCATAAGATTTTAGTTATTTTTTAGCAAGTACTTACTGAGTTCTGACAGTACCAGTGACAGTTCTGAGTACTACCAGTCAAGAGCTGGTTAAGATCCACCCTTCTAAATAAGAGCCAGTTTGTCCCAGCCTCAAAAACGAGCCATTTCCATGTTATTACTGAATGAAGGTAGGCCTTATGTGACAGGAGTATTCATTCAGCTTTTATTTTGTGATAATGTCTCTATTATAAAAGACTCAAAAGAAGTAGAGATATTTTATCATCTGTAGATAGAAGAGAGAGATTCTCCAAATGTGATTGAGGTAATTTCCCTTCTTTCTTTTCTTCTTTTTCTTTTGCCTCATTTAAGTGGGTTAAGAAGGAGAAAGCAGGAGCAACTAATATAGACTCTTGAAAAAAATGATAACTGTTATAGATAATGAGATTGGACAATAGCTTATTGTAGAAGTAAGTCTAAGAGGTTCTTTTGTTTGTTTTTAATAATGGAGGAGACTTTAAGATATTTGAGAATGATGGGAAAAGAAACTGGGAGTTTCTTCAGAGGAGAAATATGGGATAACTAATAGAGCAAAGAAGTAAGAAGAGGTGACAGCTGGAGCCTCAGAAGAGGATCTCTTATTGGATAAAAATAGAAACAGTTATTCCTCTGAGACAGGAGGGATATAGACAAGGTTGTAGTTGGAGGAGATTATCCTTTTAAGAGATGAAATGTCCTCTGCTAATGAGCCATTTCTCCCCATGGTTTTAAAATCTAAGGGAAAGGGGAATTCAGGGGAGAAAGCAGGGAACACTGAAGCTGATTTTCCCTGAGGGCATCTGTTTACCAAGAAAAACTTGTACTAACAGTTTTAATGGTAAGACAAACAGAAGTGAAGTGAAGAGTCTGTCTAAGTGGGGAGTCACAAAGAAGACTGTTGTAATGCTGTGCTGGCTCACCCAGGATCCACCCTCAGGACAGGGGGAGCCTAAAATCTCACCCTCCATCAAGGGGGTCTCAACTGCAACAAGCCCAAGAAATGTCTAAAGTCTGTACTTCTTGCAGAAGAGAAAGGCTCCCAGATGAAAAGTCTCAGACCCTGTAATGAACAGAGAAAAAGAAATTGGCAAATATGTGGGTAAATCTAAAGTACTGGCCATACCAATAATGGTAAAGGTCTGTGAGATTATAAGAGTAAACAAGACAGAAGTAAAATAAATGACAAACATAAAAGAATGTTGAGAAGAGATTAAAAGGTTTAAAGTGTTCTAAAATTCATGTGTTGGTTTTGGAGGATGGTGAAAGTATTAAAATTAAATTTTAATAATAAAGGTTACAATAATATATAAAAAACAGAGTCAAATTTACAGATACTAATTTTTAAAAAGTAGAATGATTGAAAACAGCTAATTCTAAAAGAAACATTAAAAGAGAGGAAAGGAAAATTGAACAGCTCTGATAAGTAGAAAGCACAAAAATGATGAATTAAACCAATGGTATCAATAATAGCAAATATCACCGATCCAGTCCTCTAGGTAAAGGACAAACATTATTAGTTAGGGCTTTTTTTTTAAAGATTCCACCATCTTCTCTCTTATTTAAAACATAATGAAACACAAACACTGAAAAAGAAAGGATATTAAAGGAAATAGTAGCACTAAAATAATAACCATAAAAATCTGGTGAACTTTTATTAATAGAAGACAAAACAGACTTTAAACAAAACACAAATAAATATTTTTAGAAATAAAATGAGGAACTTATTAAAGATAAAATCTAATGTATCTCAAAACAGAGCATCAAAATGTATAAATAAAAAACTGATATAAGATAAAATAAGCAAAACAACCAAACTAAAAGATTTTAGCATATTTCCATCAGCAGTTTTGAGAACAAACATTAGTAAAAGAAATTTGGAGAACACAATTAACAAACATTGCCTAAAGACAGTACGGAACAGAATTCTTCATCCAAGAACATTCTTTTTGAACATACGTTGCACAATTATAAAAACTGACCCTTTCCTGGACCATAAATCAACTCTCAAGAAATTTCAAATTGAAATAATATAGGACATATTCTATATTCTAAGAATACAATTTAATTAAGATGAAAATCAATTATGAAAACTAGAAAACTTCCCACATGATTGAAGATTAAGAAACATAGTTCTAAAAAACTTATTGATCCCAATAATAAAAATGACAATATTTTGAACTGAACAATAGATAAAATGCATATCTAAATTTATGGGTTGCAACCAAAATTATGGGCTTGGTAGTGCATATATGAAAAGAAAATATAATGAAAAATTAAAGAAACATGTATCTCAAGAAATTAGAAGAATAATAGAAAGAAAAGCAAAATAAACTTGGTGAAAGGAGAGGAAAGGGAATATCAAAGGTAAGGACAGAAATCAATAAACTAGAATTTGTACAATTAATAGGTAAAATCAACAAAGTAAAAAGATGGTGTTTTGAAAAGGCTGATAAAATTGAAATACCTCTAACAATATTATTCAAGGAAGACAAGTGCAGGCAAAATAGCCTGTATCATAAATTTATGAAGGAACACTCAACAAATATTGAAGACACTGAAGAGGTAATGAAAAGACATCATAAAAAGCTTTATGCCAACAGTTTACAATTTCAATGAAGTGAAAATGTTCTTTAAAAAAAAAAAAAGAAAACCACACAACTTAGCAAAATTGACCTAAGAAAAAATAGAAAACCTGATTAGTCCAAAAATCATTAAGAAGTTTGACTCATTATTCAAAAGCCTTCCCTCAGGGACTTCCCTGGTGGTCCAGTGGGTAAGACTCCGTGCTCCCAAAACAGGGGGCCCAGGTTTAATCCCTGGTCAGGGCACTAGATCCTTCATGCCTCAACTAAGACCTGGTGCAACCAAAATAAATAAGTAAATATTCAAAAACCTTCCCTCAGAAAAAACTCTAGGCCTAGACGACTTCATCCAAGAGTTTTTACAAACAATGAAAGCAGAAGTGAATAAAATCTAACACAGACTAGAGAAAAAATAAAGAGGAAATAGTTGGTTGCTCATTTTCTGAGGCTAACATAAGCCTAGAAACTAAAATGCAACAAGGGCATAAGGGAAAGGAAATTACAATTTCATGTCATTCATGACAATAGAGGCAAAAAAGCTTAAATGAAAGGAAAGCAGACTTAACAACAGAGTAAAAAAAAGGATAATATACCATGACCAAGCCAGGTTTACCCTAGGAACGTATAATTTTTTTCATATCAGAATATTAGTAGATATATGTATCATGGAATGTTTAAAGTAAAAATCAATAAATTATCTCAATAGATACAGAAGTTTCTGAGAAAATTCAAAATCCATCCATTGTGAAACCAAAAACCAGAACCTCATAGCAAACAAATAATTGAAAGTAACTACTTCCTATAAAGCATATCTACAAAAACCTTAAAACTAACATCATACCTACTGGTAAAACACCGGCAGTGTTCATTTTGGGGACGAAAAGCAAAATAAAGATGTGTAATGCCACCTTGTCAGTTCAATAGTTTATATAAGTCTTACCTAGTGCAATAGTTCCCGCCTACTCCAAGCAAAAAGGAAAAACAAAGAAAAAGGAAAAAGAGCAAAAATGTGTAACAAAATCCACAGAGGAATTATTGCTAATATTAGTAAATTAGAATTTGATCTTAGAATTATTTAAATATTAAATCTACAATTAGAAATTATTAATTTTAGTAAGTTTGCTGGAAAAGAAATTAATAAGCAAAAATCCGTTGTATTTCTGCATATCAGCAAATGCTAAAGGGGCAATAACTACAACTTATACAATAGCAGCAAAATTTTTAAAGTAATATGTGTAAGACTTCTATAGAAAAAAATTATAAAACATCATTAAGAGAAATTAAGACCTATATAAATTGATATATAAACCATATTCACATTGGAAGTCTCATAACTATTAAGTTCTTGATTTCTCCAAAAATATGTTATAGATTCAAAGAAATAACATTGAAAGTATTAGTAGTTTTTGCTTATTTTTGCTTTTGCCTTTTAATGGAACTTGATAAACTTATTCCACGATTTTTATGAAAGTGCAAAGGACCAAGAATAGTTAAGACATTCTTAGAGAATTAAAATAGCATGGGAGGACTGCCTTTTCACATATCTAGTCTTACTATACTTATAAAGCCAGGTACTTAAGAACGTGTAGACGTGCCTCAGACAATGAAAAATTGAAGAGAATTTGTATTTGAAATTTAGACATCTCTTTGGAACTACAGACTCACATCTCTGTGTTTTATCAGTATTTCCAGTTGGAAGCCCAATGAACAACTCAAACTCAATATAACTAGTATTAGATTTCTAATTATCCCCCAAAACCCAACCCAGACTCACTCGTACTCACCCTTTTCTTTTGTAAACATACCAATCTATTTGTATATTTTGTTGGCTCTACTTTTAAAATACGCAGCACTTGACCTTATTTGTCTGCCTCCATTGGAACCATCTGGTTCACACTATAATCATATGTAATGTGTACTTGTACAATATCCTCCTAATTAATCTCCCTGATTCACTTCTTACCCCAGCCAGTAGGATCCTACGAAACATAAACCTGATTGTTCAAGACGATGCAATAGCTTCCCAAAGACCGTATAATGGCCTAGAACCCCACATAATCTGTCCCTCATTAACTCAATGACCTCAGTTCCCACTAATATACCTCTAACTCACTTTGAGACAGCCACACTGGTCTCCTTGCTTTTTCTTTGATCTTGCCAGGCATACATCAGCCTCCTAGTCTTTGCACTGGCAAATTACTCTTTCCCTGGAGAACCACACTGTTAACTTTCTAATCTCCTTCAATTCTTAAACATTACCTTTTCAATGTGTTTGCTCAGATCATTCCAGTTTAAACTGATACCCCCTTCCATTCCAGAATTACTTTTTCACTTTTTCCATAATGCTTATCACTTTATTTTATTTAGACAATTTATTTACTGAACTCATTTTTTCTTATCTGATTCTCCCTATAAAACTATAAAATCAAGGAAGACAGAAAATTTTATTCTGTATTGTTTTTTGATGAATAACATGTACCTAGAACAGTATGCATAGAACACTCTATCTACATTGAAGTGAAGAGAGTCCCAAAGATAAAGAATAATATATAGAGAGGGATCTTCAAGATGGCTGAGGAAGAAGACGTGGAGATCACTTTCCTCCCCACAAATACAACAGAAATACATCTACATGTGGAACAACTCCTACAGATCACCTACTGAACGCTGGCAGAAGACCTCAGACTTCCCAAAAGGCAAGAAACTCACCAAGTACCTGGGTAGGGCAAAAGAAAAAAGAAAAAACAGAGACAAAAGAATAGAGACGGGACCTGCACCTCTGGAGGGAGCTGTGAAGGAGGAAAGGTTTCCACACACTAGGAAGCCCCTTCGCGGGCAGAGACTGCGGGTGGCGGAGGGGGTAAGCTTCGGAGCCACGGAGGAGAGCGCAGCCACAGGGGTGCGGAGGGCAAAGTGGAGAGATTCCCGCACGGAGGATCGGTGCCGAGCAGCACTCACCAGCCCGAGAGGCTTGTCTGCTCACCCGCCGGGGCGGGTCGGGCTGGGAGCTGAGGCTCGGGCTTCGGAGGTTGGATCCCAGGGAGAGGACTGGGGTTGGCGCCGTGAACACAGCCTGAAGGGGGCTAGTGCGCCACAGCTAGCCGGTAGGGAGCCTGGGAAAATGTCTGAAGCTGCCAAAGAGGCAAGAGACTTTTTCTTGCCTCTTTGTTTCCCAGTGCGCGAGGAGAGGGGATTAAGAGCACTGCTTAAAGGAGCTCCAGAGACAGGCGTGAGCCACGGCTATCAGCGCAGACCCCAGAGACGGGCATGAGACGCTAAGGCTGCTGCTGCAGCCACCAAGAAGCCTGTGTGCGAGCACAGGTCACTCTCCACACCGCCCCTCCCGGGAGCCTGCCCGCCACTGCCAGGGTCCCGTGATCCAGGGACAACTTCCCCAGGAGAATACATGGTGTGCCTCAGGCTGGTGCGACGTCATGCCAGCCTCTGCCACCGCAGGCTCGACCCACATCCGTACCCCTCCCTCCCCCTGGCCTGAGTGAGCCAGAGACCCCTAATCAGCTGCTCCTTTAACCCCGTCCTGTCTGGGCAGGAACAGACGCCCTCAGGCGACCTACATGCAGAGGCGGGGCCAAATCCAAAGCTGAACCCTGGGAGCTGTGCGAACAAAGAAGAGAAAGGAAATCTCTCCCAGCAGCCTCAGGAGCAGTGGATTAAATCTCCACAATCAACTTGATGTACCTGCATCTGTGGAATACCTGAATAGACAACGAATCATCCCAAAATTGAGGCAGTGGATGTTGGGAACAAATGTAGACTTGGGGTTTGCTTTATGCATCTAACCTGTTTCTGGTTTTATGTTTATCTTAACTTAGTATTTAGAGTTTATTATCATTGGTAGATTTGTTTATTGATTTGGTTGCTCTCTTCCCTTTTTATATATATATATATTTTTTCCTTTTTCTTTTTGTGAGTGTGTATGTGTATGCTTCTTTGTGTGCTTTTGTCTGTATAGCTTTGCTTTTACCATTTGTCTGAGGGTTCTGTCTGTTCATATTTTTTTTTTTTTTGGATAGTTTTTAGCGCTCCTTATCATTGGTGGATTTGTTTTCAGGTTTGGTTGCACTCTTCTTTCTTTCTTTCTTTTTTTTATTACTTTTTTATTTTTAATAATTAAAAAAAAATTTTATTTTAATTATTTTATTTTTTCTTTCTTTCTTTCTTTCTTTCTTTTTTTTCTCCCTTTACTTCTGAGCCGTGTGGCTGACAGGGTCTTGGTGCTCTGGGCAGGTGTCAGGCCTGAGCCTCTGAGGTGGGACAGCTGAGCTCAGGACATTGGTCCACCAGACACCTCCCGGCTCCACGTATATCAAACGGCAAAAACTCTCCCAGAGATCTCCATCTCAACGCTAAGACCCAGCTCCACTCAACGACCAGCAAGCTACAGTGCTGGACACCCTATGCCAAACAACTAGCAAGACAGGAACACAGCCGCATCCATTAGCAGAGAGGCTGCCTAAAATCATAATAAGGTCACAGACACCCCAAAACACACCACCAGACGTGGTCCTGCCAACCAGAAAGACAAAATCCAGCCTTATCCACCAGAACACAGGCACCAGTCCCCTCCACCAGGAAGCCTACACAATTCACTGAACCAACCTTAGCCACTGGGGGAAGAAACCAAAAACAACAGGAACTACGAACCTGCAGCCTGCGAAAAGGAGACCTCAAACACAGTAAGTTAAGCAAAATGAGAAGACAGAGAAATACACAGCAGATAAAGGAGCAAGGTAAAAACCCACCAGACCAAACAAATGAAGAGGAAATAGGCAGTCTACCTGAAAAAGAATTCAGAGTAATGATAGTAAAGATGATCCAAAATCTTGGAAAGAGAATGGAGAAAATATAAGAAATGTTTGACAAGGACCTAGAAGAACTAAAGAGCAAAGAAACAATGATGAACAACACAATAAATGAAATAAATTCTCTAGAAGGAATCAATAGCAGAATAACTGAGGCAGAAGAATGGATAAGTGACCTGGAAGATAAAATAGTGGAAATAACTACTGCAGAGCAGAATAAAGAAAAAAGAATAAAAAGAATTGAGAACAGTCTTAGAGACCTCTGGGACAACATTAAATGCACCAACATTCGAATTACAGGGGTCCCAGAAGAAGAAGAGAAAAAGACAGGGACTGAGAAAATATTTGAAGAGATTATACTTGAAAACTTCCCTATTAAGGCAAAGAAATAGTTAATCAAGTCCAGGAAGTGCAGAAGAGTCCCATACAGGATAAATCCAAGGAGAAACAGGCCAAGACACATATTAATCAAACTACCAAAAATTAAATATAAAGAAAAAATATTAAAAGCAGCAAAGGAAAAACAACAAATAACATACAAGGGAATCCCCATAAGGTTAACAGCTGATCTTTCAGCAGAAACTCTGCAAGCCAGAAGGGAGTGGCAAGACATATTTAAAGTGATGAAAGAGAAGAACCTACAACCAAGATTACTCTACCCAGCAAGGATCTCATTCAGATTTGAAAGAGAAATGAAAAGCTTTACAGACAAGCAAAAGCTAAGAGAATTCAGCACCACCAAACCAGCTTTACAACAAATGCTAAAGGAATTTCTCTATCAGGAAACACAAGAGAAGGAAAAGACCTAGAATAACAAACCCAAAACTTAAGAAAATGGTAATAGGAATGTACATATCAATAATTACCTTAAATGTAAATGGATTAAATGCTCCACCCAAAGGACACAGGCTCGCTGAATGGATACAAAAACAAGACCCATATATATGCTGTCTACAGGAGACCCACTTCAGACCTAGGGACAGATACAGACTGAAAGTGAGGGGATGGAAAAAGATATTCCATGCAAATGGAAATCAAAAGAAAGCTGGAGTAGCAATTCTTTTTTTTTTTTAACAACTTTATTGGAGTATAATTGCTTTACAATGGTGTGTTAGTTTCTGCTTTATAACAAAGTGAATCAGTTATACATATACATATGTTCCCATATCTCTTCCCCCTTGGGTCTCCCTCCCTCCCACCCTCCCTATCCCACCCATCTAGGTGGTCACAAACCACCAGGCTGATCTCCCTGTGCTATGCGGCTGCTTCCCACTAGCTATCTGTTTTATGTTTGGTAGTGTATGTATGTCCATGCCACTCTCTCACTTTGTCACAGCTTACCCGTCCCCCTCCCCATATTCTCAAGTCCATTCTCTAGTAGGTCTGTGTCTTTATTCCCGTCTTACCCCTAGGTTCTTCATGACCTTTTTTTTTTTTCCTTAGATTCCATATATATGTGTTAGCATACGGTATTTGTTTTTCTCTTTCTGACTTACTTCACTCTGTATGACAGACTCTAGGTCCATCCACCTCACTACAAGCAATTCTTATATCAGACAAAATAGACTTAAAGACTATTACAAGAGACAAAGAAGGACACTACATAATCATCAAGGGATCAATCAAAGAAGAAGATATAACAACTGTAAATATTTATGCACCCAACATAGAAGCACCTCAATACATAAGGCAAATGCTAACAGCCATAAAAGGGGAAATCGACAGTAACACGATCATAGTATGGGAATTGAACACCTCACTTTCACCAATGGACAGATCAACCAAAATGAAAATAAATAAGGAAACACAAGCATTAAATGATACATTAAACAAGATGGACTTAATTGATATTTACAGGACATTCCATCCAAAAACAACAGAATACACTTTCTTCTCAAGTGCTCATGGAACATTCTCTAGGATAGATCATATCCAGGATCACAAATCAGACCTTGGTAAATTTAAGAAAATTGAAATCGTATCGAGTATCTTTTCCAATCACAATGTTATGAGACTAGATATTAATTACAGGAAAAAAGCTGTAAAAAATACAAACACATGGAGGCTAAACAGTGCACTACTAAATAACCAAGAGATCACTGAAGAAATCAAAGAGGAAATCAAAAAATACATAGAAACAAATGACAATGAAAACATGATGACCCAAAACCTATGGGATGCAGCAAAAGCATTTCTAAGAGGGAAGTTTATAGCAATACAATCTTACCTCAAGAAACAAGAAACATCTCAAATAAACAACCTAACCTTACACCTAAAGCACTTAGAGAAAGAAGAACAAAAAAACCCCAAAGTTAGCAGAAGGAAAGAAATCATAAATATCAGATCAGAAATAAATGAAAAAGAAATGAAGGAAATGATAGCAAAGATCAATAAAACTAAAAGCTGGTACTTTGAGAAGATAAACAAAATTGATAAACCATTAGCCAGACTCATCAAGAAAAAAAGGGAGAAAATTCAAATCAATAGAATTAGGAATTAAAAAGGAGAAGTAACAACTGACACTGCACAAAGGATAATGAGAGATTACTACAAGCAACTATATGCCAATAAAATGGACAATCTGGAAGAAATGGACATATTCTTAGAAAAGCACAACCTTCTGAGACTGCACCAGGAAGAAATAGAAAGTATAAACAAACCAATCACAAGCATTGAAATTGAAACTGTGATTAAAAATCTTCCAACACACAACAGCCCAGGACCAGATGGCTTCACAGGTGAATTCTATCAAACATTTAGAGAAGAGCTAACACCTATCCTTCTCAAACTCTTCCAAAATATAGCAGAGGGAGGAACACTCCCAAACTCATTCTACGAGGCCACCATCACCCTGATACCAAAACCAGACAAAGATGTCACAAAAAAAGAAAACTACAGGCCAATATCACTGATGAACATATTTGCAAGAATCCTCAACAAAATACTAGCAAACAGAATCCAACAGCATATTAAAAGGATCATACACCATGATCAAGTGGGGTTTATCCCAGAAATGCAAGGATTCTTCAATATATGCAAATCAATCAATGTGATACACCATATCAACAAATTAAGGAATAAAAACCATACATATGATCATCTCAATAGATGCAGAAAAAGCTTTTGACAAAATTCAACACCCAGTTATGATAAAAACCCTCTAGAAATAGGCACAGAGGGAACTTACCTCAACATAATAAAGGCCATATATGTCAAACCCACAGCCAACATAGTTCTCAGTGGTGAAAAACTGAAACCATTTCCTCTAAGATCAGGAACAAGACAAGGTTGCCCACTCTTACCACTATTACTCAGCTTAGTTTTGGAAGCTTTAGCCACAGCAATCAGAGAAGAAAAAGAAATGAAAGGAATCCAAATCGGAAAAGAAGAAGTAAAGTTGTCACTGTTTGCAGACGACATGATACTATACAAAGAGAATCCTAAAGATGCTACCAGAAAACTACTAGAGCTAATGAATGAATTTGGTAAAGTAGCAGGATACAAAATTAATGCACAGAAATCTCTTGCATTACTATACACTAATGATGAAAAATCTGAAAGAGAAATTAAGGAAACACTCCCATTTACCATTGCAACAAAAAGAATAAAATACCTAGGAATAAACCTACCTAAGGAGACAAAAGGCCTATATGCCGAAAACTATAAGACACTGATGAAAGAAATTAAAGATGATACAAACAGATGGAGAGATATACCATGTTCTTGGATTGGAAGAATCAATATTGTGAAAATGACTATACTACCCAAAGCAATCTACAGATTCAATGCAATCCCTATCAAACTACCAATGGCAATTTTCACAGAACTAGAACAAAAAATTTCACAATTTGTATGGAAACACAAAAGACCCCGAATAGCCAAAGCAATCTTGAGAAAGAAAAACAGAGCTGGAGGAGTCAGGCTCCTGGACTTCAGACTAAACTACAAAGCTACAGTAATCAAGACAGTATGGTACTGGCACAATAACAGAAATATAGATCAATGGAACAGGATAGAAAGCCCAGAGATAAACCCACACACATATGGTCACCTTATCTTTGATAAAGGAGGCAAGAATATACAATGGAGAAAAGACAGCCTCTTCAAGATGTGGTTCTGGGAAAGCTGGACAGCGACATGTAAAAGAATGAAATTAGAACACTCCCTAACACCATATACAAAAACAAACTCAAAATGGATTAAAGACCTAAATGTAAGGCCAGACAATATAAAAGTCTTAGAGGACAACATAGGCAGAACACTCTATGACATAAATCACAGCAAGATCCTTTTGACCCACCTTCTAGAGGTGGGTCAAAAAACAAAAACAAAAATAAACACATGGGACCTAATGAAACTTAAAAGCTTTTGCACAGCAAAGGAAGCCATAAACAAGAAGAAAAGACAACCCTCAGAATGGGAGAAAATATTTGCAAACAAAGCAACTGACAAAGGATTAATCTCCAAAATTGACAAGCAGCTCATGCAGCTCAATATCAAAAAAAAACCAACCCAATCCAAAAATGGGCAGAAGACCTAAATAGACATTTCTCCAAAGAAGATATAGATTGCCAGCAAACACATGAAAGAATGCTCAACATCACTAATAATTAGAGAAATGCAAATCAAAAATACAATGAGGTATCACCTCATACCAGTCAGAATAGCCACCACCAAAAAATCTGCAAACAATAAGTGCTGGAGAGGGTGTGGAGAAAAGGGGACCCTCTTGCACTGTTGGTGGGAAAGTAAATTGATACAGCCACTATGGAGAACAGTATGGAGGTTCCTTAATAAACTAAAATTAGAACTACCATACGACACAGCAATCCCACTACTGGGCATATACCCTGAGAAAACCATAATTCAAAAAGAGTCATGTACCACAATGTTCATTGCAGCTCTATTTACAATAGCTAGGACATGGAAGCAACCTAAGTGTCCATTGACAGATGAATGGATAAAGAAGATGTGGCACATATATACAATGGAATGTTACTCAGCCATAAAAAGAAATGAAACTGAATTATTTGTAGTGAGGTGGATGGACCTAGAGACTGTCATACAGAGTGAAGTAAGTCAGAAAGAGAAAAACCAATACCATACGCTAACACATATATATGGAATCTGAAAAAAAAAAAAAAGTCTGATGAACCTAGGGGTAGGACAAGAATAAAGATGCAGACGTGGAGAATGGACTTTAGGACATGGGGTGGGGGGAGGGTAAGCTGGGATGAAGTGAGAGAGTGGCATGGACATATATACACTACCAAATGTAAAATCGATAGCTAGTGGGAAGCAGCCGCATAGCACAGGGAGATCAGCTCAGTGTTTTGTGATCACCTAGAGGGGTGGGATAAGGAGGGTGGGAGGGAGAGAGACGCAAGAGGGATGAGATATGGGGATATATGTGTATGTATAGCTGATTCACTTTGTTACACAGCAGAAACTAACACACTATTGTAAAGCAATTATACTCCAATAAAGATGTTAAAAAATTAAAAAAATAATATATAACATCAGAATTGCATCGTGGTGGGAAAAAAAATGGACATTTCAATAAATAGTGTTGTTAATTTCATGTCCATTTATGAAAAAAATACAATTTGATCCCAACCTCACGTCAGCCACAAACAGCAATTCCAGGACCCCTAAATGCCTAAAGATGAAAGGCAGAACAGTGAAACTTTTACAATATAATATAAAAGAGTGTCATTGTTTCTTGATACTACACAGAAAGCACTAGTTATGATGTAAAAGATTGATAAATTCCTAGCTTTAGAATATTCTACTCCTCAAATGTCACCCTTAAGAGAGTGAAAAGGCAAGCCACCAATTCAGAGATGATATTTATTTTATATAAAACTAACAATGGATTACTAACAATCCAGTATTTATAAATAACTTCTACAAACAGAAGTGACAACTCAAGAGAAAAGGGGCCAAATCCTGAACAGGCTGGACGTCCCCCACAGCCCCGGGAGGTACCGCATCACCACGCTCCTGGTGCGCTCCCAGAAACCCAAGCTCCCAGTCCCTCAAAGCCATAGGCAGCTCCCGTGGCCCCAGGCTCCAGGCAGACTCCTACAAACCTAAGTTTTCCGCTGGGCCCAGCGCCAGGCTGGCCTCTGCAGAGTTAGCCTCCAAACTGGCCCCTGCAAACCCAGGCTGCCAACTCACCCCCGCACCAGGTTGGACCCCATGAGCCGGCTCACACGCACCAAAGCCCCCTTCAGCCCCAGTGCCAGACAAGCCTCTAGGGGGCTGGGCTCCCAGTAGGGTCTCACAGACCCAGGCTCATGACCCACACTAGCACCAGGCTGGCACCTGCAGGCCCAGTCTCAAGGTGGGCTCTACCAAACCCAAGCTCCCACCCCACCTTAGTACCAGGCCAACCCCAAGAGACCCAGACGACTAGCCCACACCACTGGTCCCCAGCATCTGGTCGGCTCCTGTGGACCCAAGTTCCAGGCACTGGACTTGTCCCCATGGATCCAAGTACCAGGCTTGCCCACCTGCTGATGCAGGCACCAGACCTTCCCACCCACCAGCAGCAAGCCTGCCTGCAAACACCACCAGACAGCCCACCCAGAATCTCTGAATTGGCTGATTAGTAAAGGGATTTGCCTGCCAAAGCCAGTCTGTGAAGACTAGAACAGGTTCCTACTTCTTCAAATGCTCATGGACCACTGCAAGGCCACAAGAATCATGAATAATTGAGGAAACATGACACTACCAATGGAAACTAATACAGCTCCAATGAATGACCCTAAAGAAATGGAAATGTCTGTCTGACAAAGAATTCAGAATAATCCTCTAAAGAATTTCAGTAAAATATAAGAAAACACAGATAGACAACTAAATGAAATTAGGAAAATAATACATAAACAAAACAAGAAGTTCAACAAAGAAAGAGAAACCATTAAAAAAAATGAGAAATCCTAGAGTTGAATACAGGGACTAATCTGAAGAATTCATAGAGAATGTACAACTTAATAGTGGAAAAACCCAGATAATTTTTTTTTTTAATGGGCTAAGGATATGAATAGACATTTTTCCAAGCAAGACATACAAATGACCAACGGGTACATGAAAAGATGCTCAACATCACTAATCATGATATAATCACATATCATTACTAATTATCATAAGTATATATAGAATACATGGCACATATATGTAATAAATTATTAAGAATCAGCAAAATGCCAATTAAAGCCCTATAATACACAATTAGTTGCCAGTGAAAGTTGGCCAGGATGTAAAGTAACTCTTTATTACTGCTTGAGAATGTTTAAACAGGTATAAGCACCTTGGGAATCTGTTTATTATTATTCAGGAAATTTGAAGATACACTCTCTTGAGTTAGCACTGAACTCTTGGGAACAAACCCTGGAGAAACACTCTCATCTGTACACCATGCATAACGTAAAAGAACTTTCATAGCTGCATTTCCCATAAGCAGCTTAGTGAAGGGTAATGCATGTGGAGACATTATTACTGGAGATTCTTGAGGGTGACATTGGAAAATAAATGGCAATGGCTAGAGCTTCTGCCATTCGTGATCTACCAAAATTGTTTTTCTGGCAAAATATACCACATAAAAAATGTGACATTTACCATGACATGACATTTAGGTGTAAAGTCAGTGGCATTAAGTATATTCACTTTATAGTCCAACCATCATCACCACATACTTCCAGAAATTTCTGTGTTCCCGGCCTGAAAATCTATACCCATTAAACAATAACTCCCCATTCCACCTTGCCTCCTGCCTCCATACAGGAGGAATCTGAATATTCTAGGCACCTCATATAAGTGGAATCATACAATATTTGTCCCTTTGTATCTGGCTTATATCACTTAGTATAATACCTTCAAGGCTCATCCATGTTGTAGTATGTGTCAGAATTACCTTCCTTTTACTTATCCCATTGTATGTAAATACCACATTTTGTTTATCCATTCATCTGTCAATGGACATTTGGGTTATTTTGGCTATTGTGAATAATGCTGCCATGAAAATGGGTATATCTGTTTGAATCCCTGCTTTTAATTCTTTTGGGTACATACCCAGAAGTGGAATTCTGGACTTCATGGAAATTCTATGTTTCATATTTTGAGGAACCGCCATACTGTTTTCCATAGTGGCTGCACCATTTTAGATTCCCATCAGCAACGCACAAGGATTCCAATTTCTTCCCATCCTCACCAACACTTGTTATTTTCTGTGTGTATGTGTGTGTGTGTGTTTTAACAATAGCCATATTAATGGCTGTGAAGTGGTATTTCATTATTTTTGTTGCATTTCCCTAATACCAATTTATTTTTAAGCAGGAACATTTACAATCCCCAACCACTGTCCCCACCCTTCTACTACTACTCCTTTCCTTTTTTAAAGCAATTAACTGTCAGTAGCCAAATGACTCCAGAATCTTCTGAGCAGATTTCCTCCTTAGTCTATGGCACTTTACCTAAAAAGGCACTGCATGCCCAGTCAAAGAAAGAAGTTTCAATTATTCATCTAGTTTCACAGCACATGTGATAATTCTTCTTAGATCCCTCCTCTAAGGTGTGATATGCCATGTATTGAAGGGAGAAGAGTAAACCTTTTTTTTTTACTTCAAGTTGTTATGCTGCACACAGAGCAAGTGAAAGAAACTGGAAAACCTCTTAAGGATTCAAGGTTCTTTTGACCTTAGCTTGAAAATAAAAAAGAATTAGAAATATTTTCTTGCTGGTTCAGAGCCAAAGACTCTTGGCCAGAACAACTTTGTGAATTTACTTTCAGCTGAATGTGAGGCAAGCCTCCGGGGAAGGTCCCGAAGTGCTGAGGACAAGGCAAGTCCATCACCTCTCACCTGCTGTGCACCCATTCACTGGCGACCCGGAGGACGCTGTCACCTTGAACTGGATCCAGTTTAGACAAGGTGACTGGGTGTGAAGCTAGGGGAGAGTTTCCCCTCTCAGCCCCGCAGGCAGGGTGTGCGAGCTGTAACCTTTCTATCAGTTTATTTTAAAACCCTGATAGAAGTCAGCACATTTTTAAAACACTTAAGTCTATTGTTGCCTTCTTGGGGGGAAAAAAAGTGCTAAAGAATTTTAAGCTTTTCTAGCAGCACCCTAACTCATAGCCAGATTAAATTTCTTTCCTTCATAGATTCCCGGAGGCATCATTATAATGAAAAAGTAGGCACCAGAAAAACATTTAACCCAGTTGTGTCTGGAGAAAAAGTCACTTTTTGGATGACCCATGTAAAAATCTCCACACGTTTTATTCTCATCACAGCTCTGCAAGCCATTCTCATCTCCAGTGGATACTAGTGAACTACTGCCCTCTAAAGGTCATGACCTTGGGCACCAGTAAGTATTTGTCATTAAAAACAAGACTGAAATAATACTGATGGCTGCTTTTCAGGAGTCTGAGCTTGAAAGCTGCAGAAGTGCTCCTCTCACTCCCTTCATGCTCCCCTACATAGGTTTACTCATGAGTGTCACTCATTTAATTTTCTCTGTTGTCTCTCCCTAGGTTTTCATGACTTCTCCCTCTCTGGCGTTTCCGCGTTCATTCTGGACTAATCCCTTTCTTGCTTCTTCCGGTCCTCAGGAGGAGAGGAGATAAATGCTACCAGGGTTTTAAGGGTGCCCTGGGGTGGGGGGACGCTACTGTTTAATTCTAGTTCATTGACCACCTCCTTCAACAGATTTAAATCTCCAGAAGGATAAGGATTGCCATATTTGCAAATGTTTCCTTTGAGCCAAGACCAGCGTTTGGCATCTATTAGGCTGTTGCTAAATTATTAAGTAACTTACTTCTGTAAGAAATAAAATGTTGTTCAGTTCTCTGGTACTTTTGCCATATAGTTATTTACTTAGCTTTCTTTCTAGGACTTTTCTATTAAAAGCTCACATCACGATATTTTTTCTTCTATTGTCTTCAAGCGCTCTTTGTTTCAGCTGATTGCTTGCTTTGGCATTCCTTACCCTTTCTTATCTTCACATTTTCTGAGAGTCCTCCTGTGGCACAACATTTGGTAACCATTATGATTTGTAAATTTGTCTATATAGGCCATCTTCCATTTCCACATGATTAAATGGGCAAGTAGCTCAGCTGTAGACCTGCCCTTTAGTGATGCAGATACAGATACAGATAGAGATACAGATGAGAACAGAAAATAGATTAAAACCTCTTTCACATAGTATTGTCTGGGGAAGGACCCACATCAATGGAAACTGACTTTGACACATGAAATTAGGTTTTGCAGGATATGAATGTGATTCATAACATGGTCACATAGTTGCTTAGGAGTGAAACATTTTATCTTAGAATATCTTTTATTTTTCGATAAACTTCCTTTTAGATTTCTTATTTTGCTTTTCACACCTACCCTGTGTGGTAGCTAAAACAGGTTCGAACATCCTTATTTCACAGATAAAGGTACTGAACACAAAGATGTAAGTACATCTCCTCTATGGGCACCTGGTATATTGCTTCACGTGTAGTCAATGTTCACCATAGCCTCTAAGGATTTATTCATATATCAACAAACATTGATTTAGCCTCTATTGTCATATCAGATATCTTGCTAGGTGTTGGGAATACAGAAAGTAATACAAAAAATCTAAAAATAATATCACTTGCTCTTAAAGTGATCAGAGCCTGTGAGGAAATCGCTAACAATAATGACATCATAAGAATGCCTTTCAAATTACTATTAAGCTGGGACGAAGTGAGAGAGTGGCATGGACATATATACACTACCAAATGTAAAAGATAGCTAGTGGGAAGCAGCCGCATAGCACAGGGAGATCAGCTCGGGGCTTTGTGACCACCTAGAGGGGTGGGATAGGGAGGGTGGGAGGGAGACGCTAGAGGGAGGGGATATGGGGATATATGTATATGTATAGCTGATTCACTTTGTTATAAAGCGGAAACTAACACACCATTGTAAAGCAATTATACTCCAATAAAGATATTTAAAAAAAACACTACTATTAGTCATTACATTTGTGGTGGAATACAGTGTCTGTTGAGGGAAATCATAAAGATTTTGTTGTTAGGTTGCAACTGGTAGGGAAAACCCCAGTTAAAAGCTGAGAGAACAGTGGGAAAGGCCTCAGAAATACTCCCTAACCTCAACTTGGCTCACCGAATGCAGAGACATTGTTTCCTGAAAAGGTCAACCATAAGGGAAAGCTGACCAGGAGTGAAGGGACATTATCCACGTGGATAAAGAGATGTGCATTTGAAGGAAAAAAACTTCTCAGTTTTTACCATGTTCCATGTTGCTTCATTTTGGTGGGGTCATTCATTTTCTTCATTTATTTATTCTCCAAATATTACCAAGTGTTTCACTGGCCTAACATGACCTAGTTTTGTTCTCATTTCTTTGGCTGAATATCTTACAAAGTGATGTGACCTTTTACAACAACTTTTGTCACCTGTTTGAGAAAATCAAGTGTGAGCTCCATCTCTTGATAAAATACCATGTTGCAACTCTTTGATGCTTATTAGGGTGATTACACCTCACTGAAGAAGAAATACCATTTATTTTTTAAAAGAACAGAGTTGATGTTTGGGAGAGGTCAATTCTTTTCTCTGGAAAACTGCTAAAAATCCAAATTCACATCTCACTTCACCTAGAGTCAGAATGTCTCCTCCATAAAAACCCAGACTGTAAAGAATCCAAGTGAAAGTGGGCTTAGAACCAGGAAAAATGTTACAAATCTGCCAGAGAAGCCACTGTGAGCACGATTCATATGAGTCATTAAACCAAATAATAATAATAGAACTTTCTCTTGGTACAACTCTTTATTTTTCAGTGCCTTTTTATATGTTTCTAACTTGTTTTCAGATCTATTGTTCAAGGGAGGTAAAACAGATACGGGGATATTATATTGCCAGGCAAGGAAACTGAGATGATTTGCATAAAATCCAATATTCAGCTAATAGCAGGACCCCAGGACTATTTTCCTTTCAGGCAATATCTGTGTGGGTTTTTTTTTTTTTTTTTTTTCCTTTTCTACTTAGACCAGTTGGAGCCAGGAAGCTGACATCTTATACCAAACTGCTATCCCTTTTGGTAACTCTACAAAGTGGTTTTGCCTTTCTTTTTTTTCCAAACTCTAACAAAAATGTCTACCCTTTTCTACTTCAAGCGGTATAATTACCAGCTAGTAATTCAAAATATATTTTAAAATCCAGATAAATATACTGATTTTTATATTTAATTCTTAAACTTGCCAATTATACAATTAATGCCTCAGTAGGAAGAACTGCCACGTCTGAATTCCTGAAGTCATATGATACATTTAGACACTACAGTGACCGTGCACTTTTGGAATGTATGAATGGTCCATAAATTTAATTTTGAAAGAACTCAACACAGGAAAATATGTTGCTTGTAAAGGCATTTCCCCACTGTTAAAATATATAAAATAGCTTTTCTATCATTCAGGTTAGTATTTGACATCAAAGTTTTAATCTTTATTGTGACAGTGAATGAATAAATACAATTCTATTTCCAATGACAGAGGAAACTCAGGATGGCACATCTTCGTTGGCTGATTGAGGCTGGTTTAAAAAAATTAAGCATGTACCAAAATGATGAAATTTCTTTCGTCAAAAAGCCATTTCTTTTAAAGCTAGTATCCAGCCTTTCCCTTCACTCTCTCATTGCCAACCTCTAGCCCCCTCCCCCAGCTGATTTTCCTTGATAATAGAAAAGGAGTAGGATCATTAAAGGACTTTTCTGAAAATATAATTGGCATTACTTCTTTGCTCTTAGGTTGACTTCCGACTCTCCAGAGCTGAAAAATTATTCCCCTCTCATTCTTTATGCCTCAGCAAAACTCTGTTTTCTGACCTGCTGGTTCTGGCACTGTCCAAACACATCAAGGCCTGGTGGTCTGGCACTCTTGCCTGGACTGGAAATTCTTACACAGTGTGTTTTTCCACGTCCTTTTTCCTCCTGTAGGCAGTTCTTACCATGCCTTGTTAAAAGAACTAGTCAAAGGGAGGGGTGTGTGTGTGTGTGTGTGAGTGTGTGTTTTTTCTCTATCCTTAATGCCATGGATGAAAAGAAAAAGATTTGAGCACTGCTGGTATCCAGATGGTTGCTGTAAAAAAGAAAGGCAGTGGCTGAGAATCAACAGAAAACTTCCATCCTCTCCAGGTGTCATCACTACAAATGTCTTCTTTGCTGTTGGGTACCCATGGCAGCCATACCTCTAGGGAGATTGAGAGTTTATCCCTGTGATTTTTGAGCAGTCAGTTTTAGATCATGGAAATAATAGGTCATTGCAAGCCAATCACTTTGAATTTTAATATTTATTGCTCTCAGTTTATGTGTCCCTAAACTATATAGTTGCTCCTTGCCTCCAAATGACTGCCGAGAGGGAACTTCCACTGGCCACACCATCCGTCTTCCCTTCATATTCTCACTGCTTGAGTGGTTTGTACTTAAAACTCTGTATTTGTTGTTGTCGTTAAAAATCATCACTCCCTGCTTTTTTTGCTTCTTTCCTATCCTGTTCTTTCAGGGATCAGAAACTTGCATGATTCAGGGTAGAGTGAGTCCCTGTATTCTACCTGTCTTCACTATGAAGCTGTTGAATATTGCCTCCAATACTGCCCGATTTTCACACTGTTGAAGTGTGACAGCTTCGTTGGCTAACTTGTGTGGTTTGCTTTGAAATGTAAACTTCATAATTTTATGTCTGTACACTGTGATATATTAAAATATTTCCTTACAGAAGGATTTAACTTGGTACAAAAAATACTCTCCGGGGAAGAAAGGGAAAGTAGTACCCTCATTTTAAAGAGAAGGGGACTAAGGCTTAGATAATTTAAGACATGATTTTTGATTTAGACGTCACATTCTAAATCCAGCTACTTTCTACACTGTCACATGATTTTTACTAAATATTAGTGTAACAATGACAAACCTACTGTGGTTTAACTTGTCTTTCCCCCAAAACAAGGATGGTAGGATGCACGTGAGCCGTGGGACGAGACATCAGAAACTGAGACATTTACTCTCTAACATTTCTTAGTTGCTATCAGGAAAGCATGAAAATTGCAAAAGGGTTCTCTTCAGGGAGAGAACATAATAAAATGTTACAGAGACGACACTTTGTCCCATGGTGGGTGTGGTGGAGAAGACAGCTAATATTTATTTTCAGCCAGTGTAACGCAAGTCTCTTGTACATCGTTTCATTTCCTTCCTGCCATAAATTTGTGAGTAGATTATTAGCTCCATTTTTAACAGATGTACGTGCTGATGTTCCAGCAGGTACTTCGCATGCCTAAGGTCACACAAATAAGAATTGCCAGACCCTGGATTTGAACCCGACTCTTCTGACTCCAAGGTCAAGTCTGTAGAGCAGACGACATAGGGTGAGCAGTCTAGAGCAGCCAGACAAAACATGCAAGTGACAGTGAGGTCTGCCACCTGCTTAAGGCCAAAAAAAGTCCCCAGTGCCATGTTCCTCTCCTTGGTCTGACACCTCTGATTGCCATCAGTGTGCCCATGACACATATCTGTGAGAGGGGAAAACTGGGACCAATAAAGGGTTTCTTTTGACATTTCTATCCTTTAAGTATATGTGCTTTATTTCTTTATGGTTAGGGACTATCTTAGACTATCTTGGACTCCTCTCAATATTTGACCATAGAAGCAACAATTTAGCCATAGCTTTGGTTCTCTGCCTACTTATCTCTCAATCCCAGCTCTTGGTTACTTTTTACTGTATGCTGGGAGAAAAGTAAAAATTAAATATTTAATGAATATTAGGATCAGTATGTTTTGAAAGCAATCATATTTATAGTAGAATCTGAAGCATTGAAATGAAGTTAGAGAGAAAAAGGAGGTATTTTGATAGCATGAACTAAAAATCGAGAAAAACTTAAGGAGATATTCAGTGTATGTTGGTAGAAAGACCACAGAGATAACATGGGAGACCTTGGCTTCTCTAATTTCCATGAAACCAATGAAGTTTTCACTAAACTATCTAATGGAAACAAGAAAATCTTTCAATTCTACTAAAATCCATCTTTTTTACGAATGTTGTTGTAGCAACTTTAGAGACAAATATTTTTCAACAGTTTCTCCTGTGAAATTCTAATAGCTTCTCAGATAAATCATAAGCTCTGTACCCACCCAGAAATAATAACAGAAAAGGACCAAAAGTTCACACTACTAAATGAAAAAGAAATGGGATCCCTTTTTCCATGAAAAATCTGTAGCTAACTTATGTCTCTGGAAAACATTTATCTGAAGTAAACAATCTCTACTATTTCCTTAAACATATTTTATAATCTTAATTGTAATGTCAAGCATTTCAATCTCAAAAATGCCATTAATTAATTTCCTAAATATCTACTATATGTAATATGCTAACAGAATTATTTTACTAAGTTGTACATCTTTTTAAGAAAATGCCCAGGATTATTTCTGTGGAGTCTTCTGCTTCACAAGACTCTGCTGCCCTGACTATCAATTATCCTCTTCAAATAATCTGTCACAACAAGCTTTTGAAAAACACATTGTGCTCAGTATATCCAGACTTGCAAAAATGTAGGCGCTAAGGTTTCAATTTTAAGTTGAATTTCTTAGTATTGATATCAGTGTGCTCTAAAGTATTCCATACATTTATGATGAAGGATGCTTCAAAATTTTAGATAAAATTAGTAGTCAATATTTATTGCTCATTGTCAGTGTTCCCAGAACCATACTAAATGCTTCATGTGTATGTTTTTATTTAATCCTCACTACAACCGTATACAGTAGGAATAGTCATTATTCCTCTTATACCTTCAAGGAAACTAAGAGTCCATGAGTTTAACAAAGTTACCTAAGGTACAGGGTAGAACTAGGATTTAGACCAATGCTATTCCGACTGCAGTGGTCTGCATAAAGACTCAAAGATCTATTTCAGGTCTGATCCCAAGACACATTTCAACCCATCAGGTTGTGTTTTGGGGTATCCACAGCCATTCCACCCTACTTCTCCTCCAGTACACTTGAGTTCTATCACATTTTTCCTCTGTTGGGGAACCTAAAGCCTTCCGGGTGGAAATTCTGTCCACTCCTTTGAATTCCACAGTGGCTGCGTCTGCTGAAGTTCATTCTGACTGCAACAGCATTGAGATAAAATTGTCTTTTGACAAGTCTTTTGTTAACTTAAACACCTTGGTGAACTAGGAGACAGCTTATAATAGAAAACTATTATTTTTTAATAGCATCCTTAAAAAGTCTTCTTTAAAGGTGAGAGATTTAGCTGATTTCAAAAAATAATTTGCAGATTTCAAGAAGGATTAAAAGCCATGCACAAGAGTGCCTCTCACACTTGCAACTGAACTAGCAGTGTTATTCAGAAGTGGTTTCTACTTAGGAAAAAACAAAAATTACCTAGATTCAGTCAATGTGTCTAGAACTTTGTTAAACTTAAAATGATGATTCTCTTGTAATCATGCGTTCATTTTCTTATAAGGATAATGCAGAAAAATCACACTTTTTCTTAGAAACATGATAAGGATTTGAATGCAGTAAACAATATTTTCAGTTTTCTTATCATTTTCTGGTCAATGTATTGGTGCAATATATGAAGAAAACTATTGAGACTCAAGAACATTATATTTTGAAATGAAGTGATTCACGTTGAGCTTACTGAATGAAAAATACATATCGACAAGTGGTTTGAGGTTATTAAAAAAACAAAGGAAGAACCAAAAACAGTAAATATTAGTAATCACTGAAGTAGAGACATATATTAATGCATAGATTCCATATGGGCAAACTAAGCCCATCCTCTTCTTCCCCTACAAATCTTCTCCTCCACCAACTTCACTCTCTTCACTCTCTTCCTTATGCCCCTCCATTACCTGTGATTCAATCTCTGCCACATGTCTAAAATTCACCCCTGTTCGTGCTATCCCTTCAATCTAGACATGACCCCTTAATTTCTCTATTAGAATAACCTTTTAAAGGCCAGTCTTAGAGGAAAGAGGCACAGTAACGGATAAATGTGTGTGGTTAGACAGCAAGAGTTGAGAAAATTCTTGAGTGATGGGATATGATTATCCAGTGAAAACTGTTAAGAGTGAGGGAGGGTAGTAACTCCCAAATCATCCTGCCTGAAATACCCTTTGGAGTCTCTGTCTTTTAAACCCAGCTGAGGACACCTCTTCTGTGATTCCCTGGGCCAAAGGATTCTGTGATTCCTTGAGTCCAAAGTGATGCTTTTCTGTTCCGTGATTCCTTACAATTTGTTTTTCTTCCATTGTAGCACTCATTACATTTGTTCTTTATGCTTGTCTTATTCTACTAGTGAAATAATAAGCTCCAGGAAAGGATCTGATCTTTTTGATATTTTCCCCTTCGGTGTATAATACAGTAAGTCCCCTACATACAAACCTTCAAGTTGCAAACTTTCAAAGATGCGAACGTACGTTCGTTCCATCAACGTCAGGCGTGAGTAAAACTGCAGCTTGCCCTCCGTCTCCTGTTGCTGACGATCCTTCAGCTCTACCATCTCCCACCTCCTCTCCCTCATCCAGTCAGTAATTCTTCTTGCCTGTTCACTCAATGCCAGCCCCTGGATGCCAGCTGTTGTGCTGTACTACTGTCCTTTACAAGGTACTGTACTGTAAGATTATAAATATCTTTATTTTTTGTGTTTGTTTTTTATATACTATTTGTGTCAAAAGTGTTATAAACCTATTACAGAACAGTACTATATAGCTGATTGTGTTAGTTGGGTACCGAGGCTAACTTTGTTGGACTCGAACAGATTGGACTTAAGAATGAGCTCTCGGAACGGAACTTGCTCATATGTAGGGGACTTACTGTATTATTTTTTAAATACATTAAGCACTCTATGTATTTTAATGAAATTACATTGGAGCAACCTCCCCATACCTCTATTATCTGTGAAATGTGATGGATTATATGTCTCATGTCCATCCTATCCATAGAATTCTAGAATTCCATGACTATGAATATTCACAGTTACTAACATATCAGCGTATTTCTGACAAGAACATTACCACTTCTTAAAGAATGAGCAGCTTCACTCTACTGTGCTGGTGTCATACCTAATCCATTCCCGTTTTCTCCATTCTCTCAGCCCCTCTGCCTTCCAGCAACATTATCCTTTCAGCTTTATATAGACTTTTAGTCTCAGGCTACACTTTTCTCTCTCCTCCTAAGGTATCAGTTGGGGATGATCTCCAGTGAGGAGCTTTATTTGCACAGCACAGTCCCAGGGTTCCCCTTCCCTGGTTCTGTTCCATTACAGAACTTTCCCTGGTTCTACCTTCTTCTTCTTTTCCTTGTAACCCCTAAATGCATCAACCAGACAGAAACTGTAATGGAGCAGGACCCTAGGGGGCCTTCCTGGGACAGAGCCCTCCCCCACGCCCTCTGCTGGAGCTCCTCTCTGAAGTACCCAGATAATAGTATCTGATGGACACTTCCCGAGTTGTTTCACAGATGCTAAAACCACCACCAAATGGAAGAAATTAACTACTTGATGATCACAAGCCCCCAGACCTACTGGCGCCTAAGGATTGATAATGTTCACCGCTCTGTTCCTTCACCATCAACCAATCAGAGAACTGTGCACGAGCTGACCACACACCCTGCAACGCACCACTCCCGCACCTGACCTTTTAAAATGATTTGCTGAAACCCTTCATGGAGTTTGGGGTTTTTGAGTGTGAGCCACTCATCCTCCTTGCTTGGACCCGCAATAAACCTTTCTCTGCTCCAAACTCCAACATTGCAGTTTCTTTGGCCTCCCTGTGCGTTGGAACGTGAACTTGCGTTCGGTAACAAAACTTCTGCGTGAAAAGAAACCTCAGTCTATGTTCACCCTGTTTTCACCTGACATTCACCATTATGAAAATGGGATGATTTTTTAAATTAATATAAAGAACCAGGGAGTACAGTGTTTCCAACTTGACAGGGACCTTTAAAACTTAGAGAATTGAACACCTGCTGGTCATTGTGTACACGTTTTCTGAGGGCAAGGCACTGCACTAGGCTCCGTGGGGATGTCACGGTTAATTTTAGTGTCTACTTGACTGACTACGGAGCACCCAGATTAAACATTATTTCTGGGCATGTCTGCGAAGGTGTTTCTGAATGAGACTGGCATCTGAATTGGTGGACTTAGGAGACTGTGCTCCCCGATGTGGGTGGGCATCAACATCCAGTCCATTGAGGGTCTGACTAGAACAAAAGATCAGGGAAAGAGGAATTTGCTCCCCCCTTTTCTGTCCCATTATTTGAGTTGAAACACCTCATCTCATCTTCTATGGCCCTTCGACTGGGGTTTACACCATCGTACCCCCTGGTTTGTAGGTCTTCAGACTCAGACACCACTGGCTTTCATGGGATTTCTCAGCCTCCATAATCACAAGAGCCAATCCTTCATAATAAATAAATAAATACATAAATGATAAGTAAAAAAAATCCTATTGGTTCTGTTTCTCTGTAGAACACTGACCAAAACAAGTTTTGGTAATGACAATGGTTCTAGAGGAACAGAGTTTTAAGGATGAGTTTCTCTTTTTAAAAAATATTTCATTAATTGATTAATTAATTAATTTATTTATTTTGGCTGCTTTGGGTCTTAGTTGTGGTAGGCCTTCACTGGGGTCTTCACTGAGGCGTGCAGGATCTTTCGTTGTGGCGTGGGCTTCTCTCTAGTTGTGATGTGCGGGTTTTCTCTCTCTAGTTGTAGCACGAGGGCTCCAGAGCACGTGTGGGCTCTGTAGTTTGTGGCACGCGGGCTTAGTTGTCCCGCAGCATGTGGGATCTTAGTTCCCCGACCAGGGATCGAACCCACGTCCCCTGCATTGGAAGGCTGATTCTTTACCACTGTACCACCAGGGAAGTCCTAAGGATGAGTTTCTGAATTGGCTCTGGGGTTTCTAGGTTTGCTCTCTAGTATAATTCGATTTAAAGATGCTAATGACTCAATTTCCAGTAGTAAAGAGAGCACCAATAGTGCATGGGGTGAACTGTTACAGAGATACGTAAAATACCTGCACGGGATACTCATCAACCACTTGTAAGGAGCAAGGAGCTGGGTGACTCTATACATGATACTTTTGAACATTCTTGGAAAACTCATGAATATAATGACGTTGGTTGTTTGCTCTAATGTTGCCAGACAAAGTGGTGAAAGAAAACAATGAGCTCAGAGGTTCAAATTCCCAGCTCAAGTGCCTTCTTTACCAGTGGAAGAAGTCTCCTCAACCCCGGCAGGAGTGCCTCCCCACCTCCCAGGCTACTGACCTCTCCACTCAGTGGCATTGGCCTTTTCACCTCAGTCTGAGGGCACCAACCCTGCTCTCCCCACCACCCGAGACAGCTGCCACAAAAGACAATGCTCACTTTCCTCAGGACCCCTCTTTCCTTTCACACCTATAACTAGAGTCCAGTCCCTGCAGGCTCCTAAGGTGAGGTACAAGGTGAAACCCATGAGGGTCAGTGTTATGCTCCAACAAAAACGGCTTCAGTTGTCTAATTTATACAGGCAGAAAACCAGGGAACTTGTTTGGGAATGGATACTAAGGATGTGAGATTATAGTAGAAGGAACATAACATCAGGCTGAACTTGCTGACATGAGCTCACGGAGCAGAGATTCAGCATTGAATGTTGCACTTTGCAGAAGGGAGAGCAGTATAGGAATGGCTCTGACAGTTTGGTTGGTTGGCTGGTTGGCTGAAACCTGGACCACAAGGAGTCAGTACCTTTCAGGGCTGGGCCAGGTTCTCCGGAAGATGGTATATGCTCTGAATCAGCTCCACTATATGGCACTATTTCTCTGATGGCCAGGATTCACTGAATCCAGGAATCAAGGGGTGGAAATGGGATGAGCCACTCACTATTACCTCTATTGACTCACTAGTAAAACTTTGCTTCTTGTTCCCATGACTTTATGCTCTGCTGGCCTGACAGGTCTTGGTTCCAGAGGAGGAATGCTTCCACCAGAGACACAGTGATTCCACTGAACTGTAGTTAAGACTGCACCCAGCATTTTGGGCTCCTCATGCCTCTGAATCAACAGGCAAAGAAGGCCAGTTACTCTAGTTACTCTGTTGGCTGGGATGAGTGGTCCTCACTACTAGGGGGAAATTGGACTACCTCGATGTAAAATTCGGTGTTGTTAATTTTACATCATAGCATTTAAGTTACAAGACATCAAGAAGAATAAACATCACTTGAGAACTAGGGCAGGGGTTAAGTTTGTTTTTGGTTCTATGTAGGATAGTTATGTCATGTTAGGCAGAATTATGACCTTGCCGTTGTCTTTATTTGGAGATTAAATATGGTTGAAGGAGATATGTACGGATGACAAATTGTGATGGTTAATTTTGTGTCAACTTGACTGGCCCCAGGGCGCCCAGATTAAACACTACTTCCAGGCATGTCTATGGGGTGCTCTGGATGAGATTAGTACTTGAATCAGTGGACCCAGTAGCATGCTCTCCCCACTGTGGGTGGGCATCACCCAACCCACTGAGGTTCCGAATAGAACAAAAGTCAGAGGAAGAAGGAATTCACCCCCTTTTTTTCTGCCTCACTGCTTGAGCTGAGATATCTCATCTCATCCTCTCCTGCCCTCATAATGAGAATTAAACCATTGTATACCCTGGGTCTTAGGCCTTTAGTCTTGCACTTGGCCTGAATTACACTACAGTCTTGCTGATGGGAGATGGTGGGACTTCTCGGCCTCCATAATCACATGAGCCCATTCCTCATAATCTCTCTCTCTCTCCATATATCTATATCTATCATTTATCTCCTATTGGTTCTGTTTTTCTGGAGAACCGTGACTAACAGTGGGGATAAATACTGACACCTGTATTCTATCCTCAAGCAATTTGTAATGTAACTGAAGGAAATTTAATTGACATTCATGGAGGTAACATTTAAAAAATAGGAAACTAGGGGCTTCCCTGGTGGCGCAGTGGTTGAGAGTCTGCCTGCCAATGCAGGGGACACGGGTTCGAGCCCTGGTCTGGGAAGATCCCACATGCCACGGGGCAACTGGGCCCATGAGCCACAATTACTGAGCCTGCGCGTCTGGAGCCTGTGCTCCGCAACAAGAGAGGCCGCGATGGTGAGAGGCCCGCGCACCGCGATGAAGAGTGGTCCCCACTCGCCGCAACTAGAGAAAGCCCTCGCACAGAAACGAAGACTCAACACAGTCATAAATAAATAAATAAATAAATAAAAGAACGTGGAAAAAAAAAATAGGAAACTAGTATGCATCTGATGAAGTATTAAAAGGGCTAAGAAGAAATAGAGATACTAGAGGTGTTAAAGTGCTCATGCGTGAAATATATCCGTTTAATTGGGTCACCTTTATATTTTAGTGTGGTGAAGAAAGGCTTACATTTTGGACGACTGCTCATCTTCTCAGAGCAGTGAAATATACTGGCTTTGAACGCAAACGTTTTACTCTTTTCGAATGGTTTTCCAAAACTCTTTACTATAGATTCAGCAGTAATTTAGATCACTTATAAATTAAATCTTATTTTCCTTAAATGTACAAAAGACTCATTTCCATCTACTACCCAGAATTTTCTCGGAAGCAATTAAGGTTGTTGGCTTCCACGAATGCTGTAAGACAACAGGGCAGCGGCAGGCTGGAGCTGGCTCGTGCTGGCTCAAGAGAGCAGATTGTTGAATACGCAGGAATTTTGCCATCTGTTTGTTAAGCTGTGAATTTGAAATTGGCTGTAATGGGAGAGTTTACACTACGGAAATTGGCAAACATCACAGATGATTATTTTATTTTTTTCTCCCATCGAGCCAGTTTTCTAGCACAGCATTGGATGGGGATGTCCCAGAGGAGAAGCTAGATTTGCACCTGAGCCTCCCGAGTGCTGGAAAAACTGAAGCAGAAGGACCAGTTAAAGCTAAAGGAGCTGTGGATCTGAGTGCTGATCCCTGTCAGCCAGGTGAGCCAGGAGATAAGTCGCAACCTGTGTGAGATGCAAAAGCACTTCACGTCCTGCTGCAACCTCTGGTCTAAAAACCATTCATCTCAAATGACTAGAAGCTTAAGAAAGCTTGTTATTTTTCATTTCTTGGCATATACTATTTCTTCTATTTTGAAGTGTCCCTCATAATTTTAATGTTCTTCTTCCAAACCCTCACTCTCATCCCCAGACAAACACACACACACACACACACACACACACACGCACACATCTTGAGACATCACACTTCCTTTAAATATCGCACCTCAACTCAGAACACATCAGGAGGCTTTGGGGATCATTAAGTATTAGCCATATCCCTCCCCATACTGAATAGAGACATTTTATTTAACACAGAGTGAAGAGAACCACAGGGCAGCACCCTCTCCTTTCTCTGGTTGCCTGAATTCGCTACAGAAATATAAACATTAGGGAAGAAGGAAGATGGGTGAGGCTATGGGGTTAAGCAAATCATTTAAAAAATCCATTTTGTTTCCTTTTTCCAGAATAACATATGTAGACCTTGTGATATCAGACCTCATGCCATAGGGTCAGAGAAGTGAGTTTTATAAAAACAAGTATCCTACACAAATTATAAAAACTTTCAGTGTGACATTTGTGGAGCCACTGAAACATCGCTAAGAATTACACTGAGAAGCAATGCTTGAAATCTGCTGCCCTGGGAGATTTTGCCATTGTGATCACTTGCCCTACCTTGAAGAGAACTGTTCTGTGCTATTCATCAGAATAATTTAATACCACATAAGCTTATTTTAAGTTAAGTTTAAGCAGCAATGAACTTAAGCAATATATCTCCAATAATGGAATTTCAAGCACTGCTACAAACTGGAGAGGAGACATTTGCTGACTTCAGGGGATTTTCTGTTACCATAAAACTACACAGATGGATGGATGGCTATGTAATCCTACAATATCCTATCTCTGTAAGTAAAAGTAAGTGACTTATGTGCAGGGAGGGTCACATAATTACTGATAAATAAGAAATTATTTTGGAGAAAATCAAGAGATGATAAATTTGAAAGGATAAACTATCCACGCACGCCAGGATTATCTCTGAAGCACCTCATGCCAAGCAAAGTAATTATCCACTGTTTAAAATCGTGTGTTAAATTACTCACAAATCATCCAAGAAAAGATAATTCTACAGGGAGTTTCTGACACCAAAGAAACAAGGATATAATCCACTGAGGAATCCTCCTCCGTAACACGTACCAATATTGGCTTCTCTAGTTTAGTGTGGTTCTTTTTCTCTTTTTTTTTTTTTTTACAACCAATACCACAAATCTTGGCACTACAATATGTCCTCAGCTTACTAATGAGTTAGCTTCTGATAATTTATTTATAAAATCATATGTTTTGAACTTCTAATTAATTTTTAGATAGAACCAATGTTAAATCGTAGTGCAGTCCTCAGATTGACTCACTAAAAAATAACCCATAAAACATCTAAGTTCAAGCACAAAAAACACCAGGTGAGTGCTCTCAATGTCTATACATGCTTCCTGAGGAAGTGAGTTTGGGTCCTCTTACATTTTGACCTAGGAATCAACAAGCTTAAGTTTTGTTGAGAAAAAAATAATTTTTTTATAGTTACAAAAACTGATGACTTGACATCATCCAGTAGATTTGTCTTTGTAGATGGAGAAGTAGCTTCACGCCATAGTTTTCAGTTAGAATTAAAATCCACCATACTTCTCATTGCCTTTGTCCTTGACTACCACTAAAAATATAAACCAGGAATATTCCTCTTCTACATTCCTACTCTAACTTTGCCATATTATTCTTCCCCAAACTCATTCTTCCTTTGCTTAAGCCCAACCAAGCCTTTCGCCTAAATATCCCTCCTATTGCAATCAATTTGCTCTATATTCTAACTTTTCATTACATCCTATCTCTTTTCTATGGCAGAAACCTGGCTATTCCAAGGGAACATATCCTTCCCTACAGCCCTTTCCAATGTAAGTTACTTATTATCTTACTTTCTAAACAATAAGACCAAGAATAAGACACAGAGCTGTCACTTTTCTTCCTTACATTTGCTACTACTCAGTTATTTACTAGTAAGCTTGGACAAAATACAAAGGAAAAAAAAAGAACAAATAAAACAACCTCATATTTTTGTCTAGAGTAACAGAAGCCTTTTCTTGCCATCTCCCTACTTTTTGGCCTTTTCTTCTTTTATCCCTGGCTCAAGGATGTCTCTCCAGCCTGAAATATCACTTGGGCCAATTTCTATCCAACTGCCTAGTGTAACCACTGAAGTCCTCCATGTGGATGATCTCCACTCCCACTCCACTGTACCGACCCACTCCCTGGACTTCATTGTGATCTGGAATTTCTCCACCACTGATATCTTGTACTTTCACTCTCACCCTGGTTACCTTCTTACAGCTCATTCACTTTCTTATTCCCAAAAACCTACTATTCAATTGCTCCAAAACTTTCTCTAACATGCAAAACAGAGAAATTAAATACAGTTCCCGGACAACCACCAACTACATTTTACCCCAAACTGTCAGACTTGCTTACCTAGCTCCCTGGGTATATTATGTACTCATTGTCTCCCCATTGATATGACGTCTTGAATTTTTATGTACAATATCTCTGCAAGATTTAACAGCTGGAACATTCTCTTTTCCACTTGTAACCCAAGGCTGTGAAGAAAAATCAAATAATCATGGAGACTGAAGATCCTCAAGTTGGGGCTTTCACTTGGATCTTGGCAAGCTCCTTCTTGTATTTCTAAATTTCAACTGAAATGAATCCCTTTTTCTGTCTATAACTCATCTCCTTCTCTGCAGTAGATAATGTTTGCTCCCTCACTGAGAAAAGTGGGACGATTGAGCAAGAAGTTTATCAATTAACTGCCCTGGTACCTACAAATAGGGCTGACTTACCCATGAGGTACTGTGCCCGGAACCCCACAATATTTTTAGGAGCTCACTCAAATGTTTTAATTTCTTTTAAAATCAGTAGAAAAAAGAGGAGTTTTAGGTTGAAGAACATGTTTCAGTGTATTATATTGTAAATTCACCTTCATATCAAATATAATTTTTTAACGTCTTTTATGGTGCCCATGAGGACAAAATTCCAGGGCGTGTGAAAGCCCCAAGGCAACCGTGCCTGCAGACTCACTGTCCTCACAGCTGGTTGTGGTGGCGGCCTCAGTGACCACGTTTTCATGCTCCCCCTGGGCTCTAGACCTGCCTTGCTTTCCACTTCGAAGATCTTCCAGAGTCCTGAGAGTTCAGCTCTCCTGCTCTGGCAGCACTGAGCCCTCAGCATGTACAGTAGCGATAGTAGTTCTATAAAACCACCAGCAACCCTGAATTAGTGAATACAAAAACATTGCTCCCAGGGATATACAGATCTAGGTTCCTGGGAGTCTCTGGCCATAATATTATGTCAACTGACCAATATACATTCTTGTTTTAAGCGTGTTTTCGTTTAAAGACACCTCCTTTGATATACAGTGTTGATTCATCAATGTTGAAATCACGGCCAACAGCACTGTCACTCTGGACTCACATAGCTGATCTTCATCTTTCCTCTATAAGGCACATCACTGCCTCATGCTCAGAAACACCAGCCTTTCCGCACTTCACTCAGGGGCCACTCGAAACAGCAAAATCACCAACAAAAAGCATGAACACAGTGGCACTGGATCGACCAAGGAAAGGACACTTGTTTACAGCATGAGAGCTGAAGCAAGAAGGCCATGTCGCCTTGTTGAAACTCAGCTAGGAGCACAAGCTTTGGGAGAGTCAAGCTTTCCCCTCCTCTGCGCTGACGCACAAATGGCCAGGAGAGTGCCGTGAGTATTGGCTTTGGGATTATACATTTTTGCACGTAGGTAAATTAATGAATATGGAATCTGAATATTGAGAAGCAGTAATATAGGTGTTATGAACTGAACTGTGCTCCTCTAAAAATGTGTATGTTGAAGCTCTAAACCCCGGCATCTTAGGATATGACTATCTTTGGAGAAAGGGCCTGTAAGGAGGTTATTAAGTTAAAATAGGCTGTTAAAGTGGGCCCTAACCCCGTCTGACTTGCGCCCCTACAAAAAAAGATTAGGACATATAGAGAGATACTGGGGATGCAGGTGTACAGAGAAAAGGCCATGTGAGGACACAGTGAGAATGCAAGCCAAGGAGAGGCCTCAGGAGCAACCAGACCTGCCCACACCTTGATCTTGGACTTCTAGCCTTCAGATCTGTGAGAAAATAAATATCTGTTGTGTTAGCCACCCAGCCTGTGGTATTTTATTAGGCAAACTAAGGTAATAGGCTCAAGTCTTTCCTCGTTTTTACATTTCCAGGGCCAATGAATAATCTTATGTGTTTATTTTATTTGACTTAGTGGTATTGCATACACTCGACTAGCTATTTTCTTCTTAAAATTCTTTCCTTTGTTGCCTTCTAGTTTTCCTTCTCCAACTGTATTCCTTTCTGTTTTTCTTGATGAGAGTCTCTTTATCCACTGGGCTCATAAACACTGCTGTCACCTAAGGACAAGGTCAGGAACCAAGGTCAGGAACTCCTGACCGTGGTTCATAAGCTCTGCAAGATGGGCCACCTCTGACTTGACCTTGAAGCACTTCCCCCTAGTTAATTATGACTGAGCCACACAGGCAACTCTGTCCTTCAAACTGACTATTCTCCCCTGGGGTTTTTTTGCACTTACTGCCTCTCTGCCCTGGGCAGTCACCCCAGGGTGCTGCACGGCTGACTCTGCCAGGGGGTCCTCAGCACCCCTTCCTTTAACTAGACCCTCTATCACACACTAGATTGAAAACTATTTACCTTTGTTCTATTTATCCATTTATTTACTTATATAGTGTTTACCTAGAATATTAGGTCCACAAATGAAGAGTTTTGAAAGGATGAAGCTGTGATTTTCAAATTGAGAGGCTGTGTCCCAAATGTGTTTTCTTTTAACGTCAATAACAAGTCCAAAGGTCCAGTATTTTACATGATTACGATAAATGTATCCTATCAATAATATCAGAAAATCCATTTAAAAGTACTAAATAGAAGTAAAAATGCATGGAATGTACATAGACCTTTTATACATGTATTTATACTTTCAAATAGGCTTGTTAAGTCCGTTATTTTCCAGTCCCTGCTGTAGGTGCTGGGAATATAGAACATCCCTCCTTACTTCCGTGAGATGTGACTAGACTCTCCTTGACCAACTTTAGTCAGGTTCCTCTAGCCTTGTTCTCCACTAGCCCTCAACCTTGGGTTTCTGTAATTATTCTTGCAGATCCCAGTTATAGCAAGAATCCTGCTAAGTCAGTTTAGAGAAAATCCTCCTTCCATCCTTGATATCTAATCAACCTTGATATCTGATCAAATTTCTGACCCTCTCCCTCACCCCCCATCTCCAGGTGATGTCTCATCAACCCTGGCCGCCTGTCTTCAGCAAGAATCCTATTAGGTCAGTTCAAACTTCCCTTGATGCTTCCTCTTAGTCATTTTCCACCCACTGCCCCCCCACCCCCCAGCTGCTCCTTGGCTACAAATCCTCACTTGCTCTTGTTGTATGTGGAGTTGGGCCTGATTTCTTTCCCCTACTGTGGTAGTGTGACACCTATCTCAATAGTGCTGAAAAAAAGAGTGCCTTACTGCCTTAACAAGTGTCAGAAAATATTTTCCTTAACAAATAATAAAGTTCCACTTAAAAAACTGATACATAATGATCTCTTTTCAAAAATACGTAATTCGTTTTTAATGTTTCCTTGAATTGATAGTGTGTGCTTTTTAACGTTGCACTTACAGCTATATTGAAATTTTGCTTCTTTGAAAATCTGTGTCAGAAAAACTTAGACTAAAAGAAACCAACGCGTTCCCCTTGGCTCAGAGGTGGAAGAGTTTTACTGCTCCTTCTCCACTTTATGTCTTTGTGCACCTGTGTTCTCATGATTCTAGAATTCCTGGCATGAAAAGTCAATTATCACGTGTATTCTTTGGGACCATGTATACTACAAAATACCAAGTTAAAAACACTTTTCTTTTGGACGAATGTGATCTAGTTAATGGTTCTATGTGGACACGAGAGTTATGTCCAGGAAGTAAGCGGTACCTCTGACCCAGAACACAATGTGGGGGAAGAGCCACTGAGCCCTTTCCTGGGGACAGGTCTCTGCTTTCTAAATCTTTACAGGGAAAAGCCTCATGGATGGATATAATTAGGGCCCTGACAGTTGTTTCTGTTTTTTAAAAATGTAGCTAACATTAAAATGTTTATATTTTAATATTTACTCACATTTTGTTTTACTTTTTTCTGAAGCAAGTGATATTTTCCAAATAAAGTTTTGAAATATTTGCTAAAAAAGACTGCCCAACAGCAGATGAAATAATCAAATAAAAACTGTATCACTGCACTCTTTCATCCTCTGATGGGCTAAGGTGGATAATTAGCAGAAATTATTTTCCCTAAAAAAGTGAGGTATTTTGTCCTACAACATAATACTGAAGGGCTTCCTAGATCTAGAAATCACTGCCCCTTGCTATACATACATGAATTATGCAAAAATAGCTAAATTTTATTTTTTTGTTGTTTTTATTTATTTTTTTATACAGTAGGTTCTTATTAGTTATCTATTTTATATATATTAGTGTATACATGTCAATCCCAATCTCCTAGTTCATCCCACCACCACACTCCCCCCTGCCCCCCCACTTTCCCCCCTTGGTGTCCATATGTTTGTTCTCTACATTTGTGTCTCTATTTCTGCCCTGCAAACCAATTCATCTGTACCATTTTTCTAGATTCCACATATATGCGTTAATATACGATATTTTTCTCTTTCTGAGTTACTTCACTCTGTATGACAGTCTCTAGGTCCATCCATGTCTCTACAAATGACCCAATTTTGTTCCTTTTTATGGCTGAGTAATATTCCATTGTATATATGTACCATATCTTCTTTATCCATTCATCTGTCGATGGGCATTTAGGTTGCTTCCATGACCTGGCTATTGTAAATAGTGCTGCAGTGAACACTGGGGTGCGTGTGTCTTTTTGAATTATGTTTTTCTCTGGGTATATGCCCAGTAGTGGGATTGCTGGGTCATAAGGTAATTCTATTTTTAGTTTTTTAAGGCACCTCCATACTGTTCTCCATAGTGGCTGTATCAATTTACATTCCCGCCAACAGTGCAAGAGGGTTGCCTTTTCTCCATGCCCTCTCCAGCATTTGTTGTTTGTAGATTTTCTGATGATGCCCATTCTGACTGGTGGGAGGTGACACCTCATTGTAGTTTTGATTTGCATTTCTCTAATAATTGGTGATGTTGAGCATCTTTTCATGTGCCTCTTGGCCATCTATATGTCTTCTTTGGAGAAATGTCTAACAAATAGTTAAAATTTAAAACAACAATATGTAAAAGTGTCTCCTTCCAATCACCTTTATCCTTTCATCTTAAAATTCTGCATATATATATGCGAAACAATATTTTCCTTTTCACACAGAACACCTAAACTGATATCATGGTATTTGCAGTTGAATACACAGCTCTGAAAAACTAGTGATGGTGCTTCAATCACTAAAGATTTAAAAAAAATGTTGAATCCTGGTGGATAAAGGATGTTGCAAAATATCTTAATGAACAATGCGTGTAATTTCTTTTATATCATTAGTTGTAAAATCTCCCTCAAATGTTATTAGTATTAAATATTTTAAGAAGCTTTAAAATGCTCTAGTTTTACTGATTGAAGCAAAAGTCGAGGTACGCTTTTGCAGTTTTTACACCTATGTAGTCATCATTTTTCATAACCACTTATTGAATCTACTTAATTTTAACTCATTGGGAAAGAATCAGTCGAGATTCTCTCTCTCTCTACTCCCCCACCCACCCCGACAGCACTTTTCCAGAACATGTGTTTTAGAGCAACTTATAGGACGCTAAAATCCTCATGTTCATTTTTCAATTGTGTAGCAATTTGTATAATGCATCCTGAATGATTTCCTCCTAGTGGAACTATTACAAATTAACCTGAAAAATACCCAAATTATAGTTTCAGTCCTTTAAAAAAATACAGAGCTCACATTGTGCTCTGTGCTGCAGAAAGCAATCATTATGCCATGTATCCTAATCTGTTAGTCTCCTTGAAAGTGAGCTGTCTACCTCCCCGTAGAGTTTATGCACGTTTCCTTAATAAACACATTTCATCAGGAAACAGCTACTCTCTTGGGGCATATAATCATGTCTTCAAAACTCCGAAAGAATGAAAAGTGCAAGGCACTATGGCACTATTCACTCCGTGCAGACACCTACAAATGTTTGCGAACGTGAGCTCGGCTGTAATCCTCCCTATGGAAGCGCATAGAACATAGGGCAGCCTACATCATGACAGCGTGTGGGTGACAAAGGCACTTCACCTTCATGAACAAATACTAGTTTTGGATGCACCTAAGTGTGATGAGTAGCCATCAACAAAGGGCGCATGCTGTTTGTGGTTCTCCTTTCTTGCATTCTGGGCTTTGCTAAAGCTTGTATATATTGAAGGAAAGGAAAGCAGTATACTGCAAAATGAACACATTTCCAAACTTTTAAAAAAATGAATAATATTATTTCTTCCCAACATCCAAGGGCCTTCAACTTAGAAAATATATAGCTAACTTTCCGAGCTTAAGGAAAAATTTAAATAATGTGAGCTATTTTGCTATTCCCTTTCTCAGAACTTGGATTTTTTTTTTTTTCTTTGTGTGGGAGAGCTTCTTTGGTGGGAATTTTTGCTTCTTATCAGTTTGTATGAATTTGCTCTTGCATTTCAATTTCTCTTGTAACTCTTTTTTATTTTTTAATTTATTTATTTTTGGCTGCATTGGGTCTTCGTTGCTGCACGCGGGCTTTCTCTAGTTGTGGTGAGCGAGGGCTACTCTTCCTTGCGGTGTGCGGGCTTCTCATTGTGGTGGCTTCTCTTGCTGCGGAGCGCAGGCTCTAGGCATGCAGGCTTCAGTAGTTGTGGCTCGCAGGCTCTAGAGCTCAGGCTCAGTAGTTGTGGTGCACGAGCTTAGCTGCTCCGCAGCATGTGGGATCTTCCTGGACCAGTGCTCGAACCCGTGTCCCCTGCATTGGCAGGCGGATTCTTAACCACTGTGCCACCAGGGAAGCCCTCTTGTAACTCTTGTGACTTTGTTTGCCATTTGCATTTAATCCCTATTTAACCCATGAAAAAATCCTAGAGAAAACCTCCTGTAATACATGTCCTAGAACTTAACTGACTTAATATTTGTCTTAAGGACTGGTTTTCAAGGTTGAAGAGGCAGTCTTTCCTTTGCTTACTTACATGATTTGCAATGCTTTGGGTTTAATTAGGTGACAGAATAAGTTGACCACGGTGATCAGGAAGTGTTTTGATCCAGATTATTGGAATGGAAATTCTACTTTGCTTTCCCAGTAAGTTAGAAGCCAGAATCTTTCACCATTAGATCTGACAACAGGAATTTACTCCCTGTCCCCTGATATAGCTTGTAAGGAGCAACAGGCCAGGGTGTATGTGACCAGAGGTTATAACATTCTTATTCATTATGCTGCAGTCATGAATCTGCCCTGTTAGAGACAAGCTCCATCCATCCATTTAGCTGTCATTCCAACCATGAATGTAATGCTGTTATGGTGAGGGCCAAGTCCACTGCTCATGCCAGATGTTGTTAGGAATTCAATCCATCCTACATATGAACACTGGCTCCTTCAAACAACAAGATGTTGAGTGAATTACATATCAAGTTGTGAGTTTTCTTGGCATTTAATTATCCAGCTCAAAGAAACATACTCCCTAATTGTTCCTGAGGTTACTGCCTAGGACATAAGAAGAAGGGATTTTGTGAAGGAATGGTATGATATTGGCAGCTATGAAAACATTTCAAGTTATTGCAATGTCTCTTTTTTGGTTGTTTTTATTTATTTATTATTATTATTTTTTTGCTTACTCCTAATTCCTGTATGTCAGTAGAAATTAACCATCTTTTAGATGTGATGTCACTGTTAGATAAAATTTGGGGGAGGAAATTCACTCATAACATAAAATGTATCTATTTTCATTTCATGTACTGTATTACAATTCTTGTTCACATATTAATATAACATGACTGCAAAGACAGAAGGAAACTTTTTTTTTAATTTGAGTAATCATAGCTAGAACTTGGTTCCACTGACTCATGGTCCATTGCATGACATACTAGAAATTAATTTTTCCCTCTCAAAAATTATGTTGAATCAGTGAAGACAGGACTGCATTGTTATCGTTATTGCTTTTGTTTAGATGTTTCTCACTTTCATAAAGGAAAGGGACCGTTAGAAGGACCACATGCTTTTATAACTTGGCCTTTTCTAGCTGGTCTTTGGGGAAAAATTCAGCTTCCTTAGCTAAGGATATGAATTCCTCCAGTCTGCGCCTACGTTTTCTCCTCAGCCCTATTGACAGCCCCTCCGTCCATCTACCTGATGTACCAGCTTCTCAGAATCCTGTGCTGACCTCTTCCCTCTCCCTGGACACTACATGTCTTGGCTGGTGCTGACAATGTCCACTCTGGATGCCTTCCTCCTGTGTCTCTTGCCACTGATGTCCTAACATCTCACATCTCAAGTTTTCACAAGGTTTTTCCTTTCTTTTTTTATTGAGATATAACTGACATATAATATTGTGTTAGTTTTAGGTGTACAACGTAATGATTTGATTTTTTTTTTTTAATGATTGATTTTTTGGCTGCGTTGGGTCTTCGTTGCTGCGTGCTGGTTTTCTCTAGTTGCAGCGAGCAGGGGCTACTCTTCGTTTTAGTGCGCAGGCTTCTCATCGGGTGGCTTCTCTCGTTGCGAAGCACGGGCTCTAGGCGCATGAGCTTCAGTAGTGGTGGCACACGGGCTCAGTAGTTGTGGCTCGCGGGCTCTAGAGCGCAGGCTCAGTACTTGTGGCACATGAGCTTAGCTGCTCCGCGGCACGTGGGATCTTCCCAGACCAGGGCTCGAACCTGTGTCCCCTGCATTGGCAGGCGGATTCTTAACCACCACACCACCAGGGAAGTCCATGATTTGATATTTGTATGTATTGTACCTACTGTGAAATGATCACCACAATAAGTCCATCATCACTCACAGTTACAATTTTTTTTTCTTGTGATGAGAAGTTCAAAGATCTATCCTCTTAACATCTTTCAAATATACAACACAGTATTATTAACTATAGTCACCAGGCTCTACATTCCCTCCCTAGCACCTACTTATCTCAAAACTAGGCTTTTGTACTTTTTGACCACCTTCATTCATTTTGCCCACCTCCCACCCTCTGCCTCTGTATCTATGAGTTCTTTTTTTTAGATTCCACATATAAGTGAGATGATATGGCATTTGTCTTCTCTGTCCGACTTGTTTTGCTAACCATAATGTCCTCAAAGTCCATCTATGTGGTTGTAGAAGGCAGGATTTCCTTCTTTTTTAATGGCTGAACAATATTCCATGGTATACTATTTGATATATAATAACTATTATCATTATATTATTATAGGTGCCACACCTTCTTTATCCATTCATCCATGGATGCATATTCAGGTTGTTTTCATATCTTGGCTATTGTAAATAATGCAGCAATGAATGGAGGGGCAGATATTTTTTTGACATAGTAATTTCATTTCCTTCAGGTAAATAGCCAGAAGTGGAATTGCTAGATCATATGGTAGTTCTATTTACAATTTTCTGAGGACCCTCCGTACCGTTTTTCACAGTGGCTGTACCAGTGTGCATTCTCACCAGCAGTGCACGAAGATTGCCTTCTCCCCACACCCTCTCCAACACTTTTTGTTATTTCTTGTCTTTTTGATAGTAACCATTCTAATAGGTGTGAGGTGATATCACATTGTGGCTTTAAGCTGCATTTCCCTGATGATTAGTAATGTTGAGTACATTTTCATGTAACTGTTGGCTATCTGTGTTTCTTCTTTTGAAAAATGTCTATTCAGTACTTCTGTCCATTTTTTTGATCAGATTGTTTATTTACTGTTGAGTTGTATGAGTTCTTTTAATATCTCGGATATTAACCCCTTATCAGATATATGATTTCCAGATATTTTTTTCCCATTCTATGGGTTGCTTTTTCATTTTGTAGATGATTTCAAAACATTTCTTAGAAAGAAACTTGTAGCTTTTTTCAAGAAAGGATTACATAACCCCATCATTAGCAACCAATTTACAGGAGCTTGCTGGAGTCACCCAGGTAACAATTAACAAACATTTCAGCTCATATAAAATGACACCATTTAGTATAATGTGATTTTATGTAATTCCAGTTCAAAATGGGTTGTCAAAATTGCCTTCTATCAATCTAAATTCTGTCAAAATTACATCGTTATTTCAAAATAAAAATATTTGTGTAATTTGAAAAAAAAATGTCAAGGTCCTGCAAATTAAGATTTATTTCATACTGTAATTCTCAGTCATTTTATTTTTTTTACTTTTATAATTAATTTTCATTGGAGTATAGTTGCTTTACAATGTTGTGTTAGTTTCTGCTGTACAGCAAAGTGAATCAGCTATACGTATATATATATATCCACTCTTTTTTGAATTTCCTTCCCATTTAGGTCACCACAGAGCACTGAGTAGAGTTCCCTGAGCTATACAGTAGGTTCTCATTAGTTATCTATTTTATACACAGTATCAATAGTGTATTACACGTCAATCCCAATCTCCCAATTCATCCCACCCCCTCTTTCCCCTTGGTGTCCATATGTTTGCTCTTCTCAGTCATTTTAGTAACATTTCTATTTTTGTGTCTATCAAACCTCTGAGATCATCACTGATAAAATTTCTACTCTATTTCATATATTTGCTGCTGGGCTACCAAAAAATATTTTAAAAATTAATATATTCATCCATTTTGGGAGTGCATTCATACATTCTCTTAACTAAGTAATTGACAAATTCTTAGAGGTACCTTACTCTAATAACTAGAAGTCCCATGATCTTTAGAGGTGACCAACTGGATATTTTCTTGACTCACTGTAAACAACAGAGAGGAATGATGGTGTGCTCCCAACTTCATTATACTCAGCAACATCGTGCATTCTAATCAGACACTAAGTAGGATTTTACAAAACACATGATGCTGGTAGATGGCTCTTGTGTGAGATTAAATGACCTTATCAGTTATGTGTCAGTAAAATCTTCTGATCCAAATCAGATTTAAAGTGTTATTAGTGAGACCTTTCATGAACTCAATCTGGCATGAAACACAATAATATGCTAGAATCCAGGTTACTTCTGGTTTCAGCTTCCAAATGAAAAGATGCTCAGCATCATTTGTCGTCAGGAAATTGCAATAAAAACAACACTGAAAACATACTACGTGCCTACTATAATGGCAAAGAATCAAAAACAAAACAAAAAAGAAAAACCTGCAGTGCCCTTTCTGGTGTGAATACAAAGCAATAGGAACTCTCATTTGTTGCCATTGGGAATGCACAATGGTACAGACAGTATGGAAGACAGTCTGGCTGTTTCTCACAATTTTAAACATAATCTTGCCACAATTTCAGCAATCACATTCCTAGAGATTTACCCAACTGGTGTGAAAACTTATGTCCACACAATAACCTGCACACAAATATTTATAGCTTTAGCCATAATCATCAACAACTGAAAGCAACCAAGATGTCCTTCAGTAGGTGAATGGATAAATAAACTGGTGCATCCATACAATGGGTGGAACGCAGAATGTGACAATGTAATTTAAATGTCTGACAAATGTCACTGAAGGCAGTATGGGAATATGCGCTGACCTAAGTAACTCTGGAAATGAGTGCATTGTATTAGACTAAGGGCAAAGGAATTGGACAAAAACCCTCTAGTCAAATTACTGATGTTGGTCCCCACAGGGTTATAGGTTAACAATTCTGAAACTGTTATACTTGTATATTGAAATTTAACAATTAAGTAAATGGATGGTTGGTGGCGAGTTTTCTTTCTCTTGTAATGGAAAGTTATAGATAAGCAATGGAAAGAGCCTAGGATGGCCTCTGAGTAATAGATTATAGAGTGGAAACATTAGTATGAACTCACATGTAGCTTAACGTAGACACAGAATGGTTATGAATGGACATATCTAAGGTGTGTGTATATGTGCAGATTGGTATATACACATCTAATTCCTTGCTAAGTCAACTGAGAAGGCCCAGAATTAGTGACACCCCAGAAGCAATAAGTGCACCTAGATCTTGGTTTCTAATGTTATTCTCCAAAAGAAGAACCAAGTCTCTTTGGAGAAATGACATTCTGGGACTGGGAGAGGTAACCCAGAAGATGAGCCTGGAGTATCTTGTAGTACTGTAAAGAAAAAAGTGCTCCAAAGAAGAAAAAAAAAAAAAAAAACCACCACAATCATGGGGATATGTCAAACAGATACAAGATCCAACTGAAAGATCCCCCAATGGCCAAAGCTAAAACAATTTGAGTAAGAAAATAAAGAGTATTGTATTATAATCCAAAATATAAAATAAATATACCTGAGAGCCCTTATCTGATATAAATAAATGATTGAATACATTTAAAAATGGAAGAGAATATACAAATCTCTTGTACAGAAGAATTCCCAATAATTTATGTAGATACTCTGCCCCGCAGGAAGTAGAGCATGACTCCCCACTCCTTCAGTGTGGGTTGTGCCTAATGGCTTTCTTCCAAAGAGTACATTATGGAAAGACTAACTTTACAGTAGAGAAACCTGACAAACAAACCTCAGACCGCTGATCAAAGTTAACTTTAAGTTAAATTTAAGTGTACCATTCTAATATAAAATGTTAACCGTGGAGGAAATTGGGTGTCGGATATAAGGGAACTATTTTTATCATCTTTGCATTAATTCTGTAAATTGTTCCAAAATAAAACTACTCTAAAAATTTTAAATTACTAAAAATGATTCCAGATACACCTACTTAATCTAACAATTCATTATTGAACTTTTAATATGCAAAAATTTGATGAAAATTCAAAACTACATATTTTCTAAGACTATTGGACCATAATAAAACATAAAGAGTAAAGTTTATTTCAAATTTATGGAACTGACCTATAGATCTGTTCAAGTTGTTGATAGATATCCCACACCTACCAGCTATCTCAAAGTATTTGAGGGAATCTTTAAAACTAGAGCATATTCTAAGAGTATGCTGATAGCACTCTCATTTAACTTTCTGGGTTGTAAATAGAAATAAAAGACAATTCAAATGTAATCAACCTCAACAAGTGTCTTTTATGAAATAAATAACTGGTGACAACAAGGTTTTATAGATTTTAAGCATAAGCACAGTGACTGCGCACTTTGATCAGAATTAAAACGACCTTTTGTAAAACAACATTGATATTCACTCATTAATCAGAATTTGTTACATTACTTTGGCACAACTCACTTGAATTTCTGAGTTCAGTGAAAGCTCTAGAATATTTATGTGCTTCTAATAACCAACAATTTTCCTAAACCAGAAGTCAGGAAAATTCTGTTAGATTGAAACCCTTTTAAAAGACCTCTTAATAAGTAAATAACAAAAGTAGCGAATGAATAAGCAATCTCCTCTGCTCCTGGAATGAACATTTAAATTGTAATTAATAATGAAATAGGCATTCATCAGAGTGAAAATATCTAATCTTATGTACATTTGCACATGTGATTCCGGGGTTGGTCAGGAGATTTGGAAAGCCTGATATTTTGTGATTTCACAGGTATATGTGTTCCTCTTCTTTTGCTCCCTCTCCTTCCTCCTTTTCTAGCTGTCATATCCCTAGAGATCCTAGTTCCCAGCAGGTAATGGTCATACTGGGTGAACAGTCCTATGTATTAGTAATGGGGCTTTAATCATTTTATCAATTTCAGTGGCAGTCATTTCAGGTTATAGAATTGATGCCACCCTCAACCTCTGACTTGTGTTAAATGATTAAATTAGCAGCCACTTTAGGATTCATCGTCAATAACAGTTTCAACTGATCACACTCTTGATAGAACTTCTGATCCAAACAAGCACAAAGATAAACTGAGGTCTGTGGACTCCCTCCAGGCTGCTCAGTCACCCTACTATTGAATAGTGGATCTATTTAGGGTTAGGTATCAGGGTCTACCTCCTGAGATAATTATTTTCCAGGAATGGTTCCTGTCTGGAATATGTTCTCTGACACTCACACTGTTGGGGCACCTTTCACCCACCCCCAGCCGCATCTCACTCGGACTCTGGGTTGCTCCACTAAACCTCTGCTGCCATTTCTACTTAAATCATGCCACCGGGAAAGCTGTTTTCTCTTGGTTGTGCCATCATCCTTGCTTTCTTGTCTTCAATGAGGATCTATCATTAGGACAAAGAGAAAAGAGAGAGGAGAGGGATTTGAGCATCAGTGATTTGTACACTAACCTTGTCCTGTTGGTGTTATTATTAACCTCTGTATTGCAGGTGAGAAAACTTTGATTTGGGAAGGTTAAATAACTCACCCAAGGTGACAAACTTTTGTGCATTTTTCCTATATCGTGATCGACGTAGACTGATTGCATTGCGTTTTTTCCTGCTTGATGATGTCACTGAGATTATTATCTGTCAAGTTTTCAACAAATATTTCTAAGTACCTCCAAGATACCAGGTATATTAGGCAATGGGAACAAAAGCAGAAATCCCTGCCTCCTCAACTTGAAGTCTACTAAACCGAGAAGCCAAATCAGAACAAAACTAGATAAAAAATAACACCAAACTCTCAGTTTTATTTATTATTTTCAGAAAATTTTATGCTAAGGAAACAAGTCAAGGACGACTCTCATGTTTCTGGCCTCAGCAGCTGGATAGATAGTGACACCACGTTCAAAAAAGAAGGAAGGAACAGGATAGAAAGCCCAGAGATAAACCCACGCACAATGTTCACCTTATCTATGACAAAGGAGGCAAGAATATACAATGGAGAAAAGACAGCCTCTTCAATAAGTGGTGCTGGGAAAACTGGACAGCTACATGTAAAAGAATGAAATTAGAACACTCCCTAACACCATACACAAAAATAAACTCAAAATGAATTAAAGACCTAAATGTAAGGCCAGATACTATAAAACTCTTAGAGGAAAACATAGGCAGAACACTCTATAACATAAATCACAGCAAGATCCTATTTGACCCACTTCCTAGAGAAATGGAAATAAAAACAAAAATAAACAAATGGGACCTAATGAAACTTAAAAGCTTTTGCACAGCAAAGGAAGCCATAAACAAGACGAAAAGACAACCCTCAGAATGGGAGAAAATATTTGCAAACGAAGCAACTGACAAAGGATTAATCTCCAAAATTTACAAGCAGCTCATGCAGCTCAATATCAGAAAAACAAACAACCCAATCCAAAAATGGGCAGAAGACCTAAATAGATGTTTCCCCAAAGAAGATATACAGATTGCCAACAAACACATGAAAGGATGCTCAACATCACTAATCATTAGAGAAATGCAAATCAAAACTACAATGAGGTATCACCTCACACTGGTCAGAATGGCCGTCATCAAAAAATCTACAAACAATAAATGCTGGAGAGGGTGTGGAGAAAAGGCAACCCTCTTGCACCGCTGGTGGGAATGTAAATTGATACACCCACTATGAAGAATAGTAGGGAGGTTCCTTAAAAAACTAAAAATAGAACTACCATACAACCCAGCAATCCCACTACTGGGCATATACCCTGAGAAAACCATAATTCAAAAAGAGTTATGTACCACAATGTTCACTGCAGCTCTATTTACAATATCCAGGACATGGAAGCAATCTAAGTGTCCACTGACAGATGATTGGATAAAGAAGATGTGGCACATATATACAATGGAATATTGCTCAGCCATAAAAAGAAATGAAATTGACTTATTTGTAGTGAGGTGGATGGACTTAGAGACTGTCATACAGACTGAAGTAAGTCAGAAAGAGAAAAACAAATACCGTATGCTAACACATATATATGGAATCTAAAAAAAAAAAAAAAATGGTTCTAAAGAACCTAGGGGCAGGACAGGAATAAAGACACAGACGTAGAGAATGGACTTGAGGACACGGGGCAGGGGAAGGGTAAGCTGGGATGAAGTGAGAGAGTGGCATGGACATATATACACTACCAAATGTAAAATAGATAGCTAGTGGGAAGCAGCCGCATAGCACAGGGAGATCAGCTCCGTACTTTGTGTCCACCTAGAGGGGTGGGATAGGGAGGGTGGGAGGGAGACGCAAGAGGCAGGAGATATGGGGATATATGTATATGTATAGCTGATTCATTTTGTTATAAAGCAGAAATTAACACACCATTGTACAGCAATTATACTCCAATAAAGATGTTAAAAAAAAAAAAAAGAAGGAAGGAAGGAAAGCACTCATTTTATTTATTTATTTATTTATTTTTGCAATTTCTTGATTTGACTTCTGAGCTCACTTTTAATGTATTTTGTGTGATTAGGTGAAATGCTCATTTGTACTTTGGTGATCAGATCTTCTTTGAGATAAATCAAATTAATATGTGGTCTTGACTTTTCAAACCCATTCATTTCTATAGAAGGTCTATATTTGTCTCATTTAAACACTGATTTTTAAAAATGCTGTTATTTCTTACAATGGTCCTATATATTTTGTAGTTGAAAAGGTACACATAAGACGATTTTTTTTCCAACTCCCATCTCCTAAATCTCTGTATAGTTGATCTCATTCTGACCCTAAACTGATGTTTGCAGCTGCATCTCCACACATATTTCAATTCTCAAACCAAATATAACTTCCTAGAGTTATTGGCTGGATAAGCTGCCAGAAAGCAAAAGAAAAGAGAAGTTGAGGAGAGGAAACTAGTCCTATGAGATTATTGATTCCAGATGTTCCAATTACTCCATTTGGGGACTTTATTGACTTAAGTTACACAAACCCTCCTCTATAAATCTTTACTCAGTCGAGTTGGCAAAGATTGTATTCTGTTTCTCCCTAAACACCTTTATAAGCCTTTACTAGAGTTCACACCTAATAGAGGAGGGAGCATAAATGTTCCGCACATTAAATCTTATGGCGCTTTATGAAGACATAGTTAACTGATTTAATTCTTGTCCACTGAGAGGGGAAGTATGTCAATACAGCACAGCATTCAAAGGCATTTCATGTTTTTCATTTTTTCACAGAGCAGTAAACCATTCTCCAAATTAAACTTAATTGAAATGATGACTCCTAATAATTATCTCCTATCTCAAAATTTTTATGCTATAACTCAAGATCAGCCTCCTCAGTACACTCCTTCACTGAATTTAATAGAAAGCCCAGGAAATGCTGGGCCCACATATTTTAAGTAACAATCAACACATTTATTTTAAATCAAATGTATTGGCTGCATCAATCCTGCATTATCTCTCGTGTAATTAAATATGAGGAAATAATGTTGTCTTAAGTCCATTATTTTGTTGTTTTTGTCTGAAAAAGTCTTGATGAAATGGACCAGATTTTCAAAACTTTTCATAAGGTCATGCCATTACTATAAATTTCTAAAACAAGATTTTTCGTTATTTCTTAACATACTTAATACAGAAGTATAACAAATGATTATCTAATGTATCGTCACCATCCAAGGAATATATGTATCTTACGATGGAGCTTACGATACATGCCTAACTCAAGTGGAATGACAGACCTGATGTGTAAGTTCAGGAAGATCCAGAAAAGTGACCCCAAATACCCTCATTTTTGAGAAATTTAAAGTTCCTTCCTCAGGGCAGACATTCTCTAAGATCAAGAGAGGGCTCGCTGTTAGCCTAGTTGGAGATAATGTACAAACTGAGAAAGATAAATCCTCTGTCTCCGTACGGAGTAACGTCAGCCCTGTGAAGTGTGGGAGCCCCAGTGAAGATTCACAGTCCTGCAACACTGGACAACCAGTGGGAACTCAGAGAGGTACAATAATTTGGAACCGATCTCTTCCAGGTGGAAACACCAGATTATTTGATTTAAAGGGCAATGTTCTCATTTGGCTCAGGAATGCAAAGCCTTCATTTACATGATTGAGTTAGGGAAAAGGGCAATGAAGAGCAGTAAAAAGAATAGCATTGTTCCCTCATCACCTGGCAACTGAGTGAAGACTCGAAAAAATGAGCCTCCAAGGGACCAGGACTTGAGACACAAGCTGAGTTGGGAAATGGTCAGCCTTTTAGGGGACTCCAGCAGATCTTCAGATGGAAAGAGGGAAGGTGGCAGGGCTGCAGTGTTGCTTTGAATACACATTGACAAGGACATCCCTTGAGACGTGAGTAAGATGAGGGAGCCTAGATAACTAGTACTTTAGAGGGCCTCTTTAAGGGCACTATTGAGTGCTGCCTAATAGATCAATTAAATATAATGGAGAGCACAGAAACAGACCCATATAAATATAGCCAACTGATTTTTGTCAAAGGAGCAAAGGCAGTACAATGGAGCAAAGATAGCCTTTTTAATAAATGGTGCTGGAACAACTGGAGATCCACATGCAAAAAAAAAAAAAAAAAGTATATAGACACAAGCCTTGTACCCTTCACAAAAATTGGCTCCAAATGGATCATTAACCTAGTGTAAAATCAAAACTAAAAACTCTTTGAAGAAAACACAGGATAAAACCCAGATGACCTTGGGTAAGGTAATAAACTTTGAGACACAATACCAAAGGCAAGATCCATGAAAAAAAAGTGATTATTTGGATGTCATTAAAATGTAAAACTTGGCTGCAAAAGACACATCAATATGAGTAGACAAACTATAGACTGTGGGAAAATATTTGTAAAGGCATATTTTATAAAGGACTGATCTTTTTAATACAAATATAAAAAGATGTCTTAAAACTCAACAAGAAGAAAACATGTTAAAAATAGGTAAAAGACCTGAACAAGACATCACCAAAGAAGATGTACAGATAGCAAATAAATATATGAAAAGATATCCCACATCATATATTAGGGAATTTTAAATTAAACAATGAGATACCACTATATACTTATTAGAATGGCCAAAATATGGAAAATTAACAACAGCAAATGCTGACAAGGATGTGGAGCAACAGGAACTCTCATTCACTGCTGGTTAGAATGCAAAGTGGTACAGACACTCTGGAAAACACTTTGGCAGTTTCTTACAAAACCAAATATACTCTTACTGTATCATCCAGCAATCATGATTCTTAATAATAACCCAAAGGAGTTGAAAACTTAAGTCCACACAAACACCTGCACACAAATGTTTGCAGTAGCTCTATTCATAATTGCCAAAACTTAGAAGCAACCAAGATGCCCTTCAGTAAGTGAATAGATAAATAGACCATGGTACCTCCAGACAGTGGAATATTACTCAGTCTTAAAAAGAAATGAGCTATCTAGCCATAAAAAGACATGAAGAGCCTTAAATGCATATTACTAAGTAAAAGAAGCCAATGTGAAGAGACATCGTGCTGCACGATTCCAATTATACGATATCCTGAAAAGGACAAAACTATGGAGACAATAAAAGGATCAGTGGTTGCCAGAGGCTGAGAGGCAGGGAGGGATGAATATAAATAGAGAATTATTAGGTCAATGAAACTATTCTGTATGATAGTATAATGTAGTGGATACATGTCATTATACATTTGTCAAAACTCATAGAATGGGCTTCCCTGGTGGCGCAGTGGTTGAGAATCTGCCTGCCAATGCAGGGGACACGGGTTCGAGCCCTGGTCTGGGAAGATCCCACATGCCGCAGAGCGGCTGGGCCCGTGAGCCACGACTACTGAGCCTGCGCGTCTGGAGCCTGTGCTCCGCAACAAGAGAGGCCACGATAGTGAGAGGCCCACGCACCGCGATGAAGAGTGGCCCCCACTTGCCGCAACTAGAGAAAGCCCTCGCACAGAAACGAAGACCCAACACAGCCATAAATAAATAAATAAATAAGTAAATAAACCCAAAGTTTAAAAAAAAAAAAAAAAGCTGAAATATTTAGTTTAAAAAAAAAAAAACAACTCATAGAATGTACAACACCAAGAGTGAACCCTAATGTAAACTATGGAGTTTGGGTGATAATGATGTGTCAAGGTAGGTCGTCAGTTGTTACAAATGTACCGTCTGCTGCAGTGTTTTGATGGTGGAGAAGGCTATGTGTATGTGGCAACAGAGGTTATGGGGGAAATCTCTGTACCGTCTACTCAGTTTTACTGTGAACCTAAAACTGCTCTAAAAAATAAACTCTCTTAAAAGAAAACTTAAGAGACCACTCACTATTTGAGGATTGATCTAGCACAAGGTATCTAAACTGAAATAGTGAAAAAAAGTTTAGAAAGTTGTATCGAATCCAAATTGTGGTAGTCTTTGGATGCCAGAAAAAAGATTTTGATTTTTTCATTCTGTGAGCAATGAGGGGCCACTGAATGAACTATTTGTGCAATGGCCTTCTCTAAGATAAATTAAGTAATCAGAGTAACCACGTATAAATCTGTGAATCCCAGATTCACACTTCAATTCATTTGCAAAGGGACTTACTTTTAATAGTATATTTCAGAATGAATTTCAGAATGAAAGTTTACCTCGGTTCATTGATAATAATTATGAGTCACCCATCAGTTGATTTAAAAAATGCTTAGATCATTTAGATTTCTCTACAGTATCCAAAATAACAATTCTGGATGGAATTGAATCAGTATCTTGTCTCCATGTATTTTTCAATTTTTCTGTTTCCACTGTAGTCGTGCAAACATGTAATAAAGGGAAAGTTAATCTTTAAATGGTGTTTTTATAGTGTTTTTCGAGACCTGTTGGGTATACATAAGACATCAGACAATTAGAGCTTTAAAATGTCTTTAAAATCATACTACTTATTCACATAACAATTGGGAAACTTATAGGTGCTTCAGAAAATTGAGCTATTTCAAACATATAGTACCTATAGTAGGCATTTAATAAAGAGCTGTTGATTGTTTAATTGGATAACAAACCAATTTCCATTTTTTTAAATGAAGTGCTATTTCATCACCAATCAGTAGAAGGAAAATATATATCCAATAAATCTTAGATTTTAACTTCTTTTGTAATTGGTAGATTATTTTAATGTGATTATAATTTGTTTTCTTTCTTCTTCTAAATTTACATTTAATTTAGTCCTGTAACTAGGGCATTCAATTATAAATTATATAATTTCCATTTCATCAACCCAATGGACGTTAACTATCTATGCCACAGACACTGGCTTTGTGTAGTTCTCCTAAACAAAACAGTACAACGCTGTCTGGTGTGCCCAGGTGTGACATCATTATTACCTGGTCACTTGTCACTTCATCAAGGTATGATGTCATCACCAAGTCACTTGTCACTTCATCAAGGCCTCAGTCAAGTGTCAACTGAGCTTTTTCAGAGCTTGAGAATAGTGAGTAAACACGCCTGTGGTGAAATGTTCAGTTCATGGTATCCTGTACAGTGTACATTGGAAGGAATCTCTGAGGCAGAGGGAAGAAAGGAGATATTATGAGATGCATAAGGATTACATGAAATGATGTATGTGGAAGTGGTTCACATAGGGCCTTGTACATACTAGATACTGAGTAGATTTTGTTTGTTTATTATCCTTTTCCTTTTTCTCAAGTAACAGGAAGAGAAAGTTCTTTTGCAAAATGTTTGCATGTTTGTTGGTGGAGATTGGTCCCATTAAGTTACGTACTTCACATTTTAAACATTTATTAATTAGTAATGCTAATTTATGCCTACATGGTGTCAAAATCTGTAACAGAAAATTTTTTAAGTTATTCATGTACAGCTAGAGTGTCAACATACACTTAAGGATTTTTTTATTCCACCAAATTATCATATGCATATAATAAGTCGAATGTAACATGGGAACTATAGAACCTGTGACAATGTTGCCATCTAATATTTCAATTTATAAAAGGTTTACTGTACTTGGAAATATTTCCAGGGTGAGTAACATACCAAAGAAGTTAACTTACTGAATATTTTTAACCTAAGGGCCACCTAGCCATAGCTGCCACCCCATGAGTGCAGGTGGAGATTTAGCTGCTCTGCTTGGCTGTGGTGGAGATTCCTTTCATTCCTTACTGCTATGGGCCCATCCTTTCTTAATAAGAGCTTAAAGTAAAGAAAAAGAATTCACAGGTAGAGGTGAACTACATAGGGGTCAAAGATATTCAGCTCTCTGTGTCTCCACTTGAAATTTTTAATCGAATTCCCAAGGTTTAATTTAGGAGACCATAGAATGTCAAATATCCAAGACTCAATATTTTAATTTATCTATTCTAAGCCCCAGTTTCCTCATGAAGACTCTAAAAACAAAGTGTTCACTTGACAGTTGAGTTTATTTCTGCCTAATCACCTAATCAAACACATCACTTGAGAATCTAAAATATTTATTTCGTGTTATTTTCAGTAGTCTAGAGCAACGCAGCTCCATTACTTTCGCATTGTAAACACAAATTTCACTGCCCGAAAATTACTTAGCTGAGTAATGGAATTGTCTGATATAGCTGGAAACTTGGCTTTTCTCTCATTATTCACATGTAACTTAGTGTTCCAGCAGTTCTTGTTCATACATGTCAGACTTGGTGAACAAACATTACACACAGTGTGGAAAAATTTCATGTCCATCTGTAAACCCATATCCTGGGAATATGCAGGGAGGTGGAGAGGCTAAGAGGGAAACGCCAATTTCTATCTTCCTCTCGGGGGGATATAAGAGTTCGCATGCACCACTGGGCGTTCCACTGCTTTTCATGCTACACATGAGACTACTGCCCCCTTCAAAATACTAGAGCATCTGGGAAAGCATTACATGTAAGAGGAGGAGAAAGTGCTTTAAGGTCATGAAGTTTTGATGAGACTTTTGCTGTGGTAAATGTATGAAGAGGGCAAACATTTTGACACTCAAAGAGCTAGGAATGTAATTGAGACATTTTGGTGATAACTGACTCAAAATAAAAGAGAAACAACTAGTACCATTGGCTAGCAACAGCTCACTAGGTTGCGATTGAACTTTTTTTTTTTTGCTAAAAAAATCTAATGTGAATATGAGAAACCATTTAATATTTTTAACCTGATCTGGAAACATCACCAAGTGGGCTCAATTATACCTTGTGTGGTGGGATATGTTCTTGAAGTGCTAGTGGCCTCCAAGTACAATAAGCAAATCATCCCTGAGACAGTGGACCAGCAAGGTCCTCAGACCAAAGAAAGATGCTCAAGTCATGTTTTGATAAATGACGGCAAACTCAAGGGGGAGGAGAGGCAGTAGGTTCACAAACTTAGGAACGAGAGCAAGAAGAATGGAAAGGTGACAATACCTGGATCTAGTGTCACACAGTGTTCATGCATTGTTTTCCTGTGTCTGCTATATCAGCCTTCCCTGCTGATGGTGTGGTTTCCAGGATCAGAATGTGGGGCAGACCTGGGTTCAGTGAGAGCCCTGAAGCCAGCACGACTTCCCCCAGCAGAGAGGCACCAGTCAAGGTCTCCTGGACAGTAGCTGCAGGTCACTGATGACTGGCTGAGCAGCTCTGGATTTTATCTGTGTGTCTCAGGTAGGAGATACATGGGGCCAGAGTAAGTGTCACAGAAGATTGATGACTAGTGTCCCACGGCTGTTTAGGGCTTACTTGGTCCTTTTCTCCCTTCTTAGCTGTGTTCAGCACATTTAGACTGAACTTACTTTATCCATGTCTAAGGACTGTCACAAGCTACTTAGTATCTATACTTAGTTTTATCCATTCTCTTAATTTGTTTCTCCTATCTGTTATAGAAGAATTCAGTAATCTGAAATAATACAGCAGTAACACCCTTCTGGCCTGAAATTTCAAAATATCCATGGTGTCAAATGGATGAATCACAACGTAAAAACGTGGATTTTTCACCTTATAACTCAGATCCTTCTACGAGTGTTTTGTATGTTCTTGGACCTCCCAGGAAGATCACCTCCCACAACCTCTCCCCATAATATTAGTCACGTAGCCAGAGGCTAAAAGCACACCGAGCAGCTCATGACATATAGCGAGCAGCTCATGACATATAGCGTTTCTCCTCCTTCTGTTCTTCTCCTCCTCCTGCTTTTCCTCACCTTCCTTTTCTTCTCCTTCTTCTTCTCCACTTGTTTGACCTCCCTGCTAATTCGGATTTGGAAAATTTTGGCTATATACCTGCAAATCATTTACCCACCAATTTTTTATCCAACTGTAATGCATATATCTTACCTCATGTGAGAAACAGGAAATAGAAACTCAGTAGGGACTAAACTAATTAAAATGATTCCAGTGGATTGAGGAGCAACTGAAATGTTGAGGGCAGGATGCTGCTCCAGCCATCAGGTGGATGTCCTGGAGGGTCTGCTCATTCTGCTTTTGACAGGGCCAAGCTTAGCAACTCTGGCTGAGGATAAAATGTCCATCAAGAGTGTAAGAGATGCCAAAAGATACGGTTAGTTTATTAAAAGAACAGGTAAAAAAATCCTAAAAAATGAATATATTCTGTGTACAACAGATTCTAGATCTATATTAACACAATTGGATATGCTGTTTAAAAGGACAAGACAAACATATTAGGAGGAATATATGCTTCTCTGCCTTTTAGGGTAAATATAGTAATTTCTCAAATATGCTAGGAAAGGAGTGTAAAAAATATAAATACTGTGCAGAATTTGTATTTCATGTTTAAACAATGCTCACCTCCTTTCTCTTTTGATTTTTTTCTTTTTGGTATGTGTTTTTAATTTAACCAGAACTAGAGAATGAAAGTGAAATCATTACTTGGAACCTTTTGTATTCCTGATTTAATTCAAAATATTTAAATATCAAACATTTAAATTTAAATATTTAAATATAATCATTTAATTTAAAAATTTAATTGAAATATTTAAACCATATTTGGAATAGGTATTTGTAAGTAACAGGATCTCCAAAGATATAGAAATCTAGAAAGAACTTGCATATATCAATGCATAAACTGCAATAACTTCAGCTGAGCTTGAGGATATAGCTTTTTAATAATACTGGTAAGAGAGCCAAGTTTACCTTCTCTTTACAGACACTTATTAGATAACAATATTTGACAGAAGGAAATCTGAAATTTCATCTCCACCAATCATTCACTCAAGATTGAGACCCTAGTATTTACCTGCCAGTAAATGAATTAATTGCATAGCCAGGAGTGAGTTTGTGGGGTTTATTTCTTAACTAAGCATTACACATGTTTGAAAAGAATTTTTAAAATTTAATTAACTTGTTTTCATTTTGTTTTTATTGGACAAGATGATTTTTGTTTAAGAAAGAAAGATCATACCTACACCCCATGAAACATTACAATTTTAAAACCCATTTCCTTTGAGAAATTAAGCATATCTACGTTAAAACTGTTGTGATAGTGGTAAACAAGAGTACTCTCCTGCTCGTTTTCTTATTATTAGCCAACTAAAACAGGCTTCACGTGCTCTAATTAGCAGCCACACAAAAGATTCAAATTCCTGCTGTAGGAGCAGAACGTTTAATTAAGTTACGAAAGACAGTTTGCAATTAATTATATTCCATCTACCTTATGGTATTCATTTATTTGTCAAAAGGCAAACAAAGTTGGTTGTCTAGATTATCAACAACGTGAAGCTCAAAACAAATAAATATCTTCCTAAGCAAAGGGGTGTGGTCATAGTTCTTTCTAATTACACTGTAATCTGATTTGAACTAACCAATCTGAGATAAGGTAAAGTTCAATTCTCCTGTCTGTGCCTATAGCATCTAGCACATATTAGGTATTCAGTAAATACTGGGAATAAAGAAAGAAAGGAAGAAAGAAAGGAAGGAAGAAGGGGAGAGAGAAAATCAAGAAATAATGAATCAAGTGAATAAATAATTGATCATGTGGTCCTCTAGGAGTGTCTTCTAAATAAATTAATAGATTTGCAGAAAGAATACTGGATTGCAGATTGAGCCTGTGTTCTAGGTATAACATGTCTCAAAGCATAATATTACACTTTATATAATGTTGTGTAAGTCACTTTACCTTTCCTGCTTTTAACTTCTCACTGAATTTTTCTAGATGTTTAGGTAGAACCTGAAACTCAATATATTCAAAGATTTTATCTTTCTTTTCCAATCGAACCCACCTTCTTTACTTTCTCTTCTATTAATGAATTATTTTGTAGTAGATTCTTTACAATAGCGGCTGCAATTTTTCTCCTCCCTAAATCAATGATCCTTCCATCAAAAAGCATAGTCTATTCCCACCTTTTGACTTGCTTTTTGTTTGTTTCTTTGCTTTTTGGCCCTGTGACTTGCTTTGACTAACAGAATGTGGTTGTGGGCTAGTTCTGAGCCTAAGGATTACAGTTTTGGCATGCTTCTGTTAATTATCTTTGAACCCTGCCCAGACTCCATCTGAAAAACCCTTGACTAGCCTGCTGATGGATAAAAAACTACATAGAACAGAAACTAGGCATCTCAGCTCAGGCCATAGTAGATTAGTCAGCTGACACAGCAACTGACCACAGTCACATGACCAAGCCCAGCCAACATCAGCTGAATTTGGCCCAGTTGAGCAGAAATGTCCAGTTGACCAAGATATTCATGAGCAATAATAAATTATTGTTGGTTTAAGTAATTTAGTTTTGGTGTGTTTTGTTACTCAGCGAAAGCTAACTGAAGCACATCCTTCCTGAAACATGAAGCCATCCTTTATTCTTTCTTCCCTCTGGTCTCTACGAATCAGTTACCAAATCCTCTTTATTTTAATTAAAATACAATTTCTATTGCAGTCCCCTGATAGTCTCCTAATCTGGCTTTCCATTATTTGTTGCCTGGTGATGTTGATGGCTTCTTACTGATGTTCCTGCTTCCGATCTCTCCCTCCTCCAGTTCAATCACTTAAATACTATTTCAATCTATGGATCTAATTATGTGACTCCTCTCCTTAAAACGTCTTCATTGACTCTCTTTTTATACATAGTAGGCAAGTCCAAATGCCTTAAAATGGTACATAAAGCCCTTCCTGTTTTTATTTCCACCTCTCTCACCAGATATATAACAAATTACTGTCATCAACGTCCTGTTCTCCCACAACACAAAACCACCTTTAACTTCACAATCACAGTTCTAAAGCTGCTGCCCATGTTGTTCTTTTTGCCTGAATCCCCATATCTGCCTTGTCTACCTGTTGACCTTTTACTTATCCTTCAACATGTATCTCAGAGATCATCTGCTCTGGGAAGTCTTCCTGATTTCTTTCCAACAGAAAGAATTACACCCTCTGTATTTCCATGGCACATCTTTCTAACCAAGAACTCTCATTCTCTATTTTATTCACTTGTTTCTGTGCTATTGTCTCTCAGAATAAGTGAGCTCTTTAAATGCAGAGATTCTACCTCAACCACCTTTTAACCTTGAGAAACAATCACAGTGTCGGGAATATAACAGGGACTTGATAACTTTTTTAAAAATGTACATATGATCAGCAATATTAAGCCAATTCATCTAGAAATTTCTTAAAAATCTCAGTTTATGAAGTTAATTTTATAGATATTTGAAATTTGCACTTAATTTGCTTAAGTAAAGTCTTATTTACATTTCATATAAATGTAAATGAACAGTATAAGGGTGACAAATTTTCCTACAGGATTTATTTTGGGTGAATCTGGCTCAACATTACTTATAATTCCAAGGCATTTCATTGTTTCAGAAAACTGTAGGCAAAGAAACACTACTAATAACAGACTTTGCTGTTAATTAAAGTAAAGCATGTGTGGATACCAGGCCACAGCCCTTTATTATAAGCAGAGTTTAATAACAACATATCAATATTTTTGCTGTAGGTAAAAAGACAAACTATAATATCTTGCTTCATAGATGGATATTCTATAGATCTTATGGCATCTGGAGAAGTCTATTTTTCTTTTAGCTGATTTTCTGTTGAATTCAGATAAATCATCACTGTACTGTTACTTTCATTCATTCAACAAATATTTCTTAAGCACATACTATGTACCAAACACTGTTCTAATCCTTCAAATCAATCACCCTCCAAAATAGTAATCTTACCTAAATTAACTTATGAAATAAACCACGCACGTGTCTTTGTTTTTCCCGTGTTTTCTTTTTTCTTTGTTTCTTCTTTCTTCTGTCCTTTCCTTTAACTATTTTTTCTAAGAATACTCAAGCTTCCATTTTATTTTCAGAAACTCAGGATATTCTCAGGTGGTTTTAAATTCTCAAACTCTCTTTCATGCATACTCGTTATTTTCTACCCAGGATTTTAATGCATATAATTTTTAAGAGGGATAATTACTTCAGAAGTCTGATTTCAGTAGCTATAACTCATAGCCATTGATCTTAGTTAATATGACATATCAGTCATCATTTCTAAATCCTATGGCTGGGGAGTAAATTAAACTTTCAAAACATCAGTATCATTTAGAATTCCCACTGAGAATATGAGTGTGCTCAAAAGCAGACAATAACATGTTTATATACTCATTACTTATAAAAGATTAAAATTATCATCTTGAAACATCAGTGACTATAGATATTTATTTCTTATAAGTTAGTCCAAACAATTGGGTCTCATATTAATAAGGAAATTACACACAGTTCTAAAAGCAAATCACATTTGCTATTTTTATCTAATTTTAAAAGAATTAGAATTCAAGAGTGAATTATTGAGGAAAATAATGTGATTCAATTAAGAGCTACTGAATACAAACATTACATTCAAAATAAAACTAATGTCATGGGCAATTCTATTACTTAATCACTAGATGAAAACACTGCAAAAGACAGTCATCCAAACCTTTATAAAGATTCTTACTGGCACATAACTATATCAAATTTGTCAAAAGTCCTGTTTGGTGAATCATGTAGGTTCCCCCTGACCAAAGCAGAGTAAAACCAATATGCTTGTTCATTTTAAGATCAGTAAAACAACAATATGAATTGTTAAATCATGATTGATGATTTAATTTTTCTGAGCAAAATGTACTGTGAATTCTACTTCAGTTTTTTCCCATTTTTTTTTTTAAGGTAAGAACTGGATTTATTTAGAGAGAAACACACTCCACAGGCAGAGTGTAGGCCATATCAGAAGGCGAGAAAGGCCTTCCATCTTTAATAGAATTACCCTATACGTTAAATGGGATTCAAATTGACACCCAACAAATTATTCTTTTAATATAGGAATGGAGTTTCAGAAGCAAATTTCTATGTTTAGGTTGATATTTTAAAATATTTTTATAAAACGTCATAGAATAAGGTTACAAATTCCTTGGGCCTTTTATCTTTCACATTTAATGTGAAGATTTTTAAGAAGGGCAATTCAATCCAATTGAATTATTCTCAAATGACTGTCATTATGTAACTTGACTCATAGTTAAACTTGAGTCTATTCCTGTAATTTTTCTGACCCCTCTCTCAAAACATCAACACACTCAGAGATTATAGGAAGAATCCACTTCAAATCTGAATTTGGCCTGAGTTTCACACAGTTTGAATATACTCCTACCATTTGAAGGCATTAAAAACAAACAAATCATTATTTTGCTTGTCCTTTTTGGAGTCTCTTTCCTGGAAGCAATGTTTAGGATCAACTGTGATCCTAAGTTCCCATACAGCTTGTTAAAAAGAACAAATTTATCAGTGCTTGGCTCAGGGACAAAGTGCTAAAATAACAGATGGACTCAATATCAAACTTTACAAAGGAACTACATAGGAAAATCAACAGTTCTTTGTAATGATTGATGATGACTGTGTAAATGCCTTTTTATGCTCTTGGCATTTTCTTCTTTTGAAAGAGTCTAAGTAGATGCCACAAGTGGTTGTTGTGAAGTAGCTCCAAATAGTAGCTCCAAATAGGCATTAATTGAGTTCCATCCCGGGCTGTGATCAATTGTAAATCAGCATTTTGTATAATAGTCACAAAAGAAAGGTAAAAACAGAAGTAATAACCTGGCTGTTCTAATTAATATATTTTGAGAGGATTCAGCATTCTTATAATCAGAACCCCCCCAGCCGCCCCTGCCCCCCCCCCCCACCTACACACACACATCTGCCCTCAGCTTCCCAGGATTGCTATAGACAACATCTGGTTAAATCCATGTTCAGTGGTCATCATTACGACTATGAAAATACTGTTCACAGCTAAGCCATAATGCATTCTGATTACATTTCCTTTCTTGTATATTTATGCATTTTTCCAGTTACTAATTTTGTTCATTTATTTGCTTAATTAACTTTAAACCTAACACTATGTTCTGTTAATGTACATGTTGTATGCATGTATTTTAACAAAAGAAACATCTCCTGCATCCTCTTTCCATTCTCCAGCTCCAATTTTTATTGTGTTTTTCTCTAAATCTAATACATCACAGTCATCCTAAATTCTCTTCTCCATCATCTAATTTTTTCCTTTGCTTTTCAAATTCTCTATGTATTGGATTTATGGACTACATAAATTGTTATATTTCAGATTACTCATTCTGATGAAACATACTCTCCAGGAGTAAACTTTTAGAGGCCTTACAAGTTTCTATCAATTACTTATGATCAAATTTGTAGAATGGCTTTGTATAGAATTCTAGGAGAGAAAACATTTTCCCTCAAAATTAAAAGTGTGACAGAGTGTGTTCCATTGTGGCAGAGACGAGGCCAGTGTCTATAAATTGTTTCCTCTTCCTCCTGGGCACAAGTGACACTGCATTTCCCAGCCTCCTTTGCCTGAGACGTGGCCACGTGACTCAATATTGGCCGTGGAATGAGAAGCAAATTGATGCAGAGACACCTATAAACTTCTGCATGACCTTCTCTATTCTCTCTCCTCCCTAGTTTGAAAGCTGAATACAGAGAATTCAGTAGTGGATTCCAAGCCCCCTGGGTTAGTGGAGCCTCCAAATGGAGAAGCCTGGATCCCGGAGTAACTGTTCATACTGGAGTGCCACCAACTCCCATTCGTATGACATGAACAACAACAACAAAAATTTCACTGGTAGGAGCCACTAAGATTTTAAGATTCCTACAGCACCAAACTTATTCCTGACTCATGTGACGATACAAAAATTTTAATATTCAGAGTCTTCAGTAGAATCAGCATAGGAGACAACTATATTTCTAAAAAAATCCTTTGGCTCAAAGACAAATACATTGACTTTTCCAAAGAATTCATACAAAAATGCAAGTTATTAATTTCACTTAATTTTTAATATTATTTGCATTATGAAATATAACATACACACAGAGATATATAAATAGATATGTAGAGTTTAAAAAATAACTATGAAGTGAACACTCTTGTAATTCCCACTTTGGGCAACATATGGAACAGTGACACCCCAGGAGCCCCCAGCATACACCTTCTTTATCAAGTCATCTAGAGGTAAGTACAGTCCAGACTTTATTAAAATTCTTTCTCTTTTTTCTTCCTGGTTTAACTACCTATTGAATGTATCCCTAAACAATATGGTTTTGTTTGAACTTAACTTTTAATCACTGAAATACTTCTTATATATCTTATTCCTTTTAACCAACATTAGGCTTACAAGGTGTGAGGATCTGTCTATGCAGCTGTACATGGGAGTGTCTGTTCATTTCCACTGCTGTGTATTCAAACATATGGGGATTTTCTAACAACAATTTAGTTATTAATTTTTAGCATCACTATCTTTTGGGTAGAGAGCATTGTCAGCACAGGAATTGGAAGTTTGTTGGGACTTACTGAATGGCTCAGTACAAAACTAATTTTTGTAAAGGTTCTATTTGTGCTTAAAAATAAATAATCTAAAAAAATGGTACTGATGAACCTAGTGGCAGGGCAGGAATAAGGATGCAGAAGTAGAGAACGGACTTGAGGGCCTGGGGTGAGGAAGGGGAAGCTGGGACAAAGTGAGAGAGTAGCATTGACATATATACACTACCAAATGTAAAATAGATAGCTAGTGGGAAGCAGCTGCATAGCACAGGGAGATCAGCTCGATGCTTTGTGATGACCTAGAGGGGTAGGATAGGGAGGGTGGGAGGGAGGCTCAAGAGGGAGGGGATATGGGGATATATGTATACTTATAGCTGATTCACTTTGGTGTACAGGAGAAACTAACACAACATTGTAAAGCAATTATACTCCAATAAAGATGAAAAAAATAAATAAAAATAATACGTATGCTTCAGTTATCAGCTGCAACATTCTAGATACGTTTACAAAAACAAGTTTGCTAATCACGTTGATTAAATCTTCCACAGTCTCCTGGTTTTTTATTGTTCGATTAATTTCTGAGAAAGGTTGTTAAAATCTCTCATTATAGTTGTGGATTTACATATTTTGCTTTAAAGTTTGTCAAGTTGTACTTTATATGTATTTTGAGTGTCTGTCATTAGATACACATAAATTTAAAATTGTTATTTCTTCTCTGTGACTTAAAACATTTTATCATTATCATTTTATGATTATTATCATTGTTATATGAAAAAAACATTTTATCATTTATCATTAAAAACTATCTTAATTTCTAATAATGGTTTTTGCTTTAAAATTAATTTTTGAAATTAAAATAAAGATGTCATACCCTTTCCATTGTTTTACATCTTCTGTCTCTGCTCATTTTATACACTCTGAACAGCACACACTTGGTTTAAGAAATGTCTGTCTTTTAACTGGAATATTCAGTTATTTTAACTATGGTTTAAGTAAACATTTTTATTTTGTCCTTGCATTTATTTCACCTAGTCTACATTTCTCATCTTCTTTCTTTTGGATGATTTATACCTATTTCTTTATCCTTTTAGATATTTTTATATATTTTATATTGCTAATTTCCCTTCCACAGGTTTTTCAAATTAAAATTCTATTTCTAAAAGGATTAGTAACTATTTCAGAAACCAAAACCTGCATTCTTAAGTGCTCAAAGGCAACAATTTTTCCAGCTTTTTTGATATATAATTGACATATAACATTGTGTAATTTTAAGGTGCAAAATATGAGTTGATACAAGTATATATTGCAAAACATTTACCATAATAAAGTTACTTAACACATCCTTCACCTCACATAATTACAATTGTGTTGTTATTGTTGTTATGGTGAGAACATTAAAGCTATACCCTTAGAGCAACTTTCAGGTATGCACTACAGTATTGCTAACTACAGTCACCGTGCTGTACCTTAGATTCCTAGAACTTAGTCTTATAACTGAAATTTTGTACTCTTTGAACAACATCTCCCATTTTCCCCACCCCTCAGCTGCTGGCAACTACCATTCTACTCTTCGTTTCTATGAGTTTGATGTCTATATAATTCACATATAAGTGAGATCATACAGATTTGTCTTTTTCTGTATGACTTATTTCACTCAGCTTAATGTCCATAAGGTCCATCCATGTTGTTGCAATGGCAGGATTTCCTTTTTCATGGCTGAATAATATTCCATCATAGCACACTTTATCCTTTCTTCTATCGATGAACACTTAGGTTGTTTCCATGTCTTGGCTATTGTGAATAATGCTGCAATAAACATGGGAGTAGAGATAGCTCTTCAAGAGAGTGATTTCATTTCCTTTGGGTATACATCTTGGAGTGGAATTGCTGGATTGTATGATAGTTCTATTTTTAATATTTTGAGGACCTTCCATACTGCTTTCTATAATGGCTGCACCAATTTACATTCCCATTAGGGTTCCCTTTTCTCCACATCCTTGCCAGAACTTTTATCTCTTATCTTTTGATAATAGTCATGCCAACAGGCATGAGGTGATATTTCATTGTGGTTTCAATTTGCATTTCCCTAATGATTAGTGATGTCAAGCACTATTTCATATACCTGTTGGCCATTTGTATGTCTTCTTTGGAAAAATGTCCATTCAGTTCCTCTGCCCATTTTTAATTAGATTTTTTTTTGCTATCAAATTATATGAGTTCCTTTTATGTTTTGTATATTAACCCCTCATCAGATATTTGGTTTGCAAATATTTTCTCTCATTCTGTATGTTGCTTTTGTTGTTATAGTGGTTAACTGTTTATTTACTGTGCAGAGCTTTTTAGTTTGAGGACTGGTGTTAATTCTTCTTTAAATGTTTCATAGAATTTACCATGAAGCCATCTGGTCCTGGGCTTTTCTTTGTTTGGAAGTTTTTTGATTACTGACTCAATTTCCACACACATTATTGGTCTCTTCAGATCTTCTATTTCTCCATGATTCAGTTCTGGTAGGTGGAGGCCAGAGCCAGCAGCCAGGGCCAGGGTCGACTTCAGGCTCACTGGCAGTTGCAGAGGTATTGTCTTTGGGTATGCTCTCCTGTGGCTAGAAGATTTCCTCACAGGTACACACAGGGCAGTGGAGACCAGCGTGGGGAGTCAGGCTGGGACTCCGGGTATGTTCGTGTAACAACATGCAATCAACATCAAGAAAAGGAAGTATGCGAAGACACAGGTGGTACCCTCATCCTCTGCCATCTGAAGCACACATGTAACATTTTATCAAATAAGAAACAGAAAACATACTAGCAATGGCACTTTTGTATTCTGAGAGACCACCTGTGAGGCCAAGTGAAACATGCAAGTGTTTATTTTTCTTAGTTACTCCATGAACAGAAATTGAAAGACGCCTAGGGCAAGAAACTGTTTTTTATCCCTCCTCCAGCCCCCCTTTTTTTCCATTTCCTTGTCCCTTGAGTCCACATGTCAGGAGTGATTTTTTTCCAAAGAAATATTATATTATACCAGCCAATTTCCAAGAAATTAAACCTAGACACAACATCATAAAATCAAAGTGCAAGGAAAAGATGTCTTTTTCAGAAGCAAAAATGGAATCAGAAGCATTCTTTTTTGCCCTTCTCTTTCCTCTGGCCACTACCAAGAGTAAGTTTCAGAAAAAAAAAAAAGAAAAGAAAAGAAAAGAAAAAGAAAAGAAAGAAAGAGGAGGAAATAAATAAAGAAAAGTCAAAGAGGAGATGAAGAAAGAACTGAAGGAGTAGCATTGTGTTGTGAGAAGAATACTCTGTTCCATTGCACACAGTAAAACGCACACCTTCCCAAGAGCAAATACACTAGGCCCTGGAGGGGTCCACCTTGAGCTCTGCACCAGCTGCATCTATGGCAATCTTTTGCTTTGGTCAAGGATGGTGCATAAACTCTTTTGAGAAGATCAGGTTAACCAGGCCAGATTGGGCATCTCCTGTGAATATCCTGACAGATCCTGGTCACTACTGCCTTGTCTGGCTATAAGCAGCTGCCTTTGCAGAAACCATAAATGTGGAAGAGAAACCCTGGGAGAATTACAGAGAGAACATAAGCACATTTCTTTTCAGAGGGCTGTGAATCATTCCTTCTCATCATTCCACCCTCACCCATGAAACAAAATCACAAACTTCTATCTCTACAGAGACAAGAGGCTTTTCCAGGGGTCTGTATTAAGAAATGCTTATTTTTGTTAATGTGATTGCTGACAATGTTACCTGTTCCAGCCATCTTTATTTTAATTGCTGGCTTTCTAAAGATGCTGTGTGTAAATCTAACTTTCTGTTTTTGTAGAAGGTTGTTGTTCTTAATTAGAAAAGTGGGTTCATTATCAGAGGCACTAAAGTTTATTTTTCATACCAGAAACATTACCATGAGCGATTTTTCATTAGTATTTATGTAATATTAAAAACAAACATTATTATCATATTTGGAAATTCCCCAGTTGTTTGGCATATGAAGAAAGAATGTCCAAATTACTGTTTAAAAATTTCAGCCTATGTTTTAGTGTCACATAGACATGACCCTAGATATTTTGTGTTTTAAATTGTTCAAAGCTTCTTGAAGTGAATACCACTTCCTAATTCTCAAGTGGTGTTTGATAACTTCACTTAAAAAGGAAATATAAACACAGTGTTTTGTTTCATTATACCTTGATCCTTTATTAGAATATCTGCACTTCAATTCTGGAAACTAAAGCTCAAATGACAAAGGTTTTAATAAGCATTTCTTCTGTTCATATCTGAGATCCAAAACTTGCAGAGAGTCATGTATTAAAACAATCATGACATTAGTGCTCTAAATTTGGACTTGGATTCTAATGAGAATTTTTTTCATGTAAGCAGTTGGAGCTTCTTGTTATGGGATTGTAGAGCTAGGTTGGGAGGCTTGGCAGACCTGGGATCCTAGCGCTGTTATCCTAAAAACAGCATCAATTATGGAGAACAGGAAAAGACACACCCATAAGCATCAGTCTTTAACATGTGGTTTTGTCTCTGTAGCTGCGTTCTATACATCAGAAACAAGTAGACAGATACAATGATAAATTCAGTGTGTTTTACTCCTACTTGTTAATCTAAGCCAAAGCGGAGTCAAAGCAATAACTGACATCTTGCGTTTGTCAATTAATTATCAAATGTCTTGTAATACTACTCCTACTGTTGAGTCATGTTATAATTAACTTGTGCACTATTCAACTTTTCCATATATTATGATCTGTTGCCCCAACTAACTGGCAAGTACGTTGAAGGCCCTGGAGACTACATTTTCCATAGTCTCCATCTTCACCATGCCTATAGTTGGCTTGGGTTTAGTAGCTCCTTAAACTTATTTGATAATTAAACTAAACAATTATATGATTTAACAAGAGTGAAAACACATTATCAGAAGAAGTGGGTCTTCTAATCATTTAAGAAGAGATCTTCTAGACAGTAACCTCCCCTTAGGGTGGAGATGTTGCACTTAACTGATTTCCTTCCTTAATAGGAAAATGGCTCATTATTAGAAATACCAGAAATTTAAACTCTCTGAATCTCAACACAGCTATTCATTTCCTCTATGCCAGGAATGAGAGTTGCTTTTACCGATGTATTACAACAATCAAGTTGTCTAAGAAGATAGAGTTTAATTGTAATTTTAATAGCACAAAACGGCATTGCACCAAGCCAACATTGTGATAGAAATTATAATATTTATTTTATCAATCATAATTTTTCTTAATTTCCTAATTTTAGCATCATCAAATGAATATCCCTAGCTATGAGAAAATGTTGGCTGGCAAGGGCTAAATCATTCCCTACAGACCAGCAATTATGTGCCATAACCTCGTTTCAGTGGGATAAAATGGGCACCAAGAACCTAACCACAGTAAGCAGCAATGAGGGCAGCATCAATTACGCCACCACAGGCTCTAAAGTAGCAAAGAACAAGACAACATCAATTATTCAATCTTTATCTCTAGAGTCAAGCCGCAGTACTCCTTGAACGCATAGACAATGTGTGTTACTTTGGGTGTTCTGTTCCAAATCACAGACTTGCTTGAAGAGTTATAAAATAAACCTTAAGGAGTTGCTGTGTTTATGACCACAGAGCAAGGGTCAGAAGTGGAATTCTGGGAGCTGCTGAAAATTTACTTCATGATATTGCATAAAACTGGCCTCGAGGGAGAAGAGAAAATGGAAAATGGCTCTAATTTCATCTTTCTCACTTGAAATTATGGGCCGGTATTTACAGTCCCGTCTCAGTCAACTGACAGCAAATCTTTTCCTATGATTGCAGAACGTTTCCTGACTTAAGTGAGGTGAATGTGTTAGGGGAACACATGGGATAGGGTGAGAGTTCAACACTGAGGAAAATGCTTCCATTGATACAAACTCATGACAAGGCTTGATGATATGGCCATAAAGCAGGTCCCAGCACTGAATTATTTAACTCTGGAGTCCCCGGAGACCTAACACATGAACTTGCAAAGTGTGAGACTTTAGGGTCTGGTGACAAATGTAGTCATCAAGAAATTCTGGAATTCAGTGAATTCTGTCAATGTGGCTTCAACAAGAGGGCTACGCAAAATAGATTCATCAAACGCAGGACTATACAAGTCAGGAACTGTGATGGGATGAAAAACCATTAAACCGTTTAGGATTGTCTAGCACAGCTAATAGGAAGCTCAGATTTACTTCATACAAGGAAGTCATGTAGAGCCAAGATTTCTGAGAAAGCAAGAGATACTAGTTAAAAACAATGAGTTCACAACATAGTTTTATCACTAGCAAGATATTTCTTTTTAAAGAATGACTCTGGTGGAGTATCAGAAAAGACAGTCACCCAGAACATCATTCTCGAACATATGGTTTTGTCTATGATAGCTGTGTTCTTTGTATTAAATATGTAATTGATATGGCTAATAAAATTAAAGGATTTTTCCTTGACAAGCAGTATGAATTAAACTTTACTACTTTACTATTATTAAGGTATTGTTGAATGTTAAAATAAATCAAGTACAGGGTCTGGGAGCCATCCTTGTAAGCCAAGCATGGGGCCGGATCCTGTAGCCTTTCCAACAACTTTACACTTTGCCTGGTCATAAGTCTCTGCCCAACATATTTAGAGCCGTGTGAGTAATCATTAACTAAAGATAATATCTATAATGTCTCCAAAACAGAAATATATACATTTAATTTCCCCTCAAATCAACAAATGAGTTAACCAATGGGTAATCATTCAATACTACAGTATATGGAGATACGGGTAACAAATGGAGAATGTTTTGAAGCAGGGAAATAGTAATTCTTTTGAGTTATAACTTTTTTAGATGAAAAACTATAGCCAAAAATGGACACATCAAAAGTAAGATATAAGGACTTCCCTGGTGGCGCAGTGGTTAAGAATCCGCCTGCCAAGGCAGGGGACATGGGTTCGATCCCTCGTCCGGGAAGATCCCATATGCCACAGGGCAACTAAGCCCATGCACCACAACTACTGAGCCTGCACTCTAGAGCCCACGAGCCACAACTACTGAAGCCCACACGCCTAGGGCCAGTGCTCCGCAACAAGAGAAGCCACAGCAATGAGATGCCTATGCACCACAAGGAAGAGTAGCCCCCGCTCGCCGCAACTAGAGAAAGCCTGCATGCAGCAACGAAGACCCAACGCAGCCGAAAATAAATAAATAAATAAATTTATTTATTTATTGATAAAAAAGTACGATATAAGTAATTAAAGAGTATTTTTGATGGCACACCACCTGGGATCACCTCAGGTGACGTGACCCTTAAGTAGGTTTCATAATCAACTAGAACCTTCCTTTTAAAATGCCGATTTTAAAAAAAAATTAATGAAAATATGTGCAATGTGTATCACAAATATTTGTAACTTTTCTCAATGGCTCAAGATTTAAAACTTTTTATGTATAAAATACTGTTTCATCATTATATTAGCTATAACCATGTTTTGCAACAATATTATCCACCGTTGGTGGGTGGAGGAGGCATGAAACGCCCCATTGGAAAGCGGTCTCTTAGGAGGGTTGCATATTTCTGGACAGTTCCTCAAACCAATCTGAACAAGACAGATAAAAATCTTTTCAGAGTGAAAAAAAGATTTGTGTAATTGCACATTCTCTTGCTTCCTGAAAAAAAGGAAACCGAGGCTCAGAGACATTGAGATACGTCTTCAGCCACACAGTCACCAAATGGAAAAGTTTTAATTCAAACAAGTCCTCTGACTCTCAGCCCAGGGCTCTGTCCAGCCCCCCGCACACTCTTCAATGACCTGTGCTTAGAGCAGAGCAGCACCATGTCACCTTGGATCTGAGGAGGTCCTTCGCCACCCAAGGATCCAGGCTGCCCCCTCCCCAATTTATGCGAAATAGAATTTGCCACCTCTTCCTTATCACTGGTACTGCTTAGAATCTGCTTAGTTATTCAACACACAGTTATGTTGGTGGTGCTGATGGTGACCTCAACTAGTTACTCAACTTCTAAAAGCCTCAGTTTTTCATCTCTAAACGGGCGGTAATCATGGTATGGACCTTCTGGTCCTGCTTGGGGGACCATTTATTTAAATATACTTATATACATAAATTTTCTGTATATGGTATGTAATGATAAACATGATATACATATGAAAACACATAGATTACTTATAAATAAATATATAAGTGTATATATAAATTATATATATATGTAATGTGTTTATCATGTAGGCCCCTGGTAAAGATGGCATAAACATCACTCTTTGTTAATAAATAGTATCGAGCTTTGTGGCAATAATGTGCCTTTTGGCTGTCTGAGAGGCTAGTCGGTTAAGGGTTTTCACCTGGCATATCAGGGTGGACGAGCCATAAGCGTGAACCACTCACAAGACTCTGAGAGTTTGCATGATAGAATAAACACGGACATGAAGGAACAACAGTATTCCAGGCTGTCCTGGAAGACAAGCAGAGTTTGACTCTGGGCTTACCAATGGGATATTATTACCAAAAATAAAACAGTGTGCTGGTAAATTAACAGCAAAGTGAGAGATGCAACTGTGTGATAAATGTAAGAAATTCTTCATATAATGTATACATATTTGAAAGATACATATTTGAAAAAGAAGACGAAATCATCAAAATTTTCTTAGCAGCCAAAAATGAGAAAGTAGAAAAAGTAATTATTATATTTTTAATATTAGTCAAACTTTTCAAATACATACTTTAGGAACTTCTGTTTTAACAAATAATATTGGAAATGTGTTGATAATGAGTGATGTTTAGAAAACAATAGTTATGAAATTTCACCATAGTGGCATTTTTCTCCTACACTAAACTGTTGCATTGAAACAGAAGAGTATGTTGAGTATTTTCTAAGTACCTAAAACTAGAAAATCAAGCAGGGCAAAAGAAGGAAAACATAATCTCTGCTCTCTGAGTTCCAATATTCCTCCTATTGCATAGTATCTGTTTGGAGTTGAGTCATCAGATTTAGCAAATGAATCTGAGGACACTGAGGACAAACACTGAGGACACTCAGAATACTTTGGATTTTAGATAAACTAAAACTTTTTTAGTACAAATATGTTCCAAATATTGTATCGGACATTCTTATACTAAAAAAATTTACTCATTGCTTACCTGAAATTCATATTTAACAAGGCATCCTGTAATTTTATTCCAGCAGCCTTATTTTGTGGATGTTGTTTGGTTTAAAGTAATTCCAGCTGCTGTAGATGAAAGTTCCCATTTGGGCAGCTCTCCACTCAGGAGAAAGAACAAAAATCCCCTCTACATTGTAGCTCCATATCCAAAACCCTGGCTTGCAAATGTGATCTGGAGTGTCTCCATCCTAGACACCTGGACAGGGAGCCTCACTCTTAGCTGAGCAGGCCAGGCTAGGACAGGACTTACATCCCTTATGCTCACAATTCATTTCCTAGAACTCAGATGCATGACCCCACTTACCTTGGAAATGCAGTCTATCCTGTGGCCCCAGAAAAGTGGAAGCAAGTGGAGTTATTGCCTCGCAGTCTCTGCAGCAATGCTGAAAATGGTACAGAAAATGAGAACTGTATTAACAGAAGATCATTACACTGTTTACACACATTCAAGAAAACAAAAACCACGTCACTGTGAATTCTAACAATGAAAAAGTAATTTATATGAAAGTTTAAAAGTACATTTAGGAGTGAATTACTGTTTACAAAAATAAGTCAATTAAGACACAGATATGTGACCTACATATAGTTAATTATCAATTGTGTGTATAAATGTACACAATGCACATGCTCTTATTCATTAATGTCCTTAAGGACTTCCAGTGGAAAATGATACCACTTTCCCGAGAACCCCCTTATAAAGTTGTTTGTATTACCAGCTGTATCTGAAAGTAACAAACTGCATATCTTTAGTTCACCAAATCATATTGAAATTTTTCAGATAACTGCAATGTTAGTATAAAACTTCAACCAAGTATGTGAAAATGCAAAATAAATGTATAGATAAAATATAGATTGAAAAAAATGACCTAAGATAGGCAACTAAAAACCAGAAATGATAAAATAAAGAATAAAATTTATAGTTAGGATTCATCAATTTAGAGAACATAAGTTAAAGAACACTTGCTGTAAGTGATGTTTTAAAAATATGTGTTGAAAGAAAAAAATGTAGGAATAAAAAGCCAAGAAAGAGGACATAAAAACCAGAGGAGGGCTTCCCTGGTGGCGCAGTGGTTGAGAATCTGCCTGCCAATGCAGGGGACACGGGTTCGAGCCCTGGTCTGGGAAGATCCCACATGCCGCAGAGCAACTAGGCCCGTAAGCCACAACCACTGAGCCTGCACATCTGGAGCCTGTGCTCCGCAACAAGAGAGGCCGCGATAGTGAGAAGCCCGCGCACCGCGATGAAGAGTGGCCCCCACTTGCCGCAACTAGAGAAAGCCCTCGCACAGAAAAGAAGACCCAACACAGCCATAAATAAATAAATAAATAAATAAATAAATAAATAAAAATTAAAAAAAAAAACAACAGAGGAAGCTAAGATGAATCTTCAAAGTAAAGGTCAGCAAAAAAGTGGGAGGTGACACAAAGAGTTAAAAGGAGAGTCAAAGAAATAAATGAAAACTAGCGTTGAGGTTCCTCAAACATATAAGCAGGGAGAGAAATGGGAAAGATGACTTTAAAGAAGCTTTAACGTTAAACTGCTGCTTTTTCATTACTTTTAAGTATGAGGAAGAAATTTAATTTTGATTCAAAAGAACATCTGAAATACAAAGCTAGATAAGCCTTGAGTAGAAATGGATGAGAGAAAGGGTATTTTTAACGATACAAGTAATTAGCTTCCTGTTGGCTATTTGATGTAACTTTAACATTAACAAGAGCTTTTGCAGTTAGTGCCATTATCTAATAACCTACTATTACCGATTTTCAGAGAAAACACATTATCTGCAGGAAAACTTTCTGAAAGTCACAAACAAGCATGAAGAGCCCAGAGACAAAAGATTTGTAAGATTTTTAAAGATAGCTAGAGGTAAAAGAGTGAGCAGCGGGAGATCACCAAAAAACTCATCTGCCTAATAAATGCTCCACAGAACAAAATCTATTCAAAGCTTAGCCCAGAAACCAGCCTCAGCATCGTGCTGCTACAGAGCGCAGCTGAGACCTTGCTAGACCAAGCCACAGGTCTGCCCCAACACAGAATTATTCAGACACAGTCTGCCTGCAGGATGAGCAAAAAGCACTTTAATAATCAAATCCAGTGGTAACATAAATATTTCACCATGTCACTCTCAAGGTGCAAGCTGGTTTCTCTTCTAGAATAATTCAGGGAACAAAACATGATTCTGTATAATAGAAAATGTATTGGCCTAATACTGTATTTAAAAAAAAAAAAACTATAACTGCTCTCATTGAAAGATACAAGTTGTTCAAGACCCATTCCTCATTTGAAACTTAAAAGCACCCCTCCAGATAATGGCATACAATCCTGAATCATTTCTAGCTTTCAGAGTGTAAAGTCACCTTCAGATGTATACAATACAAGTCTCCGTATCTATCCATTCGGGATGACATTTTTTTTCCTCCTGGTGATTAATAATGTAATCTCAGGAGAGACAAGTGAGACAAAGCAAATACAAGACATTTTTAAGGATAATTCTATGCAATCTTCCGTTACCTCTACCCAGTTTAATATTAATAGCAAGATAGCACATCCCACAAAGTGAGGTAAGTAGAAAAACTCTTTTGTCCTCCCTCCTTTTCTTCTCTCTCTCTCTCTTTCCCTGTCTCTCTCTTACACACACACACACATACACACACACACACACACACACTCTCAAAACTCAACTGTCCTGTCCTAACTGTTATATTTAATTCACAGCTTGTTCTAGGTTCATGGAACAAGATGGCTTCTCTTTGGCCCCCAGTTCCCTCCTTTTTTGTACCTTTCACTCCTATGGGTCTTGCCCCTTTGGTTGCCCAGTGTTCTCCAGTTGACCTACATTATCTTATTAATACTTTTTCTTTTGGAATTTTCCTGCCTTAATCAAACTTCATTGTTCTGAGCCTCACTGTAATTTGAATTGTATGTAATGATGAAAAGAAATCTGAAAACCATGTAATAAGCCAATGTTTCATAATTGATTAATGCTAACTACATGGGAACAACTTCATTCTAACTGGAGATTTCTGGAGCCACAAAACCCTAATCGAAAGGGTGGAATATATGTGACCAGATACGATTTTACTCTCTTTAACACAAGAGTTGATCAGTCTGGTCCAATTTCTTATATGGGACTAAATTTGAGGAGAGAATTGCTAGTCATTGCCTGACAGCTTACAAGTTCTGCTGGCACAATTTGGAAATATGTAAACGTGATACAGGAAATAAATTATGAGACAATTTTTTCACACTATAATTCTCAAGGTTTTGGAAACATAATTATTATTAGACAAGAACATGGACATTATTTGCCAAATTTCCTAATTTTGCAGCCAGTATGAGTTAAGATATACCAGCCATGTGTCAACCATTATCCAAAGTACTTTATCCATTATTTCATTTAATTTTTACTACATCTCTTTGAGATATGTACTATTGTCCTCATTTTGCAGGCGAGAAAACCCAGGCTTGCTTCATGAGTGCTGGAAGGTGCTGAGCTCCTTTTAAAACAAGACACTTAAGGCTACTGACTCCAAGGCAGGCTCTTTGCCCTTTGCTGCAGTGCACCTGACTGACAGGCAGGGGTCAAGGGTGTGCACCCTTGTCTCTGGTAGAAAGCTCTCTCTGGCTGTTTACCATCCAACCTCACATTAAGGAGGCCACTTATATCTTACTGTGTCTGAGCACCAGATTAGGTATGTGAAAATCTAGTCAGTTCCTCACATAAAATGATCCTCCACGGGAAAAAAAAACCCTATTTTCTAAAATTCTTACTCCCTTCTGAAGATGAGTGAGCATGGATCACACAATGTCCTGGGGATTGTTTATATGAGCATCAGGGTTTATTTTGAGATCATAAACACAGAAGAATATTCAAATATTGAACAGAAAAATAAAAAGATTAGGTAATTTTAAAATATCATGACAAATTTAGTTTTCTTCTACTGTCAAAACAATTTCCTTAATGAACCATTCTAACAATTTAACCACCTGAGTTTATCTTGTTCAGGTGACAGAGATCTTATATGAAAAATATTACTATATTTAGGTACCTTTTCTTTTCTTCTGTGACTGTTATTAAAACCCCAGCTATACAATCCAGGGCTTAAAACTCTTACCTTCTTTTCAGATGGAATTTTTCTTCCTTATGTTAATTTCAAAAACAAACAAACAAACAAACAGTAGAATCTATAGATTTTGAAAGCACATTTTTTGCAAATGGTACTCAATTCAAAATAATGTTTATCGCTGTTTTTAAAGATAAACATGTGCTAAGCGACATTTAGTGCTAACACTATGTAAACAGCAGCCGTCCTGCAATTACAAATCTACTTCCTTCATTACTGCTGATGCCTCAAGCCTGAAGGAACACCAGGGAAGACAGACAAAACAAAACAAAAACAATCCATTTCCCTCAACATTTCCTGCTGAATAATTACTTCCTGTGTTTATCTGATATCTGCTTCCTTGGGCCTATTTCTATATGTTTTGCCCTTATAAATGGCCAATGGAAACACTGAATGGAAAAAGATTTACACCAATTGTTGGCAAAACCTTTGATTGGTTTCATTTTAAAATGGAATTAGAATTAGAAAGACAATACTACCCTTTTACCTTTGGTTTATGATAAGTCATCTGAGATGGAGAATTGAAATAAGTTTTCAAGACAAGTCCACCTAAATATTTAATGTTTTTTTTTTTTTGTCTTTGCAAGTAGTGGCACTGGTGTTTATCTGATTGTTTTTTCTTGTTTGCATGCATATACATGTTCATGTTCTTACCCGTTTATTCCATAAAAGTCTTTGTTTTCCTTCCTTTTTTTGAATAAATTGAAAAAACATATCTGTGACAATGTCTTTTGGATTATGAAAATACTATTTTTAACATGTTGGTACACTTTCTGTGCTCTCTTTAATTCATTCAGAATGATTAATATAAGCAGAAAAACTAACTCTAAAATGTCTCGTCTTAAAAGTGCCCATTTCTCAGAGAGATAGCCCACTGGCCTCCTCTTTGAATTATTGCTTTGGGTTATAGATGTTACTGAATTGAAAGCATGCCTTCTCTTCAGCAAGAGGTTTCTAGAGGCACCTGATGGGCTCAAGTCAAAATGCAGGTCCCCCAATGTTCTGGAGCCACTGCTTTGCAAAGTAATGCATAATAATACATGTTATAATGACTAATTAAAGAAGTTAAACCTGACTTTTTAGTGCAGAACTTCTCAGAGTCTGTAACATAGTAATGCACATGCAAATTTCCAAGTACTGTTCGGTGAGAAGTAACAAGAGGCCATTTTCCCCACATGTTCTCATTCACATCTCTAGACTATTGTTCTTCCTAAGCTAAATTGGGAAATGTGTCACAAAATAATAGCTCTTCAAGGACAAACTGGGACACTCTGCAAAACCTCAGGAACCTCAGGCAGTGGCTGAATGACCCTGGCAGGAAAGGGAGAGGCAGGGAGGGGAGGGCTCTGGGCATCTTCCCACTAAGCTGAGCATTTCTTCAGCATTTGCAGGGTATGTGGTCCATTAGCAATAAAGATGTGCTTCTGAAGCTGGTGTCGCTTGTGCAATACGATAAGGAAGGCTATTGGTCATTTCTATTTGTATATTAAGGGAAAAAAACTTTTCTGACAGTTGCATCATGTTTTACAGTGCAAATCAGAATTTACAAGCTAATTAGTGGTCAATAAAATTGAGGGTTGCTATTGGTAAAGAATTTTATTCTTTAGCCATAATATTAGGGGAGAAGACAAACCATGAATAATATTACAGTGCATTAATGGCAAAGCAATGTGATCAACAGGAATCACGGTTTCTAGGCACCCATGAGTCTACTCCTCAGCACTGTCATCACTTTTAAAACTTTTCCTAAAGTGTAATTGGGTATGGAGGAATAATCAATAAGTAGAAATTCTGGAAATCCTGGAATTCTTGTTGGGAAGGCAACACTAATTTCATTACTAATGAAGTTAGTCTTCTCAAGTTCAAATCACAGATAACAGCTTTCCTTTCTACTAAAGAAATGGGAATTATTATCAGTTTCAAAGCTGAATTTTATTGATAAACTTGTAGACTATTTCCTAGTAAAGATCTCTTACTTTGAAGAGGATTAACTTCTTTGTAGATGTTGAATTAATTTAAATTCAAAGTATTATTTTTCTTATAATTTTATTCAAATGTTTGTTCTTAAAATATGCTTTTAACTTAATCTCTTGGAATCAAAGTTAATAAAACAGAAGCCATAATATCTTTTTATGAACAGAAAAGATTTAGACATTAATATTTTTAATTCTTCAATAAACAGCAAATTCCTAGTTTTTACTGCATAGTAATCAACTGCTTAAAAAAGGTAGTTTGTCTACTTTAAAAAAGTATATGGAAAGTGATTATTTGATCATTTTAATTCAATTCCTTTATTTTAAAAATTGCCAATATTTATCAAATTTCCATTGATATTACAGCTAAGTGCTTTGCATGGTTTATTTAACTAACTTTGAAATTACCTTTGAGGGTAGATACGCATTTTATCCTCATGTAACAAATGAGTAAATTTATCATCTGAACTATGTTTACTAGCTGGTAAGAATGGAGCTATGACTAAGATTTGGGTGGTTTGACTACAGGGTCTGCGTCCTTAAACGCTGAGATCTATACATCCTATACACAGAATACCTTGCCCTGGCATCATCACCATGGCTGGATAATTCAGGTGCTGTTGGAAAAGTATCAGGCCTTCAGAAATCTGTATCTCAGTCATGAAAGTAGCTTGTCTTGGGGTTAATACTGAACCAAAATACACAAATTAGCCTACATGAAATATCACACATCTTCTCTGTATTGGATCCCTTAAATGACAAATAGTGTTAAATGTGAGCTATAGAGTCAGATGGCCCCCTTCCTTCCTTCCTCCTTCCTTTCTTTCCTTTCTTTCTTTTTCTCTCTTTCTTTCCTTTTTTCTTCTGTTTCTTCATTTTTTTTCTTTCTTTCAACATATATTCATTGAGCACTATGTTGCACCCAGTGCATGATACTGGGTTAGAACTGAAGCTAAAAACATCAAACAAAAGATTATAGGGACTTCCACCGGTGGTCCAGTGGTTAAGACTTTGCCTTCCAATGCTGGGGGTAAGAGTCTGATCCCTGGTCGGGGAGCTAAGATCCCACATGCCTCGAGGCCAAAAAACTAAAACATAAAACAGAAGCAATATTGTAACAAATTCAATAAAGACCTAAAAAATGGTCCACATCAAAAAATCTTAAAAAAAAAAACCATTATATTTAACCTCAAGGAAGGCATTGTCTGTTACAGGAGTACAGAACTATGAAAAATAAGAAAGTATTTATGTGCTATGATAGACTACTGTAGAACCTATATAGGAGGCACCCAAGAAGGAGGCATTCACTCAACCCTACTGAGGGAGCAGACAGAGAGGACAGGAAAGGGTTCATCAGGAGGAAATATTCCAAATAAGGCTTGAAAGATGAAGAGGCATTCCTCTCTAAAAAAGAGAGAAAGAGCATTCTCGGCAGAGGAAAACGCATAAGCAGAGGTATGGGACCGTGTATCCTAACTGCAGAAGAGCAACTGGCTGGGTGGGGCGGCATAGAAAGGAAGAGAGAGCACAGAGAGAAGAGACCAGAGAGGTAGAGATGTCAAATTACAAGTGGTCTTGTTTTTATAAGGATAAGAAGTTTAGACTTTGTCCTTTTGGTACAGGGAAGTCGTTAAAAGATTTTAAATAAAGCAATAGGATGACCAGATTTTCTTTTTAGAACACAAACTATGGCAGGAATGAGTCAGGACTAGAGGGAGAGAGAGAACAGATAACAGATTCTTGCAATGGGTAGGGTTAGAGAGGATGAGGGGCTGTAAGCGGGGCAATGAGGACAGAGGGCCATGATGGAACTGTTTACGGATTGGATGTGGACAGCAGTGGAACAGGAAGCCAGTCATTATGTCATAACAACCATTATGCTTCTGCACCTGTCCTTCTGACCTAGTAAGATAAGTAATACTAGAGGGTGACTAGGTTCTTGGAAGAGAGGACTTGGAGTGTTCATGTAGGATGTGGTTAATAAATGTTTACTATGTGTGCACTCATTTCTGCTGAAGATACAAAAGATAAGTAGACATGGTTCAGGTCTCGTATCATATTAAATATGTCCAATAAGGCTTTGGATGTATTTGTGGAAGCCACAGTACAGCAGATACACAGTATCAACTGCCATGGAAGTAGATAAGAGTACTCGTGAGAAACATGGCAAGTGAGAAGGGACGGGGACAAGAACAGAGCCTGTGGAACTACAACATTCATTGCCACGTAGGCAAACACGGCAGCGGGGCCGGAGGTCAGCAACCACGGGAGAGTGCAATCAAGAGCAACACAAAGGAGAAGGTTCCTATACCTACGAGGGTTCCCACAAGGTGAAAAGGAGCCGAGTCCAGTGGGGTCAGGATGTTAGTCTCCAAAGTCAGTGAGAGCAGCCTTAGGGAACATGTGGAGTGAGGCTTATCACACAGGACACATGAGAGACAAGGAAGTGCAGGACATGAGTGTAGACCATTCAGTTGAACTACTCTCTGACTCTCCTGGGACTTTACATGGAATATTCTGGAAGGGATGTAGTCACTTTTTTTTCTATTAAGAAACAAAATACAAACGAAAATCTCCATACAAATATCCGACCTAGCTAAACTTTGAGACTAATTTTATCTGAGGAAAAAATAAAATAAAATAAAACCTTTTGCCAATACTGTGTAGCGTAGCCCTAAAGTTATCTAATTTTATTATAAAACTATTTTAAAAATGATTCTTGGAGAAAGAGATGAACACGATGAAGAGAACACTACAAGCCACAAAAGGATGAATTTTTAAAAACAAATTTAGGCCCAACATAAATATTTACAAAACATTATTATGGACAAGATTTCTGATTCTTAAATATATAATGATGTGTCAAGTTATATTACTATATAAATATTCTTTCTTTTAGTGCTGTAAATACTCTCATTTGATCAATAAGCTCATTAAGTAGTATGACGGCTATTCAGGGACACATGGAATAGTCGTCAAGACATTAGGATTTCCTTGTAATTTTAGTTTAAATAGACATCTGTGAGATTGTAGTGTATGCCACAGAAACACATTTACAAATGACCTGGGCCCCTGCCAGTCTGGAGCTAAGTGGATTATTAACTGCAGTGAATTCCCAGACAATTGCTCTTTCTTGTGGGAAATGCAATGAATAGCATCCTTATTTTATTCATTCATAGATATCAGCGTAATTTCTCCATCCATGCTGGTTTTTAAACCTACTGACAAGAAATGCAAGCAGAACTCCTTGATGGAACTGTTCAGTGGAATGGTTATCACATAACAATATTTTTCGGGGACACTGTAGCAAAGTGTAACATACTTTCAAGAAGGAGTCAAAAAAACCTGATTTGAGAACAACAAGGTCTTCCTTCCTTTTTGCTTTCTTCCTTCTGTGAAAATGCAGCCCAAAACTCTGAGTGAGAAGATGGCTGGAGAAAGTGTGGGAGTGCTGGGATCAGAGCCCCAAGGGGAGAGAGACCAAGCAGCCCAGAGACAGCTGGACCGGAGGCCAGGAGAGGAGGGCAGAGGGCAGGGAAGGAGCCCAGTGGAAGGCAGAGTCTACATGAGGCAGAGACCTGAGGTGGTGACCCACCGGGGTACAGCCACTGGCAGCCATTGGTCACAAATAGGCATCTGAGCAAACAGTAAAAATACCAAAGATATGGGAGACATGTTTCTCACTGTACGAGAAGAGAGTTACAAACATGGAAAAGGGAAACACTAAAATGGACACTTTAGTGTTGAACTGGAGTTACCAGTATCAGTGTGAACTCATGGTTTTCAATATATAACTATAGATATAAAAACATGCAAAAATATAAATGCTGATACATTTTCCTGCTCAAGATTTTTCTTTCTGAGTATTATTCTCCATTAAAAAGAACCAGGCCTCCTTAGAGAAATGGATGATTCCAGGGCTGAGGCAAGGAAAGTACAAGCGTTGTCAGTTTTATAGCAATTAGATTAGAGCTTCCATTAATTCAGAAAGTGAGATTTGCTTTGGTCATGGGATGGCTCTGCCTACCTCACAAGATTGCTGTGTTACAAGGGATTATGTATAGAATATACTTTTTAAATTATTTAAACCCATATAATTATAAATGAAGGTTAGCGTCAATATCTGTACTACTCATAAAACATGCCCTGAATAGCTGTAGAATACCAGGAGGGTTAGACCAGTGGCCTAGCTCCCCAGTGTCTGTGTTCTGACAATGGCCCCAGGGGATATTAGGTAAGAATATGTGGCAGTCGCTTTCCATGCCATTAAACTCATAAGCCCAAGAATGTCCATAACATACTTTGCTCATACCTATCCCCTCTCAAATAAATAAAGCAGGCCATATGCTATTTTGCAAATACATTAGTAATTTAAATCATGACTAAATTTATTTTCAGAGCAGTTTAATTTACAGTTTTAATGTGCTGTTTTGATGATTCATTCCTGTTCCTCCTCGATTTAAAAGTAAAAAAAGAACACATATGATTTCAAAGGCTTTAGGTATGTGACTGATCCACTCACTTTAGTTCAGCAACACAATAAGCCACAGAACTTTATTGTACGGATCATTGACATGGCCGAGGATACTGCCTCCCGTGGAGCTATTGTGACCCATCTTGTCGATGGTAGCTTCCTCATTTTAAAAGCAATGCCCTCTATGTGGTCGCTGATCCAGAATGTGTCTCAAAGAACAATAGAGAACCATGGATTGATTCTGACTTTTTTATTCCATTGTCATCATCAGAAACTTCTAAAAGTCAACTCATCCTATTAGAATCTCATAGCCTATAATAGATATGCATTTGAAGCAGGTCTGTTTCAACTCATATTATTCAGCTTTTCCTTAAATGCACATGACAAAACTAAATTGAGAATAGCTGTTATTTAACGTACAAATATTTAATGTGGATACTCAATTCTCAAGGTTAAAAAGTCAACAACCACAGCAAGAAAAACAAGCCAGTGTTTCTCAATTTATGTATTTAAATATAAAACCAGTTACCTTAGTTGGCGTACTAATAATTCTCACCTAGTTTATAGAATTTACATCAGTGGTTCACCAGAGCAGCAGCACCTGGAAACCTCTTAAAGTTCAAATTCTTGGGCCCCATCCTAAGACTCACTGCATCAGAAACCCATAAAGCTACGTTTTAACAAGGCACCCGGTGACTCTGCTGGGCTCCCACCCCCTCCACATGGAGACCGAGTTTAGATTGGTCTGGACCAGCAGTCCCTGCTAAAGTAGTTGTATCTTTAGTGAAAAGATATGATTGCAAGCATTCTACAATCATTCTGTTACCAATCTTTAGAAGCCAGTCATAAAATGCACTGATTAACTGATTATTCAAACTAAGAAAGAAAATCTTCTCTAGCTTTCTTCTTCCCAACAGCAGATGAGGCCTTTAGCTTCAACTCACCTCCTTCATTCCACAATGATTATCCAATATCATTCCGCCTGCTTCTACCTGGATATATATAGTTTGTTAGTTGGCTGCATTTGGACATTTAGTGGAAACATCATACTATGAGAACACTGTGTAAATTTATGTAATAGGATTTTTTTCCTCAGGGTATCTCCAGCCCCCATTGTATCCACTTTACTCATTTCCTATAAGCTTCTAATTTTCCAGGCTCTCCAATTATGAGTTCTGTTAAGCTGTATTTTTTTCTCTATCACTATATGTTTTGGAATCTTTTCTTTGCACAAACTCAAACTGGTATTAAGTCATAGTCCCTCTGCATCCTAGAAAGAGATCAGCTCATTCAAATTACTATTAATGGCTGATGAGTTTCAATGCATTATCCCAAAGCAATAGCATCTACATTTTGTCACTTGCCATTACTTTAAATCAGTACAGTTATGAGAATCACAAGTATCGTAAAGACCCTGGAGTGAGATTAACCTCCTGTCATAATACATAAGTGATTTAACTCATCCATTACGTAAGTATATATTCCAGGTATTGTCCTAGAATAGACAATAGAATTTAGTAGTCATATAAAAGAAAATGGCCCTCTCCTTGCGATCAGACAATGGTGGTAATAGACATGTTCCTAAACCTAAAATAATATTCCAATATATGGAAAGATTTATGTCAGCCAGACTAAGCAGAATCAGACAGTTAACTTTAAAAAGAGCCTTTTTTTTTTTATTTTTTATTTTTTTAAAAAGAGCCTTTAGAAGGGAATAGAAAAACAGTTCCTGAGTCATCCCATCTCTCAAACACCATCACAGTAATTGCCAGAATTACAGCCTGTGGTTACCTACAAGTTCTTTGAGATTTGGCTCACCTGCACTGTGGTTCCACTGATGGAAACACCACCTCAAATATGTTTCACAACCAGTGCTGAGCCGGGTTTCTACGGAGTCATGTCAATCCCAGAAAAAGTACATTTTTCAGCTAATGGGCAGAAATTAATTAACAAAAGGATAACACCTGGAAGGAAGTATATCCTATGTCCTTTGGTGTCATTTAAAAAAAGATTTGGCATCAATTACTTCTATACATTTTAAATCAAATTGTGTAAATTTGATGATGGAAATTGTCTAGTAATTATCAAAAATATCAGAGATAAACCAATATACAATAAGAAAATTTCAAAAAATATTGTCATATTTTGCCATACAGTCCATACTTTGTAATTTAACTATCTCAATATAATATTGACTTAATATTTCAGTGACATTTTGTTATTTTTTAACAATATAGAAAGACAAGATGCTTCCGTCAATAACACTGTAACAGGAGCATTTCAGAGAAAAACAACTAACAATTCATGGTCAAACTTAAATAAGGACATAAAATTTCAATCAGACTATTATTTAATGAAAAGAGAGGCAAAACAGTCAAGTTGTGAATCGTGTGGGTGTAGGTGAAACAGCTCTTATATGAGATCAGAAGTGTAAAGAACTCCTTTGTCCTTATAATGTTCTCATCATTGACCGCAAATATTACAAAGTCAGGTTACTTCAAAATTGTATGAAATCAGTCAGCCACTATTCAGCTTATCTTTCTAAAGCCAAAATACTACTGAGGCCCTTCAGCTTCAGGACTACTCATTTCCATAATGACAACGATGAAAAAGGTAAACTGAGTATCTCAGGAGACAAATGTTTTTCGTGAATCCCTATTATCTCCTCTTATTATAATGTTTAGACATCTTAAATAATCTGGGTAATTGTTTAGTTATTTCATTTTTTTTGTATATAAATGTATTTACTTTATTTATTTTTCGCTGCACTCGGTCTTTGTTGCTGTGCGCGAGCTTTCTCTAGTTGCGGCAAGCGGGGGCTACTCTTTGTTGTGGTGCACAGGCTTCTCATTGCTGTGGCTTCTCTTGTTGAGGAGCATGCGCTCTAGGCATGCGGGCTTCAGTAGTTGTGGCACACGGGCTCAGTAGTTGCGGCTCGCAGGCTCTAGAGCACAGGCTCAGTAGTTGTGGCTCACGGGCTTAGCTGCTCCGCGGCATGTGGGATCTTCCCGGACCAGGGCTCGAACCCATGTCCCCTGCACTGGCAGGTGGATCCTTAACCACTGCACCACCAGAGAAGTCCCTATTTCATTTTATATCAGTAAAGATGGACTCTAATGATTGAAATCTTATGTCTTATAGGCCAAAAAAATGAATGCTTAAATGCAGTATATATTGTAAAAAAATCTTATTTGATTAAAAATTTTATTGGAATATTCAGGTATACTAACATGGGGAGATACCTTGAAGATGTTAAGTGAAGGTGGAGGACAATGAGGGCTTACCAAATAACCAGGTGATGGACTCCATATTTCAGCCTATTTCTAGCCAATGGACTGTCAGTGAAGGTGATGTGTTTCATCTATGAGTAGGATAGGTAAGAGCTGGTATGCCTCTTAGGTATTTCTTACTCCCTAGTGCAGTGGCCTTTGAGGTCATGTGTTCCAGATGGCCTCACTGAAATACAGAAGAACCTCAGCGAAACCACATCAAACTGACATGACTGAGAAATAAATATATGGTGCTAAGGCACTGAGATTTCAGGGTGTGTGTCTTATAAAAGCTGGTACAAGTTATCCTTATAAATATTAAAATGAATGAGTCAAGTCTGAGGAGAGTATCTAGTATATGTCTCTATCTTGTACAGTATAAAGCCTAGAAATGGTCTTAAAGCATAAATTTAAACCTCTGAGCAGTGCTGAACACTAGCCTGTGGAAGCTGGGGGTCAGGAGTGAAGGTCAATGAAAGGCAGATGAGGAAGAGGATGACAGACTTCTGTTCTTAACTTTATACAAATCAATGCATCTTATTTCGTTTTACAATGAACACAAGTTATTTTTATATACTTAATCTATTTTTAACAGTTTCTTACCACCATTATCATAATAATAAAAAATGCACATATCATGTGACTAAATTGTACACCTCAGATGCGAGGAATTGGGAACTTTCTGTATAAAAAGTCTAAGCAGAATTAAATAATTTGATTAAAGACAACTATGTGATGTCTACATATAACAGAGTAAATCTAATCAAGAAGCAGAATGCTGAGACTTTTGAAAAAATATTCTGGAAATCAGAGTACTGTAAGGTCTAGAAATTCAAAGAGAAGGTGTATTTCCTGAGCCCCAACAGAGACAAAGTTTTCCAAAAATGTAACCTAGGCTAAAAGCAGTGAATGACTCTTGACTAAATGGCTCAGCATATAAATGATGAAGATGACAATCTGTTTTAGATTTTATATTCCTGAAACTCAGATTTTGAAAATTCCTAAAAACACGTGAAGCCAAGAAGAAAATGCACACATACTTGTATCAGAGAAAAAAGTGAAATGGACCTGTCCTATCTTCACACTTGACAAATGCCCAAAACCCAGAGGGAATGGGCCCAGCTGCTTATCCTAGTGTTTTGGCTCACAGGGCTTTCCTGAAGAGAAGCATGGAATTTATAAAAGTGTTAATTCAAATCCCTAACACTTTTACTTCTCCTTCCTCCACATTTTATGTATTGTCACAATTTACATCTATATATTGTGTATTTATTAACATATTTTTATAGTTGTTTTTAATATTTTTGTCTTTTAACTTTTATACTAGAATTAAAAGTGATTTACTCACAGTTACAGTATTACAGTATTTTGTGTTTGTCTATATACTTACCTTTACTAACAAGTTTCATACTTTCTTATGCTATCATGTTGGTTTTTTTTAGCATCCCTTTGTTTCCTTTAGTATTTCTTGTAAGGCAATCTAGTAGTAATAAACTCTTTCAGCTTTTCTTTATCTAAGAGTCTATATCTCTCCTTCATTTTTAAAGGATAGCTTTGCTAGGTATAGTATTTTCAGTTAGTAAATCTTTTCTTTCCCAACTTTGAATATATCATCCCACTCCCCTCTGGGCTGCAAGGTTTCTGCTGAAAATTCACTGAATTTATCATGGGAGTTCCCTTGTACGTGACAAGTTGCTTCACATGTAAAGTTGCTTTACTTTGGCTGTTTTCAAAATTCTCTCTTTGTCTGTGACCTTTGGTAATTTGATTATAATGTGTCTTGGTGTGTGCATTTGTTTGGATTCATCTTTTTTTGGTATGCCTTGGGCATCCTGGATCTGGACGTACATTTTCTTCTCCAGATTTGGGAAGTTTTTAGCCATTATTTGAGTAAACTGTCTGGTTCTTTCTCTCTACCTTCTCTTGCTGGGACTCCCATAATGCACATATTGTTTTTCTTTATAATGAGCATTAATTTCTGAAGTTTTCTCTACTCTTTTTTATTCTTTTTTCTTTTTGCTCCCCTCACTGAACTACTTCCAATGACTTATATTTGAATAAATTGCTCCTTTCTTTTACTTGACCTAGTCTGATTTTAAACCCTTCTAGTGAATTTTTCATTTTGGTTACTGTGTTCTTCAACTTCTTGAATTCTCTTTAGTACTTTTAAAATTTTTTCTGTCTCTGTTGAAGTTCTCAGTTTGTTCATGCATATTTTCTTGACCTTGGTAGGCATCTCTATGACAGTTATTTTAATTCTCTCTTATTAGTATCAACTGATTTATTAATATCAGTTTCTGGAGATTTATCTTGTTCTTCTGTTTGGAACTTATTTATCCATTTCTTCACTTTCCTTGACTCTCTATGTTGGTTTCTGTGCATTAGACAAAGCAGTCACCTCTCCTGGTCTTCACAGACTGCCCTCTCTTTACCTGTCCTGGGAGAAGCTGGAAGTGAGGGTTCTCTTCCTGATTGTACAGTACTGTGTCAGCAGTAGGAATTCTGGCAAGAAAGTGTCTTTTTTCTCCCTACTGGCTTCAGTGAGTCTGTTTTCATGTTTGCCTCAGCTACTAAAGCCTTTCAATTAGTTTTTGGATTTATCATAAAGGGAATTTGTCCATGAGTTGTTGCTGAATCAGTGTGTTCATTGGACAAAAGAGGATTCAGGGCTTCCTAATCTACTGTTTTGCTCATGTCACTCCTATTTTCTATAACTTGTTTCATCCAAACATCTGAAATACCACAAAATGAAAATATATAATTTATTTATTACTATTTTGTGACTATTTATCATTGCCTTGATTAAAAAATAATAAAATATTAGCAAAATATTTTAATATTAAATAATTAGAGAAAGCATGATATAAATGTTACACAATTCTATTTTAATTTGTGCATATTAACTTACACATGCACTCATTTTAATGTTACAGTCATAGTACACTCATTTCATGTACTGTACTATTTTAACTTATCAGTCTATCATATACTTTAAAAGATTTGTACACATCCCTCATAATTTTCATTTACAATCACTGAATGCCATTCAATCAAACATTTCAATTATCTTAAGTGGGCTATTTGACCTTGACCATTCCATGATGTATGAAAAATACATATCCTCTTCAAGGTATGATCTAATTCTAATTTTCATTTCTAATTGCATGACTGATGTAAACATTTTAAAGTGAGAAAATTATTTTTCCAACTAATTCAAGCTTGTTTTTCTTTTTTCTTTTTTTTTCTTTTTTTTTCATTTTCTATTATGGAAACCACAGAAAAAGACTCTGATTTGGGCTATTATTCTCTTAATGAAGAGAGGTGATCTTAGTTATGCAGGAAGTCAGAAATTATACAGTAAGTGTATGCTACAGAAAACACCACAAAGCAATAGAAAACAATAGGCCTGATGCTGCTTCACCTTTAATGCTTATCTTCCACTTATAAAATCTAAACACTGTAGATTTTTTTCCCCCTGTGGTTATCAGTGCCTGTTTCTTAAACATAAGAAAGTGAGATGTGGCTCTTGCGGTGCTGATACCTGATAGAAGCAATCATGGTGGAAGGTACTTAAACATTTAATTTTTCAGGAAGTTTTACCTGTTTTACTTCTCTCCTACTATTACAAAAGTGTTCTTGCTGTAGGGATACACTTCATGTCTGGTTATAGAAAGAAATCAAATCTAGAAACATAACACCTTCAAGGGGAATAAGCTCACATTTTAAACACAGAATTTGGTTTTATATTAACCATATATTATGTTATCTCGCTGTATTCATGAAAGCCTAGGAAAGGCCAAAAACAATATGCACTCCTGATGTTCCCAGACATAGCTCAGTATGTTCCTCTCACCCTCTTCCACCTCAGACATTTGTACTTTACTGCTACAGTGCACAAGAGCCAAAACAGTGTACTTTTACCAGAAAGCATCATGGTTTCTCCCTCTGTGTCCCAAATTATAATACAGACTATAAAATGGAAATCTGAGGGTTCTCATTAATCAAAACTGATTGTCACTTATCTTCCACATCCTCTTACAATGGTGAATCACTTCACCTGCTGTCACAGTCTTACTCTGTCCACCTAATTCCTGGCCTGGGAAACAGACCAGCTCCAGCTGAGCAGGTGGTGTAGCTGGAGCCCTGCAGAGATGCTGAATGCCACAGAGATTTCAACGTAACTCTGCTTTCACATGGTAATTCATTTTGGCTACACAGCTAGATAATTTGTTCTCAGGCCCAATAAACCAAAGAAAAATAACTCAGAGCAAAATAAAAATGATAGAAACAAAAACCAGATGCTCAAACCTTGAAGCATACTTATTTCTTATTTCCTCTAAGGGCACATTTTGTCAATGTAATCTTTAATACAAAAAATAAAGCAACATATTCTAGTACCTAATTGTATCAGTGCTTTCTTATTCTCCCTTTTATTCTTAAGAAGCAAATTGATTTGACAATCAATGTAAAAATTTCCTATAGTATGTGCTTAGAAAGCTGAAAAAGTATCTGTGTTTCATTAGCCTCTGAAAACTTAGATGTCTGTTTAATTTGTCCATATCTGTAACTTTCTGAAGAGAAACAAGTCAGCCTTGACTTAACATCTGTCTAAAACATTAGCTACTTTATAAATTACGTGTTATTCAAAAGAGCATATTGGATTATATTTCTCAAAAAAAAAAGACGCATTACTCTTCTTGAAAATTAATGTGTGGTATTGGTTAAATGGACTGAACAGCAGCACATTCACAGATGTGTTTGCTAGTGATCAGGGAAAAGATGAGGGCAACAGAAAAATTCCCAGAGTATGCAGGAAGGAAACGTTTATCAGCAAATTTTACCCGGCCCCTAGGCTTCTGCCCATCTTCATCTCATGGCACATACACAATGAACAGTCAGGTTCTGAACAAATCTTCTTAAATCAAATCTGCACTTTGTTATATTTTTCTAAATTATTATCACGGCAGCCTGGTTCTGCACTGGGAGCAAAGGAGTGAGTATAAGATCTACCTTATACTCTGATAAACCACAAGGTAGAGCTTTGCCCTGGTAAGCTCAGACATGGCGGACCAACCTGGAAATTGAAATCCCTGATGGAAGGCAAACAGGAGAAAGTTCCCAGCTTTTACCTTGGGGAATCCTAAATGTAGGTGGGCGAGGAATACGATTCAGACCTGACTGTCTGGAAAATACGATGGCTACTTTACTAGTATTTAGATAAACGTGCCTCCAATTCTGCTTTGCTTTTCCAAGGCTGATATGTTTCTTTAATTCTATCTATTAATGTCCATTTACAGAATGTAAGGATTCTATTACCTTCTCTCACAACAGCTTTTTCCATAACACTTGTTTCTCTCAAAGTAGTAGCAGTAGTAATTAATACTTTGTATTTTTGTAACTCCTGTAGTTTTCAAATGGAACAAAATGTATTCTTTCATTTGTAGAACATACGGTTAATCATATCCTAATGGAATTTCAATATAAGATACTATAATCATTACACTACAAGATAAATAGTATAAACTTTCTGAGTACATTTGCCAAAGTATTATTATGTTAATGTAGTTCATAAAAGGAATAAAATAAAAACACAAGACTTTTGAAATATATGATGTTGATTTCTATATATATTTATAGAAATATATCATCTTTAACATAAAACAAAAGGGTTATGAGACATAGCCTCAAAGTCAATCTCTTTCAATTAAACTTGTATGACCTTGATAAGGCACTTAACCTCTAAATGGTAACCTCACCCACTTTATACATACTGGGGGTAAGAGTGTGTGTTTCACAGGACTGTAGTGAGAATTAAATGAGATAATGAACCCAGAAACAACTGCACATAGTAAATCCCTAGCAAAGGCATTGAAGTTCCTAATTTACAAAAAAACATGATATAACCAAGAGAATGTATATATTAAGAAAAAATAAAGTGAATTAAAGAAAGGACAAATGATTCATAAATTTCACCATTCTGAATCAATGCTCTATCCTTCCACATATCAAATGATTCTGTTTAATTTACTCTATCCTTGAATCCAACTCCCTCTTTTTTTAAATCTGAAGTTCATTACAAAATCACTTTTAAATCATTTTTTTTCCTGAGTAAGCAACTCTATGACTCTTCTCCCTAAGAGGCTGACATTTCACTTGTTTACATAGGAAGGTTGTCAAGACCATTACAGTGTTTATAAAAGGCTGAGTTTCCTTTTGGTTGATATATTGACAACATAATGCATGCAATGGTTTTGTAGATTTTTTTTCTACCCACAAATTTTCCTCTTCCAAATCTAATATGGATTTGGATCTTGTTTATCTTTCAGTGTTTTTCTATGGAAAAAAAAAAAAAAAGACCAGACCACTATACTTTACAAGATGGATGTTTATGAAAAACAGCACTGTCAGGGAGAGATTGAAAACCTCTCTCTTTTTATTTCCCATTTAATATGACCTATCTTTCTGCAATATTGTGGGGAGAACAGAGGATAAAGGCAAAGGGAATGTTTTAAAAAGTCTACACCAGCTTTTAGTATTCAGGTTGAACTATATCTTATTTTGGAAGACTTACATAAAAGAAGACCTCTCCCTTGTCCTCAGTAACTCATTCCACTGCCTAATAGCACACCCTATGTAAAATCTCTTCCTTAAAATTTGGTTTGATTCCTCTAAGTCTATAAGATTTTTCTTGTTATTATGTGATGCAGACACAAGTAAGTATAATACAATGTGATAAGTGTCGTGATGGAGATATAACCAGTGAAAACTATATCACAAAACGGAGATAAAATATAGTTATCTTGTACTTTATTCCAATTAAATTAATACTGGTTTGAATCCACATCGCAAAATTGATGCAAACCTACTATCTCTATATAGGATTCCTGCAAACTTCTAAAAGCATCAAAAGCCAGAGATTTGCACAGTCCTAATATTGGGGTTCAGCTCCACTTCACAGTCACAGACAGAGAGACACAGATCGGTGCATCTGCAGCTGCAATTTATTTTTCAGTAAAATGATATTGCCTTTGACAATG